>NC_091947.1:31939527-32617931 GCF_041260155.1 Ptychodera flava
ACCGACCTATAAAATATCGATATTCCTTGTCTGTGAAATACATGTTTTTTTATCTGTTCACTCTAAAAAGACCTGATCATTAGCCAAATATGGTATATCATTTTAGTCAATCAGCGTTTCAATATTGAAATTTCCATGTAAACAGTGACAGGCAAACGGCTGTATTAGGCATGCACATGTACATACATACGATGACATTTAAGGGGTGTTTCTGATAGTGCCTTAACAATAGAGTCAACAGTGTGGAAAATATCTGCAAAAAAAATCAAACTTTTGTTGAATCGTGTGATCCTTTGTCACTAATGGTTGTGCCATTTATACAATGGCGGACTGCTAGATGATAGGTTACCGTTTCAATGAAAGCGGTCTTATACAGAAGGAAATATTTGTACAATCCCGTGTTTTATGAAATGATCAGTCAGTTATATTTTGAAGAATGCTGCACGCACGAAATGTACGAAGCAAGCCAGCTAAGGGGCCTTGCAGAATTTGCATATAGGGAAGGTGCTAGGGAGGAAAACTGCTACATTTCCTCCACAGACCCCGATATATTAGGGCCTCACCTTACCGATGTGTTTATGCAAGTGCCAGGGACACAGTCATGGCCTTTCCCGGAATTAATCAAATTAGGTGCTAACCAGCGAAAACAATTTTTGTCCGACATACTCTGCTTGAGGCACAACATCTAAAAATTCAAGGACACACAACACTCATTCGAGAAAATCTGAGAAATTTCGTTCACTAAAAGTGTTTATGTCGCTTAGAAAGAACTTATTGCAAAGACCACAAAAAATACGCACTTTTTATGGCGCCAACTTCACGCGCTGGCACTAGTGTAGATCGCGTTCAGTGCCGAAGCAACTTTAGAAAAGGAATTTGAACTTCATTTTGAACAAATCCTAACGAAGTTTTGTCATAAATTGGCATGCGGTCCGCTATAATATGCGGCTTTTCCGATTCGATTCGAGGAATTGAAATTATTTAAATTTTGCCATTCGATGAGAACATCTAAACCTACAACAAACATTCTTGCCAACACTAATGAAACATTGATTCATAAACAACAGTGTACGGATTTCACACTCTGTCTCTCTTTGTCAAGCTCATTGTGTGAGATCCTAAACAAAAAGGCAGGTAGCTTTAGGAGAAACGTATCGTGACCCCAATAAAATATAAATCATGATGAACTTAGTGATCTAAACATGTCGGGTTCCCCTGAAATTGTGTGGACTGTGACACCTTCCAGTAAACTACACAATCCATTTCATTTAATTTTCCGAGTAAAGGTTGATGAGACGAGATAAGGTTAACTTGCCTATCACCAGTATCTATATCTTGAATGCCAGAGCAAATCGTTTTGATTTATTAAATTTCCTTTCCACAAGATTCCCCTGCCCAGTACAAGCAGAACGTATCCATTAATGTCCATTATACTGCATGGCAAAAGGACGCGCAAACTCAGTGTACATAATCGAAGTTGTGCTCTGTAATTTGTCACGTACACGGCTTGCTTGATTGACTAGCGGTAGATGTCCACATTACAGTATCATTGGTATGCGTTGCTTTAATCTACAGCTCATCAAAATCAATTTTACTGTAATGTTTTCTGTTTTCGATTCAATTTGTGGCTTGTGTTTTCAAATTGAAAATAAACTGCTGAAAATATTGTTATTGGAAGAAAGTGTTTTCGGTCTGTAATTTAACGAGTGGTAATTTTACAGATCTTCTGAAAATGGGGCGATAGGTAGTTGTCTTTTATACAAAGTAATAAGCTTACATATTTGAGTGCATTCTTGTGACTAAAGGCTTTGAAACTGAGACCGAGGAATAATTGTTTTGTCGCGTGTGCCGTAAGTTTTTAGCTGACTTTATTGAACTAAGGTACTATTACAAGGTAACCCATTGTACGAAGTATCAGAGAGCGTTTAGTCATTTATAACTCACTAACCACGTGACCACCACTGAAGTATCTCCGTCGGATTCACTTCTTACATTGCGAGCTGAACGCAATGTAACAGAAGTGCCAATTGCTTAAACGTGCCATGAATGATACGGATCATTACGGATCACATGGTCCCTGAACCTAACTAAAGTTCCTTGATTTGTTGACCAAAATACCATTTTACAAATCATTGACATTAATTTATCAAAGATGCAAACCAATGCCATAGGAATGACCATGCCTGGTTTGGCTGAAAACATAAAGCGGTTTGGTTTCGGGAACTCGTAAATATTATTTACCTAGACAAAAATTCCAAACACAAGAAACGATGATTATATAGGAACAGGAGACTCGAATAAAAATTCATATGTAATAAATTAAATTTTCTCCCTGGCCGTTCAAATCGTGTCTGGCAATACCTGAGCATTGCTGTTAATTTTTTTAGCGTAAAATGAAAGTTCTTAATACTATTAATTTATGTAATGTATGTGACGAGGGAATGGTTATAGTTTAGATAAATTCTAACCATGATTCTTCGCGACACTGGAAGTCCTGCTTGTGGATAATACTTTTAATGGAACACTCAAATAAAGAGGTTGCGATTATCTATGGAGTTAGAAACAACAAAATGCTATATTTCTGTTTTTGTCTCTCTGAGTGTGTTTTCTTGTACATTTATAAATTTTGCGAGCCGTTTTTAAGCAATTTTCGTATTGTGGCAAGCTTTTAACATTTGCAAAATTCCATTTTTTTTCTCTGGTCCATGAACTCTATGAAGACGTGGAGCTTTTGAAAATGTAACAAACTACAACTCATTATACAGGTAGAGTTTTTCAGGTTCATATTTTGGAAGTGCATTTTGATGCAACGGAAGACAGACAGACATATTTCATAAAAGAATACTGTAGTTTCAATGACACTGTGGTAGTATGAATAAACGTTTTTTTTATCACATCCATATTGATTTGCCTAGACTATATTCTTACATATCAACAAACACTGCGTTTAAACAATTTCCTTTACAGCATTGCAGTTTCAGCATTGTAACGAGAGAATCAAAATACAGATAACAGTTAAAGATTTTTTTTCAAGTCAATTCAAATGAACCAAGAATGGCTTTGAAATAGCAAATGTTCAGTGTCAGTGACACTCCTCTGTCTGTCTCAGTATTCTGTCTTGTGTTGCTATCCTTCCATTCAGATCTGTTTCTTTTCCTCTGCCTGGACTCTCCCTCTATATGTCTGTCCATCAGCTTTGCAAAAACCTGCTTTGAGATTTCCAGACGGATTTGCAGATCCAATGATCCGTTACTAGATATCTGTGCAACGTCCTTGCCTTTTGAGTAGCTAATTCTGTCAGAGAGTTACAACCGATCACTTTGTGCTATCCATTTCTCTATTAATAAACTTATCTGGTTTTTTCTGCCTCAGTCTGTCACTTAGTCTCTCCCTGTGTCTCCGCTGTTGTATTTTGCACGTAAAATGAAAACGTCCGTAGATAGCAAAACTATGACAGTCTATTCTAAGACGAGGCTTGTAACCACGGCAACACCGTTTAATATCGAGTCAATGTCCTGAAATTAAAATTGCAAATACACTAGCACAATTATTGATATTTGAAAACTGACTAGCCTTTGACATCTCACCAATTCACCTTGGTGGTATAAGCTCTCCTGTATAGCATCAGAGAACTGATTCTTTAGACGGAACAAACAAGAATCGCCGAATGGAGTTGAACCTGATTGCTCATAATTGAGAGAGTATTCAAAGAGAACTGATTTCCACTGGCGATAGCAGTTTTGAAGTAGCCCTTATAGACAAACGTTCAACGCTACTTTTAACTGGATTAGCCTTAGGTTATTCCAATACAGGCAGTTTGTGCTGTTCTCTGATTCAGGCGTTATGAACAGCAATGGAAAACATGACACGCGAACAGAATTTTTCAGTCTTACTAGTTCGCTGCTTCCATGGACCAATCTCCAGACATGTATTTAGTGTATTTCTCCTTCATTAAAAATTCCATCAGCTGTAACTTTTGCCATGATTTATTTTTCTGTTTGCGTAAAAAAACTTTTTGTTTCGTTCAAATTCCTAGGGCAGCCGCTCAACTTGTCAACTCAGCCTGGATATGTTTATTGTCAAATGTCATTGGTAGCGACAGTTACTGAATTTTATTTTCGACTAGAATTTATTTGCGAACGATAACTTTGTACGTCGCATACGATGTATTACATTGACAAGGCTGACACCTCGTATTCGAACACAATGTTGGGAGAAGAAGAGAGGAAAATTTACGTTTTTCTTCAACAAAAACAATGTAAATGTTATGAACCGTTACAACTATAGTCCCTCTAACATGCATGATTCCCTGTGTATAGGGCCGTTCACAGTTTACGTCAATGTTCTCTCATTAATATGCAAAAATAAATATTTGTCCGCATTTTTAGATTACGCTTTTGAAAATTACGCATGCAAGAACGACGAAAATACATCTCAGTGGGCGACTGCTAGTGTAACAGTGAATACTAAAAAACATATTCACGACTCAGAGTACAAGCTGCAAAAACAGCCACGCATGCAACATTGATAAAATTTGTCCGCATTTCAAGCTGCGTGTCCGATGTCGCGCGCGTACAGCTATATTTAGTAACAAACCTGTAACCGTGAACAAGGCTATTGTGTATTTATTATCGACATGGAAACTATACAACCTGCACAAGGTATGCCATACTACGTCCACTGTATTTTTGAAAACGGTGTACAAACGGCACAATATATGAAACTATATTGAGTCTGATCGATCTTATTGATAGTTATGCTTGAAATGTGTGATTGATTATGTCTGGTATCTTCATGTTGTGAGCACTCTGGTCAGCTTACACACTATAGAACTGTAAATGACACTAGAGAGGGTCGAAAATTAATGTGAAACAAAGTAAAAAAATTATAAACATTGTAAACGTATAATGAACAGCAATTTCTGTTCGTTTCAATTAAGGTGATACTGGCTGAAGTAGTGCATGGGACGAGATGAATGTGAATGTTTAAATTTGTGTGCAAGATGATTACTGTAGACGCTTATCATCACTGAATAACTCAAACAGAGAAAACGTGATTTCAAAGTGTAAAATGTTCAGCTCTCATAATTTAATTTTTCCCCCGAAAAGGGCGTCAAAAACTTGGTACTTGGTAGAGGTTTGGTGATTGTATAAATATATAAATTATAAGTAGTAACGCCATAAATTCTAATCCATGGTAATTACTTAACGATACACACATGGTGATCAGTAACTCCGTTGGAAGGTATTTGTGGTGTTCGTCATCACTTTATGTGCATCAAAATTGGTGGCGATTTATTGCGACAGATTTCTCGTGACTCACAACCTTCTTTTTACTTCAATTGTTCAAAAACTTCTAAATTCTATGAATGCCAATCCGTCAATGTTTCACATCGCGGTCTGTCCTGTACATGGACAATATTTTCGCGGTGAACGAGACGACCATCATCATTTACAACGACGCTTGTGCAGATTGAAATACTGTAAAAGAAATTTCTCGGCAAGTTAGTTTGTATAAGAGTTCTCGTCGATACGGGACAGCCGTGTACTAAAAGATCATTTTCATATGGCAAAGACAGGTGCATTGGCGAGCTTTGACGTCAGAATTATTGATGCCCTATATGCGATGTGTCTGCAGCAATGATTTCTGCTTAGGATTGTATGGTTACACCTGACCAATTTGAAACAGACACCCTTCCTCTGATGATCGGGATCCTGAAGCTAAAATTCAAGATAAAAGTTTCACGATCTTAGATTTTAAAACTTCAGAATGTATTCAAAGCTATGAAACATTCCTTTGGCATGAGAATAATTTTGTTACCATAAAGTTTCTATGAAGTTAGCTACATTTTATAAAGTTTAATACCGCAAAAAATGCCGAATATTATATCAGAGACCTACCTACTTGACTTCTGCTATCGTAGGAATTGTTTGTTTGTTCGTGATGTCTTTACTGAATTACTTTTTTCGACCAATCACTTCAACAGTTTTGCTCTGCAGTTGTTTTTATCGCCGGTATTTTACATTTTCTTGTTTTGCCATGTTACTGCTAAGCATGTACAATTCATCTCTAAGCATAATAATTGAGGTCGTACGAAGAGACAAATAAAAGTACTTCATTGCAAGATGGAAACTAAAACGTTTGCTCGACACGTTTTGTAAAGGTTTTGGGCCGAGAATAAACTTTGAAGAAAAGTGATAAAAACAGTCTTGTGGCTTTACCAAAATATAAGAAATACAAACGTGAAAGCAATCGTATATAGGCATTGTGTATACTGTTGTTATGAAAAGCCATATCTTTGAATGCTATAGTAAACTTATACCAAGAACGACATAGACAATAATGATAACACATATACCATCAATGATATAAAGCTTTCGAATTTCTGCTCAATTGTGCATCGAATTTTATCGTATCTTTGTGATAACAAGAAAACTAATGAAAAATGAAAGCACAATATTTTATGATCATATAGGAAGTTTTTACGAATCCTACGTATGGTGTAAACCCATTCGAAGTAATGGAATATCGATGCAAAATTTTCCTTTCAATTGTATGCCGCATCATCAAGTAACGGTTTTGCAATTTATCTTCAGGGATCCATTCACGTGTAAGCTTTTGTGAGCAGATATCTAATTTAAGTGTATGTAATTCAATTTAAAACCAGCGAGCACCGGAAAGTTCTCATGACCTTCCGTTGTCTTGGTGATCATCAATTGCAAATGTACACATCCGACAGGGAGAGTTCTTCGTGCATCTAGCGCTCATTACGGGTCATTAGAGTAAAGTGTGACTAATCTCAACCATTGATTGATTGATTACAAATCAGAATAGCTTTATTTCGACACTTTGACTTAAAAAAACTGTTTTGCCATTTCCTAACACGGTAGCCTCGCCGACATACTCCTCCTACGGGGGTTCAAACAGCCATGACCTCTGACCTACATAGTGGTCGTCGGTATCACTGTCCGCTGCATTAACTCTGGCGTTTTCATGATAAGGTTAAACACACGGTAGTGCTAAGCTGACTTGCCATGACCCTGTAAGCATTAGTCGAATGCTATCGGTGATGCATATATACATGTTATAAAAACCTCTATTTTACCTTCATTGTGAATTCCGGATGTCTCAAAGTTGGAGAGCCTCATTTGTAGGTTTACAAAATAGTATTTCACTAAATTAATATTTGGAATTTTATGTTAAAGTGATGTCTTCACAGCAATATTGGGCACAGAGAGCGATTTCAGACAATTTGGTGCATTGACCCCGATTACAATTCTCGGTTTATTGTCAAAAGGGACTAAAGTTTACCAACGTAGACACGCATCAACGTAAAAAACATCTACAATATCTCACAAAAAGTCGCCCATTCCAAATACCTAAAGGTCGTGACATTTTTTTCGTCTTAAGACAAATGTCTGATTTTTTATGAACAGGCACACTAAATTGTACGTTATAATTAACGATTACTTACTGCGTTGAATGTCTTTCCTGATTTTTCAACTTCTGCACCTCGGAGATCATATAAGCCTTGAAAGCCTGACATTTTGTAGTAATTTGTTACGTGAAGAGGGATTTCATTATTCATGGCGCGGAAAGTTGCGTTGAAGGATAAACGTTTATATCACTTAAAGCTTGTTTTATGTCCCACTGTCTGTGTTCAAATTCAGCAAGGGAAACGTCACTTTTTTTCGATATAATTTGTTTTTCTACTTCAATTCCAAATTTAGAATTTCCTTTCCTGCCTCCGATGAAAGTGATTCTTTACACTTTAAGTTAGAATTTACAACTTGAGATTGATTTTCTGAACGTGCATGGAAATTCACAGACAGAATTTCAGCTACACGTCTCGATCTGTTACAAATTGGCGTCGACCAATTTTATGGTTGCATCAAAATTTTATGGGTACATGCACATCGATCGCATGACTTGCGGGTCGTTTAAGACGATTTTCATCGACATCTCAGGGTATCACATTTTTTGCTATTCATGAGCGTATGAGTGCTCTGTTCTCATCGAATATCGGCATTTATTTCACTTTGCTTTCCGTTTCTCAGCTATTCATTCTGACCACGATCGCTTTGCTATTCAGTGATCATCTTGGTAAAACAAGAACTGCAGAATATGTCTTAAATTATTTAAAAAATTATGGTACACATACATATGCCACATGAGTAGCTATGTATACATATCTACGTGTGTGTATGTATGTATGTATATATGTATGTATGTATGTATGTATGTATGTATGTATGTATGTATGTATGTATGTATGTATGTATGTATGTATGTGTGTGTGTGTGTGTGTGTGTGTGTGTGTGTGTGTGTGTGTGTGTGTGTGTGTGTGTGTGTGTATGTATGTATGTATGTATGTATGTATGTATGTATGTATGTATGCATGCATGCATGCATGCATGCATGCATGCATACATGTTTGCATGCTTGCATGCATCCAAGCATGCAAGCATGCATTCATACTTACATGCATACATAAGCTTACATACATACATTCATGCATGCTTGTGTGTATGTATGTGCTATGTTTGCACGCATGCAATTATATTTTAGAAACAGCAAGCTTAAACGCTTATTCTATCTGCCAGTTTTGATGAAGATTAACGAAATCGCACTTCACGAAATATGACAGTGGGACGTTTTGAGATCAAAATGGGTACCGTGCTCCTTGCTTAGAATGTAATATTAAAACTGTTTACATAGAAGATAAAACGCCTACTCTCATCTTTAATTTTAATGGTCGCTGTACCAACACTTATCGTGGCCAAAAACGATAGAATTTGAAATCTTTCATATTTCTGATATTTTGTTGATTATTCGCACCCTTCCTTAAAGCACCTTCGCGTAGAGGCCAGTCGCAGTTTGTCATCGCGAATCTCACTTGTCATCGTAAAGTTAGTTCAGCTAGCTTTAAGACGTCGAGCATCAGGATTACTGCGTCAATTTCAACGGATGAAGGGCAGCGCTGAATCATTTCACAGGATGACGGTTGGATTTCTCGTACGCCACCTTCGTTGTCAGATTAATGCACCGCGAAATAGAAACCCTTCTGTCACCACGAAACAAAATAAATTAAGATTTAAAATGGCAATGATCACAGCAATAAAAAAGAGCTCTTTGTAAAGCCGAAGCGTTCTCGTCATATATAATCAAAAAGTTTCCTGAAAGTTATTTTTACTGAGATTTGAAGGGGAAAGTAAGTCGTATAATTGGCCCCTGCTTAAATAAGGCTTGGAATTAGATGTTTTGTATGGATGTCACGTGACAAAACCTTCAACTTTTCATACTCGATCCGTTGGAAGTGATATTAACTTTTAATTCCATTGTTATGAATTTTATCAATTTATTTCCAGACGCATTCATATTTTGCGAGATCTTGGTGGATTAATTTCCTCTAAGTAGGCCTACCCTGTGCGGAAGGGAATAAAAAGGGACAAATGCGTTAATATAAGATGAAAGCCAGGTGAACACATACGTCCAAAGAATAAAGATGAAATCCAGGGGAACATACGTCCAATGAATAAAGTTCAATAATTTTGGACTGCACCCAGCAAACACTATAGGTTTGAGAACTTATTATGTGACCACTAATTTTGAAATGCGCAAATTAAACACCATTAAGAACATTGATCATGCAGTGAGCGCTGATGAATGGCTTGGCCTATGCAAATTGTCGTTACATACTGCGTTTAAATAGGGTGTTGTAATTCGTTTGGACAAAATTCCGTCATTACGTAACAGAAATAGAATGGGACGACAATTTATTTAAAAGCAAACATATTCATTAAGTTAATGGTCTTTAATTTGTGCAATTTAGGTCCCATAATCGCGAGCTATTGCAATTTATGTAACGTAATTTTTAATCAAGACGGCGACACCTTCAGAGTCAATTACTAACTAATGATAGTTCATTATCTGCATTTCGTACTGCCTTCCACAACAAATTTTCTCGACATAGGGATTTATTCTTGGAAATTATTCGTAGCATCGTCTCCTAAACTTTTTTGGTCACACTTTCCATGATGAACTTAAAATTTAAAATCGCTGTAAGATTAGAGAGTGCTTTAGGCTGCATACTGGGGGGGGGGGGGGGGCTGGAAGAATCGCTCGACTGCAATTGAAATTCGTTTTAGATCCCCACTCAATACCGCCAAAACAGTTCAAATCCCACACTCTGTATGATCAAAAGTGTTCAAATCCACCCCTACTATATGCCGAAACATTTATTAAGCCAATATTAAATTAAACATTGATATGCTTTCTTTTCGAGTAAGTTTGCTCTTTGTATCAACACCAATCTATTGTTTTACGCCCTAGCATTTTTAAATATTCAGTATTCAGCTTGCCAACACAGGCTGTGTATGTGTACTGTGCATTTGTATCATTGACAAATGAATTTAAGTATGGACTCTAATTTAATCGTCAACAATACAGGCTTTGTTGACAATTTGATTATTGTGTTTCAGTATATATGAAATATGATATGATCATTAGATTGAATAGAAATATTAAAAAAATTCAACAGTTGCAGCTTCTGTCCCCTGTTACAAGGTCTACTTGTTGGTTTTCTTATGAAAATTCAAAGGCATTCATACTCTCATGAAATGCTATAAAATTGTAAGAATTGGTTTCATTATTATAAACATTAGGGCCATTGGATGAGACAACTATATAATTTATGCATTTTTGTTGAATTATCTCCCAATCTGTGGAATCTAAAAGTGTAAAACCAGGGAACCAAAATATTTTCAGATCCCATCCCTATACACAGTGCAAAACGTTCAAATTCCCCTTCTACTATCCCCAGAACTTTCAAATCATCTCACCGTTCTACTACCCCAAGACTTTCAAATCGCCTCCCCCTCTACTACTCCAAGAACTTTCAAATCGCCTCCCCCTCTACTACTCCAAGAACTTTCAAATCACCTCCCCGTTCTACTGCCCTCAGAACTTTCGAATCACCCCCCCCTCTACTACTCCCAGAATTTTCAAATAATCTCTTTCATTCCTCCAGCGCCCCCCCCTACCCAGTATTTGTGTATGCAGCCTTACTCATATAGTAATGGCATTTGCACAATACACCGGGACGGTGCGATTGTCGCTCAAACAGATTACTATACAAAGAGTTTGATGATATCACTTCAACAGTATGTATGGACAAAATAATCTGGCTCAACGGATTTCAAGAAGTGCTGTCCGAAGGCATTATCGATACAAAAAATCCGGTGAGCCCCTGTGATCCATGATTTAACATTCCTATGTGAATTGTAACCTAAGTTGACTAATGCATCATTACTCCCTGATATGTCAGAATAATACTAATCATTTCATCGTCTGTAAAATGTTTTCCGAAATGAAAATAAGTAATTAAATAAATAATGTTTTGGTGAACTGAGAAACGGAATGCCATGATGACCACGTCATCTTCTGTTTTTTCAAAGCAAAGGATTTGTTAATATAGACAACTTGTGTAATTCTCATAATGGAAGTAGCACAGAGACTTTAACGATCTCGTGGACTTTTTCGCCATAGTGTAAAGTTGTTAATATCAGCAAAAATGTCGGAAAGTCACGTATCGAAAAAAAGCTGTGAGTTGGGGGAGAAATGCACACCAAAATAATTTGAAATTTATTTGATCAAATGTATAATGATATTGAAGACCATTTTCAGCAAAGAAAATTAGCGAAAATGAATTATGAAGTTTTCGGTATTATGGAAAACTTCCTAAATGGATTACGTATAGGTAGGCCTAGATGGTGTCGTTCATTGTTTCACTGCGATAGGTATAGACTATTATCATTGATAAACCATATTCGGAATCAACATATTGTAGATATATCCACATTCTTATAAAATCGCACCTTACGAATATCAGAACTTACGTTTCATATTACGTGAAAATGGAAGTCGTACATGTCCGCGAGTATGAGAGAGAGAGAGAGAGAGAGAGAGAGAGAGAGAGAGAGAGAGAGAGAGAGAGGGGAGGGATGAATCTGTAGGTGTAAGATCAACATTTAGTTTATCCGATTCCATTTGATAAACTAATCAGTAGCCTTTCGAAGAAAAATCATGACCAACAAAGAAATTTGCACTATTGTAAAAAGTTTTCCATAATGTTCCAGAAACATTTGTCACCAACACATGTACACTACCATTCCCTGGTAAAATGAATTGACTCGAATGCTAGACTCGGTATATTAACTGGGCAATAGCTTTGTATGTTGAATATTGAGAGGGAATAACCCTTTAATATGTTACTTTTGACACATACATTGTATAAATAAACTCATGTTCGGAGTGAAATTTAGCTGTCACCAATAACATTGAGCGTTACATATACATAGAGGTTGTATTGACAAATCAAACACAAGGAATTTCGACATTGTTGTGAAGGTGAAACAAGAAAATGTATTACACAACAGAGCGTAAAGAATGACAAATTGAACTTTTACGATAACTGTCAATGGTGACGCATCTTGAATCTAATTTGCAAATCTGACGTCCAAATCGCATGGAGATAAAAAAATATAAAAAAAACAAACAAAAGAAGAAAAAAGCAAGAAAAATTCGATGATATGGAGAAGACATCTCTATACTTGAGAGCAGGGATGGCACTTGAAAAGCAGGCTATACGACTTATTGACGTGACTACGGCGAGCTGTTGCAAGACACAATGCATCAAGGACCTCGTTAAAGGTTTATAACCACAGTGGGTAGAATTACAAATTAAAAACGCAGTTCAGTGCTTTATCCCACACTGAAGCACGAAATCGCTAAAACCGAATTCATAGTGACCTAGAATGTTCAAAGGGTCATACCTGACGTGTTCTCATTTTTCTGTTTGCGTAGAATTTATCAGTCATGTTTTGCATTTATCTTTGTTCGGGAGATATTTGTTTTGTAAGAAGGCCTTTGACTCCAAAGTACTAATTTTATTTGAACAGATCTTGTGACGGAGGATTTCGAAACTCGATGACTTGATTGCCAACGTATGAATGTCTTCCCTTTCCCGCCCGCCGCCGATTTGTTACTTGAGATTTTAGTTCACAAGATAGAAATTGTTGATTTAAAAGATATTTTTCAGAATGAAATTACAAGACAACTTTTCAAACCTTGAAGGTGTAAACATTAATTGGCGACCCTATATCATGCTAAGAGACACTTTCTTGTGAAACTAGTTATCAAAAGCGTAGAGATATTCCAAAACAAGTGTATATCTTTCCGGAATTAGTATGCAACATGAAACGATATACTTCAGTCATTGTTGTGACAAAACCGTTCATTTCTCTCTCTTAATTCAGAGTCGGTAGAATAATTTGTATATATTCAGTAACCTGTAATGGAGAGAATCTTTTACTCCTTGACTACTGTTCGTACCAGTCCATGAGAAAGTTTGCGCTGTTTATCCAGAGTTTAGTGACTTACATCTCACTGATAAGATTGAAGCTCCGATAACTAGAACTCCACTTATGTTGGCTAATTGATTCTTGATCTATTTAATCAGAACAAGGAGGCTTTGTATGGTGTTTAAATAACCTCTGCACACAAAATATATTGTTACTTATTTGTATTTGTTATATTTCAAAACGAAATCTAGTTATGTGTTATGATCCAAAGCTAAGGGGCTAGATATGGTATGTTCAGTCATATACTTACAATTTGTTTGTTAATATCTGACATAATCTGTAAACTATGATATCACCTTAACAACTTCTACTACTACTAAGCGTTTGAATGGGTGTGAGATAGTGATAGCAGCGACACTCAAGTTGTTGCGAAGTCAGCGACAGTATGCAGAAAACGTGACAGCATTGCTCATTAAAATTCGAGTTTTATGTCATTTGACATCACTCTAAGAATAACTTACACAAACTGCGTTATTGCAGTCGCTATTGTGGTCTTGATGATGTTTATTATTTGCATCACGAAATTATTCCGGGAGAATGAAGCTGTCATTTATTACTTTAACGAGCTACACATTAAAGAACAATAAAATCGATGAAATTAAAAGAGGAAGGAGGAGATGCATATGAAGTCATTTAGCGTTGTCTCCTTGGAATACACAAGGGTAAGATAACAAGGCAAAGAAATAAAAAACGGAATGGCTTGAGATAGTTGAAAATAATTGACAAGTCCCTGTAAGAGTAAATTCGGTGCAGAAAAGATTTAATACTTACCATGAACGAGAAGATTGCAAATAATGTATACCACGTGTAAAGCGCGGGTAGCTTTTCCCATGCTGCATATAGAGGGTTCCACTCACAAGGGAAAAAACATAAAGATTCTCTAGCGAAAACACGCCGGGTACACGGAGACAACGGGTAGCTGATGAATCACCGCTTTCATGCTGGGCTGTTGAATTCCATGCTAAGGGAAGCTGAACGCACTGCGTCACTACGATCCAAACAAGGAGGACGCTTTTTAAAACTGAAACCAGAGATAAAGTACTTCTCAGGATAACACCAGGAAAACAAATCCCACGTTTCTAATGTCAGAGATTTCACTAAATCGGATATGAAAAGATCACTCTATCCCACGTCGTCTTTCCTGATTGGCCGCGAGAGGTTCCATCAGACAAAAAAAAGATGGATTATAGTTCCTGTTGAGGGTAAAACAGCAGTCAGCGATCAAAATAAGTGGCACGCTAGCTTTAAATCCGTGATCGCTCTCCTTGGTAGAAACATATTAATGCGAAGAGCCCCTGTTGAAGGAATTCTTTCCTCAAGAGGACGTGATTGGTGCGTTGTAGTATCCATGGCAACCACGTACATTAAATAAATGAAATTTAGGTTGTCTCAGTGTCGTTTGATGTGATCCGACATGAATATGATTAATCAGGGTGGTACATCACCAAAACGTGAGGAATTCAGCTCAGTGGTCCTGGCTATAAGCTGAATCCGTTTCTGCCGGTAGCAGGTGTAACGGGGAAGACAAGTAACAGAGTACCTGCAAATGCTGACACAGACCTGCAATGAGTACAGCAGTGATCCAAAGGTTCTTTCTATTCAGACCCGGAACACCCTCTGGCGTTACAGCGTTTTCCCTAAATAAGCCCTTTCTATCGGGAACTACTTACCCCGGATTTAACCCATTTTGACTGCACAGTTCCCATTTTGTGTAACGAAGTGAGGCAATCTCGTGAAATTTGTTCTCAATATCTGTGAGTGGTGGCGATATTGAAACTCTGGAAGTAAGAGAAAGCTAAGGAGATCGGCGCCACTAGCCGTGTGATCTCCAACGTGACAAGCCGTCGAGCAGATTGTGTAAATCGAATTTAATCAAACTTACCAAAAATGTGGCAGTGAGATATAATCCCACCACACAGCGTTAAATAGGACCATTAACAAGGTCTGTATTTGAATTTCTAGAAAGCTTTTTATGAAATTAGAATGCATATTAGCGTTGGTCATGGTTGGTTTGACTGTAGGCTCTTTGTTTGATGAACAAACCTGTGCGGTACAGCGAAGAATTAGTTGCTATGTCTTATTTCATCACAAAGTATTAATTCTCTGCTTGATTTGCTTTATGCCGTATCAAGTCATCTATCAGTGAACATAAGACGTCAAAAACAGATCTGATGACGCAAACCACAAGGAAAACAACAGTATGGTATATCTGGTGTTAAATCCTGCCCGTTATATTTTCTGTGCGATATTTATGTATGCTTTACAGGGTATTACAAGTGATGGACAAGGGACAACACGAACACGGGTCATAAATCCAACGAGTAAGGTTGGATCAGAAATCAACCACATATAGAGTACACTTTTTCGAGTGTCTAGGACAAAACACGAAAACGTATATGGAATTTTGAAACAACAGATGTAGCATCTTCAATGTACCTACGTTCACTTCGTCCGCTTTGAAAACTACGCATTATTTTCATTAAGAGAAATTTGACTGGACTGCATGGTATTGGCGATCCATGCCAGCAAGTCACAATAATTCGAAAACGCGTTCCTCTGCATACAAAGAACTCTGTCAATTGAAGTAATCATAAACAAAAGCTAATTATGATAAAACGCTATTAAAGCCATCTATTGTTAATTTTTAGGAATTCTGTAATTGCTTTAATCCAACCTTTTAATTTTCTCCCCCCACCGTTTTTCTCTATCATCTCATCTGTTATATCTTCACTTTTATTGCTTTACAGATTGATTGCTAGATTCATTTTAACATCAAATGTTGTGCTTGCCTGGAGGTTCGCCATGACCGCGATTACTGTACTCCGTGCCGCGTTGTGCAAGCCTTGATACGTGGTGCCCATTATAACGTGATCTGCTAATACCAATGGTGCTTGCCATGATCTATCGTAACAATCATTATGTGTTGTGTATAGTAACGGCCGTTGTGCTTCCGAACAAGCAGTGACGATTTTAGCATAAGCCTCGACATGCCAAGCATTGGAGCCATGGTGTGCTGAGCAAGCCAAACTTGTGCTATCATTGATGACATGGCCGCAGACTGACCAAATTGCCAAGGGGGCGGGGGAGAAAATAGCTTAGCTTGGATTTAGGTAATTTATATAAATCTACACATTGCCCCCCTTGCGTGCACCCCCCGTAGGCTACGGCCATGGATGAATACTACTCAGCAAGACTTTCAATTGAATTTCTATGCCGGATTAAGTTTCGAATAAAAATTACCAAAAGGCGATGAACTTTGTTTTTTTCCGTGAAATGAAATGATATGGACGTTGCTATTGACAACGGCCCTTGTAAACATAAATTACTTCCACGTTTCGTTCGGACTTGACCGAAAAGCAATTCTGTATCCTGAATCAGCCAGTCAACGATGCATTTCTTTCAACAGATTTGGGTTGTTTGCAGGATACCCCCTCTACGGTAATGTCATGATTTCACGTCCGAATGATATCATTGCAATATTCAATGCACATTCAGCATTTGCAAACCACATCGTGTCCAGCGGCACGCCGAAAGACCTAGCGGCAAAAGAACCAATTAATCAATGTAAAAGCTGTTTTGAGTGTTATTAGCCATTGGTGCTCTCTCTCTCTCTCTCTCTCTCTCTCTCTCTCTCTCTCTCTCTCTCTCTCTCTCTCTCTCTCTGAAATTTATCGAGGAATCGATATACCGAATTGTTGTTTCAATCATTGTGTTTAATCTTTGTGGCAAGTCTGATTAGCAAGGAGACACTCAGTTCAATGCAATGGCAGATTTATTCATTGATTTATCACAAATGAAAGATCATTCAATGAGCTCTGAGAGAATATTAACAAATGGACACTCTCTATAGAACAACGTTTGATGGTCACATTCTTGTTCTACTCCCCAAATATGTTGAGATACACGGTATTATGCAAAATACATTGTTATTGTTGAATAATCGTGAATTCTGGTCCGGACTAGAATTCAAATTTAAACAATAACAGTGCACTTTTCACAAATATCCGCTATGTTGACAAGCTAAATAGTGGATGTTTAAACATGCGTTTTGGTGTAGAACAAGCCAGAAAGTGCAATTGACATACAAAACAAAAGAAATAAAAAAACCATTACAAGTTACAGCTACTGACTCAGTATAATAGAAAATGCTGTCAGAATGTTGGGTGAATGTCTGGACACACCGGCTGATCACAGTAATCATCTGTCTTCAATGCTGATCTTGGATTCTGTGTACATATTTCGAGTATCTTATGCATAATCTCTTAAAATCCGAGCAATAAATGAATCCTAAATGACATCTCGACCTTGCTCGTGGAATGTAATGATGTATACTTCACGAAGAGTTGGCGGCTAGCCAGTTCCCATCCGGGATTATTTCCGTTTTGGTAACTGAGACGATCCGTCGCCATCATGTCTCTGTGTGATTATTCGTGATCTTCGTGTCAATGAGGTTTTCTTCGATTCTGAAAATCTGAAATGAAACACTACTAATACATCAAACCTTTAGTCTGTTCGACTGCATCAAAACTTTAATCAATATATTACGTAGTGTGCATGTGTTTGCTAATAAGCGCCAATAGCTGACGACCGTCAGTCGGTGTGATATGAATATGGATGTCTATTTTTTACATCCATGATATGAATCGCTATTACTTATGACTGCCAAGATTGTATTTAAATGCACAGACACACAGACACAGACAGACATAGACTGAACAGACACACAGACTCATATATATATATATATATATATATATATATATATATATACACACATATGCATATATACATATATATATATATATATATACACATATGCATATATACATATATATATATATATATATATATATATATATATATCATATAATGATATCATAATGCCAAACCTTTAACTTGTCAACACAGCCTGTATATATTATTTTTAACAACGACGTATTATAGGCCGGACTGGAATTTACTTGTCACCAATCATATTGCACACTGCGTTGTGTGAGCAAGGGTAACGCTTTTTATTTCAATTTGCTTAGGGGAGAAAATATCAAAATGTACTTTAAGGAAGTGAAATAATAAAAATGATATCAACAATTACTGCTATTCTCCCTTTAAAAATGGTCATAGTTGCTCCACTAGGTATGTGTCTGCAGAGAGAATACATACAAGTAGCGTTTAAAGAATATCGTTAATCTCAGACACCTGCCAATGTATGTTGTATTTTAAGCAAGAATATGTGACTTCTCCTTGAAGAAAAAGAGAGAAAATTATCTATTTTGTCGGTCAAGTCACGGTTTCGAGAAATTTGGCACAGCCATTTTAGAGGTGCTCGAGAAACGTCAAAATGTGAATACCGGTGGTTTACACACGCAAGGTCTTGATTATACGATGTATTTGTAAAAACGAGACCACCTTGTAGATCACGTACTGAACGTGAATGTGATGACGAGACCACTTTGTAGATCACGTAGTGAACGTGAATGTGATGAACTACTCTTGATGAGAATCGGTCATTCAGCTTGTAAACCGATCGATACTTAAATCCATTGACCAATCGAACATGGAACCCTTGGAAGTAAAACCTGACGATCAACTCGACCAGTTCGCAAGTCTAATCTAAATTTTTCACCAGTGTAACGGACTTCATTCATAAAGGTGATCATAAGATTTAAAGAGGTCAAGAGGTCAACGTATATACTTACTGTGTTGCAGCATTTCATTTAGCTAAGAAATGGGTTCCAATGCGCAGTATCCATGGCAACGTTCGCAAGAACCTGAAAATAAAGTATATATCCAAAATTAAGGTCTGTTTAAGGGCACTTGTCCAAGGTCTTTGATGACAAGGTGGTCCACTTTCTCAAACATCAAAATTTATGTTCAAGTGACTTTGATTGGTGTCACAGGGTAATAAATGGAATGTGGCAGTCATACATTTACATCTCAAACAACTGATGTCCACATCGTGTTGTGTCAATTGTCTTACTCTTCCCATGACGATGCACTCGTCGCTGATCTTATAGTACGTCTGAACACGTACAATGCTGCTGTAGCACCAAAGCACGAAAAGTGACCCTCTGTTCTCGGTTTATCTCATAAACATTAAGGCATTAAATTGTGCTTGCATTTTTCGTCCATTTTTGCTTTATTTGTGAATATCAACCGGGTATGTTGATTATTTTTTTACCTTTTCTTTGGTTTTGATGATGCATAAAAAAGAAAGGCCGTTGTGTTACGGATTAAACTAGAACGTATCATTGTGTTTTCCAGTGTTATCTTGAACAATATCTGTAGGTCAGTCCATCAAATCTTAAGGTTTTTGAAAGAAATAAAGAAAGTTTCTTTTTAAGCTGAGAAACACTGATGGAACAGTATAAAGGTAGAACGCCCCTCGAAATTGAAAGATTAAACTGTTACTCAAAATGTTCGTGAGGGAACTTTAAATCGATCCATTGCGAAATCAAGAATAAATATTAGGGTCTAGAGAAGCATATTACCCAGTATCACAATACATTCCACAATTCAATTCAAAATGGCCGCCATTCTTGTATCGACTCTAGGGAGAAAAATTACAATTTTTGATTTCCACAAAACTTTACTCAGTCCATGAACTTTAGAATGAGTCACCAAAAGTGGTAGATCAAAAAATATCGTACAAGTTTAAGAGACCGAATATCTGTCCCTAAGATGCATTGTATCTTACAGTCACCTGTAATCTAAATATGCCCATATATGGTCAAAGGGGCGTTCCTTGGTATTCAAAATGCCCATGTGAGGGCGCTGTTTTTAAAAAGCGGCCACCCGCTTAAAATCTGTGATTGGTTACATTTTCTCTTTCCATGGTAACTGTTGCAAACTTGGAACAGGTGACAGTATACCTTTGACACCAATCATACTTTATTAGTTCCTGTAAATGGATCTTCTTTCCCTTCAGAATACATCTGATAATCTTCGATTGTCATGTTGTCCCATTACAACAGAATTTTGGCTGCAACCTGAGCAATTTCCAATCGAGATTACATTTGAACAAAGAAAAATCCGTCTTGTGATAGCCTTCTCAAAGGAAAGTCTGTTTTCTCACATTCCTGGCCGCTGGGAGTGCGGGATCGACAGTGTGGGAAAAATCGATCCCACACTCTCAGAAACCGTCCCACACTGTGCATTAAATATTACACGAGCTCTGATTGGATGATATACAGTCTGTTTTGTTCCACTCGCAAAATGTTATCCAATGGCACGACGAGTAACGCACGGACCAGAACTACAAAGTAAGCAGTTCAAAGTACAGTGGCAGACGACAGAGTTGTCACGAGTTTTGATAATATTGTACGTGTCCAATATAGAAATAACGGGCGACGCGCTGACCATTAACGTTTATTTGTGGGCAAGGGCGAGAGGAAAGCCAAAAATTAACGGGCGAGGCTTGCCGAGCCCGTCAATTTGGCTTTCCTCGAGCCCGCGCCCACAAATAAACGTTAATGGTCAGAGTGGAGTCTGTTATTTCTATTATATTATCAGTGAACCCAAGAAAATGGTCAAAATTTCCGAAAATTTCAGGAGCGAACGACAACTGGGCCCCAGAAACTGAGCAACACGCGACGCACTGTCACGTGAGCTGTAAAAAATTGGCAAATCCGGAGATGTTTTCAGAAAAAAGTATCTCAACTTGACCTACAAGTGCTCCATTTTATTTTGTGATTGATTATGATTTATGTTTGAGCTGTAAAGTTACGATACTTTGAGTTGTTAATCTTATTATTCATATTCACGGGCACGTAAACAAACTGTGTATTTGTGGTCAGTCACGTGGTTCAGCTCGCCAAATCAAAAGGCGACGGACAGGGCATGGTAATATAATATGAATTTAACGCATTTTGTGGTCATGTGAGAATCAAAGAATCTCACACACCAAGGACCTGGGATCAGATTTCTCACACTCGTTGGGGATATTTTGTCTCACACGAGCCGCAGGCGAGTGTGAGACAAAATATCCTCAGCTCGTGTGAGAAATCTGATCCCAGGTCCTTGGGGGTGTGAGATTCTATTATTCCCACATTAGTATCGGTTCAGTACTAGCGTATTCGACAGCACCACCAGCGACGAAATTCGTGTTTTCAAGAGTGTGGAATTCATCGCGCAATCTCGAAGGAAAAATATGATGCTGTCTGTAAAGGAGAGTTTGAAAATATAGCCCTTAAATATCCCAATGGAAAGGACGCCAAATTTATTGAAAGTACAAATACTCAAATAAAGATATGATGGAACTTGCAAATCGTCACGGTAGTATGGCTGATGATCCATCAGTTTAATTACATGCACATGCACACGTAAATCTACATGTATAAATTTGTCTGCTGTTTATTATCATATAAAACTCCACATTTACGATTTTTAGAGAAGTATGTTGTTATATATTGGAGTATATTCCAGGTAAAATAATCTATTTATGTTACAGTACTATTACACACTGAATACTGTGCATTGTTTGACTTTCTCCATTGTCTTAGGAAAATAGAATTCCAACCTCCTATTTCCAGATTTAAATAGTCATTCTCTTTGAAATACACCGCAGACTTGATTCTTGAACTACAAAATCAACATAAAATGGCAGTAATCAGGAAGAAGACCATTTGACTCATTTTTCCACATAATGCCGGAAGGCGGATATTCCCGAAATTCACACGTTTTAAGGAAATAGCACCGTCGACTTCCTCTCTGCTTGCCATCACAATAGAGTTTATTATTTTGAAATCAATATAAAAGAACTTAATACCTAACTTTATTGAAAGGGTTTGTGAATAAATTGACGAGTCATCACATCACCGTGGTCTCTCCCCCCCCTCTCTCTCTAACAAATTTATATAGCGCCTGATATCCACAGTTTATGCTCAGTGCTGCTTTTAGTGATAATTAAAATGCTCTCTCGAAGATGTGCGCTTTTGAGCGTCTTTGAAATCGGGACTCATTTTGTATGTTGAAATGTAGAGAGCTGTGGAGAATTAACGACGACCGTTGGAAGTCAGAGTCCATCTGGTGGAGTGCAGAAGGCAATTATCCGATGAACGAAGAAGTATGTGATGAAGAACACAGTGTATTAAATTCCTGAGATGTTGTGGAAACAGTCTTGTGAGGGCCTTGCAAGTAATGAACAGAAGTTTGAACATGATATAATGAGGTACAGGAAGCTATAGTGAAATCGTTTAAGAACGGGAATAGGCCTAATGTGGTCCGATTTCTGAACAATACGACTCACGACAGAACCCTGGAAATGACGAAATATTTTCTCAGTGACGTCATTTATAACACCACACGCTCATTCCATGTTGCAGTTCTTCAGAAAACGTCACGTGACGAGAAAATAGATATGATTAGTCCCTTATGGTTCAAAAAAGTGACGTCAGAATGTAGGGAAATATTTTTTGAAAAGGTGCCCTGTCACGTGACCATACGCTTAGTGTCGTCTGCAACTTTGAAACAATTTGAAAGGCAGGTTAATAATGAGCGCCCAGGATAAGCAACGGGTCTATGACAAAAATAGCAAGATTTTCTATTTCAACAGCGTAGAAACTTAAAAAGCTCATGGTCAACAAAGATTGATGTGCGACAAAGGACGTTATATGGTATGCTACGGACATTTTTGCTTCTTTTTGTGAAGAATTCGGCACTATTGCTCCTGCTATAGAGAATCGATAAGTGAACTTCTCCACTAAGGTAATGTATTGTCCCAGTGCCTCTGCATCAAAGAACATTTAAAACAATAGCATGGAAGAGCATGAGCATGTGGTGTGTTATAAAACACCTATAACCTGGTCATTATTCGGGCTATAACGCCCATTTATTACCCCTCGTGACCGTGTGTTACCAAAAACACATCGCCATACCCCGAGGCCGTAGGCCGAGGAGTATAGCGATGTGTTTCTGGTAACGCACGGCCCCTCGGGGTAATAAACGGGCGCTATAGCCCTCATGAGCAGGTAATGGGTGTTTAATATATGCATCCAACGAAGGCTATTCTTTGACATCAATAACAGGTCTCATGTTTCCGGGGAGGGGGAATATGTGGTGTGCGTGTGATAAAGTTACCTTTCTTGAGTTACGGAGCGGAATGCGTATCTACGTTCTGTCCCCGACACTCAAGATATCGACACTTTCAAACTCTGCTGTTGAATTCTAAAAGTTCTATGAACTCTTACAACTTTAGCAAAGTGAGCACAGTTATTTTCAACGCTATACAGCGACAGCGTTACTGTACTTTATGGATATTTGTCACGGAGCTGTACAGCTATGGTTACCTCTTCATTCTGTCTTTTAGATCTTTGGGATTTTGCAATACCTTTCAAAAGCGCTTTAAATTTTAATTAAGCCACGAAATTCGCTTTTTATGATATAAATCTCTTATAAAATCAGAAGCTTTCTGTTCTCATGTTTTTCGTCTTATTGTTCAAAACGTTACTGATACCTTTTCAATAATATTTAAAGTTTGTTTGAATTTCTAAATTGATTAATTTCATCGATGCTTACTTTGTTATTTGTACACCTAGCTCATTACATGTATTATTACGATAGAAGTTAAGTACTATTCCAAATTAATCGAAGTGGGCGCATGAGGGCGCTGGGCTTTGTGGATCATTTTATCATCCGCTGCATATCCGCGCAACATCGCTTCCAAAATAATGTCTTTGTTTTCCTGGCTAGATGTGATCTGGAAATTATGAAAAAGCTCTGAAGATTTGGATTTTTATCAATTTAAGGAGAAAGACGCCTCGGTATGATTTCAACAATGCGTCGTGTCATTACATTATGTGACCACAATATTGCAACTTCTCCCACATTACTTCAAACCGTGTTCTACTCGTCTCTATACAGTAGCAGCGAGACTTTTTTTTATTTAGTCTGTCTGTCTAAACAGAACATGAACGTAGAATGACACAGAATTTCAAGTTGTTAGGCTATCTTCAAACCAGCTGTTTGAAAATTGAGAATTATTTACCTCACATAATCATATCACACGGATCTGAAATATGTTTTTCTTTAAAAAATAAAGCTGTTCTCTGATTTAATTTTCAATAAACAGATAATTTCCCAGGGCAACAAACCAATTTTGATTTTCTGGTTCAAACACTAGACGAAACAAATATATATAGCTTTCAGTTTTTTTGAAATAATTTATATCCTTCCTAAATCGCGAGCAATACCTGAAGTCTCTCATTCTGGCAACCGAATGCTCCTATGATGACACGTCATACCATGCAGCCGTTTCTGAAAAATTGAAGTCTGACCTGTATAACTGAACAATCTACAACAAAGAAACTGGCAAATACCCGATGCTGTTGAAAACACTGCATGGAGTCGCGATCCGTCAACCATGACAGACATTGCAACAAAAAGCGTCCTGATACAGAAAATGTGATCTCATCTTATCAAGAAAAGCTGACTACAGCAAAATTAACTTCGGAAAATGGAAAGTAGAAAATAGCTTCGTGTGATACAATACTGATGGCGCTTGACTCCTTTAACCATACGACTCTTGGACTTATGCCATCATACCACAAAACGAGGCCATGAACATGCTGGACATTTAGAGTTTCTCAACAATAGTCCGAGTCCTTCTATATATTCGAGTTGACCTCAGTTGAAAGCCGGCTTTGTTTAGCGGCGAAGTCCTTTTATTGCACGCCCTCAACGATAGCCTCGAGCAGGGCGAGGCTGCTTGCAGCCAAATAATCACCGCCCCCTGTTGATGTGCTATCCCCGTTCCTCTCGGCCCTGTCGAGCCACAAAAGGTTGTGAAAGAGTACATGTATTAGGTACAGTTCATATTTGGTATTTACTTCCATCAGTGTAGGGCTGTAACGTATTACCAAAACGATACGGCAGAAGAAAGATTCGTAGAACTTTCGCGCATAAGGTCGAACCCAAATTAAAAAGCCCCAGAGGTAATTTTCTTGACGTCGGATCACATGTTGGAAAGTTTACCTATACACTCAGTCTTCTGTTCTACTTCAGTTATAGACAAACATAAAATGCAACACACCAATCTGATTGCAGTGTACTGGACAACTGAACAAAGCTTCCCAACGTTAACCTCGACAGCTTTTCACAGTATTCAAGTGTGGATGCATTGCACTGAGTAATGCCGATTCAATTTGCGCAATCAGCATTCAAAACTCACAATCGCCGACTCAAGCTGTATCACTCTTTATTCTACCGTTTGTGTGTGTTTTCGTATGTGCAGTTTCTCTGATTTGAAATTGAGTTCTTGCAATTGCATTGTCGGAGGACGCTACGAAGTTTAACTAGTGCAGAGCTGTAACTTATGAACTCGTGAAACCACACAGCCGCCCGTTATATGTATGAGAGAGAGAGAGAGAGAGAGAGAGAGAGAGAGAGAGAGAGAGAGAGAGACCGCTGACGTATCGGTCTTTTTGATCGAGCCTTGGGTCAGTACAGGTTGCGCAACGACGGTAGCCTGATTCACTTGAAACCCCAGCTACATCAATTTATACCACGGCTAACTAGTGTAGCTATGGTTGCAATGGCTACAAATACGGTGAGTCGAGCGCTAAACTGTCGACAGTCCCTTTTGCCTCTTATTGGTGTACATACGACCGTGGGGGTAATCGCAAGCGTAGCGCCGGGGCCGCGTAAGTTGACACAAGTGCCTTACGGCACTTGCGGCTTCGGCGCGGCGCTTCGCTTGCGACTCCCCCACCGCTATGTGCGAGAGACTACACCAATAAGTCTAAGAGACATAATAGGCACAAGGGACTGTCGACAGTCCAGTCGAGCGCTTGTGATCAAACGGTCCGCTGCACCATCACTGTGTCCTTCAAGTCGTTCGGGCATGTATATTTGACAACGAGCAAAAAAATTAAATAATACAAATAAATCAACTGCTATTTAAGGCCGACAAAGACAGTGCTTAATATGACTATAATAAATAGAAATTAACATCTGCTACCCTCTGTGACGTAATGATAACTATCTGTACGGGCATAACGTCCACTGTGTGACCACAGTGCATACGTTTCCGTTCGCTATATCACGAATAAAATACATTATAGAATGCAAAAAGATTTTATTTATTTGAAAAAAGTCACCTGTTAAGACATACTACTTTACCACATTGACACATCTTGTTAAACACCGATTCAAATAATTATATATAATCTTACAATATAACTTAATGTATAATGCTTTCGATGGACACAATGCGAATAAAATGTTATAATCGCTTATTTTGATTAAGATTAAAATGCAAATACTGAATATATGAGCTGAATGGTTTGAGTAAACTTTTGATTTTGTACTCGGACATCCTAACATTTGGCCTCAAAAGTTGAGGCCCAGACTTGTTAAACACTCAACACTTCCCCAGTCAGTGCCGGTCATGTAGAACTATTTTTTTCAGTTATCAAGGCATTTGCCGTTACATTCTATTGCATAACAGTCAGCTGAAGAATATAAGAACTTGCGAAGGGAGATCTCTAATGTAGTCAGGTATGATTTCAGGAGCTATATAGGTTGGTTGTTGATGAAACCTTGGAAGTTGTTCCTATGATGAAGAAACTACCGTGTCACTGTCACTGCAATTGAGGCATATTATGGCGCTCAATACATCAAAGCTATTAATGGCGAGTATGTATCGTAGGCCGCAGTTTCGAAGCCGTCAGAATAATTACTGAATACTGATCATTTAGACATATCATTATTTTTCAAAGGAAGGATGAGGTATGCGCCATGTTGATTGTCGGTTGGTGTCTTGGTAGTAATTGCTGGCAAGGTAACTAGATCAACGCCATATTTTGATTAAACATTAACCAACTTAAAAAAATCAAACATGGAGGGTTGCTTGAATTTGGGCGTTGGCGAAACCGTTGTCATCAAAATACCACAACTTGAACTTGATAGATACAACATAATGTTTGGCTTGGGTGTCTAGTATAAGGTCAGATACGTGCGTAGTACTTTAAGGCCTAAATATGCCTGTCATTTCACTCCTTGTCGCTCAACTCATCCAGTATCTGGTCATTGTTCATCAAGCCTACCTCAACTTCCTCGTTGACGTTGGCATAGGGTACAGAATAGACGCCCCGTGTTCGCAGACATAGTGACACGATACCGTAAATACCGGCCATAACGAATATAGCAGCAGCGATGTGCCAACAAAACGCCATAGTGGCGAACATCACGTTGGCATGGTTATCCTCATCCCAATGTCCGCCATTCAACGGGTACAACATAAACCCAACCTGCCAAAACCACGTTCCCTGCACCATTGTAAAGCCCACTCGTACGAATGGCAACAGAACATCATCCTTCTTCCAGATCTCAACGACGGCACATAAGGTCGACACTGCAACGCCGATGACCAGCATGTAGTGAACCGAAATGTCTAATGGAGTGCGTCCGTGGACGTGGAAATAGAAGAACAATCCCTCCACGAAGTAGCTCAGGGCTAAAAATAGCATTTCATACGCTTGAAGTCCGGGAACGCACGTACGCGCCATTACAAGCACGGAGCCGTAGATGCCGAAGAACACATACATGGTGCAGTGTTGCCACTCAGCACCGTTTACGAAACGATGGTTGGGATCGGTGTGGGAAAACATCTCCCATTTCTTATACGGCCACGACTGTTCGCAAATAAATCCAACGAGACACATGCCAGCTATTATTAAACCTTCGTAAAACTCTGCAGGGAGCCCTCGTACTCTGCCGATACGACGAGTCCATTTGCCGTTGCTTGAATTCTCAGTCTTTCGCCGTCTAGATGCTGGATTGCTACTCTTTTGGATGAAACGATACGAGTATTTGATTGTCCACCAAATAGAGAACACTAAAAAGAAGCTGCCTGGCAGTGCGTGCCCTTCGAAGGTGCCCATTTTCAGCGCATCGAACGTGTATTACATGAGACGTGCAAGTACTGACGTTCTCGGATGTCACTGCTGTCTTGTCCGGCAGAGCTCAACCAGGATGTTGTATAGTGATCACACGGCCAAATGAGGTTATGCATAAAATCGTACCCAGGTGTCATTGCGGTTTACGCTCCCGTACGCGTGTACTGAGTACCAGAGGAATGCAACTTAAAATAACGAACGGGGTGGTTGTTTTTGTCTTGATTTGTTTGTATTTGTAAGACTTAATGCCGTCTTTGAAATCACTGATATTTCACAGCTGAGAGTGCGATATTTGCTTCTCTGCATTGGGGTGGCGGACACTGACGATATGGACGAGGGCGCTGGCTCAAACAGGACATGCCGTCTGCAAGCTGTGTGGTCCGTTTCTTTTCATTTTGCGCACTTGGCAGTGTTTATACTCGTGCAATATGTAGTATATTTTTATGTGCATAGTATGTCACTCGTTAAAAACAATAACACAAATTACTTCAAGTACAATATAATTATCTGTTATTTCAGTTTCATGCATCTAGCAATCGTCAGGTCTGAGGATTGCTAGATGCATGAAACTCAAAGGCAAGACTTGATTCCCAGGATCAAGTTTGTTCTTGTCTGTAAGAGGATTACGAAGTATCATAGCCTTTGCTTTCCATTAAAATTGTCATCTAGTAAGTAAATTTCCTTGCAAGACAATCTGACGCCGACACAGGCTTTAAATGACTGTGTATAATTACTTTGGACTTCAAGTAATTTGTGTTATTTTATATATATATATATATATATATATATATATATATATATATATATATATATATATATATATATATATATATATATATATATATGCGTGAAACTTAGTAACAGATATCATTACTTTGTACTTGAAGTAATTTTGTATTTAACGCTCTGCTTTAGCATCGAGCACTGTAATTTCCACGAGGACACCACATATATCTATATATATATATATATATATATATATATATATATATATATATATATATATATATATATATATATATATATATATATATATATATATATATATATATATATATATATATATATATATATATACTCTCTGTGCTCAAGTTCAGAGGTTGCCATAAAGCCATTATGGTGATAACCGGGAGGGCACATTGTATACATTTTGTGTGTGTGTGTGTATATATATATATATATATATATATATATATATATATATATATATATATATATATATATATATATATATATATATATATATATATATATATATATATATATATATATATATATATATATATATATATATATATATATATATATATATATATATATATATATATATATATATATATATATATATATATATATATATATATATATATATATAATGTAATGTAAGCTCTAAGTCTGCTGGTTTTTACTGTTTAAGGCTTGATAATATGTTCACTAAAGTCTGATCGTCTGCATATGAGCCAGAGCCAGATTGAAAATTAAATTTATTGAAGAATCGATTCCTGGTGTTTAAGAAATGTTTCCATTTTAGCAGATAATGCGCTTTATCTTCCACTTGATGTAGACAAAGAGGGCATTTTCTATCTGCCGCATTCACATTATATCTACTAGTCTCTATTTTTAGGATGTGTGCACAATTTCTAAGTTTACACTTGGCAACCCAATGACCAGGATAGTTTAATCTTTTCTGAATACTCTTTTTGTTGAAAAGCCTGTTTTCATTTTTTGCTGGCTGCAGTCTATTTTTATGATTTTACCATCTGTCATCGTTGCGTAATCGTTCTATACTTCAAATCAATTGTTCAGAGCTACTCTCAAATTTTTATTCAAGTTTTAATGAAAATATTAGTGTTTTCTATCAAATCTACACCTGTTTTCAAATCTATTAATGCAAACATTTCACAATTCCTTCATCCCTGATACCAACTGCTTCATAAAATAGAGTATCTTCTGTCTATTTTGGTCCAGTATTTGGTCATCTGTGTTGTGTTGTGTTGAAAAAAACAGGATTTCTGCAATTCTAAAAAGCATGCTAGTGTAGGAGCTTGTCTACTAGATTCAATTTCAGGATATAATTACAAATATGTTCATGGGAATTGTATGCCACATTGTTGGGACATCATAATTCCACCATGAATACGACAGGGAATATTAACCCTTTGAGCGCCAAAGTCAATTTTTGTCGCCCCCAAATAATATAGCCCAGTCAATTTTTTTCAGATTTTTGCCAAAATGTTGATAAAAAACTGTAGCTGATGAAATGTGGTGTCCAATTGGTCCAAAATTATCAAAAAAATTACAGAAAAATTCATAAAAATTGGTAAAATTTTGGTGTTAAAAATTACAGCATTCAAAGGATTAAGGTTGGTAAATGAAGGAGAGATGAATGCATCATGCTGCTGGCAAATACAAAATTGATTGACTTACTGTTAGCAGCGCTATAAATTTTAATTCACAATTGTATGACAATAATAATAATAATAATAATAATACCAGCAATAGTAATGTTGTTGCTTCAATTTCCTTTTCAATTTACATCAACTCTATACATACCTTGAGATACCTATGCATACCTCACATACAATCATGCTAATTGCAAACAGACAATTTGAGTGCGACCATGCTATCAACGTACAGTGTTGCTATCCTGAAGGCAAAACAGTTATCATGATCTTGTTAAATGTCTTTCTGTATTTTTTAAGGATTTTCCCAGTCACTTCTATCAACATTTTAATTGCAGTTAAATTTGCAAAGGCATAAAGGCTTGCATACAGCTTTACAGCTTTGACATGTTTTTGCACAACAGCTGACGGTAAATGTGTGTTCGTATATCATAAAAAATCTGTAAACAAAACAATTCCTTATTGTACTGTGTGTTTCAACATGATCGATAATACAGGAAAAGTGAATGCATAATTGATAAATACTGTGGAAATTGTTAAACACTGATAATTAGGATGTAAATTAAAGTATTATAAATGCCTTGAATGAGAAAATGTTGATAATTTGCTTAAACTTTCCAAGGAGACGTCAAACTATTCTTTTTCATTATAAAATGAAAAATCAGGGGTCATGGTACATAGTTGAAAGTTCACACACTGAGACAAACAACCATAAATTTGCTGATATGTCAAAACTCAAAATTGCTAGCCCCTTTTTAAATCTATGATGAATAAATTTTTGATTTTCACAAAACCAGGATGGTAAAACTTTATTTAATTGGTAATTCACAGGCTTCAAAATGAATGAACACCATCAGCAGATCAATTACATTGGAAATTAGAGTCTGAAAATTTAATGTAATACTGAGGCACATTGACCTTATTAGAACAGCTGACTCTCAGGACCAGAAATGGTGACTATGAACTAGTGCTGGACTATGATTGTTTTAAACTTACGTCTGCTATTGAACAAAAAGCACAAACTGTTCATTACTAATTCCACATACTCAATGAAACTAGGATGAACTCTTTCCCACATTGCAGCATTTATGATATGAAAAGATAACTTGCATCAGGTTAAATATCTTTGCTGAGTAAACAGACTTTTTGAGAATCATCAGTGTCTGTTTCAATAAGTTGTGCTGAATTAATGCAGTTACTACAATGAACATTCCATTGCAGGTTATATAAGTGAATTGTCATTCACATCCATTGATGTACCTGTTTCTTATGTAACCACACTAGATTTGCTGACTGTATTAAAGTCTGGTAATTTGTTTACTCTCTCTAGTTGTTATTAAGTTTAATATTCAGTTACTTTGCTTTGTTTCGTATTTATATTTTCATGATATTTTGATAAATGCAGTGGATATCACATCACAGTGTGTCTGTTTGTCCGTGTGTATCTGTCTGTCTGCCTATGAATGGTGTCAAAACTTTGCATATGGAAATTGTATTGCTAATTTATTCATATATTGTTTAAGTATCGATTTTTTTCTGTAACAACTGGTCTGATCTTGTTTGTAGGCTGGTTTTACAAAAACTCATATGTATTAAACTGATAACAGCATTCTTCAGTATCACTTTTTTCATTTTTGGTCAAACTTCCTTTCTCTGAAAGCATTGATTAAATAGATTTGAAATAGTCTCATACTTCTAGCAATTAAAGATTTTAACGAGATGACTAAAGTTACAGATAAAGTCAAACCTGTGGTTACACTAGGCTGAGAAAAAATGACCACCACTATGTGGTGGTCAACAGGCCTTTCTAAAGAGGATGAGTGTGGCATCATTTTCTGTGGTGTGGTCATGGGTGAGTTTAGGAAAAGATGACAGTAATACTAAAATTCAACATCATAAACTTCTTGAGAATCATCATACATGCTCTGAATTTCTGGAAAATTCTGATAAAAAATGAAATTGTTCAAAATAGACTAATTTCTTGCTTTCTGTCTAAGCATTTTGAACAGAGGTCATTCAGTGTCAGATATACTGACCATTACATATAGGATTTGTAAAAAAATTCTGCAGCTGTTAGTAGCCAGCTAGTGCACTTACTACATGGCTGTTCTATAGAGGGCCTTCAAATGTAAAATGCCATGGGACGACCAGAAGGATCATATTAAGTGGTTCCCATTAAAAGAACGTGAGATACATCTTCCTAAAGAAAATAATCATTTTTTACTAATTTGTAAAAATAATGTTGCATGGGCCGAATACTCTTCAGTCTTGCCCATATTGAATTCAACTTCTGGTTCAGACAGTTTTAGTTCACAAAATCATATTGAAATACCAGATGTCCAACTTGTCTCATTGTCACAGATGTTTATGTGCAATGTTCAGTATTATTGATGACAAACAAATATTAGATTGTTGTATTTTAATTCTGATGAAAATTTTTTAACAAATATATGCTATACATTATTTGAGATGAGTGCAGGATAAAGATATTCCAACCATAATTTGCTTTTGATTGTTCAAAGTTTAATTTTCAGGGTTCAGCCTGTTATGAAGCATCAAACCTTATCAAACGACTTGCAATTCTCCAATCAAACACACTTTGTTATGTAGAGCTTGTCATCAAAATGTTATGTTGCATCATGTGGACAGAATCATAAACAGCTGCAGCAGCTGCTGTTTGCTACGTTGCTACATTTAGTGGTGTGGTTGTAAATTATGGCTGCCACTCACTATTACTCTAATGCCAGCTCACGTAGACAGATTGATTTCTGTAAATTTACTGGAGGCTTGAGGGTATGTCCATTAAACAATTTTCTACCAAAGAACAAAAATAATTTGCAAATATATTTGAACCAAGCACTCCTTTCTCGCATCCTGCTATAAAAGTAAAAATTTCAACTTATTTTTCAGGCTTGTGAATGCAATCAAGCATACATTGTAATGCATAACCTGTCAGGCATACTTACATGTACATGTTTTTTACGTAGTGTCACATTGACATAATTAAACAGCTGCTCTCAAAAATCGTGTACAGGATTAATTTTGACAGAACCTCATAGTCGGTGTAATTGTTTTCCTATGTAGTTTACCATTATTAATCATTTTCTGCTATCAATTGCGACACTGTATTGATGATTAAACAGAAAATTTCTGCCTCTTTGGCTACCAAACATTTCTGTAAGTCACAGCTACCTACAATGACCTTCATCGGTGTGCTTTTCACTCAGACAATAGGAATGCACAAATGTTGGCATAATTAGGCGTTCAAATTTGCATCTTGAGATGTATGCTTTTCGTTTGGAGGTGGGGTATCAAAGCAACAACCTCTGAACTTCCAATGCGCAATACTTTCTACATTTTCTGTCTCAGATATGCCAACAACTCTGAGATTTATCTCAAATTGATGTCAGAAAAGAGTTTGTAATGATTTATTTTTCATATTGATGTCAAGTCCATCTTGGTTGTGTTCACACGTCAAACATTTTGTTTGACGTGTGAACACTTTGAAGGCACTGGATGTTTTTGGTTGAAAAGCAAGATTTTTTTCATAACTTTATTAAATTGTTCAATGTCTAAAGCTGAGAAAAAACTATATGTTTAAAGACTGCTCTCCTATGCAAAAGAAAAATTGTTGATGAAAGGCTGCTCAAATAAAATGCTGGTCCCGTATTGGTTTATAATTCCTAATTGTATCTCTTGAGTAGCTACAATTATCAGAACCATCATGTAACTTTGTTGCTCACAGAATCGTATGTTTAATAATATTTCAGAGTAATTTTTAATAGAAAGGAGTATATATACCATAATCATCGCTGTAGCAATCATAGAAAAATACTGTTTTGTTTTAAAAATAAAAATATTAAAGTTAACACTCGGTTCACAAACATCCCTGAAGAGGAGAATTTGGAAAAATATCCTTTTTATTTTACTTTGCCCAGTCGCCACAACCTCCAAACAAAATCATATATCCCCTTCTCTAGGCCAGAGAAAAATATTTATTGTTCCTCTGTATTGTTTTTGCAAGCTATACAGTCTCAGGAGGCAAGCAAAATCTTTAAAAAAGTGTTTTATGAACTAGCAAAATCTCATGCTAGTTGCAGTCACATTTTAAAAATGTCCTCAATAATAGAGGAAAAATATTACATATACAGGAGCTGTTAACAGAGCAAATTCTGAGGATTTCCACAAGCTCCTAGAAGAAAACAAAAACTGAAAAAATGCATAATAAAAATACCCTTAAATTGAAACAATTGCAAGGTTGTCGTCTAACATTTGCTGTTTTTTATCACTTTTTCATATGGGGTACTTTGACCCCATATTTTATCCTCTTTATCACTGTACCAACACATTTTACACAATAGTCGCACATTACTGTACTATGATCTGAGTAAAGCAATTTTAAATTTAAAAAAATTCTATTTTGACTAAAGTAAAAGCAGTGATTCTTTGGGTAAAACATAATTTCACAATTCTTTGATAATGTTTTCTCTTGTTTTGTCCTGTGTATAAATTAATGATTCTTGTTGTACTCCCTGTCAGGGTAGTACAAACCTCAGGGACAACTTTTCAGATATTGGCCAAGATACTGATGAAACAAGTGAGTTTTAAGGATGATTGAAATAATACTGAATAAAGCATTGAATAATCATGAGACTGATGATGAAAATCCTGAAGATTAAAATAATGAAAAGAAAAATTCTTTGGTTGCATCGTCAGAATTATGTATATTATGACTTTGTGGTATTTCAAAATGACTGCAAAGTGACAAAGTGACTGCAAAATGCTTCATCAGACAGCGACGGTAACTTTTGATAAATTTTTTTATCATTGTAATTCTGTATCTGTCTACCGCAGTTCCTTCCTCCTATTACATTTCAACAGAGCTTTGGTGAAACATGCTTTGTTTTTGACAATTGAATTTAAGTCTAGACTGCAATCCTGTTGTCAATGGAATGAATGCTTGAGTGGCTAGGTGTGACAGTTTTATAGCCATGTTATTTGGTGCCGTATAAATACATATACAGGGGCTGGTTATGTTGACAAGCTTGAAGCTGAAAAATTTTAGGAATAGGACCCAGAATTACAGTGAAATATTCTGAAAAGTTTCAGATATTTCTTTAAAATAAGGTATTTTGCAACATTGGAAATCTTATGTCTTTGTCTTTTGATAACGGCATTCTACCTGTTTGTACTCAATGGAAGTAACTATGGGTTAACTTCAAAGCTAAATACGGTATATATTTGACATTCACTATATTTGTAGGTACTTCCTTGGCAATATTTTTTCAGGTCCTCCCCTCTGACATGGCGTCTGATTTTTCAAGTCCCTTCCTGACTTCCATTCCAGAGATGATTTCCGAACATTACCTGAAAAGGGTTCATGATCATACATGGGATAACTTAACCATGACGATAGGTTTAAGTCTGCTAATATTGCATGGTCAACACAAACCATTATGTCAGACAAGAGGCAGGTGAATTTGGTCTTACTCCATGTTTGGGCTTGACCCTGCCTTTAACATATGCAGCTGCCCTTATATTGTCCTAGATTGGACAAAGGCCTTTCTGTTATCATACTGTCAAAATCATGGAGGTCAGAGGTCACAGGCATCTTAGCTCATGGTAACTCTGTTGGAGCTGCATGACATGGTCAAAACCTAGCTATTCCCAGAAAAGAATTATTTAAGCCCTAGTTAGGGTTAAAGTCACATTATTTTTCTTTGAACAAAACTGACTCTGCTTAAATTAGCATCATTGTTGAAATTCAAAATACTGACCAAAGATTAACCTTGACCATTATTTTCAATTTTCTAGCATGTAAAGTATTGTGTAGGTATTTATGCCAAATATCATAAAGTGAACCCTCTCTAAACCAAAGCCTGTCTAAACTGAAAACCTGTCTAAACTGAACCCTTTCCCCAGTCCCATTCTGATAGAACTCTATGTTAAAAGGACCTCTATAAACAGAACACCTCTCCAAACCAATTTTCTCAGTCCCTGAATGGTTCAGTTTAGACAGGTTTTACTGTAAAAACATTTGAATGGGCATTCTTGTTGAAGATTATTTTGGAAAACATCCACACAGCTATAGCAATGTATTTTGTTTTTTGGCTCATGACATCCATGTTTACAGCAGCAGGCATCAAAATATGAAAGATAAACCATAAGATTGTGGGAGGGAATGGTGTAAATTTGGAAATGTAAACTTTTTATCGTCCATGATTTGATAGTATATTTCTGGTGTAGAAAGAGCATGCATTTTTATCTCAACAGAAGTGAACAATTTTAACTTTCAAGTTACAAAGATAGTTTTCCAGAAAAGCATCATCACGTATAAAAATAATTCAACACTTTTCAGTCAACAAGGACGTTTTCTATTTATGACCTGCACCTCTTTCATAAAGTAATTAAGATTGTCTATTCATCCATTATTCATGTTTTATTAACCGTCAATAAACACAACAACATAGAGGAGAACTAAAACTGTATCTGAAAAGAATCCAAATCCAAATTTAGATTTGCAAATCTCTGAAAAATGTCATGTTAGAAGTGATTCAAGTATAAAGACACCTAATAAAATGACCACATTCCTACTCATTTCGTCATTGACCAGTTTTTAGTGGTCACTTGAATGACCTCAGTTTGAGATGACCTAAGAGAATGGTCATTTGTCATTCTTTGTCATTTCAAGGTAACCAGCAATACTAACAACCATGACCGGATTTTAATAACAAGGCTGATTCTATTGTGTATTAGTGATCTTGTAAAGACATTGTATGTACTCAGAACAATGCTTTTGAGTCACGTTTACTCATCGTCACACTATTCTTGTACTGAAACTGACCATGGAACAATTACAGTGTTCATCAAACAGAATCTTGAATCATCAAGGCTCAGCTTAACAAAGTTGTCTCCAATTATTATACAAACTGATATGGTGCTACTGTGCAATGTACTGCAAAAGGCAAATGTATATATGACACTTAACTCCATGGCTGTCACCTTATACTTGGTGACCCATATGGTATCGTTTCAATGTGTAATTTGTAAGGCCAAATCTTTGCTGCCATTACAGTTGTGTTGGTTTTTAGGGTCAACTTGAAGTACAAGGTCAACATTTACATACAAAACAGACTTGCAGAAACAACATGCTACACTGGTAAAGGCGGACAAAAAATTGTGCAAACATTTTTCAGTTGTCAATATACTGAAAACGCCAAACCATCTGTGTGGTGGAATGCCAAGTCAGTTCTTGCAGTGCATGGTTACATTAAAACTCATTCATAAATGATGCGTGATTTTTTATAAATTGTCAGTGGGACATTTCTCAAAAGGGAACTGAAACAAAATAGCAAAAGCTCATATGGTTCCTAGTCAGACTCTATGAAAGTGTTTTGCTCTGTGCTGAGCTTAGGTACAACTCTGACCTGACCGTGGTACCAGACTGGCTCTCTGTCACTGATGTACAGCTGATGGCATAATGGCTTTCCATGCATTGAAATCCGATGTAGTGGAAAGCCTATTTGGTTCAATAGTTTGCAAAGCTGATAAACACTCTCAAGTAATCCCACTTTCACTTTCAAAGGAAGGCAATCCTTGTTTAGAGACACCGTTGCTGGTTTTAAGCATGCATTCACTCGGCAATCTGAACTCAAAAGGGGTCACATTTCAAGCTCCTATAAGATTTGAATTGTGAAAGCACAGACTGCATTTTGAACAATTTGGAATACATCATCTTGAATATCATCTAAACTCTTGAGCTTCAAGTTGTTGTAAGTTTTTAGGGCCATTTCATATACCAATACCTGATGACCACAGAAGGGTCAGTTAACAGGCCAACTAGGTGTAAATAGTCTAAGAAATATTATTTTCGTAATTATTAAAAATAGCATCATAATCATGAAATATTGATATCAATAAAATCGTGCTGGTATTTCATCAAGGTTGAACTTCCTTTCTGCTTTGCACTAGATAAATTACTGAACTTGTAAGGTTATGAATTATGTTCCATAAACAGCCTTGATGAAATACTACTCGTGACGATTTTATGATTTTCATAATCATGATACTTTTAAAAATTACGAAAACAAAATATTTCTTAACTATTTAACTTGTTCGTCCGTGGTACTTGTCGATCGGCAGTGTTTGTACCGTGAATGAACCGGGGTCCTACCCGGGGGTCCTACCAATTTAATACTGCCCGTAGCTGTGTTTTAGCGATAAAAATCAAATATTGAGCGCCATTGATGTATCACGTGTGCCGGGGACATGAGTGACTACAGTGACTTTGTGCAGGGAGTCAGATATTACATGCAAGCTTACATGAAACACTGTGTCCGATTCAAGAAATGAACTCAACGACGCGACGCGCGACGACGGCTGCTGACCCGAACCGTACGGTGCGTACCGTGCTGTGTGTTCCCGGCGTGTGGTGTACAATAACACTGGGAACACACAGCACGAAACGCAACCGAACCCTAAAGTTACGGCAACCGACGACAAGACAATTAGATCCTTCTATCCTATTTATTTTAACCAGTTTCTTTTCATGCTTTTTGTCTGTGATTAAAAAAATGTATTGATCTACATACCGATATGAAATCACGTTTTTGCCTGAGAGCCTTGCTTGAGCAATAAATTTACCCGGGTAAATTTATTTAAAACAATTACGACGTGGTGGATACCCTGCTCTCCTTTTTAGCACCGCGTCACCTTCAGTTGACTGCGCTGTTTCCACATTTAACCACACAAAACTTACAGTTTCTCATCTAGCGTGTGTATGGCGGGTTCTTCTGTCACCTTTTAATGTGTTTGTTTATGAAAGTGCCCAGCCGCCGGGTCACAGTTACTGTCAGCTCATTGCCACTCGAATGTCGAGCAATGACCCTGTCTAGGTCACTGGAGGTCAACATGAGGTCACCATCAACAGACAGTTCATCCATTGACGCTTTCAACTTAATGAGCTGCAGTGGAGTATGGGTAAGCGAGGTGTCAGGGCGTCGCAATAATCATTTCTAATAATATACATGATATACCCCGATAGAACATACGGGCGTTTATTGTTTTGAATCATCATCATTATTGCGAAGCGGGGTTTTCCACAACGCATAACCGATAACGACTAACTTTTTAATGCCATCGAACGAACATGTACAATAACAAATATTGAAAACAATTTAATACTTAACTACCATCAACAGAAAATAGGCATTTACCGAAACTCACTTAACTATAAAATAATCACATTATATGTAACGAATGTATCCAGGTCATTATGTTTATGAAAATGATATGCAAAATAATGTGTAATCGGCGCAGATCAGATGCGCAGAGAACATCCGTGTATTGCTACATGTTCTTTCTTCCTGGTTCGTTATAATCACACTTCATTCAAGCTTCTCAGTCGCGTTGCCGTCTCATTCCCCATTTTCACTGAATTTACGTCCTTACATCACCATGGCTAGTATATCTACGTCGAAGGACGACATCATTGTCGGTGGAAAGTACAAGCTGGTTCGTAAAATTGGAGCTGGGTCATTCGGCGATATTTATTTGGGTGTGAATATCAACAATGGCGAGGAAGTAGCCGTGAAGCTGGAATCACGCAAAGCGAGGCATCCACAGCTATTGTACGAGAGTAAAATATACAAAATTCTCCAGGGAGGAGTAGGAGTTCCTCATATTCGGTGGTATAGTCAAGAAAAGGATCACAACATGTTGGTTATGGATTTACTAGGACCAAGCTTGGAGGACCTGTTTAACCACTGTTCGCGGAGATTCACTTTGAAGACCATTCTCATGCTGGCTGATCAGATGATCAATCGTATAGAGTACGTGCACAACAGAAATTTCATTCACAGGGACATTAAACCGGACAATTTTTTGATGGGCATTGGCAGGCATTGCAACCAGCTGTACTTGATCGATTTCGGACTCGCTAAGAAATATCGCGACAGCCGCACCAGACAGCATATAGCGTATCGTGAAGACAAAAATTTGACCGGTACAGCAAGGTACGCAAGTGTCAATGCGCACTTAGGAGTGGAGCAAAGTCGACGAGATGATTTAGAGTCCCTTGGATACGTGCTGATGTACTTCAACAGGACTAATTTGCCATGGCAAGGATTGAAGGCAGCTACAAAGAAACAGAAATATGAAAAAATCAAGGAAAAGAAAATGTCCACGCCAGTAGAAATCTTGTGTAAAGGCCATTGCGCTGAATTTGCTATCTATCTGAACTACTGCCGGGGACTTCGGTTCGAAGAAACGCCAGATTACATGTATTTACGTCAACTCTTTCGCATTCTTTTCCGGACACAGAATTTTCAGTACGACTACACGTTTGACTGGACCGTGCTGAGGCAAAAACCAACACAGCAATCTGGCAGTCACGCCGGCAGGGTCTCAAAGGGAATAACGCAGTCAGCGACGCCCACAGCTGGGGCAACTCACCGCAGACATTTCATGTCAAGTCGAGGTGACAAGAGCGGCAAACACTAACCTTTGCCCGCTCTTGAAGCCAAGCGTGCACCATTTGTGACAATGCTTTGAAACTCAAAACTGAAATGGGACACTGTAGCCTTCAAATGACATGTCGAAAGATCAATTTTTTCCAACCAGGGTAATGCGATCAGCAGGCCCATGAAGGTCTGTCCCTCAGACAACTAAAACGTGCCGTCATCGTCGAACACATTGTCGGCACGTTTATCTGACCAGCATTCCTTTGTGAACGTCTCTTGGGTTGTTCGGAGTTCTACTTGCGTGCTAATTTTCAGTCCATCCTTACATTTGCGATCGACTTTGTTTTACTATTGTCTGTTGAAGTCGATTAGAACAGAGCATCATCACGGGTATTAAATTTACCGCAAATGTTTATTTTTGCCCGCTTACAATGTTACAGTCCTCGTATAAAATCCGCCGTTCACCACACACCTGTTTCTATGCTCTTCTATTACAGCCACATGCGTTTTGTTAGTCCATTTGCAATTGCAACAATACTGGACTTTTAATAATTGTGTTTTTGCCGCTTTTGTTAAATAGTGCAATAACTATAGCCCAAAATGGATGTGTTGGCGGCTACGTGCGTGGACCAGTCTTCCGAGGTTGAAACACATCAGTGACTGTGAAACTGGCCTAAAACGGTATACTTAACGATGCCTTCTTTGCAAAAGTTTTCAAAGTTTTGGTTTTGTATTTGAAGTTCTGGTGAACAAATGTTAGGAAGCAATTTTACATTTTTTAAATATGTTGATATGTCGTTTATAGTGTTTTGCTGCATGTACATGTTGTTTTTATTCTTGAAAGAATATTTCGTCCCATGTGATCGCCGCCTTTGAGGCTGCTGTTACACATGTATTTCTGAATATATTCCAAAGAATGTGTGTCATACGGGTGTGTTTTATTCGGGAAACAAGTCACGAGACTCTTTTGTGTTATATTTCCCCTTTTTATTTGCCCTTTCGGATATCCTTAACCTATAGTAGTAATGCCCAGCGTATGATTTGAATCACTCTACTGCAGACAGTTGAGTTTTAACAGCACAGTAGTGTTGAAGTCCTGGAAGTTGTAATTAACCTGCGTCATTTGAAACACGCTGCAATGTGATATCAACTTGAGGACACCCCACTGTGACCTTTATTTGAAACCCCGCGTTGTATGGTGTAGCTTGGCACTGGCCAGGGGATAGCAATCAAGACCGGACGTGTCCTTGAGTGGGCGAGAGTTCAATACGTCACGAAACGTCGCGATGTCTATGTGTTGTTTGTTGTTCAACGGAAATGGCGAGAGACGCGCGAGTCATGGATTGTATTTGATTTCGGATATTTAACGTATTTTAGGAATATGTACCTCAGTTTTGCATTCTGAGAAGTCATCAATCTATATAGTCGCAGGAAACTTAAGTTTGCAAAACCAATGCAATGTTTCGATATGTTTCCTGACTTGGAATTCAGTTACGTTAGTATCGGGTATGTTACAGACATAAGAATATACAGCAATATGTAGGGTGAAGGACCAAAGTTTGTCGAAAACCGTTAAGCACTCGCGTCGGCGTGCTCACCGTGATGTGAAGTTAGTTATGGTCACACAACCATAAAAACTGCAATTGACCCATTGTCTGTCACACAGCAATAAAATGGTAACTGACCCCAACCTTGAAAGCCTAGATTGGAATATGATACTGATAGGCTCTTCGTAGTTCCTAACAAGAAAAACATGTCTGTTTGATTGTGATATTCGGTAATGTTATGAACCATTACCGTATTCAATGAATGGTTAATTTTATTTGAATATTAAATAGCAATTGGTATTTATGTATAGAGTGACTCAAAGTGTATACCAGTCATAGACCCTTTAATTCACCAAATGTTCGGGTAAACTGAAGCACATTTTCACGACTCTCTGAAACTGAACACTTTTTCGAGGACGTGACCTCGGTATGTCTACTTGATCTCACGCTTGTTGTTATTGGGAGAAGTGAAAATCGGCGCATGAAGGTTAAGGGGCAGACAGACACAACTGAAACACACAGAATTGCGGAAGAAGCAAATGAAGAAATAGTTCTCATAACAAATCAAAACTGTCCCGCTATATATCATAATAATATATTTCAATTAACGAGAAATATAGACCTTCATATAACAGTACATTTTCAATAGTAGTGTTTTCTTAAAAAGTAATTCAAGCATGTTGTCCACGTATTTTGGAGACGAATCCTGGATCTGAGCATAGACAGCTGTACCATTGGAGTGTGGGAGGGGTGGGCATAATATGAATATATGCATTTATCGTGTTTCTTGATTTGACATTATTTTCTGATTAAGAAGAGCAAAATATTTTCCCCATACTGTTTTCCAGCTTCTAGTTATGTGCCAAAACAAGGCTTTTTCAATTTGCTACCACACCTTCCAATATATCGTGATCAATCCCGTATGACGGTAAGAAATATACATTTGGTGAAGGGACTGCGGTCTGCAGTTGGCAGTTGTTTTTATGAAGTATGGTAAATGCGAAAGCATACACAGGGCATGACATTAAATGCAATTGTATTCATAACATTTCGTAAGCACTGACTTTAATACCTGAATCAGATTTTACAGAGCGTTAGCGGGTGTATTTTGGTTGTATTGTACTCTGGGATAGCATGGTCCTTTGTGAAGGTCAGCAATGCTTCCAAGCACTCAACATATCGTGACGTCGCCCGCGAGTATTTTCATGTGCTGGGATGACATATAATGCTATATACCGACTCGATTTAGCTGAGTGATCGAATGCTCTCTTGGGTGGGACGCCCTGTACTTTTTTCTTGGTGGAAAACAGTAGGACTTATTTCACAAGGTATCATACAATATTGCAAGCATTTGTTTTTTCACTGTATTGACAATATGACGTGGATGAGACCCTATGATTGTAATGGACTGAAAAACCAAAATCTAAGTGACATGATATTTTGTAAAAGGATGTGCGAAATTTAGTCTCGAATCACCAGTGGAAATCTGTACGCCTACAAATCACTAACTACTAGTATATACACGTTTAGCACGCGCAACCTATAAATGGTTACACATTTATTCAGTTGCTTTACCTCCATTCTTTAAAGCTTGATGAGCTGAAACGTATGGTATATTTCCCAGCATTAATGTTGTGTCTTACATACAGTTTCTTGTGCTGCTCCCGAGAACCACGTCGAAATACCGTGTGCTCAATTCGTCAACTCAGTGTTAATGTCCGGTGTTCACAACTGAACTTTTATTCTTGACCAGAATCCAGTTTTCAACAAAAACACAACATACTTATCATATAATTTGCGTTGTTTCCAGGCTAAAATGTTTACACTTCAACATACTCTAGACAGAATATGAAATTTTACTTTCTATCTAGAAAAAACAACAAAAACAAAACAATGAAAACGTCAAAAGTTTCAGCTATAATCCCAGTTAGCTTTACTGATATTGATGCATGGTGTCTACATGTAGCTAGCCAATCCCACTTGATCTTATCAAGAAAAGCGACCCATTAGTTTACATATACACGAATCTACAATAAACCGGGTCGGCATAACCACTTTCCATTAAAGCGACAGGAAAGTGGTGAAAGGTTGTCGCAGCTATATCCTGATCTTTTACGAATAGATCGAGATCCGTTTCATCTGTATTACTTGAATAGAACCCGGTGAGGGGTTAGTCAGCCCTGACGTGACTTCTATACAGGTGTACCCTGGAAAAGTGCGAACTACACTGAGCACAAATTCTTCAACTTGAATGGGCTTATAAGTCAGCATTCAATTAACTTATACAGTACAAATAATTGAAGGTGTGAAAGAAGCATGAAAAATATACAAATGAGTAAGTGAGCACAAGATGAAAGTAAGGGCATTACATGTACACAACCTCTTTTCGTCTATAAAATGCTTAAATAAATTTTGCAAACTGCCTACTGGCTCGGAAAACAGGTATTTCTAAGTGTATCTTTGATTGATCTATCCCAAAATGTATCCAGAATCGTTCCAATGTACATATGTCGCAGTTGCTGATATTGTTGGCATTCAAGAGGCATTCATCCTCCACAGCATTCTCATCTCAAAATCTACAAATACGATCTTGAAGTGGTTCATTTCTAAACCTCCCTGTCTCATACGAAGGGGTAAAATACTAAGTTGAGCTAACAGGGACCGTTGACTACGAGTTTAATTATCTACATATTTTTCAATCTTACGGGGATTGAATTTTCATGTAAGTAATTTAGGTTTATGTTTCATATTTTCTAACCACTCTGCCCGGTTATACATTTTTGTATAGGTTTTGAATCCCTTGTTTTTGAACCTCTCTTGTGCAGATGGTATAAATAATCAAGAAATTCATCAAGGACTATTCCTAAATAACTATACTTTTTCGCATAACCTAATAAAACTCCACCTTTCTACGACAGTGCATTACTTTGGAACTCGAATCATTTACACTCACTTTCCATTTCTTGTTTTGCACTAGTCATTAATATGATTCAGTATTATTTGCATATCATCTTCGTTATCTGACAAAATAATAATATTATCAGCAAACAACAAAATATGGAGACGCTAGTATCGCCGTCTAAATTAATACCTCTGTTCATATTTTAATTTCTAAAGCTAAATCATTGATAAAAAGAGACAACAGGGATAAGTTATCACCCAGTCGAACACATTTGTCGGTAAACCAGTTATTATGAAATGAATTTAATTTAATAGAATCAAGGGTATCTGTATACATGGCTCGAACGGACGTTCACCTTTTCCCATTACTATCGCTTGAGAGAATCAACAATTTCAAGACTTTACGTAATCAATAATAGTTGCAAAGTAGGAAGGTCATGCACTCGCCTAATTTGAGCAATTGATGATAACACATATATTATGTGACCCTGACAACTTCTTGCCTTGCTAAAGCCATTTTGTTCATCAACTAGTATGTTTATACCCTTCCTATGCATTGACACCCTCTCCCCGACAGAAGTCGGCGAAATATCCACAACTGAGCAGATCACTTTGAACAAAGCAGGCGTTATTCGTCTGGAAGTTATGAAAACGATCAATAAATGTCATATGTTATGTTTTTTCATTATACAAGCTTTACCTGTGTCGCGTGTGAGGGACGGTGCTATTACTTTACCCTAGCTATCTCAGTAGAGTATTTCAAAGAAAATAGTCCACATCTGTTAATACCCCTCCCTAATCCCCTTTATTAGTTTGTTCTGCCGATCAACAACGAGGAGACTTAGCACCCTGACCAAATAACTCATTAGCAGCTAATAAGGTAAAAGACGGACGGTAGAGGATTAGGGAGGGTAGGCCTAATAATTAAGAGATATATTAAACTGTTTTCTTTGAAACACTATACTGAGATAGCTAGGGTAAAGTACACATGCGAAGGCTTCTATAATGAAAAAAGTTTAATATGTGACATTTATTGATCGTATTTAATAACTTCTAGACGAATAATGTCTGCATTACCTTGTGCTTCGAACCGCAGCACCTACAGTAATTATGCCTAAAATATGCGTAGGCACTGAACAAGTGTCGCTTACATTTGTCCTTTCTCCAGAGTATCTACCGTGACGATTACGACCTTTGTGTCTACAGACACAGTTACAAGTGTAGTGATACATAGCGGCCGCCGCGTAGTATGCATAGAATAATATTATTCTATGCATACTACGCGGCGGCCGCTATGTATCACTACACTCGTAACCGTGTCTACAGACAATCAGATTGGGAGACAAAAAACAACAATTAGGCCTAATCGATGATCTTCATTGATGATGACGATGACAATGACGATAATTATGATTATGCTTGTTGTAACATTGTCGTTGCTGCTGTTGCTGCTAACTTTTTCGTCGAATTCGGCATCTTCTTATCTTAAAAAATGGTCGGCATAGACCAGGAATTAAAGGGACCCATCAAAAGCACAATAATTTGAGTGCAAGAGCAATAGGCCTACTATTGATAACAGAATTCTTTCGTTTTCGGTATGACGCTGGTCGTATGCATGATACCACCTAAATATCTTTTCAGTCTTTTACTTTTTGTTTGTACACTCAGGGTTTATCCAGTGATTATCTTGAAGATTCAAAATTCCTACGGTACAAACTGCATCGATTATCTCCGTTTGACGGGGAATGACACTTAATGTGCTATCACTATCACAATATAAACTGTGCTCCAAACGTCCTTTGTGTATTATGTATCGGTTATTTTTGTAATGGGGGAACCCTTTAGACTGATACAGACCACCGTTTCTGATTGGCTAAAGACAGGAGCGGTACACTTTTGGCCAATAAAACGCTTCGTTACATTCGTGCAGCTACGCCATATTGGGATTACCCAGAGTCAGTGAGTTAAGTCCCTGCAAGGTATTTCCGTAGCCATACGGTATAAAAAGAAGATGTCCAAGTTCGCCAGTTCACTTTATACCTACCAGATTCTTCAGTGGCCAGGTCGAATATATCAACTGATAGAAAACACAGTCCGGAATGGAGGCCTATCACCACAAATGTTTACTAGAAGTGTTTACTGCTCGGTTGGTGGACGATCTCATCCCATCCGAAATTCTACACCATATCACCGTTGGTCTAACTAAGGACGACTTGGAATACATCAAACTTGTGGATAAACACGAAGGGTCTAGAAAGGCAACTGAGTTGCTGCTTCGCAAAATCATTGAGAGTGAAGAGCCTCTTGTGGCGTTTGCAGAATTTGTGAAGGTGTTAACCCATGCAAACGGTAAGACTTCTCTACTACCTCCATGCTTCAAGTAATTACTAATACTAGCATTTATAATAGCAGTTCGTAGGAGGGCCGCCGTCCAGTAAATTCATGTTCTCCAGCAGGTAGTCATGGGTGCATTATACATTCTTCAAATGTTATTGTTTATGACACATGAAGAACAAGCGGAAAATAACAGTTTGCTGTCATGTATTTGACCAAGGAGAACGGTTTAATAGTACATGTCATCAAGTGCGGCGACAGGCGTCTTGCTTTTGTTATTGTTAGCTGTGGGTCCATAGCTGTGGTGTTTTCAGACGGGATTCATGCCTTTTACTGGCTGGTTTTGACTTTTACGATTTGGGTTAAAATCGTAAAAGTCAAAAACCCACCCCGCAAATCCCCGTAGGGCAGGAATCCCGTCTGAAAACACCACAGCTATGGACCCACAGCTATTGTCATTGGTAGCTGCTCCGTAGGCCGCATAGGGTGGTAAAACGGCAAACGTCTTGCAATGGAAACGGAAGTTATACACAGCTTTCACTTTCCCATACAAATTTTTATTAAGTTCTAGTTAACCTAGAATAGGTTACACCATGGAGGTAGAAATGAAACTTCTCTGAAATGGTCTCGTTGGCAGCCAAGCCATTGGACTCAGTTGAGTCATGGATGCAAAAAAGAGACTTTTTACATCCAACTTCAAGTTGAGTCCGTGGTAACACGTCCATGATTGCATTTAGAGCCTACACAGTAAAGCTGTAAAAGTGTGATACCGACGGATTTCACAGATTTGAAAGTCAAGAGCAGTTTTTCTGTTGAGTTTGCCCTTTCACCCAGGAGATTTCTGCTTTGCTGAATCAGGGATGGTTTCTTGACATTTCTTCGGATCCTGTTTGCATTTCATTTGTGTGTTATATCATGGAGTTAAAAAAGAGAAGACTTTTTTACCTCCGTGGTAATATTGGCCAGCCTAAAGTTGAAGCACAGTCCCTCCACCCAACAAGGGTGAAGAGACTGTGGTTGAAGTTATCAACATGCTATCACCATGACTGTACAATAATTTGTATTAAAGTTACCTGTAGCTACCTTTTGGAAATTCCCATTGCTGGAATAAAATTAAGTGGCACACCCTCTGAGGAAGGATTTTCACTTTCAAATACTCTCAATGAATAGAAACATGACCTCGTAAAAATTTGGTCATTACCCCTCCCACAATGAGTTCTGAAATGATACTTAACCTGTTATTGTCCCATGGTATTTTCTCATTTGATCCTTCGCAGTGTTTACATGGACAACTTTATTAAGGTAGTATGCACCTCGAAAGTGAAAGACTTAAACTTTTGCTCAAACTTTATAAAACTTCTCTTACTTACTCTTGCTAAATCAAGAATAAAAATTGGGGGTACCAGAGAAACAAATAACCCAAGATTTACCGATATTCAATATTCAAAATGGCCTCCATCCCATAGATTTGTGAAAAATTTCAGGTTTTTTTTGCAGAAAGGCATTTTCATGCTGTGTATCTCAAAGAACAAGAGTGAATATTTAACAGTATACAGTGTGTTTTCAAAGGTTGGGAATATTGGTAAATGATTTTGGACAATTCTGTTAATTGGATTGGATTGATAAATCAAGGGGAAACCCCAACTGCATATAGCTACTTACCACCCTTAACAAAGCACTGATATTGATAGACGGTATTTATGTATTCATTTGACACTTATATAGTCATTATACACTACAAGTGTCAAATGAAGATCCAGTGGCTCAACAGCTTCTGTTAATTGTTTTTTTGCAGTTATGTTTAATTTATTATTCCTGATTATTATGTCACACTGCAGGATACAGACACTTGGCAGATTTGCTGTCCGGAGACATTGTCAAAGACCTTGAGCCTCAAAAACGACTGCTTGTCGCCCTTGCTCCGCCACTTGTTGAAGACATGAATGCTATTCATCTCTGTGTGGAGATAACATGTTTGTCTGAAGAAGACAGACAACATATCCGTTCTGATTTCCAGCAGGCAGGTCCCCGTGCAGCTGCTATCACCTTGCTGAACAGACTGCCAAAGCGCGGGCCAACATGGTTCAAGGAATTCCTGGAAGCATTGAAGAAACATTCCCTTCATCTGTATCATCAAATTCTTGGGATTAAAACAGATGCAGATGGCAATGTAGAAGACAAGGAAGATGAAAATATAGCAGGTACAGTGGAACTTTAATCTTCGCATTCATAAGAAAACAGCTGAATACATTATATCATACATTCATTTCTTTCAGAAACATTTGTTTTTATGCAGTGACCTTTCAAGTAATGGCTAGATTGTAGTTTGATTGTACACTGTATATGATTCAGCTTGTTTGAAAGGTAAAGCGGAATGATTGGGTATAGGCCAATATCATATGATTCTGTTTCTTTACATCAGTATGAATGTCATGTATGCTGTATCAGACATGAGAGGCATATTGAAAAGTCTAATGCAGCTCAAATGACACAAATACTGATAATGAAAACTGGAATTCATGGTATCAAGTACCAGTAATAAAGAATTGTTTTCTTCAGTTTGCCCATGCCCAGGATTTTACAAAACAGTCAATGGCAGGGACATTATTTATTTTTCCATATGCATTCAATGTAATGATTGCAATCAATGGGCTGTCCATGATACAGTGGGAACAATTTATGCAAGAAAGTTTTCTTGGACTACAGACAATTTTGGACAGTGCATATACAGGGTTGTCACAAAGAAATTCCCTGAGATTCCTAACTTAAAGGGCCATTATTTGTAACTTTTGACCATTTTTTACCCCGAAAATTCCATGTTGGAGGCTCATAATTGTTGCAAAATGTTGTCTTACGAAGAAACAACATGATTAGTGATGTTATAGCCACATAAAACTGCTAATTTTTGTCCAAACGTGTTGCCCTTCCGAGCTCGTTTGTTGACGTCTGGCATGCTCAGCGTGCTGGGGAGAACGCAGATATGGTGACGCCGCGATCACGGTCACATGTACAAGTTCACCTTTATTGGGGATCAAAACAACATTGCGTCGTGGATTGCCAGACATCTGGCTAAGCAACGTGTTTGGACAATGGACTACGACGTAAGTACCGGGCATAAGTAATGAATATAATTTTTAAATTGCGTAAATGGCTCGCGCAGGTGCAGAAGAATGCCTACGTTGGAATCCGCGTGTCAACAGAGTTTGTATTTCTGTCCGGACAAAAATTGAAATTTTCGTTGTAAAATCACATGTTATTTAGTTGTCGGGCACGTAATGTTTCCGAATAATATGCGATTCTCTGTTATTTGACAGACTCTTCAACATGAGCCAGTGATCATTTTCAATCAAAACTAACGGAAAAATCGCCAGAAGATACAGCTAATGGAACTTTAACTCAATAGATTTAATTATTGCAAGTTAGAGGGCTCATTGGTTATATTGTTAATACTAACAGCCTTTATTACTTGACTTGCCTCGATGTGAATGCAAATCAATGCATTGATTTGAATAGGAACATCCGCGGAGTTAGCAGGCCGGTGAACGATGTACTGACTGGTTTCCATGGTTATCCGGTCCAGTGAAGCACTTCAGCATTTCGATGTCAAAGTAGGCGTCTAGATGTAACATATCCATACGCGCACTGCTATCTGTTTGATACAGGTCAATAATGGTAAAATCGTTTGAAAATGCCCTGCATGTAACTAAATGTCATATAGCATTAACTGTGAATACGCATGTAATAAAAATATTATTGCCTGAATACATGGGTTTATGTGCCCTCGCAGCAGGAGACAATTTGCCCTCCTGGTGTCGGGCAAATTGTCACCTGGTCTCGGACACATAAACCCATGTATTCAGGCAATAATATATATTATTGATAGGAAAGTGTAATGCCACCAAGACAGTCAATGTCATGTCATACTTGTGCTCACTCTTCATTGACTATATATACCAAACTATCGACATAGCAAATAAAGCTCATTTTATTTGACTTAAGACCATCTGTCCCCTTTCTTGAACGAATGTTTGGAAGCCGGAGAATCTGATGACAAAATTATGATATGAACTTGCCCAAAACAAGATAAATTGCTGAAATAGGTCATTTGAAGTTTTAAAAAACTGCTGACAGGTTTTTTAACAACTCTGAAATATTTCAAAACCATATCTGAATGGGTATTGAGCATCATACATAAACATGGTTTCAATCGTGTAACTCATATTCCGGTATAGTTGCAATGGAGGTAAACTCCCTCCCCCTGAAATGCATTGAGTCTTGTTTATCATGCACAGTTTTAGTTAGTCCCCACGGACACCGTCCGGGGGGACTTATAGGTTTGGTCATGTCCGTGCGTGTGTCCGTGCGTGCGTGCGTGCGTGCGTCTGTGCGTCCGTCCGTTCACGCAGATATCTCAGAGATGCCTGGAGCGATTTCATTCAAACTTGGTACAAGGATTACTTCATATGTCATACAGATGCACGTCAATTTGTTTTGTAATACAATCCAATATGGCTGCCAGGCGGCCATTTTATTATGATTTTTTCATGTACAGAGCCATAACTCAGGCATGTTTCAACCGATTTTATTCAAAGTTGGTACAAGAACATTGACCAATGTCATAGATATGCATGTCAATTTGTTTTGCAATACGATCCAATATGGCTGCCGTGCGGCCATTTTGTTACGAGTTTTTCATGTACAGAGCCATAACTCAGGCATATCTCAACCGATTTTATTCAAACTTGGTGCAAGGACATTGGCCTATGTCATACATATGCACGTCAATTTGTTTTGTGATACAATCCAATATGGCTGCCAGGCGGCCATTTTATTATGATTTTTTCATGTATAGAGCCATTACTCAGGCATCTTTCAACCGATTTTATTCAAAGTTGGTACAAGGACATTGACCTATGTCATAGCTATGCACATCAATTTGTTTTATGATACAATCCAATATGGCCGCCATGCGGCCATTTTGTTATGATTTTTTCATGTACAGAGCCATAACTCAGGCATATCTCAACCGATTTCATTCAAAGTTGGTACAAGGACATTGACCTATGTCATACACATGCACATTGATTTGTTTTGTGATACGATCCAATATGGCTGCCATGTGGCCATTTTGTTACGTTTTTTCATGTCCGGAACCATAACTCAGACATGTATCAAGCGAATTTATTCAAAGTTGGTAGATTTACCAATGTCATACATATGCACGGTAATTTGTTTTGTGATACAATCCAATATGGCCGCCGTGTGGCCATTTTATTACGAGTTTTTCATGTCCTGAACCATAACTCAGACATGTATCAAGCGAATTTATTCAAAAGTATTTTTATCACAGACCTAATGAAGAGGACTCTATCCTCTCTGAGGACCTGTGATCAAAGTACCCATTAACAAGTGGGGACTGTGTCATCAACGATGACTTGTTATTCATGAAAAAGCACTTGCTTAGGAGCTTAGGAAGAGTAACCATCATCAACTGTCGTATAACATGTGATGATTACAAAATGTCCCTGTTCTTTCAAATTCTTTGCATTTCAGTGTTTACAATATCAAGGCAGCATCCATTTTATTTACATCTACAGTCAACATGACAAGCAGACATACCGTATTACCATGCCCTGCCTGTTGCATTTTGATCGGTTGAGCTGAACCACGTGACTGACCACAAATACACAGTAATGGTTTGTTTACGTGCCCGTGAATATGAATAATAAGACTAACAACTCAAAGTATCGTAACTTTACAGCTGAACTGTAAATCATAATCAATCACAAAATAAAATGGAGCACTTGTGGACCAAGTTGAGATTTCTTCTGAAAACATCTCTGTATTTGCTGAATTTTTCTGATTTTTACAGCGTGCGTGACAGTGTGTTGTGTATTGCTCAGTTCCAGGGCCCAGTTGTTGCTCGCTTTGGAAATTTTCGCAAATTTCGACGGTTTTCATGGGTTTGTTGATAATATAATGGACATAACAGACTCCGCCCTGACCATTAACTTTTACTTATGGCGTGAGCTCGAGGAAAGCCAAAATTAACAGGCTCGGCAAGCCTCACCCGTTAATTTTTGGCTTTCCTCTCGCCTTTGCCCATAAATAAACGTTAATGGTCAGCGCGTCACCCGTTTTCCCTATATTATTGCACAGTCTGTTGGTACAGGGACACTATCATGATATCAAAATAACACTTCACATGGATGATACTACTGTACCTTTGTGCTACCAATGCTTTCTACAACACGTGCTAAAAATTTTGCAGACTTTGGAAGACTTGCACTACAGTTAGTATAAGAATATGTGCTCCTACATGCTATTAAACTTTTTTACCCACCCAAGATTTTCCTGTGCTTTACACTCTTCTAGTGTGTTGTATTGGAAACATTATACAATGAATCAATGAGGGCTGTTTGTGTGAATATACTCGTACATCCATGCACCAATCACTAAAACCCAATCCCCTAGAATCAGAGGGTAGTACAAAAGCCAGTATGTGTATACATGAGTTGTTTCCTGTGGGTGAAATGTGTATATGGTTATGTACAGAAAAAATCGAAATGATATCATATTTCCCAATTACATCAAACAAAATATATTTCTTTTTTTAACTGATGCTCCGATCTTGACATTGTTTATGTAAATGTAAATCACAATCAATAGATGCTGTGATTGCTGTCGTAATATCCAGGCCTAGAATAAAGGGTACAGTGTACAAAAGCAATGTCCCAGTTAGGATCAATAGCATATCATACGTATGTAATGTCCTTGTCAGATTTAAATACTTTTGAAAGTGTGGATTTGTGCATCCTGAAAAAAAATTCAGTTTCTTACTTCATGGATGGCAATCAAATGGTGTAAATGTTAGCTTTCTTCAAATTTACAAAGTTGTGATTTTATGGTGCCAGCATCGTATTGTGTTCCTTCCAAAGACCATCACACTAATATTTGATCAATGTAAATCCTGTTAACAGCTGCAATTAACAAAGCCACTCACTGGCTATTGATGATAAGCCATATGTTATGGTTTACCATTCATGATTGAATTTATTTTGCATCTGTCAATCATAATTTGCCAATATTACATCTTCAGTGTGTGTCAGCTCTTTGTACGTGTAACGCTTTAAGTGGAAACTGGCAGAAATGGGAAAGTGTTGTCCACTAAATTTAATTGCAGCGTTTCTAATCTGTGCATACACAAAACCATACTGGTACATGCACCTACATGTATGAACATGTGCTGGCTACATCATGGAATTCTTGATCGCTTCTACCTCCATACTTACATCTATGTTAAAATCAAAGATAGAAAATGTATTTTCAGTCTTAGAAAAGCTTTCTCAACTTGAAGCTGGCAACTTTTGTTGTTGAATAAATATCATCTCTAACCCTAGACATAGACAATGGTCACAGTGGGGAGGGACTGTGCCCTAACCCTACTCAAACAAGGAGTCACACTATGTATATAGGAAGTGTGAAGTATGCATCCATTGTGAGCCTACAGTCCTGTTCTCATTCAGTTCATGCAAAGTGTGCAAATCTTAGATAATAAATCACCAAATGGTACCTATTCATGAGTTTTTCATCACACATTCTATACAACTTTAATACAAGTGCAGCACATACACCAACACCCAGTGTGTATGTGGAATGTGTACCTCCATAACCTTTGACCTTTGAAATATAAACTTTTCCTGTCATGGTATGTGATTTTCCATAAGCCTGCAATACTGTCAGGTAAGATGATACAATGTCACTATAGAGCTCTTGACATGTTGAAAGCGCATTGTGTGATGGCTATACCTGGGCAAAAATTCTAGTCTGCAATCGGGTACTACAGTTGTCATTTGGCAATAATTTGCATAATTTTATAAATTTTGTTATATGAAATCTTAGCTTGTACAGAAGATTCAAAACTATATTTTCATGTTAAACTTCAGTGATGTGAAATAATTATGGTATTATTTTCTTTGGTTCTAAAGCGAAAGAACTGCATGCTGGTCTAGAGGCCACTAATAACAGAGATGTGATGACTGCAGAAAACAATACAACAGGTAAGGGAGATGTATACACTATGTAAATCTAACCGCTTGTAAAATGTACCAGTACACAGAAGAAAGACATTTTCTATTTGATCCTACATTTGTCAATTTTTTTAATTCAAAGTAGTCTTTTCAGCTTTTCTGCATGCAGGAAAAAAAAGTATTTCAGAGTAAAATGCTTTCTGCCACCCAATGAATGTACACTTTGTTGTTTTTCGTGCAATTTGCTGGAGGCGAGTATGTTGGCCCCAAAGTATTTCTGACCATAAAACATTATTCCCTGTTTATTAAATTTCCATGATAATGAATTTAAAGTTTATTTTTGTTGATTTTATAAAACTCTTTCATGATCAACAAGCCAAACACAGAATTGAATCATGCATGCAGTTTATAATGTTTGGCAACAGTGAAGATTACTTGACACACAGCGCTTTCTATGAATCACCAGCAACTTAGGGAGTAATAAAGGTTACGGTTAGTGATCAAGTACAAAGCTAAAACTCCCCAGGGAAGCCTTTGTAATACTGTATATAAATTTTTGGATCTCATGAACTTCACTCACTGCTATTGTAATATGCAAAGATGTATCTTTCCAAATCCAAACAATTGATGCTTTGTTTTGAATTCGTTTTGTCCCACAAGTACTGTTTGTTTCTTGACCAGGTCACTCGCAATTAACAATGTCATGTAGTGTCTAGGATGCTTTTAAGCAATTGATTGACTGTAACTTATTGTTCTCATTAAATTATTCAAAACACTTATCAGATACAGAATAGCCCTAGTTTCAGACTCCTTAAGTTTCTATAAATAATGACAATCTACCAATCAGATATACTGTAACCTTCGTAGTTGCTGCATATTGCAAGTCATGCAGCTTTACCATTGATCATCATGTTTAAATACTATATACATAATAACAATGAAATAACAAAGTGTCAAATTACAGAACTACACTTAAAACCCACAACAAAAATGTTGACAGATAAGCAAAATGTGTATTACCGGTAGTAGATTAGTAGTGTACAGCTGTTGACTGAAATACACACTCTAGTCATACCATAAGTGATGAAATCAATAATGAATTCCCATTATCATGTAATGCAATTAAATCGTCAGTTTTCCCAATACACACCATTGTGATGTGATGAGACCTTTTCATTTTAAATTTAAATTTCACCGACTATGCCAGTAAAACAATAGGATCTATTGTTATTCAACATTTTCACTGAGATTTAATTTTAGCCGATTTCATCTATCACCGAAAAAAGTGCAATTACATTCCAGTCAGTCATTTTGATGGTTACTATGAGAATGTATACTTTATCTCAAACATCAGCTTCAATCACTATCACAGGAACATGGTCTTATAATACATGTGTTCACAACATACAATAAATAAGCCTGCATCCTACCATAGTCTTGGCTTATTTTGATTGACAGTTTACATTATTGCTACTGGGTATTTCTAGTGAAAATTCTGGTCAGTGTACACTTTGATAAAAACCACATGCCTGACTTCTTTATCAAGAAAATGTCCGCTCTCATTACTCATATTTTTTCAACTGCATACCTTAGTTTTCATCTGAAATACATGTATGTTAAATTAATGGATCTTATTTTGTGCTTTTACAGAAGAAAATAAATTGTCTTCTGTTGTTGTTGATGAAAATGGAGATGACTCTGAACAAAGTTGTGACAGTGATGGAGCCAAGGATCTAACAAAAGATGAAATTGAAACTAAAACGGTACTTGAGGTAAATCTGAGCAAACCAGACCAAGAGAGTGATGACACCATAGTGAACTCTGCATGTGAAGAAAACAGTCAGAGCTCGTCGATCGATGAGGAACAAACCAATGGTGAAAAATCCAATGATGAAGGTGAGAAAGCCTTGGGCTGGTATCTTTTGGCTGTATCATCAGAATTGATAGAAATACACAATTCAATTGATCTGAATTGAGTCTAATTAAGATCAGGTGGAGAGATGGCAGACGCCTCCCTGGGAGGTGACAACTGCTAAAATGAGAGAAGCAATGAACTGGGAAGTGTTGCCATCTATGCGTCAGCTTTTAATCAGATTACCGTAATCATGACCACAAAAACGAAAATTTTACTCACTTTTGCACATACATGGACCTATAAAATGTAAACAAATGTCTTTCATAACTGAGTATGAATACTGATTGGGGCTATGGTGTGTTAAAAGTTTGGAACAAGAGAAACAAATTACCATATATTTACCAACACTTGAAATTCAAAATGGCCACTGGCTCAATCCTATCATAACTATTTGGGGAAAAGTTGAATTTTCTATATTCACAAAGACAAGATGGTGGAAAGCATCATTAGGTTCACAGGCTTCAACATGAACCCACACAAGTAGCAGACCAGGAAAGTGAAACCTTGGAATGTCTGAAGAGTGTTGTTGAGGGATTTCCACCTTAACTTGATATTCTGAATTAGTGAAAAGCCTAAGTGTGAAAAACAACTTGCTGCCATATCTGAAAAATCATAGTTCATGGCCATGTAGCTAGACAACCAGATACTATCATTTGCTGTTACAAAGTAATGACCACTCACCAAATAAAATATAACAACTTCAAAGTCAACACTGACAATTATTAACCTTTTCCAGGTTTTTATTCAACTTGTATGTCTAAATAGGAAGTCTGCAACAATCTTTTTAATCTTTTTGCAAGATACTTCACAATCTGCTTGTGATGGTTGAAAAGAAGGCCAGTTTAATGGCGCATTGTCCGTGTTCACTAACCAACAGAATGACAGAATGACAAAATCCAGCCAAACAAAATGTCCAATATAAAAATCTCAAAATTGACATTTGTACACATTTCTATACAGAACACCATAGCTACACGTATAATACACTCTGAAACTATTTCATACTCAAAATGTCAAAAGCTGTGCTTTGCATAAGCTGTTTTATGATAGCATCCAATATGCATTCACAGGAAATAAACCTACTGATTTGTTATCCAGTTTCATATTGTCTTCATGCAATTTTTTGAATGGAAAACCACATCTGTTGCATGAAGAACAGTAACCAATTGATGTACTGGTACTTATGTAAGACTTGTCCTAGGATTTAATTTCAATGGACTTAGGGGTTTATGGAGATTATAAAATACATGTGTCTAAAAGTCTGCACTCAGCTGGCCTGAGAGAGAGTTTGAATTTTAATAACTGGGCTGCAAGGGTTTTTGCTGTCTTTTTACATTGGTCCTGTTACAGCAAAGCTCAAAAGTTAGATATTAATGCTATGCATTTACTGCAGCACTGTAGTTGACAAGCACTTTTCTAGTAGCATTGATGGTACAGCACATAGTTCTACCAGGGAATAAAGAGGACACATGGTGTTCTACAGACTCAGTACGCCCAAGAGATCACATGATGGCAGTACAAACAAACCCACATCTACAAATGTATGCAAATTTTCCAAATTCATCAAAATTAAATTGATCACTTGTTGTTATTTTCTTGAAATAAATAATTGTCTACATTTCAAATGATGTCAAATCATACTGGGATTGCAAGTACTTATAAATCTCTTACCAAAACTGTGTGTTATAAACAGACTTTGCCTCATTATTATTATTATAGTACTGCAATTGAAAAATACAGATCCAGACAAGCTGTCAAATACCAAAACATACAAAAATTTCACAATATGAGTTGGATTTTGTGAAGTCTCACATCATAAATCAAAAGGGAAAAAATTAATGATTATATATGTATTCAAGCTTGGCAGAACTTTGTGCATTATGCATTTTGTTAAAGGTATGTGTTCACCACAGTCACCCTTGAGCTGCGTCAGAAGTGTGCTTGATAGATCGATTGCTTACTTGGTGCTCTGCACTCTGACACACCCAAAGGTATGAAAGAGAATCACACTATCCACACATGACCTGATTAACTGGCCTTGCACTCACACAAACTAATCAGAATCAGACTGGTCACATCATTTTGAAGAAATCAGTTATTTTTTTAATGCCAAATGAGGTGAAACAGTAGATCAGAACCATTCTACTATTGATGACATGATTTTATACAGAATATTGATTGCTCATAATACAGTATGATTAGAGGCTTTTTGATAGAAACTGGACATTTCTCTCAATTGGGTAAACAGAATCAGCCAGTGTGGTCTTGGTAAACCCCTCCCCATTACAAGATCCCTATCCTCAGCACTAAATGGGGATAAATGCCTGCATGGTATACATGCATGTACAGAAATGCATGTGTGCATGCATGCATGTGTGTGTAAATCTGTATTGCACATATGTACAGATTGATAGGAGTATGGATTAGTATCTGGGTGTATGTGTGAGTTAGTAGATACTATCTGTGTATTTACTGTTTTTATCTGGCAGTCTATCTCATGTATGTAGATCATGTATGTTTTTGTCTTCTTGTATTTCAGGCTGTGAGAAACCAGGTACTGTGGGAGAGGAACCAGATATCCAACTGAGAGACTACCAGGCTGAATTAGCAACCCCATGTTTGAATGGCAGCAATGTTATCATTTGTGCCCCAACTGGCAGTGGCAAAACAAGAATAGCCGCCTACGTGACATATCAGCATCTCAAAGGGAGACCAAAGGGGGAGGGTAAAGTGCTCCTCTTGGTCAACAAGGTACCCCTGGTGGAACAACACTTCAACAAGGAGTTCAGTATTTTGACTAGCAAGTATAAAGTCAGCAAGATTTGTGGTGAGACAGCAGTCAAGGTTTCTTTCATGGAGCTTGTAAAGAACAATGATATTGTGATCCTGACGGCACAGATTCTGGGCAATGCTCTGAGAAACGGTGATGGTGGTGAGAAATTAAGTCTCACAGGTATGTGCTTAACCCTTTAATTGCTGTAATTTTTTCTGCCAAGATTTAGTGCAACATTTTACCAATTTTTAAAATTTTTCTGTATTAAATTCTTTTGATAATTTTGGATCAAATGGATATCACATTTCATTGGCTAACGTTTTTTATCAAAATTATGTCAAAAATCTCAAAAAAAATGATTGCGGTATAATTTATAAATATGACAAAAATTGACTTTGGCGCTTAAATGCAATCTGACATGAATAAGCCAATTTCTTTACACATATATGCTCTTACATCATGGCATTTTTGAGGCATAAAGCATTCAAAATTCCACATTTTTCTTTGAACGAAGTGCAAACCATTACTTCAAAATGAAAAAAGCAATTCAGCACTGAATTCATTAAATATGCTATTGTATCACAGAATATGCACTTAAGCTGGTTGATTCATAACAAAACAAATATCAGGATGTATATGTAACGTAATAAATTGGTTAAAATGACAATTCCCTGAGAACCACCGCAGAACATTTGAATATCTCAAAACATTTGACAATGTGTAGTTTGGTCTTACTATGGTTTTGCCGTACACTAAGGCTTCTTTTACCATGAAACAAACTATGATTTTGTTTCTCTACTCAGTGTAGTTAAAAAATTACTCATACTAATCTTTATCTCTCAAAAGGAAATACTATTGGGAATAAATTAAGATATGCCCCCCCCCCCCCCCCCCCCCCCAGTAGGAGGAGATTACTGTGTTCATAGTATGCAGTAAAAAAACAAAACATAATTGGCTTTCCACAAACACAGCAAAAACATGAAGATGCACTGTGGAAAATATATTAAAAGCAAAAATTACACAAACACAACCAACTTACCAAGTGATGTATAGATTAATAGAAATACCAGATTTATTTTCAGATTTTTTAATAATTCTTTTTATTTTAATTTCATAAAATTCTAGAAAACTCAAGATAATTCATCCAATCTACAAAGAAAATATGAATATGAATATTCCATATAAAATTAATAATCTGTGGGTATACACACTATGCGCATATATATATATATATATATATATATATACACACACACACACACACACACACACACACACACACACACACACTGCATACATGTGAGTTAACATACCAAAACAGTTTCCTGAAATGATAAATTTGATGCTTAATGATAAATTGAATAATTCCATCTGTATTGACATATTTGCTGATGTAAAAGGAAGTGATATTAGTGTATAATACATACATTTCGATCCAACATAGTACCATGTATTTGCAATAATCCAATTATTAATCAAAATGATTTATAACTCTTGAAATTTTCATACCTTTAAAATCGCCGTCATTGCGTAAAATTTATTGACAAAACATTTCTAATAAGCTTACGATGTGAAATTTACAATGCCCCATACACAGTCCAATGTTTTCGAAGTGGCCGCTTACTCAAAATATAGGTGTGAAATAACTATGTTATGAATTGGAAATGTGAATTGACCATTTCATGGTTGTTGTGGTATTAGTAAGGGGTAGGAGTATTTTGGTCACATACATGTACATACATGTACACAGATTTTACGAGCTGCAATACTGTTTGCCCTGTCTCAGTTAACTGTGGGTCGATTGATCCTGTTTTACTCTGTGCTATGTAACTGCCTCAGGGTGACCTCTGTGTGACCCTAAGCAAAGCGTGCTGCACTATTTATTGGATTTGTGACAAACGTGTGTATTTTTAGATTGATTTATGGCAGAGGTGATGAGAATACATACAAATTAAAAGTAGCTGTGTTTATTATTTACTATCACCTGAACTGCCTAAAGATCAGACTTTTCTGTCAAAAATTGCAAGTGTGTGGAGAATAAAGGTCAAAATATATTGTTTGAAATAAACACGCTACCTGTCATGTAATGTATTATACATGGCTTTATCTTTGCAGTTATCTAATATCAATATTGCTGTCACAACTGTTTCTGAAATATACAAAACTCATTCTTTGTTTTAAGATTTTATGCCGAGCAGTGAAAATGGGGAACTTTTAAAATTCTTTCAGCAAGAATTTTCTGATCAGTAAATGCATGTGGATCAATAAGGTGATTTTCAGATCATCAGATTCCTATAATGCTGAAAATTTTTGAGCTCAACCAACTACAAAGATCATGAAACTTTAACCTGTTCAACCCCAATTCCCTGTAAAGAGGTCCACATTCACCATTGAAAGCAAGGGGTTTGGGCCAAACCATGGCAGTGAAAGGGTTAAACTGAAACCGTGGGTGATTTAACTTTTGTATGTGTCAAAATGATTGTTATAGTGAATATCAGAGACTTTTAATGGCAACGTGTTGAATCATTATAGATATGCAGAATTTACTGGTAATCTTAATTTGACAAAATGAACAGGAGTGAAGTCTTGAAAATTAAAGCAGAAATCTTGATGAGGATTCATGCTCAATAGTGTTTTAGTCATAAAATGAAAGTTTAATTAGGCTTTGTCCTCCTTGTGTGGCCGAGATGTCAGTCACAGGCAGGGTAGATTTTAGTTCATTGGTCTTCACTAATTCCATCCAACCACCTAGTAAATGTAATTACATGTATTTATTTCACAGATTTCAGTCTACTTATCTTTGATGAGTGTCACCACACACAGAAAGGAGAAGTGTATAACAGCATCATGAGTCAATATCTGACTGAGAAGCATGAGAAACAATCAGGCAGGCTTCCACAGATTCTTGGCTTGACGGCATCTCTGGGTGTTGGCGGTGCTAAAGACAAAGACAAAGCAGTCAAGCATCTCCTCATGGTAAGATATACTGTATGCCCAGTGATAACACTGGCCAGGTTATACCCGATTGAATAGGTGGCATATATGAATTTACAAATTACTAGGAGAATCCTGTCAGATTGTCAAGTACTTTAAAATCAACTTTAAGATAAATATATTTTGTTCCAATTATCATGTTCTTTTCATGATTCTATTTGTGGGTAGGTATTTATATTTTGGTTGATGTGTGTTTGGGCAGTTTTAGTGAAGTCTTGTAATTCCTTGTGAATGTTAGGTCTTTATTAAGGTCGCTGTTTATTATCTATTGTGAAAACATGTCTACATGTTCTAGATATCCCCAATGCAATGTTTGTTGATATTGGGTTTGAACATGTCCATTTAGTTTTTGTGTTTCTCAGAATTTGAGATTTTGAACATCCATCAGCCTAAAATCTGTTGTGAGGCACTACTGCAGTGATAAAACGTGTAGAAATAGTTTGTGTCAGGCAAGCAACACAAATATGGGTACAGTAGGCTGTATGCAATCTGTGCACGTAAACACCTGTCAATTTTAATGTGGTGTACAAATATCATTGTTGGTCACATACTGAATTCAGAAATATGTTTGATTGGTTACTGGCTATTTCCTACATCAGTCAGTGGACTTTAAATATTCACTGCTCTGCTGGCATTTGAGAACCAAGCACTACAACTCTGTACATGTAGAAAAAGAGAGAAAGAAAATGTATCAATGATTTTAACCCTCAGAGCACTTCAGTTGTAAATACATCTGCTTGCATGATACTGGCAGTTTGTCTACATGCAGAAGTTCAAATTCTGTGGTTGCCATTGAAACTGTTGGCAACAATGTTCATTTTGCTGTCATTTTTGTAGCATTTTGAGTTTATAGCACAACAAGCATTTTTAAAAATGTGAATTTGTATCATTTATTGATTTGTTTATTTAAATATTTGCTTATGAACTAGTTCATACAAACGGACAATAGGATTTACATAAACAAAAGAATTAATAAAAAGTTACAAAAGATTTAATTCATAGACTAAAAATTAATTCCTTTGTAGAGTTAAATATGTTAAATTCTGTTACTCAAACCATAACTTTTTGTGTTTTAGATGTTAAGTTTCTACCATAGGGTGTATCAAATGAACTTTACAAAGCAATTAATTTGTTGCAATGTCCTCAAAAATTAGAAACAAGGCCAATCTTTCAATACAAGATTTGACACAATCCTGATGATCCATTCAAAGATACATTTCATTGGCAGAGAATATTGGCTAGAGAGTGAAATTTTTCTCGTTTCTCACATATGCAGCTGTGTGCCAACATGGACGCCACTGTCCTGAAGACTGTCCAAGAACAAAAGAAAGAATTGAAAAAACACAATAGCAAGCCCAAGAAATGTGTTGAGGTCGTAGGAGACAGAGACGAGGATCCATGTGGTGACGAGCTCAAAAAGATCATGAAAAAAATTCAGGAAATGTTGCCGACTGAATTCCAAAATCGAACTGATTTTGGTACGCAAGTCTATGAACAGTTCATCACTGAGGTCAACACTAAAGGTGGGTACCTCTCTACTCCCAACATTACTTGGTGTTTGTTTTATTCATGGTCAGTCAGTACTCTTGACTGTCTATGGAATTATTTACATTAAAGATTAAAATCTGAAAACAAAATAGTACTCCTGTTTAGCCACTCTGCCAGTGTTTTATGTCGCCATACCAGTATATGTAAAGTTAAATCTTCTTAGCCTACACCATTTGTTGAAAGTTCCAATTGGCTTGTCATTTTTGTCAAAATGAATATTTGGAAAGTAATCCTGGGCTTCATCTGTTCTCTTCATTTGTTTTAACCCAATTTCCCACTTGGTGTTTCAGAACACTTACATGAAATGTATGTTGTGGTACGTTTAATGAAAGGAGTAATAATAAGCAAAGGACATGCAGAAATATTTGTGAGCTAGCAAAAACCTCAGACAACAGACTGGTAAATTTTTTTGTGGTATTAGGACTGAGTCATAGTAGATTGTGACCTTTACCACATAACATACTTCTTTACAAGCGATCTGGAAAATGCCCAAGTCACAGACTTTCTGTAACTATACTTCAACTCTGTACCCATAAACATTCAGATACTCATAAATTTCAGTATGAAATTTGAAAATTCGCTCATCTATCCAAAGTTTGACAGATTTGAACAGTTTTTCATAAAAGATTAACTACTAGTACATCACACATTGTGGATGTTTTGTTTATTTTGACAAACACTTCTCTAAAAATTGTGGAAAACATAACTCTTCTGAAGTTGTTTACATTGGTGTGATTTGAATGCACGTAGAACAACCATACTTCACATACACACATTGTTCAATGCTTTGTCATTCTGGTCTGTTGTGGTTGTCGTTCTAAGCAAAAGAGATAGACTGTAAGATGGTTAGCATCCGGTAGGAATTGTAGAAACTTGTTCAAATGAATCTGTGAACACTAATCTCGTCAACAGACTGCCACCATACATGTGTTGCTAGGTGTTCAATTGGGTCCGCCCATGTGTTGCTTGGTGACATAAACAAAGTGACGTGTGAGTCATACTTTGTGTATGTGGCGTGTCATCTCTAAGCTGTGTCACGGAATCAACGGTATGCAGGTAGTCACATGTAAACAGGTATTCTGGAAGGAGCTGTGTGCACACCTGAAACCTGTAATTATCTGTTTTTAGAGTCCAGTGAACTTGATGACATCTATCATGAGTTACCATTTGTCTGAAACTCCAAAGCTGTAAGCTATATACCAGTCTCTCCCCTCTCATGTATATGTTCATGGCTCATCACATGAACATCAAAATATAAAACGCAATCAGCTACATGTATGAGAAACCCCCCTAATGAAATAATCTCTCTTGTACTCTTATGAAACTGCACCAGGTGTGAATCAAAGTCCATATTTGCATAGCTGTGTTGAGTGAATATTATATATTATTGCCTGAATACATGGGTTTATGTGCCGAGACCAGGTGAAAATTTGCCCAACGCCAGGAGGGCAAATTGTCTCCTGCTGTGAGGGCACATAAACCCATGTATTCAGGCAATAATATTTTTATTACATACTGTACCTCTTCACAGTTAATGCTATTTGACATTTAGTTACATGCAGGGCATTTTCAAACAATTTTACCATTATCGACCAGCATCAAACAGTTATTTTTGTCAGTGAACTATTGTAAATGAACTTGGATGTTTCTCTTTGTCCCAACACAGCAGATCCCTAGCTTATCAACAATGCTGTTTGACAAATACTGGCAGTAAATTTCTCAGTGTGTTCCTAAAATAGTTTTGATACAACCCCAAAAATGAAAATAAAAACTGGCAAGACATTAGGGGATATTCCTCTCATTAAGCACATCTAACCTGACCTAAAAATGGTTTAATTACCCTTAAGATTTATATTCAGGCTGGCATCAATTACAATCATAATATTCTACCAACAAAGCCAAGGATCAGAGGGGGCCTTACCACAGAATACCTTGTAAAAACCTTGCTTTTCATTGAAATAATATGTTTTTTGCCCCTAAAACTGACTCATGAGGCAAGACGGTAAAACAAATTACAAATGTTATTGACATCTGTAGTGTATACTACATACAATACATGTCTTGTGTTGCATAAACTTCATACACATCCCTTTCATCTTTCAGCTGTTGTCAGACAAGATCGCAAAATGCAGACTTGCGCTGAACACCTGCGAAAGTACAATGATGCCTTGATGGTCAATGACAGTGCTCGCATGATTGATGCAGTCAATTACTTGACAGAATTCTATGAAATGGAGGAACGGAGATCGGAAGGCTTTGATGAAACAGATAGAGAGTTGGTTGCCATTTTTGACAGTGAGTATACTTCATATGTTTCAAAGCAGAAAGAAGGTTGGGAATAAATAGTTGGACGGTCCAAGTCTAACAAATGTTTGTTGATCTACAGCTCTTGTGCTTGGACCTATTTTGAAACTAAAAGAGAACATTAATTTTTCAGTCTTTTTTCTGTGAATATAAAAATTTAATGATTGCTGATGGAATTAAGATAGAGAATAGTGACGATCCACTTATATTTTACCCCTGGTTATGACAGAAAATGGTTAAAAGTTTCTCTGAGCAAAATAATAAGTAAAAGTTTCAAACTCTTTGAATTTTACTATTTTACACATGGCCATGCCCAGAATGCAAATGTTTGTTAGAGAACTTTTATTCAAAATATTCTTTGTAAGTGTAGTTGTTGCTTTGATATGACTGACATGATGGCAGTATAGACATTAAAATATCGAAGACAAAGACTTGCTTAGGTATTCAAAAGAGAACGCAATTGAACTAATTTGGGAGAATTGGATCTTCATATTTTTCAAATTTCTCAAAAGTGATAGGTGCCTTATAGCTGAATGTCGCAATATTACAAATAACTCATAAAAACAGGTGTTTAACTTGAAAATGCAGATGAGCTTATATTTGCAGATTAAACTGACATTACTTCACCATCCAATTATCCCAAATTAGTTACAATTGTGCTAGAGTGTAAAATTGCAACTTAATCTTTTCATAGATTGATCACAAAGAGAAATAAATGAAAGCACCAATTGAACCTTAATTTTATCAAGACAGATTTTTTAAAATGTGAATATGTTCATGATCATAATTCATTTCCCAGAACTGTTCCGTACACTGAGCACCATCATGACCAGCAAGAAGAAAGAGTCTGAAAATCCCAAGTTACAGACCTTGAAGGATCAGATTCTTGAAGAGTTCAAAAACAAAGATCACTCTCGTGGAATCATCTTCACCAAGACCAGAGAATCTACCAAAGCCTTGGTTGCCTGGATAAAAGACACACCTGAACTGAACAGCATATTGAAAGTTGACCGCCTAACTGGCTCTGGTTCAACCAGTTACAGCAAGAATGTCATCATGACACAGGTAAATTTCAATCACTTCTGTCTCTCTACCTATAGATATAACTAATTCATCTTGTTTGTTTTTTCCTGGTCCAATGCCATTGTTTTCATTAAGAAATAAATATTTCAAGCACCCTCAATTACACAAGCTTTCGCTGATGCACATGCAGAAAATTTGTCTCATGTTTATCTGAAAATGTTTGTCACAAAATCCCATACACACTAATTAGTTAGAGTTTCCTCACAGATCATCTTATTATTGTTGGGTATCATCATTTGATTGTTTTCAGTTGTTTCAGCAAACTGTTCTAGCTTCTGAAAACTTATCCCTTGTTTATTTTTAGCTACTATAGACTATAGTCTATAGAAGCTATTGGGATGGGTATCCGTCCGGCGTCCGTCGTCAGTCTGTATGTATGTATGTATGTATGTATGTATGTATGTATGTATGTCCGTTTGTGAGGCGTCCGTCCACTCAAATATCTTGAGAACCGCAGTACTTACTGATTTGATATTTGTTGTGTAGATGAAAAATATGATTTTGAGAAACTATTTTTTTTAATTTTTTGATATTGTTGAAAATAGGCAAATTAATGCCAAAAAAGGTGTTTTTGGTAAAAAAATCTTCTTCTTCATAACCGCTGGTCAGACAGCTTCGTTATTTGGTATACAGGTCCCTAGGGATAACCCAACTTAGATTTGTTCAAATTGTGATGAAATATGCAAATGTGTATTTTTAAGGAATTTTTTTGTCATTTTTGGTCAAAATTTGACTTACGTTGTATGTAATTCTTGTACTGTATAAACCCTATCAATTCACCCAGAAAAAATAATTAATATGATTTTAAATAATTGAATTAATTAGGAAATCATCAAAGCCAAAATAATTTTAGTGTGGAATTATCATAAAGTTCAACTTTTTTGACAGTTCATTGGGATGGGTATCCGTCCGGCGTCCGTCGTCAGTCTGTATGTATGTATGTATGTATGTATGTATGTATGTATGTATGTATGTCCGTTTGTGAGGCGTCCGTCCACTCAAATATCTTGAGAACTGCAGTACTTACTGATTTGATATTTGTTGTGTAGATCAAAAATATGATTTTGAGAAACTATTTTTTTTAATTTTTGATATTGTTGAAAATGGGCAAATTAATGCCAAAAAAGGTGTTTTTGGTAAAAAATCTTCTTCTTCATAACCGCTGATCAGACAGCTTTGATATTCGGTATACAGGTCCCTAGGGATAACCCTACTTAGATTTGTTCAAATTGTGATGAAATATGCAAATGTGTATTTTTAAGGAATTTTTTTGTCATTTTTGGTCAAAATTTGATTTACATTGTATGTAATTCTTGTACTGTATAAACCCTATCAATTCACCCAGAAAAAAATAATTAATATGATTTTAAATAATTGAATTAATAAGGAAATCATCAAAGCCAAAATAATTTTAGTGTGGAATTATCAGAAAGTTCAACTTTTTTTGACAGTTCATAGTGAAATGCTTACCATCTTGGAGGATGAAAACATGTAAAGGCAACTTTCCTGAATCCCAACTTTGATATATTCTGAACCACCATGTATGTTATCTAAAAGAAATTGCTCATAACTGTTTGTCATGATAGGGTGGTCAAATAAATTGAGATGGAGAAAGTTCTAATTTCCATTTATGGTTGACTTGGTAAGGATATAATAAGATTACTTTTTGAGGGAAAAAATAGAGTGGTCAGTTAAAAGAGTGGTCAAAGTGGTAGGGTTTTTATGGTAAAGCTAGGCTGTAAGATGCCTCATGTGCTATTTATAGCAATTATGCAATCTGTGTAAACAGTGCAATGAAAGTGTAACATGATTCCTTATGATGCTTTTGATGACCTTGAACTTCTTAAGTTTCAAACATTTGTCTCTTCAGTGTGCTTTCTCTGAGTACGTACAGTCTCAACTTATTCAACAGAACTTACTTACAATGTTAATTTGAAAGTTAAAATGTGCTTGATTAATAGGATGAAAATACTGATATTGAAAGATGACCAGCTCAATATTCTTTATAACCTGACAGATATGCTGTTTTTTTATGACGTAAATCTTGATTTAAGCAAGTCTTGTTTACTTTAATTAGAATGTAATTAACTCTTGTTTATATAGACTAATATAGTCTGATGAAATATGCAAATCTGTATTTTTACGGAATTTTTCTCCATTTTTGGTCAGGCCATCCTGAAATGAGCTATCAAAGATATCCACCTTCTTCATCAATACATGTGTCACAAAAGGTTATTCTCTACATAACACAGCAGAGCTCTGTCAACTGTTGAGTCGCTTGTTTTTTCAAAACTGCTGGTCAGACAGCTTTAATATTGGTTTACATGTCCCTAGGATGACCTTAGTGAGATAATTTCATACAGTCTGGTAATACTTAATTTTGTATCCATGTCTATAGTAGCTTCAGGGACTTTGGCCCTATGTTTACTGATGGTTGTGGATTTTTCTTTTTGAATAGAAAGAGCAGCTGGAAGTCATCCGTAAATTTCAACAAGGTGAACTGAACTGCATCGTAGCAACAACTGTTGCTGAAGAAGGTCTTGATATCCCAGAATGCAACATTGTAATTCGCTACAATCTTGTGACCAATGAGATTGCTATGGTACAAGCACGTGGCAGAGCTCGTGCTGAAGATAGCTCATATTTGCTTGTGGCAGGCCATAAATCCGGAGCTGCTGAACGTGAACTCACCAACATGTACAAAGAGAAATTGGAAAAAGATGCGGTGGCTTTAGTTCAGAAAATGAGCAAAGAAGATTTCAAAAAACAGGTTGGTATCTGGAATTTATTGGTTTCTCAAAATGTGAGACGTGAGAAGAATAGGAAATTTGTAGGTTTTTCTTCAGACAAGTGATGTCATTCAAGTTCCACCTGTCGGAAAAGATCAAATATACACACTCTTGGTAACAAGAAAACTTCCAAACACTGCCCTCTACTGAGATGATTCCTTGTACTAATCATGAATCTCTCTCCTAGCTTTCTGTAGTTTGTGTTCTCTGATAGGAAACCCAAATGCATCCTTTTGTGAACTTTTATCAGAGAACTGCCAAGTAACTCACAGTTTCTTTGCCTAAGAGGACTCCTTAGTTCTCTAGGTTTTTCCCTAAGAAGACCCCTCAGACCACAGCCCTTGTCCTCACCCATAGGTAGTGTTTTCACACTCTGCATCCTATAAAAAGATCACATGCAATTAGAAATGCAAGCAGGCAGTATTACTACAGCTACTACTCTGCTGAAGGGTTGTACACATCTTTATTCTGACTTCATGATGGTGTGTTTTGATTGCAGGTCAAAGAGTTTCAGATACAAGCACTGAATGAGCGCAAGATGCAAGAGGCATCGGCCAAAGCAAAGAAACAAGTCACCACAGCTGATCAAGCGGATCTCATCTGTCGCAAATGCAGCACAGTTGCTTGCAATGCCAGTGAAATCTGCAAGATTGAAAACATGCACCATGTAAATCCAAGTGAATCTTTCACAGAGATGTATGATGTCAGGGAGATTAAACCAGTGGAGCATGGTTATATAATCAATATTGGTAAAATTGTGTGTAAGAAGTGTAAAAGAGATTGGGGTATAATGATCTTGTACAAGGGAGCTCGACTTCCTTGCCTGAGCATCAAGCATTTTGGTCTGAAATTTAAAAATGGCGTCATCTTGACACCAAAGAAATGGAAGGATGTCCCTTTTGAAGTGGAGGGGCTTGATTTTACTGAGTATTTGACACAACAACTCAACCTTCCAACTGTTTCTATAAAAGAAACAGAATAGTAAGATGCCAAGAGACATATCCAATTCTTGAATAAGATACAAAGGATTGTGAGAGACAGCAAAAACATGCTTTTTACCATTCATGTAGACATTGTGTGATTTATACAGTATTGCCAAATTGGTTCATGAATTTGAACATGTGAAGGTAAAGATGGCAAGCTAAGTGTTGAAATTTCAGCTTGCCAATAAAGAAGATAAGATTTTCCCTTAATTCGATAGACTATCCATTTCTTGCACTGACTCTGTTTCAAAGCTTGAATATTGAATTTTTAGCATCTGTTTCCTAATTGCTGTTATTGGTTTATCATCCATTTTATAGAAATACCAGGTTTACCTCTTTCCTCCAGTGGTTTGGCCTAACTCCCTTGATTTCAGTGGTGAAGGTGGACTGTACACAGAGAACTAGGGTCAATAGGTTTAGAGGAAATTTTAAAGGTAGGGAACGCGATCAGGGGATCAAGTTTTTTCCAGATCCGTAAGAGGATTATAGGGGTGTCATAGCCTTTTGTTTTCCATTGAAATTGTAATCTAGTAAGTAAATAAATTTCCTGGCAAGGCAATCTGATGCCTGACCAAGGCCTTTAAGTAACTCTTCTTCAAATGAACAAACAGATAGGACAGGCATATACTACATATTTGAGAATAGTTTGTACTGATAATTACTAGTATATCAAAGAAGAATTTGAAATTTTATCATTTTGAAGATTGTTGCATACAATGATCTATTTATCATGTTCTGTTGAGCAGACAATCATGAGGAATAATAATACGTCCTGTTTGTTTGTTTGTTTGTTTGTCTTTTCTCTCGGTATATCATCAATGGTGTACTAGAACAGAATTTGAGATTGAAATGGGTTCAAGTACATATAGTGTGGGTGATGGTGTTATTCTCTTCTTCATTTACATAATAAGTGTGCATTTACAGTTTTCCAGCGTTGTAATGTGTGATATTGTATCCACTCTCAATACATGTAAATTAGCAATTTCAGTAATGAGAATGCCAAGTGTATTCTGAAATTGATATTGTATGTATATTGTTGATTGAATGTGACACAAATTATGACACATGTCTACTGAGTTTTAAAGACTTTTTAAACATCAATAATGTATTAGAGCATTCCTCTAAGGATCATTTATGATATTGAATATTTAAGATGTATCAAAATTAAATGTGATGTTGTGTCATGTGATGACTATCTAATTTACATCTTGTGTCATGTGATGACTATCTAATTTACATCTTGTGTCATGTGATGACTATCTAATTTACATGTTGCATAGCAGTGAAAGTGAAACCAGTACAGTTCATGAATCATAGGTTTATATCAGGATATGTGTAAAATATGACTGCTTAAACATTCAGTTAGCAAAGCCTATGAGTAAAACACACCTTAAAACAGAAAGTTTTGATATTTTGCTCAAACTTTCCTGGAAGAAACTCTTAGCTGTCTTTTAATCAAGACTAATAACCTAGGGTCACTGTGTGAATTTTCAGACCAGAGAAACAGATTACCAAATATTTACCAATATTTTTAATTTGAAATATCTGCTGTACCCTGTGTTAACTCCATTAGAAAAAAAAATAGCATTTTCCATCTTCATGGAAACAAGATGTTGTACTTCATTTTCTCCCACCCTCAAAATGAGTCCACACTAACAGCAGATCAAATAATTATAATCAACATTTTATTGTCAAAAAACTGCCCAAAAGACATATTCTGACAGATATTTGGACACTGCAAATTCTCACAATACTTTTTCTAGTCTACAGTTCGTGTGGGTTCATTTTTTAAGCTCATGGAGTAAATAAAGTTTTTATTGCCTGTTTTGTCAGAATTGAAAATTTAATTTTTCCAAAGTAGGATGGTGGCTATTTTGTAATTTCAAATGTTGGTAAATATAGGCAATTTGTTGACCTTGTTCCTAAGTATACAGCTCTATCACAGATTGATATTTTTAAAGGGAATGGTTTTAAAGTTTGAGCAAGGTTTTCAGTTTTGAGTCACAAAATACCTTAACAGACTTTGGTTGTGAACACTTGATTTAGATAATTCAGTGTATTGTACTATTCAATCTGTCTTCATATTTTGTTCAGAGTTGTGCCAATGGATGATCTTGCCTTACAGATAGGAAACTCCCTTGTTACACCATCTACAATTTTCAGGCAAGCAAGTTTATGTGGATCTAACTAAGCTGGCAAAATATTGTAATTGTAAATTCTATTTTCTCAGATGGAAACAAGCACCATTACAGCCGTGGAGAAACCATTGCAACTAAGGCATGAACACTGTTTTACACTGATCAAGGACACAATGTATTTTTTACTTGGTTGCCAAGATAGCTTGTGGTGAAGACTTAATCTGAAGCCATAATTGTCCATATGACATACATATTGAACCATGGCAACATGTATGCATTCAAAGAGATAATTAAAGTATTCACATATTGGTACACACTAGACTGGAAAGTAGAACTTATAAATATGGATGAAATTTCTAATATAATGATTTAAAAATATTCCAGTAGCAAATTTAATGCAAAGCTTAGACACAGAGGTCCCCGGGTACTGACATTCTATTTTATCTATTCAGATATTGAAAAATCTTACTGTAAATGATCAACTCAGAATAAATAATAATCTAATAAAATTTTCCTCTTTATGTGTGCTGCTATTGTCTGCAGTTGTCTCATGCTGTCGAAGACAAAATGTGTCTGACAGAGAACAAGGTCACCCAATTAAAAAATTAAATGCCTGCTGTAAGCTGACTTAAAATGGCTTACACCCCTGCCCTTTGAACTTTTTGGTACACCTAGATAAATCGAGCGCGGTTTAGTCAAAGTTCAAGGTCAGTTATTGCAATGAGGTACTGAAATCCAAGCTAACTTTCAAATTAAGGCTGCGTTCACAAATAACAATTAGGGGGGCTGGAGGAATCGCGATTTAAATCTTATTTTTTTGAGACCCACCCTCGATACCCTAAAAAAATTTTCAAAGGCCCCCCTCTTTGTGATCAAAATTTTTCAAGTCCCCCCCCCCAACTATCACAAGCATGCATATTTGTAAAAGATGAGCACGCAGACAACATAAACACGTATTGCTCCATTCCGCTTGCAGATGTTCTAATTTAATACCTGTTTTTAGTACTTTGTAAAGTCAATTTTCCAAGGCAAGTTTTTAAATTGATTCATTTTTAAGTGCATCAGTGAACTTTTTGAATTTACAGTATCAGTCTAAGCCAACTTGAGTTCATCTAAATCTGGCCAGCTCAATTGCTCCTGCTGAAGAGCACACAAATGACGATCATGAGAAAGTATGCAAATTGTGGATTCTGGCTAATTGTCATATTGTAAAAAACTGAGTACAGTGACCTACCAAAATTTGTTCAAAAGTATAAGACATACTCAAACTTGACAATATTGGAAGGTTAAAATATTCCATCAAATAAATGTTTTAATCTCTGAAATTTTGGGTGTAATAATGGCAAATTTGGTTAAAAAATAAATAATTCCATTTAGTCACATATTTTTTCATTTAGTCTTTACTGTTCAAAGTTTTATTTTTGTATTATTTTATGACGTGAATATGAAAATTTAGAAAATTGAACATGGTAACCCCATCTTTTTTCTTTAATATTATTCTCATATGCCAGAAAGTCTCCTGGTCTTCCATGTGTTGCTCTCTGGCCTAATCTTGTGTACAAGTATGTTTCACTGTCATGAGCGTCATTTGACACAAACTCTTCTTCAACTACCATGTACATCAGATTCAGAGCTATCTGTATCACTGTTCAGGTATGCAGTGACTGACACTGCAGTAGCAGGTAGTATCTGATAGTGACACTGCCCTTAGGCAGTAGCTGTATTAACTTTGACAATTTTGATAATATTTTTGTTCAGTATATACAACTATGTTCTTATTCTACTCCCTACAGCATGTTGAACTGTCCAGTATTCAGCTTACTAACAAAGCCTGTGTATGTGTACCATGCATTTGTATCACTGACAACTGACTGTCACTGATTAAATTATCACACCTATATACAGGCTTTGTCGACAAACTATTAAATGTTCTATGTTTGATTATGCTGTAGGGAGACAGCAAGAAACTGTAGTTGATATATTGCACAGAATATTGCAAAAATCATCACAGTTACAGCTTCTACCCTGTTAAGCTTACTGGGCTCGTTTGGTTTTTTATGACAAATCACACGTTTAGATTTTTTCGAGATAAAATTCATGAAATGTGACAAAATGGTTCTAGATTTTGTTAAATGATTACTAACATTATGGGATGGCATGGAAACGGTATCCATTTTCATCGAATTACCTACAAAAACTTGGAGTTGGAAAATGTGAAACTGGAAAGGGAACCAAAATATTTTCAAGTCCCCCCTTACAGGCAGAGCAAAATTTTCAAGTCTCCCCCCTCTACTACCCCCAAAATTTTCGACCCCCCCCCCCGCCATTTTTTGTGAACGCAGCCTTACAGCAAGCTTGGGTTGCATAAACGTGAAATCTGCAATTCTCTACACTATAAAAAGTTCTGCGTTCGCAATATGAGCCACTTTATATGGACGGAAATTTTACAAGGAGACGAGGAAAATGTCCAGTTCTGTTCCAGACGTAAACAAATTTGCCATATAATTTGAAATTAGATAAACATACACGTTTAAAATGTCTCCTTGAAATGGACATATCCTGATGTCTATGTCGATTTAGCTCCTGTGGAATTTAAGCGGCGATAATTTGCATTGTAGAGCATAGTATTTCCTTTTAAGAACTCTAGAGGGCGCACGGATAAGGGCACGCATGAGGAGGGAATTTACCGGCTTGTCTTATATAATTCCTCACAGTTTTGTGGAAATGTTTTATTTCAAGAACGATTAATAACTTCGAATCTTATTAAATAGACGACCTACTTCTTAAACGAGTTATATACAGCTATGTTGATGCAACTTTTCACGCGGTAGGTGGTAATGTAGTAAGTAAAATTCAGTTTTTATTTACTTTTTATGTGCGAGGAGAGTTGAGTGTCAAAACTGTATACAAAGAAAGTGTTCACTTGCTAAGCTGAGGACTATCATATTTTGTAATGACGTTTAAAGATGCAGTTTTACAAGAGGCGAGGGGGATTGTTTAATGAACTGGTTTCTCATATTCGTAATTGATTGCATAATGGTCATGAACATATATGAGAGAGAGAGAGAGAGAGAGAGAGAGAGAGAGAGAGAGAGAGAGACGAGGCGGACGCAGAGAGAGATCAAGAATCATTCTCTTTCGCTGACAACATTGCACATATCTCTCATTCTTATTGGTTCATGCTTTTTGAAAATTAATCTGTATTATTATCTTTAACCCGTATATCATAACAAAGAAGAAAAGACGATGCCAAGACACTTGCATGTCCAGATTACCAGCACACGAATGAGCTTGAGTAATTCACTGAAAACATCCAATGACTCATTATGAACACGGAAAGTTCAAGTTGTATTTACAAAAGCCGAAATCCGGTGTCGGCGATATTGAATTGTATTAAACTTATTTCTTCAAGTTGTAGTGATCAAAACATGGTGTATCTTATCGAAAGATCTAATGAGAACAAGTTGAACCTAGATATGATCTGTAGCGCTACCCTCTTTACTATTAACCAGTATTAAGATATTCCCATCGTAGTTAATAATTATCTGTTCGAATGATGTTGACCTATAACTTTGTCCTCCAATTCTGTACAACCTGGCCTAGGTGAGTCAGATCAGTTGACCGATTTCAGCTTCCCTAGCTCTTGTTGCATACTTTGATTTGTTCATTTTTGTGTCAGTTCTTCGCATACGTCCGTTGATAGGCAGCACTTTAACGATGAAAACTCATGTACACATCAAGTAGACGTGCACCAGTGTCTCCCAACATTGTCCTGAATTTAACCTCAGAATCTCAGTGATGTACGACCTTTGAACAGATGGATGACGTCAACGTCGTTCGGTACCTATCGGTACCAAGCGTTGTGAGGATATCAGCTTATTTGCTATCTATCAGAAATCCTCGCCTCTTTTTGATATGGTTGAAGAAATTTCGAGAGCAAGTGCTCGAATCCACAGCAAAGGACCAGCTGTATCTTTTGTGAGAAAAAACCTACTGCTCGATGCTGGCTCTACGTCGACGGACGCAAGCGCTTGAGGCCTGGAGTATAATAGCATGGCACTTGATTCATGACTTGTTGCATACACACCAGTCGGCTCCGAAACCTACCAAGAATTGATGATTGTAAAGGATCAAATATGTACTGATTTAGAAGAGGGGAAAGAGGAAATTACTACTTATGTGTCTATATTTAAAGTTAATAATATGTAACGTGCCCTGGCCGGGCAAAGAAGACGCGCCCATGGCACGACTACACTCAGATAGACACCATCATTATCAATTATTGATTGGTTAAAACTGACAAATAAGGGGGAGTTTAATGATTACCCTGCCCCGGGAGATAATTTTCCTCCAATAGCGGGCGTGGTCAGTCATTTTAAAATCACTTCTGGGACGTTCTCATCAGATACCGGATTGCGTTTTCGCGGTGAACTTTCCGGGACGTGCAGAGTGTCAGCTACTATCAGCTCGTGGACCTATTACAAATTTGGTCCATGTGTAAAAGCTGTTGTTTGGCTGCTGAAATATTGATTTTTTGCTCATTTTCTCAAGTCTCCATAACAGACCACCTCTGATCGGCAAAAGAACACAAGTTTTTGACCGGCATTTTTTGACTCAGCCTTAGGAATCATAGGAGCTGGAAATGTACCCCATGTAGAAGTGGACATCGCGCTTTGAGATATATTTGTTCGGGACAGTCCCTTGACGTCACTACTCAGAGCAAGATATTGATATAACGGGGAAAATATGGGTACGTTCATTGGCCATATCTCCCCAGGCCTAGCTTTCATCACGTTTGGCTTGTTGTGGGCTTTTCAGGCTTCGTTTGGACTGCAGCGGGAAAAATACAACAATCGGCTGCAAGCAGATGGGCGAGGGCGTTGCATGAAGATATTAACATCAGTTCCATGGGAGGCTGTGATGAAGATCTTCTACGGGACGTTGGCCGCGCTCGCTGAATTTTTTTTCCCACTGGGTGTGAACAAGTTGGAGATGTTCAAAGGCGGAGAATTGCAGCACCCGAATGAATGGCAACATTTTACCATGTATTCATACTTCGCAATGAGTGGCATTGTGGACGTCATCAGCCAGAGAGTTCTGAAGCACCGTGCAGAGCCGCTGGAAAATTTCTTCCTTGCTCTTGCTTTTGGCGTAGAGACGCATCTCCTGTACAACCATCGCCATGGAAAGGGAATGTTTGAAAACACCATTCACATACTTTTGGTTATTGCGTCATTTGGCAGTTTCGTCGGGAACCTCCTTCGAGTATGGCACGTCAAAGATAAGCTCATTCCGTTCCTTCTGGCAGGCTTCGCGTTGCTTCAGGGTACGTGGTTTTTCAACGCGGCCTTTCTGATCTATCGGGAAGAATGGGACGCTGACAGCCACGGTAGTGTCATGTTTGTCACCATGGCTTACTGCTGGCATATCGTTCTAGCCATTGTGACCCTAGCTAGCATCTACGGACTTGTGTACATCTGCTTTGGAAGGAGGTGGAGGAAACAACACCATACCGCAACATCCAGCCCTCTACAACTAAACAGCCATAAAAATAACAACGGCCTCTATCGAGAACTCGAAACTGAGAAAGTGTTTAGCGAAACTCCAGATATTTGAGAAAATGCGCAAACTGTCTATTGGCCGCCATTTCTTCCTATGATCGTAAATTTTAAAGCACTTAGGGGTTAAAATTTAAGCGCAATATCACTAAAGTAAATACATGTATATTTCACTCCCAACTTGATTCTATAGTACTGTTGTCAATACATTTCCCATATTGCATACTCTGGAAACTTCACAATGGTGTACAATATAGACATCTTCTTCACTACGGTACATTTTTGACCAGATAAATCATGAGGTATCGACGAGATTGCTCCACAAGTCGTCAAAGTGCGAACTTCGATGACATTTGTGGTCCACAGCATTCAGTAGATGAGAGATGAGAAAAACATCGCGGCTATGCGTAGATAACGTGCAGGTTTACTCTGTAGTCAAAGGTCAAACAATTTATTTCGCAGTACTAACCTGGCGCAATTCTATTGGAGCACCCACTCTGCTTTCAAAGTTGGTACATTTGAATTAAACTTTTGATATTGAATGTGTCCTTTCTTTACGTTTACCTTTCCTTAACTTATACACTGGCTAACTTTTGTACAAGCCCATGACTCAAAATCGTCTTGCAAGAAACCTTTAGATCATGTGAGCACGATAAAGTCATCGATAAATTTTGTGTACACCTTCATTAAGTACATGATTTGTGACTTTAACAGAAATCCATCGGCCTGTTCGTAGCGGCCTGGGTCCCTCGGCGTGGCGAAGTCAGTCAACGATAAAGTGATGCTATAATTCCATTTATTTAGTGTCAAGGAGAAGTTACAGCAATACTTTGTATGGTTGTATCTTAGCTTTTATGTTGTAAAACGTATCACAGAGGTTGATTAAAGATCACAAAATAAAAACTGGTACCTGTCTTCTGCACTTTACTATGCCTAAAATGTTTGTCATTGCTTCGTGCAAATCTTGATCTGTTATTTATCTGTACATGTAGCACGTTCACTTCGGCGATTTTTGACTAAGAAAGCAAGATTTATATTGGACATTTTACAGCGAGAAGCGAAAAAAAAAACATTAAACCCTAACTCAGTCGTTTTACATAATGTACCAATCTTTATTTGAGGCATTTAACAAATTATTTCAGGCAACGCATTCGAAAATTGAAGAAAGGCTAGTTCACAATATCATTTTCATTTTCAAATCTCAAACACGTTTACAGTGGAATTTGATCGAGTGTCCGGTTTGCCTTGTCGAGCTCGACAAGTCTATATGTTGCTTTATCAATAGAAAAGTAAACATTTGCAACAAATTGAGTCTTTGGTGTTAGATTACAGCGCGCAGTGAACGTTTCCCATACATTGTCTTGTCTACGACCAACACGGTCGTTTCTGCATGCCACTCACAATAAACTTCACACTGCACCACATACACATCACCGAAGTTTTCTTTTAGGTGTTTATTTTAATTTGGGAACTTTATGAAGAAACACGTAAATTCTTTTCAAAATAAACTTGTCTCCTCTCGATGTCAGTAATCACGACAACGGTCCCTTTAGCATAGTCTGTACTGAGCAGGTCCAGCGCAGTCTACTCTATCGATAAGTATGACACAATACAACAATATTATCAACCAGAAAATTCTTAACACCTCCTGCATGAAACTTTTTTCTGCTTTCTCTTTTGTCTCAGTTAAATGAAACTTTCTTACTGGACACTTCTCCCAAATACATGACACAGCTACAAAATAGACGAGAAGAAAAGTGTCGATTTTACACATGCAAGTGCAATTCTCAACCAACACTGTACATTTTGTGCCATAAATAACACACCCAGTGTTTCAAAAATAGTTCGCGGTATTTTGGCACGTAATCGCGGACGTCATCATACACGGCAACGGTTAAGTTAGCATGGAGGAGACGGCAATATCTCTCTGCCTTCAAAATTTCCTTCACCTTGCTGAAGCAGTGTTCAACTGAACGCGCCCAGAGTCAGTCTGGTTGATGTTGAGGACTTTCTTCGAGATATAGATCCGACACTCGAAAAATATGTCAGTGAGTTTCGTCAGAGTTGTATTTCCCGAATCAAAGTACATGTAAATACCTGAAAGAAATCTTGATGATGAGTAGTGCAGTGTCAAGCTTGTTGTGAGTGGCATGCTGAAACGACTGTCGTGATTGTAGACTAGTCAGTGTATGGGGAAACGCGCTGTAATCTAACACCAAAGACTTAATTTGTTGCAAATGTTTACTTTTCTAATGATAAGCAACATGTAAACTCGTCGAGCTCTGCAAGGCAAACCGGACACTCGATCGAATTCCACTGTAGTTCAGAATTAATGGCTCCACACTGTGGTAATAACCCTACCTGCCTTTCTCTCTACGGTTGTTATCAATTTTGGCCATATGGTCATGATGGTTGCTGCCAATTCTGCCTGCACGGAAGTTAAAGGGACAAAGTCGGCCATTTTTCATGAATTTTGTTTGATACGAGATACTACTGTTATGTAGGTCATTTACCCCACACTCATCATGACCTGAGTTCAATTAGTCTAGAACATTCTCAAGGTCACTGCCCTTGATGACCTAACAACCTTGAATTCAATTAGTCATGTTTGGAATGTTCTGGAAAGTTGATTAGTTGTGTAAGGGAGATAATTTTAGAACAGTAATTAGCATGTCAATAAAAGTTCTAGATTGTTCTTATATGCCTTTATAAAAGGGACGTGCTCAGCTTCCAGTCAGACTTTTGGGATCGTGTCTCTTGTGTGTTACTAAACTCCAGCAGTAGTCATTCTCAAGACCTTTCAAGACCTTCACTGCCAACGCTGGATTTATACTGTGGACTTTGTGCAGTTTCAAGCCTGCAAGACAAAGGACTGTTCATTCATCCGACTGACTGTTACAACTCTGAGACTGGAGCTTTGCCGTCCCAGCTGAGATAAGTAGTCTGTACACTTTTAAAGCTTGTACTCTATCCCTGACTTAGCAATATTTTTTTTTTTTCGTAATAAATTTTGTTTAAACGTTAACTGCTGAGTTCACCCTTTTGTTCGTTTTCTCTGCACGTAACAATTGGGGGCTTGTCCGGGATACGAATATTTGAGCCGTTTGAAACATTTTGACAGCCTTTTCAAAACTACTGTATACTGTGAACTCAGCGAAATTCAATCATGGCGGAATTCAAGCCAGACGAATTTATGGATGACCTTGATCAGGACACATTTAATTCCCTCAGAAAAGACAACCTCATAGCACTGGCAAATTTCCTTAAAGTAGATGTCAAAAGATCTATGCGCAAGCGAGAAATTCAGTTCAAGATTGCAAAACATTTAGTTAATTCTGGCCATTTTGAGGAGTCTGCCTTAAAAGATTATGAGCCTGAGTCTTCCTTCGAACTCAAAAATTAGAATTAGAAATACAGGCAGATTTGGAGCTTAAGAAATTGGAATTAGAAAAGGAAAAATTGCAAATGGAAGAAAGGGAAAGGCAGGAAAAATTACAAATGAAAGACAAAGAATTACAAATGAAAGACAAAGAATTACAAATGGAAGAAAGACAGAGAGAAAAGGAGAGAGAATTGGAAGAACATCGACTACAGTTAGAAATGAGACGTTTAGAGCTTGGACAATCAGGAAAATTCTTCCCTTCAGACAAGTTTGACATCACTAAGCATTTCAGGTTAGTTCCCCCCTTTCCAAGAAAGGATGTTGATAAATATTTCCTTCATTTTGAGAAAATTGCTCAGAGTCTGAATTGGCCTAAGGAGTCCTGGTCTATGCTTTTGCAGAGTGCTTTGGTGGGTAAAGCCAGAGAAATTTACATTCAGTTGTCAGTAGAGCAGGCTTCAAATTATGATTCTGTGAAGGAATTAATTCTCAAGGGCTATGAGTTGGTGCCTGAAGCTTACCGTCAGAAATTTAGGGATTGTGAGAAGGTGAAGGATCAAACTTATGTTGAATTTGCTCGAACAAAAGAACAACTGTTTGATCGCTGGTGTTCTTCTGAAAAGGTCAGTCAGAATTATGACAAATTACGACAACTTGTTTTGATTGAGGAATTTAAAAGGTGCATCCGGAGTGACATCAGACGTTTATCAATGAACAAAAGGCAGATACATTGGAGGTTGCTGCACGTTTGGCCGATGATTATTCATTGACCCACAAATCTTCATTTCTCAGCAAACCATCCCAGTCCTTTTTCTACAGAAACAATGCAGGTAAATTTAACTCCAGCTTTTCATCCAAGAATTTCTCAAAGGAGAGTAGAAAATCAAATGACAACAATTCACAAAATTCAAGTAACACTCCCACATCATCAGATCCCAAGTCTCAATCTCCTTCTGACAAACAGTTTGGTACACTTTCTTGTAATTATTGTAGAAAGACGGCCATTTAATGTCAGATTGTTTCAAATTGAAAAGAAAACGTGAAGGTCAAAGTGGTCAAAGTGGATCTAAGCCCACCGGCTTTATTTCTTCATCAACTCAATTAGAGTCTAATAATGTGTGTAACACATTTTCTGAGGTTAAACCCCTCTCATCCCCAATTAATGAGGTCAAGGTCAATTCTTCTCAAGATAACATTATGGGTATTTTCGAGCCATTTATTCATAATGGTTTTATATCACTTTCTAGTGATTTCTCTTCCGCTACCCCTGTCAAAATTTAAGAGATACCGGGGCTTCCCAGTCTCTTTTGTTGGCAGATACCCTGCCGTTTTCTGAAAAGTCATTTTCAGGTTCTAAAGTTCTTATTAAGGGGGTAGATTGCAATGACTACATTCCTGTTCCTCTCCATAATGTCTATTTGTCTTCGGACTTTGTTTCTGGACCTGTGACTTTAGGTATTAGGCCTTTTTTGCCTTTCGAAGGGATTCACCTTCTTCTTGGAAACGACCTTGCTGGGGACAAGGTCATTACTAATCCACTTGTGACTGATAATCCTAGTTTAGATCAAAATCCAGAGCCAATAGAGGAAGACATTCCCGGCCTTTTCCCATCATGTGCCATTACTCGAGCCATGTCAAAGAAAACTTCCGAAAATCAAAATACTCTCAAAAATAATGTCACAGATGTTGACTTAAATGACACCTTTCTCAGTCAGGTGTTTGACACGGATCATTCCGTTATCCCTCGTGGATTTGAAACTTCCAGTAAAACTTCTGCTGACCAAAGTCAGACATTTTCTAGATCAAATCTCATTGCAGAACAACACAAAGACCCAGATATTTTGTGTTTGTTTGACAGGGTAGATGATGAAGGTAAAACTTCAGATAGCTCTGTTTCCTATTATACAAAATCTGGTATTCTCATGCGTAAATGGAGACCTCCAGATGTTTTGGTTGATGACGATTGGGCTATAAAACATCAAATTGTGGTTCCAAAGCCCTATCGTGCTGAAATATTGCGCCTGGCCCATGAAACGCCCTGGGCTGGTCACTTAGGAGTCAGGAAAACTTATCATAAAATTCTCAGTCACTTTTATTGGCCTAATCTCAGGCAGGATGTAGCACATTTCTGTAAAACTTGTCACACATGTCAAATGGTAGGAAAGCCAAATCAGACCATTCCAAAGGCCCCTTTACAGCCAATTCCTGCATTTCAAGAACCATTTAGTAGGATACTAATAGACTGTGTTGGGCCCCTACCAAAAACAAGATCAGGAAATGAGTACATGTTGACAATTATGTGTACATCAACTCGGTTCCCAGAAGCCATACCACTGAGAAATATACAGACAAAGACTATAGTGAAAGCTTTAGTCAAATTTTTCACTTTATTTGGCCTCCCTAAATGTGTCCAGTCCGATCAAGGCTCCAACTTTATGTCTGGAATTTTTCAACAAGTAATGGATCAGCTAGGCATTAAACAGTATAGGTCATCCGCCTATCATCCAGAAAGTCAGGGTGCTCTTGAGCGATTTCATCAAACTTTGAAAAACATGATTAGGACCTACTGTTTTGACACAGAGAAGCAGTGGGATGAAGGAATTCATTTTCTGCTCTTTGCTGTTAGAGAGTCAATTCAAGAGTCTCTTCGTTTTAGCCCATTTGAGCTTGTATTTGGACATACAGTCCGTGGCCCACTTAAGCTCGTTAAAGAGAAATTCCTATCAGACGATGATGATTGTCTGAATATTTTGCAATATGTGTCAGATTTTCGTACAAAACTCTCTAAAGCATGTGAATTAGCCAGAGAAAATCTTGAGTCATCTCAGCAGTCAATGAAAACCAAATACGATAAAAACACCTCAAAACGGAAGTTTGAACCAGGTCAAAAAGTTCTTGTTCTACTTCCAATTCCTGGCAAACCACTCCATGCTCGTTACTTTGGGCCATATCTAATCGATAAGAAATTGAGTGATTTAAATTACATCATAATAACACCTGACAGGCGAAAACAAAAACAGCTATGTCACATAAATATGCTTAAGCCATATTTGGATAGGGATAATCCTACTAAAACAAAGCCTGTCAGTACAGTCAGTTCTGGCCATTATGAAGATAGTGATACTGAAACTGACTTGAGTGAAAATACTCTAAACTCAAAGCTGGGCTCGGTCAAGCTTCAGAACTCAGAAATCCTGGAGAAGCTGGAGTCTACAAAGTTGGCACACCTCCAGCCAGAACAACAACAACAGGTGAAAGAACTGCTCCACGAATATAAACACCTGTTTCAAGATGTTCCAACGAGGACGAACGTCACCTACCACAACGAAGATGTCTGCGACAGTAATCCAGTGGAACAACATCCAGACGGACTGAATCCTGCGAAAGCGGAATATCTCCAGGAGGAAGCCAAGTATTTGCCGAACAATGACTTTATCGAACTCAGTAAAAATAACCGGACTTTGCCGTGCATACTTTATGCCAAATTCAGTGCCATTTCAAGTTTTCCAACAACAAATTGCAAGAAGATAGTCATGGGACATCCTGTTTGCTACTTTTCACACAAATTTAACAAATCCCAGAGAAACTACTCTACAATTGAAAAAGAGTGTTTATCTTTGATATTAGCTTTACAGCATTTTGAAGTTTATGTTACTTCTTCAAATCAGCCAATAGTGGTTTATATTGATCACAACCCTCTTGTTTTCTGCAGAAATTTAAAGGCAAAAATCAGAGATTGCTAAGATGGAGTTTAATGTTACAGGAGTTAATCTTGATATTAGACATATCAAAGGCAGAGACAATTTAATTGCAGACTGTCTCTCTCGTATTTAGAGTTTATTGTTGTTCACTTTCAAGAATTTTACTTTAGAGTAAAACAAAATTTGAGTACTTAAATCCTTTTCAAGATTACATTTGTAAAAGAAAGATTTTTCTTTGAAAAATTTTCTTTTTTTTGAAGAGGGGGTGTGTTATGTAGGTCATTTACCCCACACTCATCATGACCTGAGTTCAATTAGTCTAGAACATTCTCAAGGTCACTGCCCTTGATGACCTAACAACCTTGAATTCAATTAGTCATGTTTGGAATGTTCTGGAAAGTTGATTAGTTGTGTAAGGGAGATAATTTTAGAACAGTAATTAGCATGTCAATAAAAGTTCTAGATTGTTCTTATATGCCTTTATAAAAGGGACGTGCTCAGCTTCCAGTCAGACTTTTGGGATCGTGTCTCTTGTGTGTTACTAAACTCCAGCAGTAGTCATTCTCAAGACCTTTCAAGACCTTCACTGCCAACGCTGGATTTATACTGTGGACTTTGTGCAGCTTCAAGCCTGCAAGACAAAGGACTGTTCATTCATCCGACTGACTGTTACAACTCTGAGACTGGAGCTTTGCCGTCCCAGCTGAGATAAGTAGTCTGTACACTTTTAAAGCTTGTACTCTACCCCTGACTTAGCAATTAGTTTTATTTTCGTAATAAATTTTGTTTAAACGTTAACTGCTGAGTTCACCCTTTTGTTCGTTTTCTCTGCACGTAACACTACTTATATTGTTTGACATGTTGAAAGGTACTGAATGAATGGTGAACATGCATATATTCGACCCCTGTGTTAGAGACGATAGACGAAACCATTGCAAAAATGAATTAATGGTCATGACCATTAACTAATTTTCGCGATGGTTTCATTTAATTTGTCTAAAACTGGGGTCGAATATATGCATGGTCACCCATTTATTCAGTATCTTTCAGCATGTCAAACAAATAAGTAGTAACTCATATCAAACAAATTCATGAAAAATGGCCGACTTTGCCCCTATCGGCGAGTCCCAGATGTGACACTCGATGACATCATTGATAATACGTACAACAACGTGACAGACACAGGTACGGACTTATTTGATAATCTTTCCGTGAGGTATATTGGAGAGATCACGGACCTATCACTTATGGTATGTCAATACAGAGATCCACAACAGTAGAGCTTCATGCTATTGTAGTACAAAACACACTTCCCTATAGCATCGGAAAGTTTACTTTTGCTTTCAATTACGCTTTTGTCCGTGCTTATGTCAGATATATTGACCATATCTGCAGTATCGTTATTATAACTATGTTTTTCACATATATCTCCAAAGTAAACGATCAGCATTGTATCATAACTATTTCCATAGTTTAGGCCTTAACTTTCAAGAGCCAGTGATTACGTGTAATATTTACATCGAACCATGCTTACTTGTAATGGGTAGATTATTGTGCAGGGTGTATGTCTTTCCACACAATTGTTTCTACCGCTGGCGCGGAATACGTAAGTGTTATATGTGTTGGGATGCGTTCACAAATAACGGGTTGAGGGGGGCGGGAGGAATCGCGATTGCAGGCCCCCTCAGTACCCTCAAACATTTTCAAGTCTCTAAGGCCCCGGCCCCTATTATCAGATAGCTGCATACTTATTAGGGATACACGCAAAGAAAAAATAAACATGAATTGAGCAGTTCTACTTGCAGACGTTCGACACTGCCTGTTATTAGCAGCTTGTAGAGCCATATTCCTGAGGCAAGATTCATTTTAAACGCATCAGTGGACTTTTGGATTATCAATCTAAGTTAACTTGAGTTAACTGAACTCTGGCCGGGTCAATGGCACCTGCTGAAGAGCATATAAATTGACGATCATGATCGTACGGTGGCCCCTACACGCCACGGAACTCTATTACTTTTGAATATAAACTCTAATTTTTCTTGACAATACCTTTAATATTTCTAAGAGATTTTATTTCTCCACCGCAAACTTTTAATTTTGTACGGACAACTTTATCTTAACATTATCTTAACTTTAACTTCTCGAAAGTAGTTTTAGTTTTAACCATAAACAAAATATGTTTCTCAAAAGTATTTTTTATTTTGTAAAACAAAAGTAAAAATTTTTCAAGATAACAAACTCCCCTACACGTCATGGAAATTTATTACTTTTGAACATAAACTCATATTTCTTGGCAATATATTTAATATTTATAAGAAATTTTATTTCTCCACGGCAAACTTTTATTTCTCAACGGGGAAACTTTATTTTTGGGGTAAACTGTTTTTTTAAAACTTTTAACAAAAAAAACTTTAACTTTTAAAAAATGACTAACTTTCAACAAAATATCTGTTTCTCAAAAACGTTTTTTATTCGAAAAGAAATAAAAATTGTTCACAGCAAGAGTTGAAGATTTTTGCTAAGCGCGAACTGAGTTACTTAAATGACATAACCTTATGTTTTTAGAGCAGAAAACTTAAATTCTTAAAGAAAAGTTTTATTTTTCCAAGAGTAAAATTAATTTCTTTATGGAAAAAAGATTTTCTCAGAGCAGCAAATTGAAATACAGAGAATAAAACTTTTTTCTCAATGGCGAGAAATTATTTTCTGAAGACAACAAAACTAATTCTTTCAAGATATATTTTCTACATATGAGTGTGGTTTAAGAATTTGGTAAAACTGAACTGAGAAAGAATGAAAAAGGAAGGATGAAAAAGTCAAACTTACTTTTCTTCAGAGCGAAATTTGTTTCTGAGAGGAGAAATATTTCATGTGAGGGCGCAATTACCTATAATGCATAGCAAACTCTTTCTAGCGAGAGTAAACATATTTTGGGGAAGAGTAAAACATTTTTCCGACGAGCAAAACTTTATTTTAACGGCGGCGGAAGTTAAAGTATCCCACCATGCAACACCCAAGTTTGATGACCCAGAGTCTCCGAGACAACCATGACTGACTTCATCGGCGATACAGGCACACTAGCCCGGCCCTAGCTGCAGTACAGTACCTCGAGGTTTTACCTGGGTATTTGGGTCGGACGGTTTGCCGTACTGTACTGCAGCTAGCCCGGCCCTACCCTGCCTGCGTACGATGCTGTGTGTTGGGGCCGTATAACGCCGAGAACACACAGCATCGTACGCAGGACTATGGGCACGGGCACGCAAACGAGTCAGTTTAACAGTTGCCACTTGTCTGAGTCCCCGAAGAACGGTTTTGTGTTTGAGTGATTCGTCCTGACTGCAGACGTTGTGCGACGGGATGGACCGCATTGGGTTCCTTCATTAGCTCTGCATGGGCTGTGTGTTACAAGCGTTATACGGCCTCCCACCACATAACGCCGGTAACACACAGCCCTGCCATGCAGAGCTATTCCTTCATCAGTTGCTGTGTTGTTAATGTTATGTTGTGTGATAGTCATCTTTTCTATCAGCCAGATTCGTAATTGATAGAGTCTTCGACTGAAACTGAACCTGGCCCGCCAGATTTGACCACAGTCGAGTGTGGTTCAATACAGCAGTTGTGGGTCCACAGCTGTGGTGTTTTCGGACGGGATATGCCTTTTACGGGCTGGTTGACTTTCACGTTTTTGACCCCGCAAACCACACGTGAAAGTCAAAACCACAGGTGCCTGGGTTGCCGGTGTACATGCATAGAGAGAGATGGGCTCTATGCATGTACACCGGCAACCCAGGCACCTGTGGTCAAAACCAGTCCGCGACTGTGGTCAAATCTGGCGGGCTCGGTTCAGTTTCAGTTTCTATAAATTACGAATCTGGCTTCTCCTCGGGGGCTTGGAAAAGATGAATATCACTCACATTGGCTGTGTGTTACCGATGTTACGTGGTGGGAGACTGTATAACGCCGGTAACACAGCCCTGCCATGCATAGCCCTGGGTACTACAGGTCTGTGTGTTCCCGGCGTATTAAACGCCGGGACGAACACACAGACCTGTACGCAGGGCTATGCCATGCAGAGCTAATGAAGAACCCCAATGCGGTCCCGTCGCACACCGTCTGCCGTCAGGATGAATCACTCAAAAATAAAACTGTTCTTCGGGGACTCAGACAAGTGGCAACTGACCCGCGTGCCCGTAGCCCTGTGTACGATGTTGTGAGTTCCCGGTGTTATACGGGCCCCAACACACAGCATCGTATGCAGGCAGGGTAGGGCCGGGCTGGCGTGCCCGTGTCGCCGATGAAGTCAGTCATGGTTGTCTCGGAGAGCAGATCGTCCATGTAGCCGACACGATACCAGCTACCAACTCGGAGACTCTGGGTCATCAAACTTGGGTGTTGCATGGTGGGATACTTTAACTTCCGCCGCCGTTAAAATAGTTTTGCTCGTCGAAAAAATGTTTTACTCTTCCCCAAAATATGTTTACTCTCGCTAGAAAGAGTTTGCTATGCATTATAGGTAATTGCGCCCTCACATGAAATATTTCTCCTCTCAGAAATAAATTTCGCTCTGAAGAAAAGTAAGTTTGACTTTTTCATCCCTTCTTCATTCTTTCTCAGTTCAGTTTTACCAAATTCTTAAACCACACTCATATGTAGAAAATATATCTTGAAGGAATTAGTTTTGTTGTCTTCAGAAAATAATTTCTCGCCATTGAGAAGAAAGTTTTATTCTCTGTATTTCAATTTGCTGCTCTGAGAAAATCTTTTTTCCATAAAGAAATTAATTTTACTCTTGGAAAAATAAAACTTTTCTTTAAGAATTTAAGTTTTCTGCTCTAAAAACATAAGGTTATGTCATTTAAGTAACTCAGTTCGCGCTCAGCAAAAATCTTCAACTCTTGCTGTGAACAATTTTTACTTCTTTTCGAAATAAAAAACGTTTTTGAGAAACAAATATTTTGTTGAAAGTTAAAGTTATTTTTTAAAAGTTAAAGTGTTTTTGTTAAAAGTTTTTAAAAACAGTTTACCCCAAAAATAAAGTTTCCCCGTTCAGAAATAAAAGTTTGCTGTGGAGAAATAAAATTTCTTACAAATATTAAATATATTGCCAAGAAATATGAGTTAATGTTCAAAAGTAATAAATTTCCATGACGTGTAGGGGAGTTAACGTTTGTTATCTTGAAAAATTTTTACTTTTGTTTTACAAAATAAAAAATACTTTTGAGAAACATATTTTCTTTATTGTTAAAACTAAAACTACTTTCGAGAAGTTAAAGTTAAGATAATGTTAAGATAAAGTTGTCCGTACAAAATTAAAAGTTTGCGGTGGAGAAATAAAATCTCTTAGAAATATTAAAGATATTGTCAAGAAAAATTAGAGTTTATATTCAAAAGTAATAGAGTTCCGTGGCGTGTAGGGGCCACCGTAGTGAAGAGTATGCAAATTGTAAATTCCTGGCTACATTTTGCAAAATTGTGAAAACTGAGCACAGCGTCCTACCAAAAATAGTTTTTTTTTTCAAAAGTAGAAGACATATATGACTTAGATGTGGCTTAGAAATGTTTTACAAAATTGACAACACTGGAAGGTTAAAATATTCCATCAAATAAACGTTTTAATCTCTGAAATTTAGGGTGTTATGATGGCAAATTAGGTAAAATTAAAATAATTTCATTTAGTCACATTTTTTTCATTTAAATGAGAGTCTTTTCTGTTCAAAATTTTCTATTGTGTTATTTTACATGTATCATGAGAATGTTTAAATATAGAAAATCAAGCATGGTGACCCCATCTCTTTTCTTTAATTTTCGATTATTCTCATGTGCCAGAATTCAGAGATCCCTGATAACTTTTAAAGTCTACTGGTCTTCTATGTGTTTCTCTCTTGCCTGATCTTGTGTACAAGTATGTTTCACTGTCATGAGAGTCACATGACCCGAACTGGTTACTCCATAGTCGGAGCTATCTCTGTCACTGTCACTGTCGGTATGCAGTGACAGTGACACTGCCCGTAGGCAGTAGCAGGGCAGTAGCTGTATTTACTTTGATAATTTTGACAACTCCCTACAGCATGTTGAGCTGTCCAGTATTCAGCTAGCTAACACAGCATGTGCATGTGTATCCCGCATTTGTATCATTGACAAATAACTTTCAGTCTGCACTCTAATTCAATTATCTCACAGTGGTCAAATATGCAGGCTTTTGTTGACAAACCGAATGTTGTGTGTTTCAGTGTGCTGTAGGGAGAGAGCAGGAAACTGTGTTTGATATATTTCATAGAAATATTGAAGAAATCATCAACAGTTGCAGCTTCAACCCCATTAATACTGGGCCTACTTGTTTTTTTTTTAAACAAATTCACACGTTTTTAGATACTTTCGAGATAAAAGTAATGAAATGCGATCAAATGGTTCTAGATCTTGTTTAATCATTACTAACATTAGAACAACTGGATGACATTAACATGTTACTCAATTTTCGTCGAATTAACCAGCAAACCTTGGAATCGAAGAATTTAAAAAGTAAAAGGGAACCAAAAACTTTTCAGGTCCCCCCATAAGCAGAGTAAAACTTTCAAATCCCCGTCTACTCCAAACATTTTCTATCCCCCCTGAATCCCTCAAGCCCCCTCATCGTTTTTGTGAACGCAGCCTTAGGTTCAGCAAGACCACGGTCCAACTGTGGTCAGATCTATATACAGTATAGCGAAGAATCGTCTACACGCCGATTACTCACGGCTTGCCTATTCTTGATTTCAAAAACACAGTCCTGTTTTTGATGACGATGATGTCGTAAGACTATGTCATATGGAGCTAATTTGGTTCATATTTTGTGTTTTGGTTTGCAAGAAACTCACTCTTCTAATTCATCAGGACATTAGGCCTACTCCACGGTTTCGGTATTTTTCCCCATTTTCTCCTCGCTGTTCCGTTTCTTTGATGTCGATCGATTTCTTGTCAAATGAAAAGATCTGTCATCTTATCCCCGAAACAGTCAATCAACAGTAAATATATTATTGGTATGCAAATGCATTTAGTCTCGAAGGCATAATAACTGTTACATTATTTGACAATATATTCAATTCATCATTGGTCATAGAAACAGCCATATTTTCTAGTATGCCAAAGTATTTGCCTTGCCAAAACTGCAGGTGCCAAGAGACAAAAATTGGAAATAAATTATGTCATATAACGTCTGATAGAAATGGCATTTAATAAGAGTAATATACTCTAAAAGTAATTGAGTTCTTAGATGATGTGAGTCCTCTATGTTGAGGGCGGACTATGAGGTCATCAGCCGCGGCTTTGAAACTCACTGTTTTCTGTCCTTTTTATGATTTCATATGATGCCGTGTTTTATATCCGGCTGGTCACGGAAATCTCTATAATATGTCTGTTACGAATGCTATTTTTCGAACGTTTGTTATTTATTGAAGCGATCCAATCTTGCAATAGATTGCGAGGTAAACATATACACAAGGTTGTCTTATTTGAAGAACGCCTGGTAGAGGCTCAAGTATACGTAACCAAGACTCGTCACACAAGTGGATGCAACCATTTCGATCAACGTGTAGTTTACAAACGTTAAAATTAATAGACACCACGCATTATTACTTTGATACCGCTTTTTCTTTCTACACCATTCATGGCCTAGTTTTAGGGACAAATCTTGCCTTTGCGTCATCTATATAAACTATTTATAAGATGAATATCTAATCATAGCAATTCCGAAGACTTACATCTAAATCACTGAGCTGGGAATGGCGCCAATATCTGAAATACAACGCTTTCGTGCTACTATACTGCGCACAAATGACAACTCATGCATGGAAAGGGAATGAGTTAAATTCGAAGGCGTCACTCCTACCGAAGAGTTTTAGACTCCGCCAGCTGTAACCTACGGTGTGTTTTCCATTGTTTTTGTTCAGTATGTAAAATGCAATTTCTTTTTCAGAATACTCCTAAATTCGTGTCGAAGTGCTCAGATTTAGACTTGTCAGCACTGAATCTATGTATGTTATGTCTGAAGTTATGATTAATAACTGAATTCTACTCCACACTGGTTTTGTTTCGTATCTAAAGTATCTAAAAATGTATGAATTTGTTTCGTGGGAGATACTCTAAAACATTGGAAGATGAAATGTTTGGGAAACGATGAGCTTGTTACAATAAAACATCAGAAACATTCCTGGTTGACAGGTTTCTGACAAGTTCACAATGTGTCCGGCGGCAACCTAGCATTTTGTCAATGCCGAATCTCTTCTTGCCCGTCGAACTTTCTCAGAAAGTTATTTCTTCCCAGAGGCAAATGCTCGGAAAACTAGTTAAGCGAAGAGACCGTTGAGGTCATCATCCACAACCTACCAAGTGATTCGTCTCTGAACCCAATAGATGATACCCCTTGCCTATTAACATTTTCGTTTCCACGTCCACAAATCGCACACGAACAACTATTTGCGATAAAAACTTCCTTAGCTGCACCGTAGCAATCAGGGCACTCCACGGGGTTTGCTCCACGCAAGCTCTTTCTCCGAATAAACAGTACAGCTAACATGGACGGCGTTGCTGTGTAATGCAAGCATATGTGTATGTTTCACCATTGTAAAGGAAACGTTCACACACACAAAAATTTGAACTTTCGTTTAACCAACCATCCAGTGATTTGTACTCTGTAACTGTTTCACATATAAGCTGTCGACGTGACGAATAAAAGAAACCCCACCTAGATGTTAAAATTAAATGTAGGATAATTTACTATTCTTACAATTAAAGAAAAAAATGCTTGGTAAGTATGGCATGTTTTGTTAACGTGGTTGTCTTATTTCCTGCATGTTTTAATTGTGCCGAGTTATTAATGACTGAAATAAAGGATAAAATATCTGGAATCGTACTCATATTCGTTCAAAAATTACATACACATGCCATGCCACATATTTACGTACACTGAGAGAGAGAGAGAGAGAGAGAGAGAGAGAGAGAGAGAGAGAGAGAGAGAGAGAGAGAGAGAGAGAATAAAAGAAAATAAAACAGAAACGAAAGTTTGTTCTGACTTAGTTTGTCGCGTTTGCTTTGCTGCTCTTTCATGTATTAGTGTGTTTTGTGAAAAATGATTTTAGTGCTACGGTCAGCATCTACGGTTTTCACCTTGAAGTGCTTCAGAAGTTTATTAACCCTGTTAAACTCGCTTTATTCGTCGCCGGTTCCCTCTGCAAACTTACGCCGACTGGCACGTTTCTGGATAAATTATGATTCTGCCAAGCACACCATGCCTTGTGTCACGTAGTCAGGTAACGACCCAAGTTACATATCACGTAGTCAGGTAACGACCCAAGTTACATATTTATTTAAAATATTCATTACATCAAGACATCGTAATCAAAGCTGTAACATACAAGCGTATTTAGAGAGAGAGCAATTTAAAACTTTTCAGAAAGAACACAAGTTTTACCCAGATACAGTTCGTTTGCGACGAGCTCACGTTGTGTTTTCTTTATACACTTCAATCAGATCATCTTATGCATATTCAAAATACAGAAACGCATTTCCTGGTTATCACGTGCTCACTCCAAGCATATGAGCAGAGTGTCACGGAATTATACCCGAAGACAATATCAAACATCATAAAACAAGACACTGGATTGTAGACCAGGGCAATTCCACGTGCACTGAAAATACACTTATGCACATAATGTGTCATCGAAAGTGACGATGACAAGACAGAACTTGGGGCAAGTTAATGAAGACCTTCTGGAAAAGCAGGGGAATTTAAGAACAAGTTCAAAATTTTCACTGTAGGCTTACAAAATGAAATAGGGCAAAAAAGGCGATTTTAGAATTATGTCATTTTAACATTAACCTACCAATACTTAATTGGGAACTTTCAAAATATTAGTTGAATTTTTTATAGCTTGATCATATCGTGAGGGTTTTAACAAAATTATAAAACTATTAGCCAGTGATACGTACTGCTTTACACCAGTGACCTGACTTCCCTTTTATACCCGTATGTACTCATTCATTCACATAAAATTTAGACATTAGTATGAAAAATAAAACTCTGTTAGAGAAATGACTTACGGACAGTGGTATGATCGAGTGAACATGAAGCATGGGGATCTATACTACTACCTCCATGCATGAAGTGTTAGATGTGCTGGCTATGGATTTCATCCTGTTGTAAATCGTAAATTACATGTTTTGAATTCTGAACAACCATGAGCCAATTAATGCTAGATATATAGAGAGAAGTTTCGGGGTCCACCAACAACTTCCTGGATCATGAACATATTTCTCACTGAATTCACTTCAGTTTGACGGAACGGGCAACCCGGCCTGGAACGCGGAACGGGAACACCATTTTCTACAATGTTATCAATATTTATGCAAAAGGTTGACTACTAGTATTTTAATTGGATGAAGGACACAAGCCGACGCCAATCTGATTAAAATCAGATGTAGAGTACGGCGACGTCTCTGTACTTGCACGGTTTTCTCTTGCTGTCGCCTCTCACTACTTTAAAGTATTTTATCCGATGAAATAATTACATATTATTATATATTTTCCTAAAAGTGTTTTGAAATAGTGCTGAGTACCCGCCATGCAAAGATTCTGCAAATATGTAATCACATGCAATGTTATTAAAGACAAATTGACAATGGTTAGGCCAGACAGAAATGTCATTCCTTTGGTTTTCCTGAAGAAACAACAGAATCGTTTTTATAACACTAAATGATGAATAAAGACATAAAGAGTTTCTTCACTGTTTAATGAAACAAGAACACAGTTGCTGATAATGTGTTTGATTCAACAGGATAAGTAGCTGCAACTTTTGACTTTTTACCAAGACTTTTTGTTAATTCTGTATTTGGTTTTATCATCTCCCCCCTTATAATAAGTCATTCACTACGAATAGTTTGAATCCAAGTCAAACGCATTAAAATAAAATAAACAATAGCAACAAGAAAACCTGTGCTGAACCAAGACACCCCTAACCCCACCCCTGGGGACGTAATGTAAACTTAAACTTTCCCCCGTGTCAAAACTAAATATTGTATACGACGTGCTATTAAATCATACAAAGTCATATATTGAATAAATCCGGTCTCTACACACATCAGTCGACAACTACTTACAGGTACCCTGACATATATGGCGGGAAATTCAGTGTACAACTAAATTAGACGTGAATTTTGGCTTCAAGACCGAAGTCGTCATGTTGAGTCACGCATATTGAGTGTTTATAACCTTTTCCCCGAAAAGCTAACGACTGCTGTCGGCGAGTTGCCAGGAGCGGTATGAGATCCACAGGTGGTTGCCCTATAATAATTACTATAAGTAGGACTTATTCACCTGAACCCGAGCGAACAAAGTTGCAGATCTTTAGATAAAATTATTGATGAAAAAGCTACAAAATAAATCATATTTCAAGTGGGCTGGTGGCAACAGGTCTAATTGCACATGTCAACACACACGGGTGTGTTGTCGTTGTTGTCTCTGCATACATCATAATTCTGCTCATAAATTAAAACAAACCACACTCAGTGTGACAGTTTTCGGACGACCTCAGTTTTCGGACATTTAATGACATGCTGTTCGTTGTACTCACTTCGCTCTGTATTGATAGCATTTTACAAGTCATGTTACCGCATATTAAGTCAGGTGACGCTGCTGTCCCGTTTTGGATATTTTTTTTTCGGTAGAAGCTATTTCGGGCGCTACAAACTTGGCGAAGTTAAGCCACACCGTACGATACAAGGTGTCGAAAGCAACACACAGAGACAGCCCATGTCCGATATGTAAGCGCCATACACGTCGAAATAGTTGCGTTGTCCATGAATTAAACGTAACTAATTTATCACGAAATATTTCCATATAGTTTTCTAAACACATCGAAAATGAAAAGCGGGGGTTTGAAGTTTAAAAATATCAGTATTTAGCCCCTATATTCCAAATATAACACGACGTCAGATTACTGCCATAGCAGTCCGATTTCTTCGCACTCAACATGGGGTCAAAAATTTGGCAACTTCGACCCCTAAATGCCACTTCCGTCGTGTTAACAGTTTTAGGATAAACACAATAAAGTTTCGAAAGGTATGATAATAAGATTTCGGACTGCTCGTCATCATGTGAAACAGCTTTAGGCGAAATTCACTACCCTGTCCGGAACTGTGCCACTGAGTGTATGTGACACCCACAGCATGTTTTTACGAGATGCAGGCAAATCTGTTAGCCGTTTGTGACAACCAAGGCTGACGACTAGCAGTTGCCTAGAGACGCACCCCATTCTGTGATGGGCAACCCTGCATTGTTGTGTTCGGGAGAGCAGTCTATGGTAAGAATCTGCAAAAACAGACAGCGTGCATGTCCCTACAAATTGTCCAAGTATTCTGCATATGTAAATTGTTAAGTAGGTCTAGGCCTATCCATGGTCTCTGTGAGGGCGCGTAACTGCTCCTTTGCCTAGCCTCTAGTCAAATTGCATTGCGAATATTGTGCTTAAAGTTGTTAGAAATTGAAAAAAAGGAGTTCCGAAAACATTCAATATTTAGGGTAAGGGTGGGTAGGTGTGGAAACCCCTTTATGTACAACAAATACTTTTGTTGACAATTCATAACAAGACTGGTACACGACTGTGAAGAACAACAATAGACATCAGGTGTCTAGTGCAGACAATGAATTGAGTATTCCAGATGTTTTCTGGAGTTCAAGGAAGAGAAACTGTGACAGAAGCACAACAAATAAATACTACTACTTAATGTGTAAAAACTGAAAACTTGGCACGTGTAAAATAACACAACAGGGCTTTAGGCCTAATAGAATGAAATTAGATGTTATGAAAATGGAGCGCCGAAAATGGAAAGTAATGACTGAAAATAATTGTCGGTGCGTAATTTTTTACTTCATATCTGCTAGCAATCTTTTTTTCTGCATCCTTGGCTGGATTTTTAAATTTTTTTTTTCACATAAATCTTCCAGACCCCCTCGCGATATCAAATGGTTCACCCCTATTAACCATGCCCTTGGCTGCTAAGCTTATTAGGCCTATGAGTAGGCCTATTCAAAGTTGGAACTGCAAAATATTTTCTCAGGAGGGTTAGAACACGCGCTTTCCCATCTCACACCATGCTCTTACACGGATTTCATTCGTATACGTTCAATTGGAAGGGTCACTTTTCAAAGCCATTCCACAGGTTAATTTTTTTTAAGTTCCGCCCACAGCAGATGTATGGCTACACATGTAAGTACTTATTGTTATTTATCATACGTCATATTTCAAAACAAAAATTAAAAGAATATTTTAGTTGACACATCGTCCTTCGAATTCGTTGTTTAGAAAACTATCATGCCGACATACGAGCTGTGTACTGAGGCCAAAAAGAACTAGTTAGGCCAATTGGCCTGTCAGTGTCATTTCTCCCGTTTTTCACAAAGTTCTTCCCTGAAAGCATTGAATCTACAAAACATAATTATTTTTATTTACTGTCACATAATTTATAAGTTCAGTTGTGTTTAATACTGTCAGAATTATGCAATAGCATTTCAACGGTATTGTACACAGCACAGGACACAAGTATTTTTTACGGCTTCCTTTACTGGGAAACTTGTTCATGTGTTCTACGTCATCAGAAATGCGCAATGTGCAGGTCAAAGGTAACTGCACATGTGTTAGTTGTCGTCCGCTCTCATGCCCTGTTATTCTGTCGTTAAATTGTCTTCCGTGGCAGTCAGGACAATATCACACCCTGCAAGGCGATGTCATCGAATAATAATCGCTTCGGCGACACATCTTTAGGTGTCGATGTTGTTTTAGACGAAGATATTATGAAAAATGCTCCCCATTGTCCACACGGTAAGTTACTGATCTGTTCTTGAGCTTTGAGGCTCCATCGTGATCTCTCTGAACTGTCTCTTTGGTCACTCCAGGGAGGTTTTCTACCCATGATCACGCGATCAAGCCAAGTTAAACCGACTGAACATCCAAGATCAAGCAGTGCAAATGCGACGTTACGTAGATGCCTATTTATGCACAGTCGCTTGTGAACCGTCGATACACGACGGCCGCTGTGTGGTATGCAATATTTGCATACCACACTTCGGCCATCATGTATCGGTTCACAAGCGACAGTGAATTTGGAGACACTCCAATGCATGTAGTCTTCAGTGGTTCGATACACGGCTAAGGCCGCTCTATAAGAGATTATGCATTTCTCGTGCGTACAGCGGCCTTCGCGGCCATAAACATTTCTGGGAGCCGCCATTACCGACTTCCGGTTTAAATAAGCCTCTTTGTGTATCATAGACAGTAAGTACTGTCTATGTGTGACTTTGCTTTAGTGGTAGATTTCATTATCCCCGTTACCCTGGTCACTTTGACCTCGTCACACTTTTCTTGTTATATGGCAACATGTTCAAAATCATGCAACTTGCTTCAAAAGCCATCCAGCCGTTTTGATACACAAAATGTGCCTTTGTGTGACCAAAGAACTGTGTAGTGATTGAACATGCTGGTGTCTTCCCAGTGCTCATGGCCCCACGACTATCCTGAACAGTGTGGTGTAGTGCTTGGGTAGCTGCAAAATTGTAGCTCTATGGTGAGGCGGTCGGTACCGGTGAGTTTTGGTTTTGCGACCTCGCTCACCAGTAGAGCTACAATGCCGAAGGCCCTGTAGCATACAAAATAAGCGCGCCACACATGACGCGGCATTTTCATGTAAAATCCCACATATTTACTGCATTTGGTCGTACCGATTTATCACTACTGAAGACTAAACACTATACTACACTAACCTTGTCGTTTATGGGGTTTGGTATTAGCACAGACACATCGATCGCGTTCCATAAACATTCAGCGTGTTTCTGGAGCCGCCATTACCGAAGTTGGTAATTGCGGCTCCAAGAAATGTTTTAGGAACGCGGTCGACGTATTTGAACAAATAGCAAACCCTATACACGAAAAGGTTAGTGTAGTATAGTGTTTAATCTTCAGTAGTGATAAATCAGTATGACCAAATGCAGTAAATATATGGGATTTTACATCAAAATGCCGTGCCATGTGCAGCGTGCTTATTTTGTATGCTTCAGGGCCTTCAGCATTGTAGCTCTACTGGTGAGCGAGGTCGCAAAAACCAAAACTCACCGACCGCCTCACCGTAGAGCTACATTTTGCAGCTATGCATTGGGTTACTCTCTTCCACTGGAAAGCAAAGCACTGCGAGCATTGAACAAAATTGGCAATGTGCTTACAAGGTGACAATACTAGTTTGTCTCCTTATGTCAGGGCTGTTGTTTCCTCCTTAATGTCAGGGCTGTTGTTACAATCATCAGTATTAAAACACGGTCACAACAATAACAAAATAAAGTAATCTGTCCATATTTCTGTTAAAAACAGTCGCATCTGATGCTGTACTTTGGTAGCACATGTACAATGGCAATCAATGCTATGCTTTCACCTTGCTCTACCAAATGTAACCCAGAGATTAACAATTACCTGCACAACACCAAATCAATGAGGTCAAGTCTAAGAGAAGTTACATTTCCTGAATTTTTTTTCACTCTTTGAACCCCGTATTTTAGTAAATTTTCACATGATGTCAAATGTCACCAGGGCTTCAAGGATTGATATCAGCCTGTGTCACTTTCATTCCAGGGCCAACTCTCTTGTTTGAGAGATATTTTCAAGGCGGGAAATCGGGTCGTAAATTTTTTGCCTGCTCAGCATGCAGAGATCGAAAGGACTGCAATTTTTTCCAGTATGAAGATGACAAGGTATCAGCTGTTCGACAGGAAGTCAGATACCAACATAACCAATCTAAACAACCACCATTCAAACATTTAGATTACTACAAAAGGTGAGCTACATGTACCAATGGATATCATGTAGTAGTGTAAAACATGTCTTGTTAAGCTAGCATGCCATTTAGCTAATTTATCTGGAGTCAAGGATTGGTTAATTTGAGATTGAGCTTATTCAAACATTTCCCTACATAATAACAATAGCCCAAGTGTATTGTTAGCTAAATTAAGATCCCACCAATTCAATACAAATTGTCATTTTGCTAAAAAAATCATGGAGCTGTTTCAAAGTGTTTTACAATATCTCCAACATGTTCCTCATTCACAGAATACTTGTACTTACCTGTCCAATGAGAATGTGTTCTTGGTAAGACGGAAGAGTGATGGCCTCTCACTGAACAATTTTACAAATTGAAATAATCATAGGAAGTCCCAAATTTATAAACTGAAGAAGCATCCTCAGAGAAAACATGGTTGTCTTCATAAGGAAAATAGACCCAGTGTACTTTGAGTGTGCAGTGTATTGTCCTTACGAAGGAACCATATTTCAAACTTATATTTATCAGAACATGGATAACAGTCTCTTCCATAAATAGTCCTTTCCATGTATTTATATTAGACTGAATGTTTCATTGCCATTCATGAACATACAGTAAATCCAAGATTGAACTGAGTATGGGTTTGATAGAAGTACTGGTACATCACTGTGAGTGTTAATGCTGTTAATATGATTTTCACAAATTCAATGTGCTATACAGGAATATTTTGAATCAGAATATACAGTGTACATACAATAATACATGTGCAGTTTTGTCTCTGCAAATCACAAATGTAACATAAATTTGGAGTTTATTGAAGACAAATTTTTTCACATTTGTCCTTTTTGTTGGTTTTTGTAGATACAAGGACTTACTGAATTTGCCTCCTTGCAAGCGGTGTTACTGTCATGAGTGCAGTCTGTTGCTAGTTGAAGAAGAGGCTCAGCAAGGACACAAAAACCACAGAGTCATCACAGGGTTGTCTGAGGAAGACCTTAAGAAACCAAGCTATCTCTTGGATCCTCTTGTAGATAAGAAAACAAATGCTGTGAGTGGTCTATTTGTACATACATTATACTTACCTACTTCACTTTATATGCTGTATTTTCATGCTGGTTTTCTTTGTTGTTTGTCAAATGTTATCATGAATCTCTCATAAACAGTTACAATTGAGAAATAAAGTAGAGAGAATGAATGTCAATTTTATTAACAAAATGTGCTGAGTGTTATGTACAGAAAACTGTGTACAAGGTATTTACTGTATTGTCTGTTCACAAATAACTTTTTATTGCCTATAAATTGAGTGTTTAGATTGTAACCACTTGTGATTTCACACATTATCTGAAACAATCACAAATTTTCATTGCAGCAATACCTGTTTAATCAGAATGCAGTCACTTTTCTGGTGTCAACCATACAGAGGCTGGGTTTCAACAGGGTTCTGTGTATTGGAACACCAAGGTAGAAGTAAAATTTCATTGTCTCAATCCAAAGTTTTTCAAAAATATCCAAGCTAATCTTTTAATATGATGTATTAAACAAAGTTTCATTGTATGCTGAGACAATTATGTCTTAGAAATTTGATTTTGCACTTCAACAAAATGTTTGCATTGTTAATAAACTTAATGAAAAACAAAAAACACACAAGACGCTGATTAGGTATGATATTTACTGTATGATAATCCAGAATATATTTGTTAAATTATCATCATAGAATTTTCAATGTTGCCCTTTCCCTGACAAAATCAGATATATAAAGTCAGTCTGTGCTTACTTTAACATCATTTCAGATGAAATTATAGCATATAGCTCATGACGTGTGATTCAACCAGAATGGGCGGTATGTTATTTGTGTGGTATATTTCTATTCTTTGACAATTTCTGTGTTTTATTAACAGACTTCATGAAATGATTTTGAGTCTGAAAGGCAGCAAGGATGATACCGGATTGGAAAGTCTTTTGCTTGATATTGATCATCGATATGTAAGTTTATTACTGTTCACAGCAGATTCTTCCCTACTAAATACACAAGTGTAGAATCATTCCTGACCCCCTTCCCCTGCATTGGATACCTCTCACCCCTCTGCCTATAGTAGTGCCTTCATACACTTTGGCCAACAAATACTCTCGCCACCTCCTTCCATGATGGATATCTCTTCCATCCATCTGCTCAGCTGATGGTATAGTTTCTGTCAAATTCCATCAACTCAGGGTCTGCACTTAAAGATTGCCCCTATAATTAATAATTCTAACCTTAATCCTGTAATGACCCTCTTCCTCATTGGTTGACATTTGTCAACAATGTACATGTATTTATTGATCAACTGTTCAATGTTAAATTGATAATGAGATGATCAATATCTTAATAAAATCACTAACCTAGGTTTCAGATGTGTTCTTAGTCTCAAGATGTATTGAACTGGCTTCAAGTATTGTGTCACAGCTATTCCGCTGTTATAAAGAAGCTCTTAACATAGTCGCTGTGTAGGTGTTCTGGCTAATGTGTGCTTTATTCTGATTCATGTCACACTCAGTCATCAAAAAGTGTCAAGTTGATCAGGCTTCAAGAGCACTCTGAAATTCAACTAACACTGGTGTACTTGATCCTGTGTGAAAAGCATGTAAAATTGTTAAGTTAGTTTTATGATAGGTAAAAGCTGTACGAGCACTGAGCACCGTGTGTTGACTTGTGATTGGTGTCACCGAAATGAACGTAATGTTTTGTTGAGTTTTAGGATTGCTTGATTGCTTGAGTACATGAGACTTTACACAACTGTTGGGTAAACGGAACAACAGAAAGAAAGCAAAAAGCAAGCCAAAAGTGTTTGCACTTTATTATTTTAATTATTTGAGACTGCCACATTCATCCCTAAGAAGGAGATTCCACTGAGGGGAAATGGTGTAATCAGAATTGTATACGAAAAAGCCAATCCCCTAGGTGTTCATGACGATCCACAGTTTACTGTATAGCATCTGGTGATGAATACAGAAACTTACATTAGTCCCATTTGGCAGGATGTACCTATCACTGGGCCTCCCTTCTTGTCCTGGGTGCTAGCTACAGATCCTCAGAGACAAGAATGACAATAATATTAATAATTTAATAACCATATACCTTTCTAAATGCTTACAGAGATTTGCGTCAGCTGCATTATTTAATTACTGAGATGGTATCAAGGCTCATAGTTGTCATAGTGAGAGACAGGTACAATGTACACACCATATCAATTTTAAGGTGAAATGAAAGAATAATTTTCAAATTTGCAAAAACTATAGCATTTTGTTTATCCTATCTCACATATGCTCATTATGATAAAAAAATTGTCGGCGATGCGAAAAATAATCGCATTTCTCGAAAATGTAGTTGGGTGTCAGCCCCGCCCACAAAACGCAATTTGAAATGCCCGCAAACGTCCTTACTTCCGGTTCTGTGGTCAGTGACGTCATGTGAGTCAAACACAAGTGGCATGCTTGCTATTCATTGCTGCGGTTCCATAGCCCTGCCACTCTTCGGCTGGTCGTGTTGGGGGAGTGGGGGCCCCCATATCCCCACTCCCCCAACACAACCAGCCAGGGAGTTGCAGGGCAATAACTGTACAGGGTCAGGAGCAAGCTTTTTTAGCTTCCCTACAGAGCCGCGACGCAGAAAGAAGCAGTCCGGAGAAAATATTGGCAGCCGAGTCAATACTCACAGCTGTGCATGTGTTCGGTGCACTCCGAGCATCATAGCATTAATTGGATTACAAAAAAGTCATTCCGCCAGAAGCCGGATGCTATTCCAACACTTTTTTATTACCACAATACTGATGAAAACCATTTGAAGGCTCCTCGTCAGGCAAGTACTCCAGCTAGATCGGAGAGGTGTATGTGTACAATATCGATCGTCCACGCATAAAGGTTCATGCAGAAACGTCGGCGAGAGGAAATTATCAGCAGGCCGGTCCCATGTTTTCCCTTTCTTTATCTTAGACTATTACTTTTAACTGTGACACTGGCATTACATTTTGTATCGGAGTCATTGATGATTGCGTGTACAATTCAGTCGTAATTTTAAAGAAAAATTGAAATGTAGGCGAAAAAAATCCGACCTCAGTCGTGTTTAGCATTTAGAACTGCAAGTTACTTGTTTAGTGTCAAGTAGACAGTCCTTCCTATGACAGAAATAATAATTGTATTTTTCATATTTTCAGTGGTTTAGACCATTATGTTTTCAAACACAAAGTGATGAAAATTTTAATAAGTTAAGAGCCCCACAATCCTGCAAAATTCGGCTCGTTTGGCATCGCCGCCACTTCAATGTCGCAGCATAGCATGCTGCGGTTTAGAACACTGACTGCAAAAAGTAGCAAAATGTGTGACATGAATGCGCCAATTTTTGAGAATGCTTGCTTGCACTGTGTGTAAAACAAATGAACAAGTATAGTTTTCTGTGAGTGCCAGTGATAATCTTAATATTATTGAACGGATGATCTCTTTTTGGGGCCGTTTGATTTTTGATCATGTAATGATCAGTATACTGCTTCAGTATCAGGCCATGGCCGGCGCACCGGCAAAGTATCTCCGACATCCCGTGGATGATATCGATGTCCAAGTTCAGGGAGTCAAGAAGTTCCTGCGTCCGCGAATGCAGTCTCCTTAGCCTTCGTGACCGGGAACGGGATTGGAATACTTCGGCCATGTCGATCATTAGCCGGCGTCACTGGTTGTAAAGACTTTTCAGCATTACCTGGAGTACCTCGATTGCTTCAACGCGCTAGTACGGGGTGTTGTAGCCTTGACACAATAGCGAATGGTATCTGTAATTTCTTTATTATTATTATTTATTATTATTAAACGTTTTTGCAACCAGATCATAGAAGTGCAGACAGGTTGAATTCTTATAAATAAAAAATTACACAGATTAAATGGTGCATATTAAAATTGCTTTGTTAAAAGTCATAAACATTATAAAAAGTGGTTCTAAAAGCACATACATATAAAAAAGGAAAGCTATCTTTGATAATTGTAAAGAGAGTAGGGGATAAACTATTCTTAAACCTTTGTGTACGACACCTAGGAGTAGCATATTGTTTGGAGTGACGAGTCTTTCTGGTGGAGACTGGGTTGATTAAGTAGTTCAACTTGTCAGTATCAATACAAATTTTATGAAAGAAAGAATGACATAACTTCTCTCTTCTCTGATGCAATGTGTTGCATTTAGTTGTAATAGATTCTTGGTAAGACTTCCCTGGATATATAATTCGAAATGCTCTCTTTTGAACTGATTCAAGAAGGCTGGTTTTTTCTGATGTGAGGCCATTATGCCATAAGGGACATGCATACTCGACCACGGGTCTTATGATTGACATGTAATATGTTTGTAAATGCTTTGTTCTCAACCCTGATCTTTCAAGGAGGTTGAGAAAATACAGACGTTTTGAAGCCTTGTTGTAAATGTAATTAATGTGATCAGACCAAGAGAGTGTATCATTTATTATAACTCCAAGGAGTTTTTGGACCTTTACCCTTTCTATGACCGATCCATTTACATATGACAATTTTTGGAATGTCTGGTTTGTCTTTCCTAAAACAGATTAGCATGTCTTTTGTTTTGTCTGGGTTCAATTTCATGTTATTTACCTCTCAATAGATTCTTCTCTTGTGCGCAAATGTACAGAGTCATTTACAGAGTTATGCGCTTTTTATTTTCAAACCTGGTCTTTCATGTTATTGAATTAATAGAAAAGAATGAAATATTGAGAGTATTTGGCCAGAATACCGTTGTTCTCTGGCTAAGTTTTCGAGGTCTGAATAGTCTGAACTGTTCTCGCTGTCACTGAGCGACATTATGTTTGACTAACATGACGTCACTAAACGCCCTCTGGTAGCGAATTTAGAAATCGATTGACCATTAGGGGAAGACTGCATTAACTTGCATGGTACCTGAAACCCGAGTCCTTGCCTGACCAACTCTGGTGACAAACAGAAGACTTTTAATCCCTCAAGGTGTGAATGTTCCATTGCTGTGTTTATCTTATCCAGCTTGTGCCATTGTAGTGCCATTGTAGGAAAGGCAGGTCTGTGAAATTGATCCTCATAGGGAAGTAGGGTATTCCTAAGTTAATGGAGCCTTCCCGTAATGCAAACTGATTCTGGGTCAGTCTTGGAGATCGAGTTTTTGGCAAAACGAAAGGCTGTTTTTTAGACGTTTTCTTTGAACTTTTTTCTTCTTGTACACACTTAATGCATAGACCAGGATAATTTTTTGGATTTTTTTTTCTTTCATTTCACCTTTTAGATGTGTTTAAGGTGAAGTACTACGAATTACGTCAAAATTAAGTTGTGGTGTCATTTTTTTGAAACTTTGCACAAATATTCTTTGAAGTTGTGCAAGTGCAAAAATAAAATAAAAAATGGGGGTCACCACGCTCGTTTCCATGGAAACGGACGTTAAAATGGCGTCGTTAGAAATAAATAAAAATGATATAATTCACTTAAACTAAAGAAAGCAATTATAAAAAGCTTAGCAAATGAGTTAATTTTAATAAATACCAAGACTTAAGATCCATATCTATCGAATGTATAGTTTTCATGATGTTTGTAAAGAAATTTTTACATAAGTATCGATTACAAAATGACGATATCGAAATTATATCACTACATAATTTTCGAACTTTCTTCCTGTCGCTTTGAATGGTGTCATTTTGAGCAAACTTGGCGAATAAAATCCTGACATAATACCATTTAGTTTAAACTTTTAATAAAAGGGTGTCACCACGCTACTTTTTACAATATCTCCAGGTGAATGGGTAATATGCGCCATGTAAATGGGAGAGAATGTTAATTTTTCGCTCGTTTTGAATAAAAATCAGCTTCCTAGGGGGTCAAAATATGACAAAATTATAGGGCACATGTATTTCTAAGAGACTGGGTCAAAAAATTTGGTAAAAGCGCAATTTCAACAATGACAGGTGATGTTAAATACATGCGCTACAAAGTAACCCATTTGCGACAGGCTGGAGTTAAATCTGCGCAGAAACGTTCTAAAGCGTGTGCGCATCCGAATTCGTCGCCCTTTACCTTAAGAATATATTGCTGTGAGGCAATATTTGAAGCAAGTTCAATACATATAGAAATAAAGTACATAACCTCAGTAAGTGATTAGACAAGGAGTCATTTTCATTAACTTTGCACAGAAATGTCCTTTACTTCCTAACATAGCTGATCATGATAGTTATTAAAATAATAAGGATACAAACTCTTCAAATAATGGTCTGTTTTTTGTTTCAGTATCAATTTTATTCCCCAGAACATTTCAGCAGGTACAACATGTTTAATCATTACTTCTTTGACGGAGAAGGATGTCAGAAAAATTGTCAAGAATTTCTGAACAGGGATGGTGGGGAAGGTGTCGTCATGGTTACAGACCCACCATTTGGAGGTCTGGTTGAGGTTCTAGCATTTACTGTGAAAAGGATCATGGGATGGTGGAAAGAAGGGACATCAGGTAATAGGGTAAATTCTAATACTAGGTGGTCTTATGCGCATTTAGAGACCCATTGTTAACCTTACCGCAATGTGGTTTAATTTGCAGGGACTTTTGATACACATCAAAGGACCTGATGCCTTGTCAAAATTGATTTAGTTTTCAGATTAAATATGATTCTGATACACCAATGTGTCAACAAAACACATACCTAGTACCTGAATGTCATTTCAGGATCGTGGCCAACGCTCCCCATCATTCAGTCTACTGTATAGGTATTGACGATTACAATGACTTGGTCTGAACGAATTGTGAAATGAAAAAGGCCTCATTTGGCATATGCCATAAAATAAGCCGTTGTTTGAAGGGAAATAGTTGTCGGAACTGCGCCTGTGCGAATTTCTTGGTTACAAATAATGTATTTCGTGGACAATATCTAGATGCACCATATCATCATAGCGGCAACATTTAAATTACAGATGTAATTATGACAGACATGTTTTAACTTTCATGAATCACCATCGTATCTGGATACTGTGTTTCCATTGGTCGTATGGGTCCCATACGACCTTTGAGTGTAGTTCCGACGACTGTATCCCTTTAACCTGTTCACCCCCAATTCCCTGTAAACAGGTCCACAATCACCATTGATAACAATGGGTTTGGGCAAAACCATGGTGGTGAAAGGGTTCAAGGAGCAAGGAATGTTATAATTTTAAACTTTAAAAAAAAAATGCTTTTTTCTCCAATTATAACAAAATATTGTTGATATTATTCTTTTTTATGAATGTTTATACTTTCAGATTCCTGTTCAAGCAAAGAGCTTCCTGTTATTTGGACTTTTCCGTATTTCCTGGAGTTCAGAATTTTGCAATGTCTTCCATCATTTCATATGTCAGATTACAAGGTAACTGCAAGTTTAATTATCCAATAGGACATTTCCAGCCATACTGGTCTTACCATCATATTGAACTTGACAAGACATTCAGTCTGCTGTCACTACCATTGTAGAAGATCTGCTACAATTTACCATGGTGCTTCTGTAATTACATGTTATGCACAGATTTCGAAATTTAGTGAATTGTTTTACATAAGAACAACTGTGAAATCTTATTAAATTTAAACTAAATGCCAAAATGCTGAATAACATGTTTGTGTGTTATTGTTGTCATTCACATTTTAGAGAATGACCGGTCATTCTACTTTTTTATGTTGACAGGTTGCTTATGACAATCATACATTATTTCAATGTGACAAAACAAACAAAGGGTCACCAGTCCGACACTTCACCAATATTTCACCAATAGAGTTTGTCTTACCTGAAGAAGAAGGCTACAGGTACAGTTGTCAGGTTGACACCGTCTCAGTTTTCCTATATCCTTGTTTGTTTGTTTTTTATTTTCTCTATAAAAATTTCCCATTGGACCTCAGAAAGAATGCAAATAACCAAGAATTTTTATACTTATTGGTTATTTGCGTTCTTTCTCTGAGCTATCTTTCAAATCCTAACTTTGATATGAAAAGGTAAATATAGCTTATTATTACACGACACGAGTATGCATGTACGTGTGTATTTTCTGAAATAATGTTTCAAAGGTTAATCTATGTTTCGAGTATGTCCCAATGCAAGGCTGTCAGAAATTTCCCGTCAATCATCCACTGAGTCCTATTCAAAGAATTTGTTTTTATAGTGAAACAAACAGCAATTCATGACATTTTCCCGACTGTGTCATTTTCTTCGAAATGGATAGAATCAACTGATAAATTTTACACAAAGAGTGCAGTGTTCACAGGGCAGTGTTTCTAGTTGACAATATTTCTAAAATCCACAGATTCAGAGTGATCATAATTTTCTGTAATTTTTGTCGGTTATTTTTGTCAGGTTTTGTGTAAAATGTCAGAGGTATGTTTCATCGGTCAATGTCCACTGTCTAAAATGTGACCAGTGCACTTCAAAAGATGGGAGAACTTACACACATTGTGATCAGTGCAGTAGATGTGTTAAACCAGGTGAGAATTGATCAGTTTTCGACACTTTACCAAAGTTTGTATGAGACGCGAGGTAAATTGTACTGCAATGAATGTAAGGATAAATCAATGAATGTGGTTAAATGTACAAGGGGTACTCTGGTAAATCTGTTTTATTTTTGTGTAAATGAATGGGTTCTACAACAGTCCATTCCAACCTTCAGTCTACCTATGAATATGATTTATGTAATGTCTAATACACCATGCATAAATGGTTGTTACAAATTTTATAGTAGTGAGAGTTCCCTCCTCAGTGATGTTTATTTTTAACAATGTCAATGATTTATTTAGATTGTGAATAGATGATACCTCTTTGATCTATACAGATCATTTTGTATTTCATCATCAGCATGTTATCAGTCAGCTGAAATATCTTACTCATTTGCTGTTGAAGTTTGACAAATTACATTTTGTTGACATTTAAAAGAATTCTATCAGTCTTGATTTGCATATACACATTCATGCCCTTTATTGCATGCCAACATTTGAATATAATTGTTAAACTGTTCCTGGTCTCACAGATGGACTTTATACTGCCATTGGTGAAAAATGTGCTAGTCGTGGAGTCAGCAATTACACTTCTCTCAATAAAGATTTGAAGGACTAATTTACAGCAGAAAAGTTCTGAATGTACATTTTTCTGTTTTTGTACACAATCTTTGTGAGTGCAGCAGAAGATACAAATTCAGTTTTTTCTGTTCGAAGGAAAAGTTGATACATAGATCTGAAAATGTGAATAGATTGTTCCAGAAGTTTCTGTTTGCTTTCAGAGGTGTTATGTAAAGTACTGTACATGTATTTATCTTCTAGTTGGTGTGACAAAGTTTCTCAGCGAGTTAAAATTTAATCTTGCCAAATACCAGTAAGCTTTTCATAATATTGTTTTGTGAAGTCACAACAAATAAGAAATCTGCTGTATAGAATTACCAATTAAAATCTACTCTGCCCATGGCAACATGTAAATATTTTGGGTTGCTTGTCAGCAAACTAAAATGATCATAAATTTAAAAGGATATTGCTATATACACACATCTCATGACTGATAATTTAGAGCTCCTTCTTTAACCAAATGAGTGCTGTATTTTTTCCCATCAAAATTTTAGTGCAACATTTTACCAAATTTTATGAACTTTTATGTAATTTTTCTGATAATTTTGGACCAAATGAACACAACATCTCATCAGCCACAGTTTTTTATCAAAATTTTGGCAAAAATCTAACAAAAATTGACGAGGTATATTTTACATGTATAAGGGTGACAAATATTGACTTTGATTCTCAAAGGGTTTATAGTAGACTTCATTGGAGATTATTGAGAAACGATATGATCTATGGGATTGAGTCATTAGAGAGATCATGGTGTGAACAAATTATGAGCTCACAGCATCATCTTGTCAATAATAACCTGTCAATAACATTTTCTTTCTAAAAATGAAAACCTTCAAAATGGTACTGCTATCTTGTCAATTTTGTGTTAATATTTTGTTCAATTATTTCAAGATTTGTTGTCAACTGAATACTGAAAAAAACACAAATGAGGCTTTACATTTGCTCCATATTGTTGATAGTTATCAAGCTGCTTGGTACTTTTTCAAACCAGTCAGAAATAATTTACCGTATCTTTTAAATCCATACCTGAAGATAACTACACACATTTGTTACAGTAAATGTCATGTCAATCAGAAGCATCTATGCAAGGCATTTCGGTTTGGCTATGAATTTCATATTCCTTGCAACTTTATGTCATAATAAGTATGTAAAAGAAAGCTACATGTATATAACCAATGGAACAGAAAATTATATTCACAAAATAGTGAAACTGATCAATATTTTGACAATGAAGGGGTTTTTCTGTCAGGAATTTTTCATTCGCTTTAACTTTCAAAAGATATTCCAATCTTCATGAAAATTATCAATGTAAAAGACCAACTAAATTTTTTAGGCTTCATGACAAAATTTGCTCAAAAAAAATTGATGATTCTGAAAGTGTTTCTGAAATAAACATTTTGCCTGTGTGATCTATTTGCCCCACTGTCCAGTGATTGTAATTCTAAACTCTATTATGTCATCATGGTTTGCAGGTCGTGTCCATTGTAGTAGCTGCAACCAGTGTGAATTACCAGATCATGTCTGCGTCACCAACAAAGCTCTGATTGGCTGCCATATCTGTGGTGATCCAACGCACAAGAGAAGACAGTGCCCTCAGACTGTCAGAAGTGATAGACTTCAGAAGAAAAGGTATACAGCATTGTTCTATTCATGAGAGAGATATTGGAAAATTGAAATTTAAAGGCATGAGTTGCTTATGGAAATTGATGTTAGCTTCAAATAACTGAGGTTGTGTGGACAGTGGACAGTCAGGTACAATTGTAGTGAGGTACCTTTCCAGATGTGTGATGTTGCTTCTAATATTCATGTAGCAACTTTTGTAAAAAGACTTGCGGTAGCTACTACAAATGAACTCAAAATACTAGAATTCTACAAATCGGAACAAGGAATATCTTGCTATGGTGATAATGTGAAGTTCTAATGAGCTGTCAAAGAGAAATAATGTTTTGAAATCATGAATTCACAGTTTTGAAGCGTGTAATGTAGGAGAGTAGCAAGTTGTTGCAGTCATTCAAAAACACTGATTTATATCATCAAAATCAGATGCTTTGACTTTTAGGCTGATTTCTTCAATAATTCCATAATTCTTGGCAATACTTCAAAATTGGTCAAAATAAAACCACTTTGGACAATACCACACGCCAAACATGTAAAAAATGTGTAAATCATGCCAATTGTTACATACAAGCACAATATACACATGTATGCAACATTCTACGTATCAAATAACTCTTTGTCACTTTTCTTTCTGGATAACAATTTTCATTATCAATCCCCTCAACAAAGGTCAAATAGATTCTAAACTTTTTACCGTGAAAGCGATAGAGGGGGAATATCTGTAATCATTATGTCGTTGTTTCTGAGTATATTGTTGAAATGAAGCAGCCAATCTGAGTATGTAGTTTATATTGAAACATTGCAGATAGTCTTATGTCTTTGAATGTTTTGTATTGTTCACAGGCATACAGTATATTTGCAAGGAAGTTGTATCTAAATAAAAAATGTGTATGGTTTTGTGCTTTTGTTATAGCCATGTCAACACACTGCAGACTGAACATATGTTTCTGAAAGCATTAAAAAAATTTCAAACATTGTATACTTCTCAAGTCAACCATTTTATTTCATATTTGATCTTTTCCAACAGTTTTTAATCCGATGCTATAATTTTGTTTTCCAACTTTTTGTTCTCGTAGTTTTAAGCCATATGTTACCGTTGATTACATGTATAGAAACCAGATGATCATCAGTAAAACAGTTCATTTAGAACAACATTTCCAATCTAGACGAACTGAAATATCTGGATAACTGGTAAAGAGCAATGAAAAGGTCTTTATCATGGAACATTTCAAATGTTTGACAAATGTTGATCACCGAATGATATCCCCGAATCAGAAAACATTGAAATCTAAGTGTCACAATATAGAAATCACTGTGAAGTATGGTGGACATTGAATTTTTACCAAGCAAGACATTTTTTGTCTTTTGATGAATTGTCAAAATCTTTGATGGCTTTACCATGACATGGAGAAGATCAAGTCTGACATTGGGAACATGTTGACTTTTTGATAGGGTCTCATATCAACAGATAACTGTCCGATGCATCAAACATGCATGCTTTAGTGACCAAGTTATGTCTGTCAAATTTCAACCAAACACGATGAGTGAATTTTACCGCCAAAGAGGAGCCCGCGCTCACCAGCTTCCCTCTTTGGAGGTAAAATTTAAACCAAACCAGCCATGTGTGTATAACTACTGCAGAGGTTCTCTTCCCAACTTCTCTCTCAGGTGATGAAATTCACACCTTTCAGTCAATTTTGTATGGAGTAGATTTTGCAAAGAGGTTCCTTTGAGAGTGGTTTTCACACCCCTGATATTTTGAAATTTTCCATACCAGCCATTTTAAATAAACCAATGAATATTATTGTGCATGGTCAACCCACATCAACGTCATATTTTAGGATGCATCTCTTGAAATTTCTCAGAGATTCACAAAATATTTTCTGACAGTGACATCATATGATATTGATGAATGAATCTTGATGATGTCAAAAGACGTCATCATTGGAGGACAGAGATCTATCATGTCTGTATAAAGTTTAGATATAATAGGCATCCGTTCTACTAGTAGCATAGTAGATTTCCATGCTAAAAATTAACCATCATTAATTCAAATATGAAAGATATATAGGTTATCTTGCATTTGAGCAACCGAGGTTGATCAAACTGGTGACATTTTTAATCTGACCAAACCGCTTGATAAAGCAGTACAAAGCTTAGTTGCCATAGCAGCAGTGGTAAATATTTTATCGACTTTGACCTTGTTGTTTACCATTCAGGAGTGGTTCATCTATCATTTTAATAAGAGCTGATCGGGAAGATGAATCAGTCTGGGTGTGGTGCCTACCATCAGGCTGTACTTTGGTCCTATTTTATCTAAATGGACAGGTAGATCTAAGTTCCTTGTCTGTAACATCAGGTCATGCCGTACCATATTAAGGTCTGTTATAAACAGGGTTATTTATGTCAATATCATGACATGTATCTGAGATACACCATTTCTTCTGAACTTCAACCTGGAGGTCACATGCTACACAAGTACATGTAAACCTGCACCAGTACAGAACTGAAGTGATTTTGAAGTTTGTGCAACCTTAAACATGAGTTCTTTCTGACACATGTAAATGTGATCGTACCAAACTGAAAATGTCACATGTGATGTAGTTCTGAAGAGCTACTTGTCCCCCATGTTTCACTTCAGATATCATTTTGATATGAACATTTCAAATTGTTTTATTTCCATATATCAGATATCATTAACATCAGACAGCATATCATCCGTGCACACTGTCCTCAAGACTTTATCAATTATTAGCTCTCACCTTACATGTATCACTCAGCAACATACCACTGTGTCTGCGATTTGCTACCAACTTAGACCTTTTTACATAATTTCTGGCAGAGAGTCATGTCTTTGAGGGGTTCGTGTGATAAAAATGTACTAGTACACTTAGTTAATCAGCAAGTACTGTAATTATTTCTTGACATACCGCTGCATCTGCGATGAGCCGCCGAACTTAGACCATTTTCTGGCAGTGTGTCATACTTGTATGGTGTAGAGGGATTTGTGTAATCGATAAGTACACTCCATAAATCAACAAGTACTTTAATTATGTAATTGTTGTTTTACGTAATGTGAATCCTTGATAGTAGAGTGCAATCAGTATTGAACGTTGGTGTCGCTGTCTATGATATGTCCATTATAATAAATGGTAAACATGTATATAGTCTTTAACCCTTTGAGTGTTGTAATGCTTTCCCACCAAAATTTTAGTGCAACATTTTACAATTTTTTAAATTTTTCTGTAATGTTTTTTGATAATTTAGGACCTCAGGGATATCACATTTTATTGGCTAAAGTTTTTTATCAAAATTTTGTCAAAACTCTGAAAAAAAATTGACTTTTGTAATTTTTATAAAGGTAACAAAAATTGACTTTGGCACTCAAAGAGTTTATCATAGGTCCACATGCCCTAATGCATCTGCACAACAAGTTTACTCAAATTGAAAGAAAGGAGATTAAGGCAACTTCACACATTAGATCTACTGTTACTAGTGGTATGATACAGTTAATGAGTTGATCACTCTAGTTATTTTGTATGGAATACATGGCAAGACACTGGTGAATCAATCAGTAGTGATTTAACTTTAGTCATGTGACCTGGGTCCTCAAAAAATCAGTTTTATGTTTGTGATATTTCCTAACCGTGTTTCAGGACCAAAATGGGGTCCCTTCATCAGTCGCCCTATACTATTATGTATTGCCCTCCTTTTAGTTTGATGATAATCATCTTCCCTCTAAGAGGAGAAGCCAGATTTGTTATCAAGTTGACGGAGTCAATCACTGTTGACTAACTCTATATGTGTGCCATCCCGTGTGTGGTGTCATAATTGACTCATCTTCGACCGGAGCTCTGGACGCTTTGTGTTTTCATATTGGAGCATATTTCAAGCTTAAATTGCTGGTTTTATCAAAGTTAGAGAAGTTTGTTGTCAAAGGCTGTTTCAAGAAATATTCTGTTGTTTAACCTTTCGCTGGTTCATGTGTTGCGTTAACAGTTGTTTTTTGGTGTGTAGATCAATCACCCGAACTTTTGGTTTTATGACGAGTCATCTTCCCTCTACAAGGAGAGGCCAGATTCTTAAGTGATAGGGACAATTCTTGTTGACTGACTCCATGAGTCCGTGATCCAATGTGTGGTGTCCTAATTGACCCATCCCTGACCAGAGTTCTGAACGCTTAATTATGCTGCATTTTGAAATAGCTTTCGGGTCAATACTAGTGCCTGCTTTCTGATGTTGAAAAACATACTGTGAAAGGCTGTTTTGAAAAAAATGTTTTTTCTTTTTTTTAACCTTTCGCCGGTTTCATGTGTTATTTTAACAATAGTTGCTGTAGATGGCCTTGCAAATCAGTTTGATTATAGTATAGTGTTGGTTTGTTTTATCCAAGATGGACTTTCATTGTTAGTGTCATGGCGGCCTTCTGAATTATGATTTCCTTTGCCAGATGATATTTTGCTCTACCCAGCATTCTCACTAGATTACAGATTAGGGGATCGATTACATCTTGGTCTTGTTCAATGAGTGGTGGCAGAAACATGGAGACAAACTATGCAAAATTAGTTTGGTACAGAGTCCCTGTAGATTATGCCACTAACATTAATTCTTGTAGGGTTTTAGCAATACAGGCAATTGGAGTTAGATATTTACCTATGGGATTTTTCGGTTTCCGGTCTGGATCCGTTCAAACCCCTATCTGTCAAATATTTTGGAACCTCTTTTGTTCCAGGACATAGAAATATTCCATTATTTTGCCAAGGGTTTTTTTTGTACAATTTCATCAAAACTTAATATTTTAAACCAGTAATTTGAGAAAAGCTGGTAATATTCAGTTTATGAGACACTGTCCAGTGATATAAATTGGTGCAACCTATGAATGAAACTGACCAGTATCTTGTGATTGGTAAGAAAACACTGAGCCCATGGAACGCTTCAGAAAGAACAGTATTTGAATTTTGATTTATTGATACAATATGTGAACACACAATCATGTTAACAAGTTTATTTTTTCAGCCCATTCCTCATCTAGAGTCACCCTTTGGTAAAAATACAAATTTTAACCACGTTCTATAATTCTGTGTTTTTCTTTCCCGCTTGTAGAAAACACCACAACCCATCCCAAGGACACTTGCTTGATCCACAGTCAGAGAGGTCTAGTAACAACATTAAGAAGACAAAGAGACCGCAGCCTAGAGCCGTTGATGATGACAAGATAGAATCATGTAAACACAGGTGGAGAAAACAGAAATGTCATAGAAATAAAAGGAGGTTCAAGTCTGTGAAAAGTAAAAAGAAGAAATAGAATGAATCATAAGGTACAATTGTAAATCATGTGGAATGTTTATTGAAATCTTCATTTTTCTTATATCAATAAAAAAAATTAAATCTGAATATGTCTGCTGTGAACATGTTTTCATGAAATTTGTAGAGAAATCCATTCATTTGTCAAATGTGGGTGAAATCCATTCACGATTTGTGTGTGTCTACCTCAGTATCAGTTCACCGTGTCCCTTAATCTAGTTTGCTTGTCCTAATGCAGTCTTTGACCGTTCACTGACCAGATAAGAGCAATGCTGGGTGTGTGCTGGTCCCTGATGGGATTTCATTGTATGTTGTATCAGGTTCAAAAATCCCTGCATACTATATTTACATAGAATCTGATGTTGTCACGACTGGTTACTCTGATCATGTCATAGGTACATTGTAGGTAGCTGAACAATGTCAACGTACAACTACCTGCAAGGGACATCTCTATCTGTCACGTATGGTCTGTGGTTCAACAAACATCTTTGACTGTCACATGTGTTTGACAAACGATATGCGGCTTGTCACAGTTTAGATCCAAATCACCAAGTGCTGCACAAAATGAGTTCAAAAGTATAAAGTGTTCACATCAAGCAAAGAGCATGCTAGGGATTTGTTTCATTGACCATTGAATTGATCTGCTTACAGTGACAGGATTATGTATAAGTAACAATATTCTGTTCTATAATTTTTTTTTGAGTGACACAGTCAGTATAAAAAGGAGTGATGGATGTTTTTCCTAGTTTTCAGTTTTCTTTGTAATTCAGAATCCTGTAGTTAGCAGGCAGAATTATTAATTTATCTAAGAACTGCCATCCCTCAAAGTGAATATTGTGATTTCAACTCATGCACCAATCTGAGATAGCCACTAACAATTGGTTGAAATTGAACATAAATTCAAAATGGTAATAAAGTTTGGTGATATTGGTTCAAGCCAGTTTTTTTAATCTCGAAAGTGAAGTTAGCTTTCAAAACACCAAAAAATTCCATCCCTACTTTTACGTATACCATATTTGTAAATATAGGAGGTGTGAGGTTTATTTATTTCAGAAACAAGTGATATGCAGTACAAAAATTAGCAAAAATAATGCATCTGGTGAAGTGGATTAAGAAAATAGAAATGACAAGAGTTCTCATTTAAAAAGTGTGATGTGTGCTACAACTTAAATGCAACTCATCTTTAAGAGGTAAGACAGGAACAATGATTTGTGAAGTCTCATTTTTTGCCACTGTTACAAATTTTAGGATTAATTTTGAAGAGATCTCTTTGGTGAGTGTAGACTTGCCATCTCTAGAAACTGTAATGTGATTGCATTCTTCTGATATCTTTCAACAGTTTCACGAATGGTACCTTCTCTACACACATCTCACTTTAAAGCTTTTTTATCTATTATAACTTTCCTTTCATGGTAAAGCAGATTTTACTCTGAAAATATTAAAAAGACAGAAGTGTTTTGAACTGAAGTAAGATTTGTGAGTCAAATTACATTCAGTTCATCCTACCCAAGTGGTACTAAGTTTGTAGAGACCTCTTGAATCAGAGTATTTCAAGAATGTCTGATAAAACTGTTTACTGTAATCGTTTGGTCATTTATCAGTGAAAAAGTACCATGACTCCTAGTGATCTTTGTAACATGCCCTTGCATCACAGTACAAGATAGGATTTTATTAGCAGCCAATACAGGTCATGAGTTGAGGTGGAATATCTACAGTACATGTATAGATTATATACATATACAAATGTTTATATTCATTGATACATCTACTAAGTTAAGGTAGAACGCACCTCGGGGACAGATATTCGGACTCTAAAACTTTCACAATTCTTTTCTGATATACCACTTGTGGGGGTTCATTTTAAAGGGACAAAGTCACCCATTTTTCATTAATTTTGTTTGATATGATATACTACTTATATTGTTTGACATGTTGAAAGATTCTGAATGAATGATTGACTATCAATATGTTCAACCCCGGTTTCAGACACGATACATGAAACCATTGCAAAACTGAATTAATGGTCATGACCATTAATTCATTTTCGCGCTGGTTTCATTTAATTTGTCAAAACTGAGGTCGAATATATGTTTAGTCACTCATTCATTCAGTATCTTTCAACATGTCAAAAAATATAAATAGTATCTCGTATCAAATAAAATTAATGAAAAATGGGCAACTTTGTCCCTTTAATGCTCTTGTTGTAAGAAAACTTCTCACCAGCTTAGATTTTTGAAATTTGAAAGTTTTATTATCCTCCATAGAGCTAACACAGGGATAGCTGCCATTTTGAATTTTAAATATCGATAAATCTTGAGTTCTTTGTTTCTGTAGTACCAAAATTTGCACAGTGACCCCCGATTTTTATTCTTGATTTGGAAAGAGTATGATTGAAAGATTCCTTGAGGAAAGTTTGAGCGAAAGTATAAGTGTTCCACTTTGGAGGCGCATACTAGTACCTTAACTACCCAGTTTGCTCTCATGCTGCTCATTGACAATTGGAGAAAGGTCATTGTAACCTTTTGACCACAATTTTTTAAAGGTTACCAGATTATTTTAAAGTAAACATTCTAGAAAACGAAATCATGGGAGATTTTGCCAGTCAGGCAAAATTGGTATATTTTGAATTTAGGGGCCCTCAGGAGGAATCTTAGCCCTTTCATTGGATATGACTTCAGTTGCTCACTAGCTTCTTACACAGCTACCTGATTTGAATATTAGTATGTAGAGCATATTACACTCAACATTTGGCCACAAAACTGCAGATAACACTTAAAGATAACAGCTGTTACAAAGTTCAAGGCATATCTTCCACTAATAAGGTGACCTACACAACTTGTGAATAATGTGCAGGTTTGCCTCAATGGGTCCTGTACATGATGCAAGTACAGTCGCTGACTCCAAGTCGTTCACAGCTTTCAGACTTCTTTGAATACCTAAAAACAAATGAATTGGAAACTCAGAGGTTTTAAAGTCAGTAGCATGATTTACAGTGCCATTAAAAACCAAAGGAACTCATTAAAACAAATTTATCTGCAGACAATGACATCAGTGCCCATCAATATTCCACAATAGGTATGTTAGTACTCGTGGATTTACTAAAATGTGTCCAATGAAGCCTGTTGTGCAGTATGATGTAAAATCTTGAATTCAATCATTTTGATCCAGTCATTCAAGCAAAAGGAATGAGGCACCATCCCATCATATTTTTCTGATCACTTATAAACGATTTCAAATTGCTTTGTGGCCCTTCATGGTTGATAATAATTATGATACAGTCATTCTGAAATAGCAAACCATTACTGTGCCATGTCAAATATGTTATTCATCTCCTTCAGTTTTAAAGTAGAGCGTGCCTCTGGGACAGATTTCCAGACTCTCAAATTTCTCCTGTTCTCTTCTGATCTACCTCTCGTGGGGTTCATTTTAAAACTCTTTGAGTAAGAAAACCTATTGCTATAATCTTAGTTTTTCGAAATCGAAAATTTTATTTTCCCCTTTTGAGTTAACGCAGGGATGGCAGCCATTTAAAATATAAAATATCGGCGAGTGTATATTTGTTATTATAGTGCCAAACTTTGCACCGTAACCACTGAATTTTATTCTTTATTTACTTGGTAAGAGAATGGTTGAAAGTTTCGTTTAGGAAAGTTTGAGCAAAAGTTTGTCTTTCACTTTTGAGGTGCATACTACCTTAACACGGAAAGGTCGACTAGCATTTTATTTTATTCTATACTACTTAAATGTCAACCCGAAGTTTGCGTTATTGTAAAATTAACGAGCTTTACATTTTTAAACATTTCAAGTGAAGCTTGTACCACGACCGGCCCTAGATAAAGGGACCCTGCTTGTACCAGGGAGTAACATCTGCAGGATATTAAAACCGATCACGTAAGGGGTATAAGGCCGCGTTCATAATAACACCTCCTAGGGAAGAGGTACTGCAGACCACCTCTTTTGCAGAGTACTCGTAATAGCCTCCCTCTTTACCTCTACAAGACTGAATTACGTCGGAAGAATTATTGTCCTCTGGGTTTATCATGCCGATTCTTTCTATTTTTACGAAAACGACAATTGCAGCATTACAAGTAGTAATCGAATTTTAATGTCATGATCACAAACACACTCGTTAAATAAACACCACTTTTTATAGAGTTGATGAGATTATGAACGGTCGGAGCCCATAAAACATCCTTACAGAATTACCATGGTAGCAATTTAATATGAGCGTTTGTGGGCAAAACTGTTGAAATGTCTGAATAGTATGCGGTTACTAGGTCGGTGAAGATTGTTTTAATAGTAGGGAGCTCCGGCAGTCCATCCCTTCAAACTTTCATTGGTGATAAGTTTCCTATTTATATTTGTCGCAGACGTTATTGAAAACGTTCAATTAACATGGAGAACGTTGTCAGGTCACTCTTTTGCTCCCGACGTATTTCTACATCGTTCAAGTTCTTCCCTCGTTTGTCCACCACCCTCTTCAGCAATGAATGCAGCCTCACTTTGCCCGCCCTTTAATGAGTTTATCTTTGTGCTGACAGGTAAACCGATCACCACATTTTCAGACTTTGATTCTTTGAAGCTTCACGCGTTGTGCTGAATAAATACCAGGCGATATTACTTCCTGTACGTGCGTCTATAAGCAGAAATAGCACTGACTGAGATTGTGATATTACGTTTATTGACTTGGTGAAAACGAGGCTAATGATACGTGTGCATTTATCCGTAGTGAGAGAAGAACAATCAATTACCGAAGTGTGGTGTCAATCATTTTTAAAGGGGGGGGGGGGGGTATTGGACTTTTTGAGGAACGCAAACCCATATTAAACCTCAAACTTCACTCCCAATCCGTAGAGACCTTGAAGTGTCTTTCGGAGATAAAATTCGAAAGGTGATACTCGACTCATCCTAGATCGTTGATATTAATAGCAAATTGTGTCACCTTGTCAGGACCGACATGCATTGCTGTTGAAAGCTCAGAGACTCAAAAAAAGAAACATATTGGTATGAGCTGTTTAAGTAAATTCACTGAATATTTTGCTTTGACCTATCGGAGTACATCATTCGACTGACTATCTACTTGTAGTTGCCTTCATTGCAGTTTGAAGAGCTCCCAGCAGAACAATGAATTTAGAGTTGTTGAAGTGGGCGTTTGTTGTGTTTTGACCGGCCCGGGCTTGTGATTAGTCAAAACGATTTGATATCCGGGATTACACTATGTAGTTATACGGAGGTTTAGCTGCATGGTGGTTTTAAAGTATACGTGAAACATGCAGGTAAAAAAGAGACATCTACGGGTAGAACAATGAATCGTTTGGTGTTTTGTCAGTCAGTAGCATACAAAATGACATGTAGTCTACAATCAACATTTCCTGCATAAATTACAGGTTCTGTAAATGAAAAAAAGTACAAAACATTTCACACTACCGTAACTTATGTCAATCCACAGATTTATTTTATCATTACTCAAAGGTTGGATTTACAAGTTCCGGCTCAAAGGTACATTTTCACTCGTACCTGCTGCAGAAATTTAAAAAATGCGATGGCTTTCGTATTAGTTTCAGCAGATGCATATACAGGTCCGACGTCCGCAAGGTGAAGGACTGCGTTCGTGATCTTATGAATTGTACTTTGTACAGTAAAGAGATTCAATAATCAGATGATAGTTCCTTCAACTTGATCACCAGTTATTTCATCGTTTTTCACTCGAAGCTGTAAATTGTGATTCATAGAATTGGCATGATGTTTATCCATGCAGGTTAGCGAAAAGGCACCTCGTTAACATATACATCTCTAAATTTATAGAACGGGTGTACTTTTTAGCTATCATACAAAAACCTTCTCACACATGTCTATAATTGGAATGACCCTCTCTTGTTCGAAAGAAATCTAAAAACCGATGATCATAACAGAAGTCAAGGTCGTATATACCTATTGGAAGAAAAATATTTGAACGCACTCAATTCGAAAAATGACCCGATATCTAGCCGGACAGCTGTGTTATTCACTAACTTGCTGTAGAAGATATGCAAACTTATGTCTCAGAGTGTGTTAAGCATTTATCGATATTCTACCTTGGCAATATAGCCTACGTTGGTGCTTTTCTGTTAATGCACGATTTTTCTCAACATGTGTCGATGAAGTTGAGACATATCTGATTTGATAGAGACTGATGGGGTGACACGTACTCCGAGTCCGTCGCTAGGCGGTAATGTTCAAGTTGAAACAGGTGGTTGATTATCCATAGATCCACATGACCTTGTGGACTTCTACATGACTGTGTGTACATTTCTTGAACTATGAAGACTTTACCCGGGCCGGCCTGTACTGTAGAAAACCATTCGGTGGCAAAAATTAATCAGGCGATTTTAAATCTAGACGATGCCTCATGATATATCTTACATGATAAGGAAGACTGACTGCTTACTGGCTGGGCAATTTAGACCATAATGCACATGGTTAGCTCTATACTTGCTGTCCATAGCGTGCTCAATGGCACGATGCACTATATTTCAGTAAGACGGCATTAAATGTACGACTTTCTAGCGCCGCACTTTGCCTTCGTTCTTGAACGCGGTGATCGATAGCACAATTTTTGAAGTAAACCACATTTTGTTGCTGAAGACTCTTTGACTTTGCTAAAAGTGTTCGTCAACAGTCTTGTAAAATGCTATGTCTTTAGGAGAAAGTTCTGACTTACTCCAAGAACTGGACAACTGCAATTATGACTTTATTCAGGTGATAGTGATACATCAGGTGATGTCGACCCTCGTTCTAGTCATAGCCTCAATTGCGACGATAACCATCTTCTAATCATAACGTTTATTGCTGAAAGTAACTAAATTCAAGAAAGTGCAAATGAAATCCTTGTAATTTTTACGGCTTTGTTCTAAGTAGTCTTTAGTGCAGAATTGTACTAAGGAAATCAAAATACACTATAAATATTGTTCTGTCGTACTAGGAATCCATTGATGATGTAGTTTGGTGCTTACACAGTGGTGCTTACACTGTTTACTCCACTAGTTCCGAGGTGCAGAAAGATAACTCATCAGTTATTGATGTGTTTGTCCACAGCAGTCTACAAAGGCGAAGTCTTGTTCAAGCGCAAAGTCAGTTCAAATACTGCTGGTGTAAAGACATACAACAGGTGCATGTTCGTAACGGACACCTCTGTAGTAGGTTGGAAACGATGGAATATCTTAGTGTACCAGTACAAACAGAGAGAATGTACGCTTTGCAGCGTCTAGTGTGAACTTCAAAACGTTATAACTGAACGAGAAATGCTGTGTGAGATAACTGTTCAGGACTTTTTATCAAAGTAGACACATTTCGAAGTAACGCTGCTGACTCAATTGTTACTCATACTTCATGAGAGATCTCAATTTCATCGCCTCTTTGATTGCAAACACTCATTCACACCAATACATGAATTCAAAATTAAGTAGTGAAATCACAAAATTCTAGTTCTTCTGTTTTTAAATGTTTAATTTTTATTTTTGATGATGACTTATTTTCATATGCACACAGTATTGATCGCATATACATTGTACCGTGTAGGCCCTTTACAGAGCCAGTTGAGAAGCGCGTGACTAAGAACGATCAAGGAGGTTATTACAACTAGTTTCATAAAATAACAGTTTTCTTAACTTTCCTATTGATTTTGGTATTGTCAAGCAACTTGGCGAGAAGTGTCCCAGTTTGACAAAACACTGTTTCTGCTGGAGAACAAAAGATAAAATTGAAATCAGGGAAATAATTATGACCTCGAAAGGTCGGCAATGTCATCGTGATTTTTGACCAAGTCTCTCTGTATAAAATATCATTACAATCCATGTCCATAAATGAAGTCAGACCGAATTCACAGTCTTACGACATTTTATTTACCTCGTATCGTCGTTCTCTATGCATGGACCAGAACTTCGACAACGACAAACAAAACACGAGTGCGTGCATGTTCCAGTATGAAAGATAAACTACTACAAATACTAAATTGAAAAGTTCGGAATTCTCATGCCCGCCAGCGGGACATTCAATATAATCCCCTTAAGCAGAGCAACAAGCAGTGGATCGATCTTTCTACAATGTAAACCATCCAGTCGTGATCAGACATAAGAACCGCAGTTCCTGCACCACGGGATTGTGGTAGAACGGACGCTTTAACGGACCTAAATACGGATTAAACTTCTGTTTGACTTGTCCATTTTGAACCAGTATTACGGAGTAAACACTTACATTCCTCCAAGACTTTTCTCAATATCTTACATAAAAGTTATAACACTTTGGCGGTCGTTGATTCTATGTTAACACCAAAAGCGACGTTGAAAAATTAAAACACCGGGCTGTCAATCACCATCATATGTCATATAGAAAAACCATAAATAACTGCATTGACACTTATGATTGCATGAATTAGTTTATTGTGTGGTTAAAGCCATATTAAATGAATAGTTTGAAAAACCATACTTAGACAGTAATGTGGACAGACGAAGCGCGACACGAAGCCAATTGAACCGGGACTAACGTTAACACCAAGACCCACCGAGACATGAGGGAAGCGGATCTTTGGTGATGGCGTCTGTAATCGTGCCTGGGTAGAAATAAAGGATATATAATAACAATGAATTTGAGTCTTAATCAATCTCAACGAACACGTAAAATTGCAGTTACCTCTACGTGAAGCCGAGCTTAGTGTCCATGAGACGAGACGAGACGAGAAGAAACCATAGAAACGAGTTTGTTTTGACATGCGTGGAAAGAATTGAATTCTGCAACTGGTTCCCAGGTAATATTGAATATACTAACTTCAGGATTGTTACCTTATTATGTACCATCAGTGTCTTAGATTCGATTGGGAAATTTTCTCAACGCTCAACTTCGAAATAACAAGTCAAAAGCCTTATTTTCTTCCGAAAGACCGCTATTTGATGGAGATGACGCGTATATATTCTTCAAGTTGTAACAAAAAGTAAACTGCAAAGTTAAATTGCAAAACATGTTCGAAACCTGATGATCAATGGCTATAAGCAAAGTTTAACATTAAACATACAACCAGACAAAAACTTACAACTTGCGTAGCTATAGGAAAGATGCTCAGTCATGCTGGTGAAATGCAAAGTAGTAATAGCAAAGGAAACACGCCCTTCTTGCGGGCTAGAGCAACAGATTATCATGTTTCAGAAACAAGAGGGCTCCCTTGCGTGAGACAAGGGCTTGCCAATGACGGTTACGGTATGCGAACGATTTGATTAAAAGCAATTGCTGTGATAAAACGGCCGAGAAAGACTAATCAGATCTAAAATAAGCATATCCGTATACGGGTCAAATCAGACAGTGTCTTGGTCCAAAAAGTGCACATCGATACTGCTATGTTCAAGCTGGCACAACCCATCGGTTTCTAGTAGACTAACTAAAATCAATGCCAGTGTTCTCGTTTCGAAGAAAGCTTTATTGCTGCAATAAAATTAACAAATTACGCTTCAGACGTGTACATTTTGTCCCCCCCGGTCATGTCACATAAAAGTGATTCATAAATATACTGCAATCAGATTTCCTTCATAAATAAACTTATTGGAGGGTGTCGTCCGTCATACATATCTGAAAGAACAAGGTTTCTCTGCTTCTTAAATGGAGTACTTTTATCTGACTTTATTAATCTTTCTGAAAATTTGTGGCACAAACTATCAAATTGTACTGGACAGGAAAATTAAAAAAATGTTGAAGAATTTTCGAAACAAGGAAGTTAGTAAGTTAATAAAATGGAGTTATGTAAAGCTACTGCATGAGTAAAACTACACTGTAGGCGACTGGGAAAAAAATACTGATGAATGGTAAATGTACGCTTCTGACAAGATGTTGAAATTATTCATTATCATTTTGACCAAAAATAAAAACGACACTGAAACTGGTTCTTCTATGGCACTTTGAGTCGTTTGAAATGTCGTGATGAAAAAGTTCGCGTACCCTGAGGTGTTGTCACGGTCATTTTTTTTCTGGTAAAATAACTATGTGAAATTTTGTAATTATAACCTGGCGCGAAAATAAGTCTCGTTTCAGTGAATTCGTTCAGTTCCTTGGTTTACATATGTTGCAACGAGAGAAGCAAGTGTTTATCTTTAGATGACCAAACAGTGATACAAAGTCAAAACGAATACAACAGTTCACCTCAAGTGTACGTGTAATCTGACGTAACGATATTTACATTACTCTTATGAAATTCGCAATCTAAACGTATAAACTTGACAAAACCGTGAGTTCAATAAATAAAAGCAATTATTTTCTTGTGAAGAATACTCAGCTATGCATTGTATAAAGCAATGTCGTAATAACATGTACGGTTGCGAAGATACGTACTTATTGCGGTTAAAAAACGACAAAAATTTGAGCATCATAACTTAAGAGGTGACCACGTCACCAAAACTTGGAAGTGATGTTCGGGACAAAGTGCGTCGGGTCAGAATTCGTCATCTTCGTCGAACAGCGGAATCTTGGCCTCTTCAGACTCACCATGAACGCCGATTTCATTGTTTGTCTTTTCTGACAGATCTATAAACTCTCCATTCTTTTTCTGAATGTTGCACTGACGCTTCCACTTTCGGCCGAAGATGGCGTAGACTACACAGTAGTTGATAGTCACGAGTACCATGTCCACGAATATGTGCCAACAAAACAACATCGTTACGAACATGACGCCGCCTCCGCTACCGTCGGCGTCCCAGTGTTCGCCTGACACCGGCTTGTAAATGAGGAAAGCAATATTGAAAAGCCACGTGCCTTGTAGCATGGTGAACCCAACGCGAAGGAACGGAAGGAGGATTTCAGACGGGTTCCAGACCTCGGCAGTTGCCGCGACGACACATCCCAACGTCGCGATTATGTTCATCAAGTGGCAGGTGTTCTCGAAGCCGCCCTTTCCATGGCGATGATTCAGGAGAAGATGGGCCTCCACGCAGAATGCCAGTGCAAGGAAAAATCTCTCCAGCTTCTCCGCACGTTTCTCAAGACATTTCTGGCTGATGATGTCAACCAGGCCGGCTATTGCGAAGAAAGAGTACATAGTGAGATGTTGCCAGTTGTTAGGATTCTGGAGTTCGCCGTCTTTGAACATCCGTAGATTGTATATCACCGGAGGATGCAGAAACTCAGCAAAAGCAGCAGCAAGTCCATAAAATATTTTAATGAAAGCCTCCCATGGTACCCTTTTCACGAATCGTATAAAGCGACCATTGCTCGATGTTTTGGCCCCCTTTCCGTACTCCCGATATTGGTGTAGATAGGAATACTTGCTGCCCCAGAAGATTGCTATACTAATGAACGCCAAGCCAGGATGTATATGGCCTTCGAAAGAACCCATGGTGTGAAGATATCAGATGAGCCGTGCACAACGGAAAGGGTGACGTCTTGTATAGGGAAACCGCAGATACATACGATATAACAGTGGCCTCGTACAACGTGCGAATGAAAGACGGTGGTTTCAAGCGATTCATGTATGCCAATGACGAGTCATGGCTCTTGTCGGGCCAGGTCAACATAGCTCGTATGATAACAGTTAATTTGTTATAATTTAACCTCGACCATCTCAATGGTTGCAAATAAAGGCGTCTTTCGTTAACAGTGCACACTGATGAAAAATATAACTATCAAAAAGTCAGCGCATTTTCTTTGTTGTCGGACCGTTCGTCATATTTGACAAGGCTGCCATGATGTGTGAAATTTGATATGTGAAAAATAACCATAACTATTAATGTGACAACGTTTATTCTCTGTTTTAATTTATTACTTATAAAAGGCACCACACCCACTCGAAACGTGAAGTATAACTTGTACGGGAGTACAGGATAAATATGTTTATCAGATGTGGTATATGAATATAACAATTAACTGATAAAATAAGATCTTTGAGTAAGGCACAATATCTTTGCGTCAGTTTAAAGGGTCTGAATTCCCTCCCGTAAAAAAGGTTGCGTTCACGATAGACCTTTAGCTTTCTGATATCATCGGTGTCAGCCAGCATCAGACACTGTAACTGTATGAACAGTGATATGCTTATTTTGACAGTGTATGTTAGTATTTAGAATATTCATTCTTCCGTACGGCACTAACACCATACGATGTGCAATACCACGTCGAGTATAGCAAGGGGCCTTGGCGCATGCACAGTGGTACATTTGAAACCCGCAATTTCTTTCGGTTCTTACCGATGATCCATCTCTCATGTATACGTAGGTGTCACTTAGATTGGCCCACCAGCTGCTTGGCTTTTCTCGGGCGTACGCAGTATAGTTACTGGATGGCATGGGGTGTCCTGTGTGGTACGCGTGTACCACATTGGACACCCTTGTACCTGTCGCTGTACACTGGTCTCGTGTGGTGTGGACCACCGCGTTCACCTCTGGATCTATGCGACTGTCTGCCAAAGTACATATTGCTTCAATGTCATGATCACCTCACAATCAACGCGACATTCTGCTGTAGTTTATTCGTCCAATTTACTTTGTATTTGAGGGGTAAGTCCAGGTACGTATCAATGTACCGAGAGAAGAATGGAACCCAACCTGATCAATAAATAATATTGCAGTAAAGAGTATGAATCGTTGCGAGTCAAGCACAGAACATGATTTAATTTATGTAACTTACATACACCATGGAGGTAAAAAAATACCTCCATGCGCTCGCACGCACAAACACAAACATACTCTCACACACAGACACACACATCCATCCATACAAGTTACCCTACCGTACCTACCGTACCCTACCGTACCCTACCCTACCATACCAAACAAACACAATGCCATACCTATATCACTGTACCGCACTGTCATAGTACTATTACTGATAGACTCACTACGCATGTCTACACGTACATATTGTCACATACTAGATCGAACTAAAACAGTCAAAACTAAAGTTCTATACTTCTATCTATATGTCAATCCAAGTTTCTTCAATTCATGAGCAGATGGGGAGTCATAATGATGTTCTATTTCTTGCGCTAAAGTGAAGAAACACGCGTACGGCGACTTGGTTGAAAGCAGGGAGATCGATCGAATACGCTATTGCTACTGTTTACCAAAGCAGTTCTGCACCTTTGAATTGCACAGCAACTTCTTTCAGTCGTATCGGCGTACGTGCAAACCGTGTCGTTGCGATTGTTTACGGCCACACGAGTCATGAAACGTTTTTAAAACAGTTGTTAATGAACAACGATTAATGAAGTTTCGATGCCGGTGAAGTGAAAAATCATTCCAACTGTACGAACCGAAGCGACGACCTCTTAACCGTACCTCGATCGGTTGTTTTTGTGTATTAAAATGGTTCATATCGTAGCTATGACATCACTATGGTAAATACATGTACGAGTGATAAAATCGTTTTAATATTACTCAAAAGAATGTGGCCTCGTCATGGTTGTACCACGAAGTACGGACACACTAATACTGAATTTACAACAACAGAATAATACATAGAAGGAACAATTTCAACATTAGCCTTTTGTGTGTCAAAGTTGTCAATCAAAATTCTTAATGCGTCTTTCAGTTTAATCTAAGCAAAGTACCTGAGGACAGGGACCGTGATCTAAGAATGTTGAAGAGAAATAGTAGTCGGAACTGCGCCTGTGTGAGTTTCTTGTTTACAAACGAGAGTTTAAAGAATCGCATTATTTTAGTCAAATTTCGGGATTTTTATCACATTATTTGTATACCACCATATTCCTGAAATCGTAGAGAACCTGGAGCCCCAAAATCACGCCGTTCTTCGACCTATAGCGAGGACGGGGCAAAATAAGAAACAAGATCACAATCGTGCAAGTCGAAAAGATTTTACTACATAGAAGTAACGTTCACGATAACTAGATGCACCTCATCGTCATATAGCTGCAACGTTTCAATCATACGATGTAAATTATGACAGACATGTTTTAACTTTCATCAATCACCACCGTATCTTGGATATAGTGTTTACATTGGTCGTATGGGTCCCATACGACCTTTGAGCGCAGTTCCGACTACTGTTCCCTTTAATGTTGGCCTTGGAAGGTTATGTATGACTCTCTACTCAGCCGACCAGATATTTGGTAAAAGAAAAAGATGGTTACATTGGTAGTATTACCACTTTTATTACAGATCATACATCTAGGGCCATACAGTTTCTTCGGATTGCCTTTCAAGAAAGAACCGCGAACGCCATTCTATGAATTTTATAAGTTTTGGACTGGGGTACGACTGGCCCCAGTCGCTGGACTTTTCGGCAGCTGTTACTGGCTGGCCATTGTGTTCACCCCATGATATTTCAGCGGCCTGCACATCGCTTCAATTTCGCAATCACGTCACCACTAACGCGACAGTCTGTTGAATTTTATACCTTTAATTTTCTCTATTTTGATATATATGCCCAAAGACTTCGGACGTAAGTCTGGACTGGAATCTCTAAACCTGCATTTGGAGCTTACTCAATCATGGATAAGTGTTTTTTTGTACGTGGTAGAATGTATCTTCAACCGTGATATATGACGAATATAACACGGCTATGTTCACGGTAAGACCAATCAGATTGCAGTATTTGCGCCATCAATATACTGGTATGGTATAATTTGTAATTAACCGCTATAATTGGTAAGAAACCATTCTTGGTAATTTACAATATTGAATTAGATGAATCAAGTTCACGACCAATGTAAGGAAGATTACAGAAGTTGTTAGCAAGGCTTAGACAGGAGAGAATTGAGGCTGTACAATACGTAACACGTGACCATCACAAATTCCCCTGTCTAAAATGTCACCGCCCCCTTTTTCAACGCTAAAATACGGCCCTTACCCTAAATTGGAAAGTTTGAAATACGTACTTAATTTCGATGAATATGCTGATTTGATACACACCAGTACAAATATTACGAGACAAGCATTCATTTGATATATATAATGTGTTTATGAAACATATGAAACCACACACATCAAACTTACTTTGCTTACCACTGATGATGTGATTTCCAAGTTGTGCAAGTTGGAGCTAGCTTAACCTGCCAACTTAATGTAATAGTCTTAATCTTGTTGGCGGCTTTCATATGTTACAATTGTTTGGGTGTTTCCGTGGCTGAGCCTAGCGGTACACAAGTTTTCAGGTTTTCAGCCATAATGTAACGTAAATATAATGTGATATGGTTAGAGTGAAATTAATATCATTTTCAAAGTCAGTTGTGGAGAAGACAAACACAGGCAAATTTTTATGACAAATATTTTAGAGATTATATTATATGGTTAGACATATTATATGGTTATCTTATGGTCGGAACTTTCAGTGGTTTGTTGGTCAGACCGTTTGTGTTCATTTTTATCCTCGTACTTGATTTGTGCTTGAACGAGGATGTCTACCACAACATAACCATACTATCATCTCTATTTGATGAGCAATCTGACAGTGCTGTACAAAGTCAATGTTATAAAATGAGTTATGAGTAGAGTAACGTGCAATATAGTAGACGTGGTACTTTGAAATGTTGGAAGCTGACGCTCAGAGTAGGCCTATATGATATACGTGTACAAGAGCGATGTATAATTGTATGTATACAAGTAGCATTGTCATTTTTTATCTTTCTCTTTCCTTTATGAAATGAACCTGTAATTGGGCCAACTTGTTGGTTCATAAATAAATAAATGAAATAAAAAAATTGGTTTGCCGATTGCTTTGTCGTAATGGACACGTTTGTTTTCTACACTGATGGAATGTAACGACTCAGGACGTCCATTATTTTAACTTCAATAATTGATCTCGATTGTTGTATCCACTTTTCAAATGATAGCTCTCCTTGAACTTTGTAGCAACATAATGTGAAAAAGATTTGACAGTGAAAATCTCAATGAAAACAAACCTCAGTCTCCATGCTATTGACATTTCTTATAGGATTGTGGAAAACTGTTTATGTAATCAACATGATGCGAATTTGTGTTCACAGTAAAATTAACAAATGTAAAATGTGACCCTATGGCCGAGCGGTTTTGACTGTGACGTCTCCGCTAACTGAGTGACGCGCTTTCTGGATTCGAACCTCGATCGAAAACTAACTGTATTTCCTAGGAAGGCGCCACCAACGGCGAAATAGCGAGACATCTGTCTGACACTTCAGAGCAGCCCCACTTCAAAGGTAGATTGACATACTAAGAGTATTCCAATCCCGGATTCTAATACCGGTAATCCATATGTGTCTACGTGCAGTCGAGGCAAAGCTCACTACTGCTTGAAAAGGGTGTATCTCAAAGCTACAGTGCTCTACATAACAATTAATTTTTATCTCCGGCCATGATACGTAACCGTAGGAATGGAATCCGAAACTTTACTTAATGAAATGTCGTCCTTTCCTTACGGACTGGTCAGATTTTTTCTGCCGGCGGGATGGGAGGATGGTTGGTGGATAATTTTTGTAGACATCAAAAAGTTGCTGACCCACCGTTCTGACTTTCGGATACGGGGTGACACCCCAATTCCAACTTTCAAAGACAGGGCATATACGAAAACGGTTTGCTTGTCAATGCAGGCAAAGTATAGTGCTCAATGCATTTCTGCAGGGCGGTAATACTGAGAATCCAGGAACTTGTAGTTGTCAGTCTACAGGCTGTTTCATGCGCTAAGCAAGGAGTGATGATTGCTTAGCGCATGAAAACAGCCTGTAGAGTGACAACTACAAGTTCCTGGATTCTCAGTATATATATATATATATATATATATATTATTATATATATATATATATATATATATATATATATATATATATATATATATATATATATATATATATATATATATATATATAATATATATATATATATATATATATAACTCTAGTGACTTGCTGAACTGGTGTTTTGTTCCAAGTCGATCTCACCTCCAATCCCAAAGTAAATTTTAGGCTGATTGGCAACGTATATATATATATATATATATATATGTATATATATATATATATATATATATATATATATATATATATATATATATATATATATATATATATATATATATATTTTCAAATTTTCAATATTAAACTGTGAGTATTTCACACTTTCTATGCATAACCAGATATCCAGAACTGTTGTACATAGATCGATGTCAATCACCAATATCAAAGAGAGAACAGCAATTAAAGATCCATTAGCTGTAACTTTCGTCATTTTTAAAATTTTGTTTGTTCTGTGTATCATCTGCAGTTTCTGGTTTGAATCCCTGAACCATGGAGAAATTCCTAATATTTAGCTCATAAATATACCGTATATGAGTATAATCTGCATTTTTTGATTGTTTAAATTTTGTATTCAGGTCCGGACTAGAATACATTTATCAACAATAACAATGGTCATTTCACATACACAGGCTGTGTTGGCAAGCAGGACACCGGGCATTGGTCATGATGATCGGATTATAGTAAAATTCTGTAGTTGATACATTGAAACAGGGTAGTGAAAAATTAGTCAAAAACTCCAGTGGGTAATAAGATGGTTGCCGGCAATCATGTTAAGTGTTTATGAACCCGTACCGTGCTTGGCTCCCTGAAAGTCTGTTTTTCCTCATTTGTGGGTAAAGCTTAACATATTTAAGGGACAGTTAGCTGTATCTTTTGACAATTAATTATTTTTATTCTGTATATTAACAACAGACTTGCCCAGACTTCAGTTTGTCAACATAGCATAGACATACTAGCATAGACATACAGGTCAAATAATCAGTCTCATTCAAGGTAAATGAATTACAAACACACAAATTCTGGTTTAGACTGGAAAGTCCCCTTTCGCAGGCTTTTCAACAAGTATACAACAGGCTTTGCAATGTACCTTTAACCCTTTCACCATAGTAGTAAAGAAAACGTGGTCAACTGGGATTAATAAGAATTTTACACCCCATTTTATTCATTTATCTACATGAAGCGAAGGAAAAATTAACCATCCATGTAACTAAAGTGTGACCCTGACCTATATATGAACTCACGCGCAGCAGTGCATTGTCCTGAACTAAGCGGGGAAATTCCCTGCTGAGCATGTTTATACACGTTCCGAAGGTGTACGGGAAATTCCGTGTGAGTCATCACCATCAAACTAGCCTATATAAAGGAGCCCCGTTGTCAGTCCGGCCGGCCGGTCGCGGAGTCTAGCTGAAGTTAACTAACTTTCATATCCATTCAATCCATAATATCGTAGATATCGCTCCAGCGGCGGACTAAATCCTTCTTGTTTTTGTATTTCTAGCGCCTGATGAAATATATCCTGAATAAGTTCTGACTCCGGAGCCTCCTCGTTCCGAAGGGTTGCGCCTTTTTCTTGTATTTGTGTAAGCAGCTGTTTATATTGAACATAATAATGTTTATACTTCTCTCGTCTCTTTGCTACACCCGTTTTTCCTTGTACCACATCAATAATAACACCTGGTATAGGAGTTAAGGCTAACAGTACCGGAACTGTTGGAATTGCTGCTATTACAGCAGAGCTTACAAGAATTCCCTTAGTAATATTAAGAGCCATATCAATTCGACCCATTAATTTATAACTTCGTCGATATGCAGCACTTGTTCTTTCAATATAGTCGGCCAATTGTTCAACGCTTTCAACAACTGAGATGTGCATTTTTTTTACTGTATATGTAAGGGATGATAAAAAATAATTGTAGTAATATAGAAATACAATATGGCAGAAGGAGGAGAAGATATACCACTCCAGGATTTCGATGATGCAAATTTAAATGATGATGATGACGCTACTGCTGGAACATTCTTTATAGAAGATGATAATGCTCTTGCGGAAGCCGATCCTTTTCAGGCTGGCCCGCAGGTGGGTCGTTTGACTGAACTTAGAGCAGATGAAAAATTAAGAATGGTTAATAAATTCTTAAAGGAGAATAAAATTACTGATCCGGATGCACTAAATGTATTGGTTATGGAATCTGAGATTAAGGGTGGAAAGCTGTATTATAAAAAACCTCAAGCTGTCTAAAGATAGAGGAGGTGGATTTTTAAATCGCTCAAGACAGTAAAAAAAGAAGCAGGAGGATATGAATTTGTAACTAAAGTATACAGTAAGACGGGGGACAGCGCAGAGCCCGAATATGTGAGTCGTACATTGTATTCTGAAGATGTGAAAAATGATAAAATACCAGCTGAGAAGATGACGCCAGAAGACATGGGTGTATACAGAGATGAACTGACAGAGTTACGGCAAGATGCTTCTGGTAATGCAGATAAAATACAAGCTTTTGAAAATAAAATCGAACAATGGAACAATCTAAACCCTGAATATAAAGCTATTAATGATGAATTAAGGATTGCGAATATGCGTCTTGGCGAGCTTAACAATGAAAAAGTTAAAATAAGGACTAGAGAAAAGAGAAGTTGAAAAACAATTAAAGGAAATTCCTGTAGAACACACCCAAGCAAAAGTAAAAGCTGAAAAACTACTAGCTGAACTCATAACAAGAGAAGCTAAAGTTGACAATCGAATTGAATACGAACATGGTAAGATCAGTGAGGCACGTGAAAGTCTGGCTACGACTAGGTCTCTTCGTGATGTAATTTCTGATCCAGAATTATCACTGAGACTGAAGCTGACAGAATTATTTAAACGAAATGGTATTACAATCGCTGCAATACTGACTGCCCTTGGAATGACAATATCAACAATTACCCTAGCTGTGACTAAAGGAGGAGGAGGAGCGGGAGCAGGGGGAGGAGGAGCAAACGCAGGAGGTTCAGGTCCACCCAAAGTATATACAAAAGCGAAAGAAATTGTAAAGCAATTTGGCGAATGGTTAAAAACATTGGCTGCAAAAAGTGCTGCCGCAATACCAGGTTTAATCGGCTCCCTTGTCAGTTTTCTATTAAAAACAGCAGGATCGGTGGTCGGATTTGTCGGAGAACAGCTATGGATATTTTAACTGGATTAACATTAGTCATTATAAATAAAATTATGTATTAATACGACATCAACATGTTTGGTGAAAAGAATATTGCAAAGTTTCTTTCCAAAATAAAGACCTGTTTGGTTTCTCTGTCGAATTGGAATGGTGCAAACTCCGACGAGTAAATTGACATATACTTCGAGCAAATCCAGGTGTCCGACTCAAAGATGATAATCTATATCATAACATTTTAGCTTTCGTGAAGGAATGTCAGAAGACTAACTTCTTTAAGCGACTAGAATTCATAGCTGTATTCCAGGATACTGAGGATGACCAAGAGCTCATCATCTCCAAGAATATTGGGTTCTTCGATTGATTCGCGACACAGGCAATCGATTTATCTTTCAGGCAGACGGAAATATTTATGTAAAGATGTGATTTATTTTCTTTTTTTCTTCTACTATATACATTACACGAAAATGGGGTACGATAGAACATTATCACCGACTTTCACCAACCGAATACCGAATGGAACGAAGTCAGAAAGAACTCATCATGTGATTGCTCATAATCCAAGTGAGGCAGATCCAGGCCAGACACTTTATCATACGATGTCCGAAGTTAGAAAGCGGAGTACTCTTAGTTCCAGATACTTTCGACCTGGTTTTTGATCTCGAAGTAATGGGAGGTGGAACTACCCGAGTAGTACAAAATGTTGCAAAAAATTTGGTTGAGCGTATGAAACTCACATTTGAGGGTCAGACACTTTCGATTTGAATAAATATAACCTTATTGAATGTTATCGCGATCTCTTCAAACATAAAAAGGAGAGAACGAACATGACACTGTATGGAATTCAGAACGAAATCTAAGAAAATTAAGAAGCGGTTTGACCGATGCAGATGCCGCCGTCGTGGGCGATAATTTACTTTTTGACACATATAAAACAAAATATGCTATTCGTCTCACTCATCCCCTCGTGACAGGCCATGGAGTTGCATATCCAAAAGCGTTAGGGAGTCATATTGAATGGGAAATTACGTTGGCACCCGCCCCCCAATTACTTGTCAGTAATCAGTTTTTACAACCAATTATAAATTAAAAAACATTCAAATGGAATACGAGACAATTTCTGACCTCGATCTCGCGAGGTCAACTGCTGGTTATTACAACGGTGGAAAAAGTTACCTTTACGAGCATATACATTATTTTAGAACAATACCATTCAAAGAATCGGACACAGTTATCAATGAAAATATAAATGTACCACGACGTAGCATTAGAGGTATCGCAATACTCTTCACTAAAAATCAGAATCAGTCAGAACTGAACAGTGAACTTTTCTTTAACCCATCCATTGAATCTGTGTCTGTAATGATTGAAGGCATTGCAAATAAAGTGTACGCTCAGAAGATGATACCAAGACAATTTTGGCGAGAGGTGCGACGGTATTTTGCGAAGATAAAGATTGGTGTGAAATTGATATAGATGAGGCCGATTATTTGAAGAATAAATTCTGTCTGTTTATCGATCTGCGTAGTTTTAAAGATATTGAGTTTCATGGAAATGGTTTAAAAGTAATGAACACAAAGGACGGAATTCAACTTGAGATCCTGAAGAAAGATACCGCGTGGGTTGGCGATGACGCTCACAATGATAATATATTTGCCCACATTTATGTTATCAGTGATGCCCAGGTCACTGTTGAAAATAGTAGATTAATGTCTTTACAATTTTAAACCGTAACCATGACCCGTCGTCCGTCCTATCGGCCATGTTTCTGCCAGCCATTCGCCCGTGTCTGGATTGTATAACTGCACACGTTTGATATCATTTGGCGCCATCATGATTTTACTGCGCTTTTCACTACGGATTTCTCCAGCCTTTTTCCGTACAAACTGTACAAATTGTGCCGGCTCCGGCTCCTTCCCAGTTTCAAATAGATCTTTATAATCTTCAAAGTTCAAATGTTTTCAACACAAACATCTTTAACCCATTTATTTTTTTTCGTCTCCGAAACGGGAGTTCGAAAAGCATACACTTTCGAGCGTATGCCGACAAAATCAAGAATAGGTTCACCATTCAACTCATCTTTAAATTTACCTATCACTTTTTTATTAATCTTCGGAAAGTTGGGGGCCACCATGGGTCCACTCATCCCACTAGTATCATATATAGACTTCTCACCATTCTTTTCAACATCTTCTCGGACTATATCATTGAAAGTTACGTCCGGGTCCGGTATCGGTACACTGTAAACAAAACTGTCAGTATCCATGTAGGCTAATCGTATTCCAGGGAACTGGGCCCGAAAGTAATTGTAATGCGTCTCATACATAAGCAGCTTAGAAAGTTCCAGTACTGCGGCGCCAATGAAAACTGGTTTTACATATCTATGCTCATCCGTTTTCAGTTCCAGTAGGGCACTGTCGCAGGAATCGCCATCCTCTTCGGAAGTTATGAAAGTTATATGTTTCATCTTTGGATTATACTTCTGAATCTTTTTACGTCCACTATCCGTGCCGTTCCAGTCCGAAACAAATTTAAAGTCTCTGTACTTTCGAACATCTTCTATTGTCTTACCGAACATTGCATTATTCATCAGCTTATAGAAATTCTTTTCAAACTCTGTCCTCCCCTTTGCCCTCATTTTAGTGTTAAAGTCAATATATTTCGCGAGACATGGAGCTTCATCGAAAGCAAGCACCCGATAAATCTTTTTCAATCTCATTCCCATCCGAAGATAGAATTCCAGCAACTTGTAGTGTAAGACATAGGACTCTCTATCCATCACACTTGTAATCAGTCGACCGCCCTGCCTCGGAAATTCATAGTGATGCGGTGCTAATGGCAAATCGCTGTGTTCTTCATGTAATTCGGCTGGGTATTCTAAGTCTACTTCTAGAAAACTTGGTGGAAAGGTGGCGCCAGGTCCCCACGCTCCGGCTCCGCCCCCCGCTCCCCCCTCGGCGGCCCATTCCTCCCACTCTTCCATCGTCATCCAATGAAGTCCGCCCGTGGGCATTGCCTGACTCATTGCCCAGCCGTAGAGATTGTTTGCATCGAGATATTTTATTTCGGTCACCGGCTTCTCTGGATCGTAATTCCCGCCGGCGGGGCCAGCGTAAGCAGGATGATTTGTCTGTAAATAATGAATATTACACTGGCTGATGCCGCCTCGAATTCCCCGTTGTACGAAAGTCATCTGCTCAGCATCTTGAATGAGTTTAAACTTATTACCCGTGTAAAGTAACATAGCATCCCATGTCAAGCCAGGCGCTGACATATAGTGGGCTGGATCTAACTTGTACGCTTCTAAACATGTGTCACGAAAATTTTCAAATATATTTGCAAGAAGTAGAACGTCAGTCTCACAATAGAATTCCATATAATCACGAATCGTCTTACATCCAACTTCGTCCCATACTCTTAATGCATGTTCGTAATCAGACTCCGAAATCCCCTCTTCCGTCAATTCGCTATAAAATTCCTCCCTCTCCGGGAGCTCACCCTCTTCTAATCTGTCAACCGAGTCTAAATATTCGTAGGGGAAGAAACCTTTCGCCCTTTGAATGTCCGGGTACGAAAGTGGGGCCGCCGTCCACCCGTGGGTCTCCGGCACAGTTTTTGCCAACTTCGCCAATGACCCCATCATCAACTGAGCACTGTCCATAAACTTTATAGAAAATAAACGTCTCTTTATCTCCCTCTTCCCTCCGGCAACACAATTGAGCCACTAAAAATAAATGTTTTCGAGAGACCCATAATTCCACCATTGCTCGTCTTAGCTATTAAATTTGGCTCTTGTCCGGGACCATCATCTATTTCATGTAACTTTTTCAAAATAAAAGAACCATCGTATCCCTTGAGGTTGTGAAAGTAGATAGGAATGGTTCTCGACGGTCGACATCCCTCGCAATAAAAAGTCGCCTCCTCCTTCACTACTCGATATCCTGCCGGCTCTCCACATGCAATACAGACTGGATCACATCCGTCGCGCCGGTAATTAGAAGGATCCCTCATCGGTATTATTTTCCAATAATACGATTTAGAATAATACTCGGCCCGTTCTTTCATATCCTTTAGAAAGTCTGTAACACAGGAGAGACCTGTGAATGTTCTTTTACCATAAACAGTGGGTCGGCCTCGTTCCGAAGAGGAACTTCCCCACCCCCGTTCCACCATAACATACGAAAGACAAATTGGAATGTGCCGGCCGGTCCCCTTCTCAATAATTGCCTCAGTATCTGCATAGACGACGTAGGGAGAAGGAACCTTCTTCGATGTCCTTCGAATTGACATACTTCCTTAGGAAAAACTGGCTGGGCGTCGTCTGTTCCACAGTACACCTGATGTATTTCTAATTCTTCTGTTGACTTAAAACCTCTTTTACAAACCAGGCAAATACACTTCCTTCTGCGCTCATTCTTTCGATTAGTACGAGAATTACGAAGGCGATTTAACGCAGTAATTGGTATGAAGTGGCACCTTCAGGCTTCGCCAACTATCAGTAAGATATTTGCTATTTGATTCCTATCACCTTCGGAACGGGCTCCGCCTTCCGTTCCGTCAGGGGCTCCGCTACAGCTACTATATAACACATTTATGCCGGACGGATCGGGATCATTCTCGTAGATCTGAAATACTTGAAGTTTGACGCTTGGATTTTGCTGCTCGAAGCGCCTGAATACAGTCATATCGGCGGGCGTGGGCGTGGGTATTCCCTCCCAACAGTAGTCAGCATAAATGGGGCGTACGTATTCCATTTTCTCCTTACCTGACCACATTTCTTTTCACGAAACTCGGGGTCGCCAACTTTAAACTTGCTACGATGGCGTATTGAAAACAGTTCTCGCTGCCCGAAGGTAGCACCAGATCGCTCACACAATGCTTATTTTTTAACCATCCGGGAAGTTGGACTGCGCCAGCCCCAGCCCCGAGTAAAACTTCTACTAGAATTACTTCAAAATTAAGTATCTCCTCGAGAACGAGACCAGAACCCTCAACATTTTCAATTGTATCAAGCATACGATCGTAGCGATCTATTAATTGTTGCCCCACATCCGCCCCTCTTACATCTTTTGTGTATGTATCATTTAATTTAACATACAATGAACGCGGTTGTGTATTACCAGTTTTCGGATCCGATAATTTGACTTCCATTTCGGTATAAACAGAGTACATCTTTCGGGCCCCTTTAACCATACCTTCAATATCCACCAGCTCCCCGATATCCTTGACTCGCTTGACTTCAGGAAATTTTTTTTGTAAAACTGCTCCCTTGAATGCTGTATGTAAACTGGCCATCTTTATGATATATACTATCCTAAAAATTTTTAAAATGAAAAAATAATTATTCTATGATAGGTCATCAAAATCCACTATAATATTTTTGTCAGCATTTATTCGTTTATATATCTCACCTAATCTTTCTAAGTCGACTAGTTCTTCCGCATCTTGAATTTCTGGTTTATTAGGCGCAGCACAAAATAACCTCTCAACAGTGAAAGAAAGAGCACGTTTATTTAAGCGCGGTTTAAATGCTAAGAATTCTATCTTACTACCTTTCCTGATATTACGAGGTACAATAGCAGGATTTTCTCGGACTGGTAGTAACGGGCTCACTGTTTTAAAACCGCAGTCAATTTCTTGAACCATATCAATACATGTAGCGAAATCGTGAGCCCCTCTCCCTCTCCCTCTTTTAAACTGAAATTTAAAATACGCCACTGGCTGAGGCCCCTCGCTCCCTCGCTTCTGATACACTTTAGATGGATTGTAAAATCCGCAGGAATTATTCTTGGAGTGAGCGGCCAGGCTTGCAGCATAACTTTTAGCAGTGCTTGCATCGAAACTTTCACCTAGGGTACGGAATATTATTAAATCAGTAAACTTTTGAAGACTCGGTTGCCAACGGACACACACCCCATCACATGTAGCTGGATCTTTAGAACCATATTTAGGTCCGATGTTGAAAACTACTTCTAGCTCACTGTCTACGTATATGAAAGGATCTACATATTCACCAAATACTAATTTGCCTCCATCATCAATTTTGATGTTTCTCCGGTTTCAAGTATTTTTATTGCATCTGAAATAGAAAGGATTGTCATTGTCTTATCGTATATATCTTAATAAAAAAAAATTTAAAAAAATTTCTATGATATAGTATCCCAAAATGTCATACATATTCATAAATGGACCAACTGGAAGTGGTAAGAGTTACGATGCAGTAAATTTGGATCCGTATCACGTACCAGAATTTGACACTAGTTTTTCCAGCAACATTGCCGACTTTTATAATGGGCGCTCCCCCGTTTCGATTGCCGATTTTCAGAAACAGTTTATAGAACATACGCTTAGTTTACAATGTCAGGCTGGGAGGAGGAGGGAGGAAACCCCCCTCCCTTCAGAACAATACATTATTTGTGACTCTTCCATAATTCAACATCTGACTTTTTCTCGAATCCGGGGCGTTTCCACGGAGTCGGAAGAAAAAAAGATTGTTTCTAGAGCATTTGACCATTTACCCAGTTTCATTATCATATTCAAAGATATGCCTTGGGATTATTGCAGGCGGAATGTGTTGACTCGAGCCAGGTCGTACGAAATAGCCGCCTTAGAAGAACTAGAAGAGATTCACAACAAGTTCAAACAGACTTTCTTAGAAATTTGCCACGACTATAGGCTTCCATGTTTGGTAATTCGGAACGCTCTTACCCCCCTCGTTCTCAAGAATATACTTAATCCAACAATTGATACCGAGACAGTCGGACCAGTAGAATATCCACGAGCTTTTGACTTTGGAATTGCATGGAGCGGCGGCAGCCAGGGATTTTTAATAGACGGTTTCAAGGAGGAGGAACTTGAAAAAGCGTACTTCCCACCTGGTCAAGAACAACTAGAACAACCTCGAGTCTCACTAAAGAACCTACACAAACTTCTTAATGCTTGTGAATCTGTGTGTGCTTATAATGCTTCGTTTGACCTACGAGCACTTGACATTATGAAACCCTACGGTTCTGTAACACCGGACTTTGAAGTTACTTGTCTATGGCTCATGTCAGTTGTGTACATTATACTTCAACCAGAACTTATATATAAAGCTGAAAAAGGGGGACTCGAAAGAACGGACTATGGCAACATGAGAAGTCGTTTTGAAGATCTTGCAAACTTAATATGTTCAGGAACCGAGGGGGTACCACCTCATCCACATACGGCCGAAAAAGATGCAGTAAGTGAACATTACTTACGACAGTACATGATAAATACTTGGCCAGGTGGGGGGTGGAAGTGGGTGGTAAACTGACACTTTCGGCTTTCAAGAAATTAAGACTTTTCCATGGTACTTATTGAATAACTTTCGTAAATACTTACGTTAGTACTTGACAAGTACCATGGACAGGAACTTACGAAGTACTTACGTAGTACCAGCACAGGAACTTACGAAGTTCTAATAACATTTTCCTCCGGCTCCCAACTATTGAAACTTTCTGGATAACCTTTCCATTTTATCAGATAATATTTCTTTCCTCTAATTTTTTTCGTCTTCAAAATTCGTTCTACTCTGTACAGCTCGTCGCGTTCTGAAGGTGCGCTCTGAAGTTCATCAGAATAGAAAGTGCCGAGTATTCCTCTCCATTCAGATCTTTTATTTTGTAAACTGGTGGTGTTCCCAAGCCAGCTGCGTACACAACTTTTGAAACTACGAAAATCTCCTCTGTCCAATTTGGCAAATATCCTTTCTTAAAAGTGGTCTTGTATTTTGTAATTCGGACACGTTCTCCCGGCTTGAATTCAGGGTTGGCTCCCCCAGCTGCCAACTCAGGACCGAATAGTGTATAAAATGCCTGCCAATCGTTCTCCTCTGTTACGTCCCTGGGTTTCATTTTGATACTTCCGTGAACGGTGTTATTGTAATTCTCAAGAAGGTGGGGTAGAATAGAAAGCCATTCACGTGTCTGTTTATATGTGAAGTATTTCCACATCATCGTCTTAAGAGTCCGATTAAAACGTTCAACGACGCTAGCTTTTTTGTCACTGTAGGTGTGAAACCAGTGAATTCCCACCTCCTCCAACCACCCCTGCATTTTTCGGTTTGTAAATTCCCGCCCCTCATCTGTCTGAAGTTTGTCGGGCCTTCTCCCGGATTTCTTAATCACGTCTTGTAGCGCCTCTAACGTATCATCAGCCGTTTTTGACTGTATCGGCCTGGCCCATGCGTATTTACTGAGCACATCGATTACTGTTAGCATGTATCGAATGTTACGGTTCTCTTTTGCGAATGGGGGAGGGAATTCCACGAGATCCGCTTGCCATTGAGAGTCTATCGATGTTACAAAAACGCGTCGGCCGCCCGTAGCATGAGAACGAGGTACCGGTTTATGTAGATTATAAGTTAGCTGAGTTTTTAACCAGTCCTTCACCTCTTTCTTAGTGACGTGGAGTCCGCTGGCCCGTGCTGCGTCATACAATTTTTGTACACCTCCAAAACCAGTTTTCGGGTTGTAATATAATTCTCTAAGAGTACCTTCGGTGGAGCCTTCGGCTTCAGCTTCCATAATTGTTATATTATACGAATAATTTTATGTCGTACGGTTGCCGTAAACGAAATACTAGTTTACTGAATGGTCTACTTTTCAATTGCTTGATTAGGCCCACGGCTTCCGTTCTGACACCTCCATTCCATATTCTTTTATAATAGTTTTGTGTCTATCTTGTTCGGTGTGTAAAATAGTACTAACATCTGTATGTTTTCCCTAAATGGTTTACTAATACTAGTATATTGTTGAGTCAGAACCCAGACAGATAATCCGTCGTGCCTTGCGCTGAACCAAGTTGGACTAAAACGTTACTGCGCTTCTTCATATCTTTGGACGAGGCGCAGTCGTCGAGGATTATTAAAGTGTTCGTGCCGGCCCATTCTTTATGCACGTAGGTTAATGTATCATCCACTGCATCGAGTCCGACTGGAAATATAAACACATTATCATCGGTGAAAATGAATCTTCTATTATACGCTTTATTATTCATGAATGTTGGGCAAATGAATATCACATATTCGAATTTCCTTAAGTACGGACCGGTGAGGAGGTCCAACATAAATTCTGTCTTGCCAGAATATGTCGGTCCATTATAATCATGTTGAATGGTGGGGTTACGTATATTGACATTTCCTCTGGATCTATATACTGTAAATTAATGAATCTCTTCTAGTTCTTTTAAGTTACTGGTTCGAGTTAGATGAAACCCGCCCGTACGAAAGTTACAAGGTTGCCCAACAAACTGCAACATAGTGTAGACTTTGTGACATCCTTGATAAACCTGCCTGATACTGACTTAGAAGTTGCCCATCTTTGTAACAACCCTCACATGATATCTACAAGAATCTGGCTACCTTGTGCAATCCTTGTACCAAGTCCATCTTGCTTGTATGATATTCAGGCAGGGCGTATAAAGATTACATAAGGATGTGTGAGCCTTGTAGTATTAGTCCAATGTATAAGATTACCAGTGAGCTGGCAAAATGTTAATCATGACAACATTGATACTGAGATATTTCAGTTGGAAAACAATTGTTTGTAGTTTTTTCTAATTTCTTGAAATATTCTGTCTTTTGTAACAAACACAATTACATTTTAAGCAAAAAAAAAATACTTATTACGAAGTAACAGTTCACTTTCATCCAGTGATATTCATGGACCTATAGTTGCAGCAAATTATTTTTATAAAGAAATGTATTTTTTTCAGAAACATAAAATTGACTGTCATGCTACAGAAATATTTTGAGATCTTTTTGTTATATTTTGAACAGGGGTATTCTAATACTGAACCATATTTTAAGGCATTTAAACTCCATTCAGATTATAAATGTGAATGGTAGGTGCATTGCCACCTACAATACAGATTCATAAGTTTTACAAAACTTGGCTGTCCTAGTCTCTTTCACATGTATTTGGAAATTTACTTCTAAGCCAGGGGCTCATCTGCACCTGTTTACATAAACATACACTTTTATCCTATACCACTGACGGGAATAACAAATGTGTTTCAACCACAGCAAAGTTTACATTTTACAGCTACTTTCATCAATGTTACACTTGTCACAGTAATTTGAAGATACTGGAAGAAAAACACCACACCTGACCAAAGCAACTTCTACCACATGAGACCTGCAGACTGCCATTATTGTTTACATCAAATCTAAGACTATAAGTCCAGTGGTCTGATGATGTCATACATCATGTGAATGTTTCTTACTGATTGGCCCGAATGAAACATGTGATATGCCTGTTATCTCTGGTGCCAAATCAACTACCTGAACAAAACAACTACAATCAACCTGATCAATCTGGATGACATCAGCAATCATATGAATGTTAAGTACTGATTGGTCCAAATGAAACACGTGATGTGCTCTGTTATCTTTGGTGGCAAATCAAATAACTGAACAAAGTTACCGTTGAAATATACTATATCTGCTTCTAGGTTCTGCTGCGTTAAATACTACTTCATTGTTATAATTTGATATTATTTCTCGTTGACTGATATTTATTTGGCTTCGAACAAGTTTGCTCTCGTGTATTGGTGAATTGAAGAAACATGGTCAGACTGTTTCTTTCATCGTTGTCATTGAGGACAAATGTATAAAGGTCGGGGAAAAATACTGATACAGCATCCCATGGAAGTTTGGTGGTAATTTAAACAGCGTTATTTTCGCGCCATAGCAAAGAAATTAGGTAAGTGTTGTCTTCTGCAATTTCCCTTTATAGAGACAGCTTTAAGGTTGCAGTATCGGCTGGGTTTTGGAGAACTGTTTACACATTTAATCAAATGAAACAACAATTGACCCCATCAGTGATCTGAGTGTCTCTATAATCATATTCTGTGCCCAGTATTTCCGAAAACGTCAGGTTGGCAGTGCAAGAGCAGTGCAGTCTTGTGTAAAATACATTACACTCGATAATGAACTGGAATAAAATCCCATGTACATTTTCACCTATTGACAGTGGTTGTAGGGCTTCAAACATCAGATCATTGAGAAAGTCAGCTTACAATTCTCCACATTTCAAGCATGATCATTTCATTCATATTTTCTGAATGTTGCATTAAGTAGTATGGTTGAGAATTCATACTGTGTGTCTTCCAAAAGTTCATTATGCAGAAAACTTTCTGCATGTCATGAGTGAATTATGTATTTCTCAACGTAATTTATACCATTGTACTTTGTGAGCTGAGGAATATTATCTCCTTCCAAATCTAAGAACGCATATCCACCCGGTATTATGTAACATTCACCTACAAACTAACCTTGCATTTGGTTCTGACTGCTCGTGTACAGTTCTGAAGTGAAATGACTGTCAGCTTACTATTGTAAACTTCAAAGAAAAAAGATTTCTATTTATCATTTTTGTTAACTTGTGAAAAATGCTCTGTCTTTATTTTTTAATAAAAAACCAATTGAGCCATGATGAATTTTGAAAATAAATAATCTTGGTAGTAATTAAGAATCTTTCAGACTGTGTATATTATTGCAACACTATGAAGACCTAGAGGGAAGGTTGGTTCAAATATGCGTGGTTGTTTGTGAAAATTAACCTGACCAAAAAAATTGTGCTCATTTAATTACCATGGGGACTGCTAATTGTATTGTAAATTCTTTCCACTGCATAAAATTTTAGGACTCTGACACTTGAAGACTAATTTTTTTAAATTATCAAGGTTTTATGTTTCATGCATGATTTCAATTTTTTTCAGGAGACAGGAAAACTCTGAATGAGGTACCTCAAACAGCAATGAATAAATGTCACACATGGGCAGAGGTCGAAGGTCACCAAAACCAAACCAGTAATACACCAATCAAGGAATCACACTGCCTGTGAACTGGTAAGAAATGGAGTGCAAAAGGCCAAAGTAAAATCAAGCAGTGCAAATCACCACATCGCAAACACCTTTGAAAGAAAAACTGCAGCCACCACTAAGGATAGGCAGTGGCAGAATTCTGGATATCATGGTTTAATACTGGTAGAAGTTGAAATAACAGGATCGATAAAGGGTATGTATATTAATATGCAACTTTTAATTTATGCTGTCAATAACAGCTGCTTTATTGATCAAACAAAATTTTGTATCAATCAGTGTCATTGTACATGTAGATCTAGACGGGGGACCAATTTCGTGGGGTTCTAATGCAATGTATGAATATTAATAGGCATAGTAAGTTCAACTTTTTTCAAATTTAAACAAACGTTGGCTGTAGTCAAGATGAAAAAGCAGAGGTTGTTCCTCGTACTCCTGCACTGGACAAAGGTTTTATTACTCATCATTTACGTTCCAAATTTCTGTCATTTCAGCTTTCATCCACAAAAAATATCAAACTGACAGACTCAGTGTACCAAATTTCAACGATGTCATCAACAATTAATGTGCTCCAGCAAGACAATGCAGAAAGAGAAAAACAGATAAATTGGTGAGCCATAATTCCACTGAGGAAAAACTTCAGTAATTTGTAGATGTATGGGACTTTTGACTCTACTGTACCGTGTGTTTTATTTCAGTCAATTTGACTTCAATCATGACAAGCTACATCACTGGCACAAATATGTGCTTTGCGTAATTCACTGTTTTTGTCTACAATTTTGTGCTGTCATTATAACTTCTAGCTTACTTAGACTTAAATGAGTTGCTTTGTAATGATAGGTTTTTTTAACTAACGAGAAAAGCACTGTTTTATGCTTTGTATTCATTTTTTTATTTGCAAAGGACATTACAAGTCATACTGCCAAATTTTTGATATTGCAGTTGCATAGTTAACATGAAGAAATATTTTTATAGCTGACAATGATATGATAGTAAGATGTTAACTTCAAAGAATCTGATTCAAATACCAACCTGATATAATTACTTCAGCCTAATGTTGAGAACTGTATGACATTGATAGTTAGAATTCTGAGTTTAATTTCTAAAATTTATATAATTATGAAATAGAGGCATCTCAAATTTTACCAGGAACATAGAAACAAGTGCATGCAACAAATACCTAAATGATAGTAATTTTTATGATGAAGAAGGCTTCATAATTTTTATACATTGGGCGTTTTACATTCACAAAATGTAATTGCTGTTACCAAACTCGTGTTTCAAAAACGAGACAAGTATGATTATAAGTAACCTTTCCTATTAACAATAATTTTTACATTTCCATGATGTAATCAATATAAACCTATCCTTCACTTTATAATGTACTGCATTCATACATTATATATTTATCATGTGTAAAAGGAAAGTATGTCAGGTTTTTTTAATGTATTGACAAGTTGGACCGGAATATCCTTTATTTTTGAGTGTATTGTAAGGCTGGACAATTTACAAAAGTTATTTCAACTCTCAATATAAGCTTTGTCTCTCATTTTTGTAGTGTTATTCACGTACACTGCTATTCCTTTTCATTTTAGCAATAAATAAGTTCTTTCATCCTACATTAGGTCTTATCTGGTTCATGATAAAGAACTTGTGCTTGACTGTTGTGGAATGTATGAGTGACACTGACCCTAAGTGGTAAGACTTTTCAAACATAGTTATGCATACACCTGTGCAGTATTAATGTGCAAGTACCCCGGTATAACCATCACTACAGTTTGGTAAAGGAAAGAAGATGAGGATGCACTTGTGATGGTTCAATATATTGCTAGAATGCCTGCTGGAATATTGGTATTATCCCCAAATTAATGGAAAGGGTGCGGGGGGGGGTAGGATATGTAAAGCTGTTATGTAACATTATCCAATCTGTGTACAAAGATTGCCGTAAGCGATATGGGGAGTCTCCAAGGTTCAGACAGGGTAAAGTCTACAAGCTTCTGACAAAGTTGGCACCAGTTCTAGCCATTCCCATGTCAACAATGAATACCAACCTTGAATACCATTCTAGTAACCTCCTTGTAACATAGTTGTAAGACAAATAATGTTGCAAACTTGCACCATTATCTTGTCACAACCTGGTAGCTTTCGTACGGGTAGTCACATCAACAGCATCTGAATGAACTATATAGTTAGTGACTTTATTCCAGTACCTACAATAGTAATGAATATTGCTAAAGATAACAAACCAATTTTACCATATTCGTGAATAGGGTCTGCAGATGCTGCCCGTTCCGGGAGGGGAGGGGAGGGGACCGAATCCGAGTCGTGTCATTGTGAGGTGACTCTCCGGGCTCGTCCTGCCACTTCACAGGATCCCTCCCTCCTCCCCTCCTTCCATCTCGTGTACAGCACTTTCTCGAACTTCCGTGTTTATATCACCGTTCACCCCGAAGACCATAGATTCTGTGCGTATTGCAATTCATTATTATAACCTGAGATTGCCGGGCCCGAAAGGATGACCATCTCAGACGGTAAGAGAAGTAAATTTGGTGAGACTGCCATATCAAGTTTGACACCAGTATTCATTATTGTGTCTTGGTATCGTCTATAACTAATTACTTTGTCGGTATTACGAATTTCATCTTCGAGGAGAACACCGAATTCTTTTCGGACTTGCTCTGCGCTGCCAGTATTGCCCACTATGGTACTGCGAATATTAGCTTGTGCACCGAGTATGCAATATACGTAGGCTTCAAGACTTTCGTTGAGGCGAGCGAGACCGGCCTTTGTTAGTCCCGAGTCTCCTGTCAGAGGAATGAAACTATTGTATTGTCCCTCCGATCCATCATTTCGGAAGAAATAATAGTGTGGTCTGTCTTTGTCGGACAGTACATGTTTTTTCTTTCCAAAAATGGTATGTGTATAGAAAACGCCTCCGTCGGCGGAGAGGAAAAAGTCATGACCGTTGTATATCGCTTTTGGCTGTCGAACGGGACCACGATTAGTGTAATATTCATAACCATAACCAAGACCTTTATTTGACCTTTTCGATAACGAAAGTCGGACTTCGTTGGACTTATATTTCCAAATTCTGTACATAGAAGTTCATATTGGACGAGATTGTACGGATTGTCCCCCGCTTTGAAGGTGGGGGTATCGTCTGGAAGTGCAACGCCCATTTCGTGAAGGATCCTACGTATTGTAAAATATACATGGAAACGGCAGAATGATCGTATTTGGGGCGGAAATTTCTTATCAAAGAGATGGGCGAATGATATACCACAACCAGTAGTGCTGCACCATACAGCGAAATTCAGTTGCTGGTCCCAGTATTTCATGTTTGGTCCGCCCAGCCAGACATTACTTTCTTTAGCTGATCGATGAGTGATTACGTTATCTTTGAACACATCCCGAGGATGAAAAGTAAATTTTTCTGTCGGCGTTACATATATTTCTAAGTCCATGAGAATAGGTTTTACTCCCCCGTTCGGTTTGGAAGGGGGGGTATCAGCATGCTGTACTGTCGGTACGCTCGTCTTATTCAATTGAAAAGCAACTGGGAATAAGTCTGTACTCATTATTCATGTTTCTATATACATATAGATTTAAATGGAGGAGAATTTTCCCGGAATCCCTGTCGGAATCCCTGTCGGTACGGTTCTGTTAGGGGTACTAACATTCCAGACTATGTTAATACTTTATTTCGGATTCAGGTTTAAACGAATTTTTTATTTTTAGTAAGAATAGATAACATACTGCAAACAATGGAGAATTTAATAAAGTCATCAGCAGCGGCAAATATGGCAGCGCATTCCGAAGGGGCTTCGGCGCCTTCGGTGCCTTCGGACAATAATCAATCCATAATAGAGACAAAACGTGAAAAAATACTCTGTGTCATCGCAAGTGGTCAAAGTAAGTTATTTTTTGGTAAGGAGTTTACAGTTAGAGAAGTGGAAACGTGGAAAGATGAATTCATAACACGAGCCTTTAAAGTCTATGAAGCGAAATACAGTTCTCTTATAAGTGATACCATCACTCAAAGTTTCATAGATCTAGGAGCCCGCGCAATCAGTCAGGTAGTTCCAATCGATGATCGAGATAACTATGCCACTGATCTTAAAAAGGATTTTATTCTAAACAGTGAAATAAAACGATTATCAGGACGGATAGCGTACACATGGGGGCCCCTGATTGCTCTAATTTCCACCGGTTTAATTACGGGTAAACATTTAAATTTTAAAAAAATCGGGTTTAATATAGTACCTGAAATAAATGGATTCAACTTCGCCGACTCAGCAAACGACTCCGTCAGAAGCCCCGCCGACGACCCCCACACCGCAAACGGAAACGACTCCGACACAGCGCAACATAGAGAAAGTGACGTTACCGCCGAAGCATCCAGGGAGAGTTGCTTCAGGGAAGCGACTAGCGGAATGGAACAGGCAAAACAGGGAGAAGAAACTAAAAGCAATGGAGGGGAATGGGGGGAGCGATGCGGTAGCAGACCTACCGCCTACAATGAAAGAACAGTGTGATAATAATTCACGCTGGTATAATAAATGTTATCTTGTTTTAGGAATTGTGGGAGTTTCATTGACTGCATTAGGGCTATATTAGGGTTGGGGCGTGCTCGACATTATTGTTCCGTTCGGCCTCCACAGAAAGCGAAAAAAACAGAGCACGTAGCAGCTCCCTCCGGAACAGTTCCGACAGGGGAGGGGGAGGGGGAGGGAGAGGGAGGACCCAGCTCCTCTACATTGTATGAGATGGATTAACTCCCCATATTTTTTATTTTTATTTTTATTTTATATACTAGTCAGCAATCATGGATATTAAAACAGTTGTAAACACAATGTACGATGGTATTGTAATCGCAGGACTTGCGATGGGATATCTTATGATCTCCAGCAAATTTCTGAAAATAGAGGTTGGCGATCCAAGTCGACCAAATTTAACTCGCTTGGCAAAATTAGGCGGTGCGACTGCTGCCGCGGTTGCGACCAAAGATCTCCTTGAACAGAAAAATATTATTCCTGCAGAACCTTATACTTCGTAATGGGCACCTTCGGAATAATAATAATATTCATCGAACATTTATACTTAGTAATATATACATACAACGTACAACGATGATCATTTGGATTGAAAGCAAAACAGGTGAACCTGTTACTGTTAATTTTTACCCTTGTATTGACACGACACAGTTTACGAAGATAAGACTGCTAGAGTGTGGACTATATAATTCATGGCATAACATAACATCGACGAATAATGTAATAAAATATCAAGAAGGTGACCAACCGAAGAAGACTAAATCAATACGTCCAGGTAACTACAATATCGATACGTTAAACAAAGCAATCGGGTTGAAGCAAAAAATTAATTTTGAAAAAAATCTGCCGACAAACCACGTTCTTCTAACTTTGGCTAAAGATGTTAAAGTTTATTTCAATGCCACAGGTAGCTTTGCCAACGTCGTCGGCTTTTCAGATAAACCTGAGAACAACCCAGTTATAAAAAGTACTATGAGTCCGAAGAAAGTGGATTTCTTAACAGTCACTAAATATATAGTTCATTCAGATGTAGTCGATGTTACTGGAAATTATGTTTCATTTGGTTCGGGTGCCTCCGGAGGATACATACAGGGGAAAGTATCGAACTGTTTACAAATACTTCCCATCCGGGATACGAGAGAAATAAGTGAAAAGGTTACTTACGATTTAAAAACGGAGCAATTTCTATGCCATTGAGAAAAGGGGGAGATTACATGAATTCAATGCGTATCTGGATAACAGATCAGGATGGGAACATGATCGATTTCAATAACTGGCCAATTAGCTTTTGTATTGAATTATTGTAGTCCCGAAGCGGGGCCGGTGTAACCCTATCGGAAGATAAACCATCCCACGACCAATCCTCCAGCAATGTATATCATTTCATATTTCTTTTGCTCAGGACTGGGTGATAATAATCTGAGAATTGAACTGCTTCGCCTTCGGAACGACCTGATGCATAGTTGGCTTGCGCCGCTGCTTCTTCAAGGATTTCTGCATCTGTATCTCTTAACTCAGCTGCAGCATGTGCGTCCTTTGCTTGATTTTCTCTTTCCCAATCAGCCTGTAGTAATCTTTTTTCTGACCAGACGTTGCGATCATGTTCAAATTTTTCTAATGCTTTATCATGTCGGACCTTCTCTTCAATAAGAGCGTCACCATTCCCAGAAAGCTTTTGTCCGATAATATTTCCTCCTGTGAATGCCGTTGCATTTAATACAGCACCGAGAACTGTCATTCCTATTGCTGAAGCCATGGTTGTGTATATTACAAGGTATTATTTTAATTTTCACTGTATATAACATAATTATGTCTGATCCAAGTGGCTTCGGTCTAGGTACAATTCGTATGCAAAATCTTGAGCTTGAAGATCTGAGTGATGTTAAAGTTAACAATAATACTAAAATGGCTGCTAATCATAATAAGGATTACGTCCTTCGTTATAAAGACCGCGAAAAATATTTCGTTTTAGCCAATGCCGTGGCGCCACCCCACGAACATGCTGTAGAATTTTCCGAACTTAAAGACATTGATGAAACTGTAATTGACGCCACAAAGGCTTCGAATGATCCTACTCCTTTTGCTCTGACATGGGATTCGGCTAGTCAGAAATTCATGCCTTATAATGTGCCGCGTAACATCTTAGATATATTGGATAGTGAAATTGCAGGAGGTGTTGCTGAACCACCAGGAATTCCAAATGTGATTTATTTTGATAGCAATGTAAACAAATATAAATTGTTAGATTTTCGTAGTTGGCTTTACTCCTACAATCCATACATTGCACTTCTTGGTATACCAATTCATCTTAAAATTAGTCCTCTTAATACAATAATGAAGGCAGATAATACACTAAGAAGGGTGGATAAACGAGGGGGAGAATTATTGCTCGTATACAGCTAGCGGAGTTCCAGTTAGATTATTTTGGGACACAACTTTAAAGAAACTGGGTCTTAAAAGTGTCGGTGATGAGGCAGCTGAATTAACTTTACAGACTGTAAATCAACAGATGACTGATAATATGAAAATACTTCAACATGGTACAGTTCTCATTAGATGTGTAAAGTTAGCTACTGGAGATGAATTTGACGATTTGGTTGGATATTATGCTATGAAAACAGATAACAGAACAACTTGTGATATTATCATAAGTATCGATAAAGATCGGGGAGGGGAAATGAGTATTGAATGTTTTGTTGGTGGGAATAGAATAGAGAACGACTTAGGAACTACATTTGTACGTAGAGATAAAAGAGTGAACACTTTAGATATCAGTACCATTCATCTGAAACGTCTCATATTATTTGAAGTAATGGTCTTCCGTCACATTTTAAGTTCAGAGGAAATTACTAAAATTTTATCTATCAGGTGAACAAGTTCGCACCGATAGGAACTCCGAGTTCAGAAAAAAAAACCTACCGGAAATTCAGACCTCAGTCATGCAGTAGAAAAAATTCACATCAGCTGGACTCCGCGACTGACTGACAACACGGGTAAAAAAAAAGCTCCTTTATATAGGCTAGTTTGATGGTGATGACTCACACAGAATTTCCCGTACATGTATAAACATGTTGTGTGTGACTCAGCAGGGAATTTCCCCGCTTAGTTCAGGACAATGCACTGCTGCGCGTGAGTTCGTATATAGGTCAGGGTCACACTTTAGTTACATGGATGGTTAATTTTTCCTTCGCTTCATGTAGATAAATGAATAAAATGGGGTGTAAAATTCTTATTAATCCCAGTTGACCACGTTTTCTTTACTACTCACCATCATAGTAGACGTCTACAGAGCTGAGGAAAATAGGAGTGAAAAGGTTCAGAGAGTACTTAACACTGGACATGTTACAGAACAAAAAATAACAAAAAGTTGTATTGTCATAAATTATAGCTCCTGTCCCTTAAAGGAGAAGTTCAACTCTGTGTTTTCTTGATAATGTAGGTCTACATTATAATGTAGGTCTACATTATAATGTAGGTCTACATTATAATGTAGGTCTACATATAATGTAGGTATACATTATAATGTAGGTACCTACATTATCAAGAAAACACAGAGTTGAACTGCTCCTTTAAGGGACACATAGAAGTTTACTTTCTCTGACAAGACTTTATTTCAGTTCTCTGAAATTATCCTTTTAATAGTTGTCCTTGCACTCACTTTCAAGGTGTTGACTATGAATTTGGGTTTTTCCTGTTACCTCTTTAATGACAAGTTCAGAAACTTTACGAAGGAAACTGTCACTACCAGTAGTATTAACAAAGTACAGTCACGCATATACCAAAACAATGCACAGGAGCAATGAAAAACGGACTTTTTGCTTGGTTCCAATTAAATCTCATGGGAAGCCCTAGAGAGCTATTTTCTTAAGTTGTAGCCAAATCTGATGTGCACTGTGTCTGAAACCGTTAAAGCACAGCTAATAATGACAAAAACTGTTTGTTTTTTTTGTTAACTATCATTTTACCTTCCATTTGAAAACCTGTGACAGGAACAACAACAGTTGATCAATGAGAATTAAAAAATCTCATTTTAAAAAAAAACAGTGTTTGTCCGTACCACAGTCCCGGAGGAGCTGTATCCGTATATTGCTATGTAGGGCGCACTGGCAAAGACACCGTTGCTACGCGTCACGCTTTAACAGGCTAGGCCATGTTACAACCGATAACGTAGTAACTAACCGATAACGTAGTAAACCGGATAACGTAGTAAAAAATTACCGATAACGAAGTAGATCAACCGATAACGTAGTAACGAACCGATAACGTAGTATTTTTTTCTAACTGATAACGTAGTAAAAATTTACCGATAACGTAGTAATTTTTCCTAACCGATAACGTATCAACAAATTTACCGATAACGTATCAACTCAACCGACAATGTACTGGATCAAGTTATGGGGATAGATTCATGGGGATAGATCTATCGAGCAATCTATTGCTCGATTGATAGATGGACTGATTCATCAATCGATCGATGCATTTTATCAATCAATCAATCGACCAATCTATCGATTGAATGACTAAGTGATCGATTGAATGCTCGAATGAACTCTCGATTGAATTATTGAATGAATCGATCGATTTATAGATCGAATGACCAATGACCAATGACCAATGACCAAGTGATCGATTGAATGCTTGAATGATCGAATGACTGAATTATTGAATGAATCGATCGATTTACCGATTTATGGATCGGTTGATAGACCTATGTTTATATCTCGATAGATCGATCAATAGGTAAATTGATGGATAAATAGCTAGATCGACCAATCGATCGATAGATAAACTGATGGGTAGATTAGTTGATAGAACGATGGCGCTATCAATTCGATAAAAGATAGACCAATCAACAGGACGATCAAGCGATCGATAGATCGATAGATCGATCGATTTGATAAATATCGATAGATTTATAAATCGATCGATAGATCAATATGTTTTTGTTTTGTTTTGTTTTTTACAAATTTCAAATTTCTACTGCAAATTAATCATGTTTTCGACTGATTTCATGGAAGTACGAACATCTAAGTTGATCCAAATGTTGTCAAACTATTGGAATACGTATTCGACAACTTTTCGCAAATCATCCAGGTTGGATAAATGCCTGGTTGATATTGACTGCTTCTGCTTATTCCCGATACATTATCAACGATATATATTGGAGATAGACATTTAATATCTGGTCTATTTGAGTTGTTATTGGTTATGATGATTAGTTTATTTATAACAACGCTCTGACGACATTTACCTTGTTTATATCGTGTTGTTGTAGACAGGTATTTCAATGTTAGGTCATAGCGAGTTTACTGGCCATGGCATTTGTTTTAATTACTTTACTAGCTTTCGAGTTTAAATCCATGCTATGGGATCGTTTAGAACCAATTATCAAATAAATGGCAAGTATGTTTTATATTCCATATCATATAATATAACCATATTAGTTAAAATCGACGTTGTTCTCTTAAAAGTTCTCTGATCTTTAGTTCTTAATCGATGCTTTTGACACATCAAGCCACCTTTGGTTTCGATCGATCACTTACAGTCGCAGTTATTACGAAACATCAAGGAGTAGAAATCTGTTTGACATTAGATAATTAGTTTGGACTTTTAATTTTTTTTTAAGTTTGTCTTTAAAACCTGTCCAGTTTGTGTTGCTATTGAATAAAAACGGTACATTTTAATTATTTCTCGCCAATATTTTTTTATTTTACTTTAAAGGCAGAGATAGACAAGGGCATACATAAAGAGAGACAGAGAGACAGACAGAGGGACAGACAGACAAACACAGCCTGATAGACAAACGAAGGGAAATAGAGACACATTTAGACGGAGATAGAGACAGGCAAACGGACTATCAGACAGACATACAGACAGACGGGCAGGCAAAGAGAGAAACAAAGAAAGATAGATCAATGCATCGATCGATCGATCGATCAATCAGTCAATCTGTCGATCGATCGATCGATGGATTGATTGATTGATTGATCTATCGACCAAATGAATCACTTGATCAATACGTTATCAGTTGATTTGACAAGTTATTGGTTCTTTGATACGTTATCGGTTAATTTGTTGATACGTTATTGTTAGGAAAAATTACTACGTTATCGGTAAATTTTCACTACGTTATCGGTTAGAAAAAATTACTACATTATCGGTTCGTTACTACGTTATCGGTTGATTTACTACGTTATCGGTAAATTTTTACTACGTTATCCGGTTTACTACGTTATCGGTTAGTTACTACGTTATCGGTTGTAACAGGCCTACCACTATCATTTTCTGTGTCGATGTTGTTGTGGTTAGTAGGACCGTTGAGAAACTTTCGAGTTTCCTCGACTCGAGTTCCCTTTCCAAACAAACGAGAGTTTGTCAAATTACGTTGAGATTTTTCTTGTTTATTTTTCATTTGTATAAATTGAGAACATAAATTAGTCTTCCCAGGGAAAACTTTTCCAAAATAAGTGATGCGTTAGCTTGTTGATTGGAAAGGTTTGTAGCGCGCTTTTCCAAATACATATGCGATATTGCATCACCGTTTGTAGGAAATTGCCATCGTTACTGAAGTAAAACCTTGAACGAGAAACACGCATTATGGAACAGAATCTTTGTATAATAAGGCCGCACAAAAAATTTTGCTGCTCCGATAACCCGACTACCTATTTTTTCCTGCGACCCTAAAGTTTAGAGCTACGTAAAAGAAAGAAAAATCCCGTAAAATCCCGCATTCCTTACTTGGCATTTGATTTTGCTTGACCGAGGATGTCTTTATGTTTTTTCCCTCTTATATGTATGATACAGTTTTCTGGAAATGTTGTGACCAGTGAACCCTGAAAATGCATATTTAAAAATAAAAATATTTGGAAAAAAATCCCTGCCGACCTACCTAGGCCTACCCTATTTTTGAAAACCATGTTATCGGAACAGCACAATTTATTTATTTTTTGGCCTAATATTACTCAGTCAGGTATGTTGTCACAATCAGGACAAAAACTGTTGGTAGGGTCAAACTGACAATGAAGAGGATATTTTGATAGACTATAGGCCTAAACTAACATATTGCATCCCTACAAGTGATGTGAACTTCACGAACCCTTGTGATAGTAGATGGAAAAGACAAAAAAGTTAAGCTTATGTTATTTAGGTAACTTCTCGAAGTAGGCCTGCCATCGCACTTTTCTAAATTTGGAGTTACTGGCGAGATGACTTTGGACCTCACCCAATTTTCTTAACATCGTGGACTGTTGGGAGTAGGACAAAAATCGGGACATAAATCCGCATCCTCAGTGTAGCGCCCTCAGGTAATGATAAATAATGTTAAACGGATACACCGTGTGCATGTGTGGTTCACTCGCTTCTACGTCTATGCTCTCACCATTCTCTTCTTCAGCTTTTGGTACGAGTTTAGTTGTCATGACAGAAGATATACGTAATAAGAGGAGAATAAAGGAACCAGCAAAGACCTAGCAGCCAGAGTCCTTACACGTCAGCACTTGTGGAGGGGGAATCCTCTTTACGTCATCAGTGACTGAGTTGTGACCTGAAGAATTACGCTGACCCCGCAGACATATTTAGACATCGGACAAACCCACTGAGTGGACTGGATGGGTTGAATTCCCCATTCAACCACTAGTAAAAATTAACGAACGCTTTCCGATAGGAGTTTTTTATTAACAAGGAATCTAGGAAGGACTAGTTCCGGCTGGCCCGGAGAATCTAGAGTTCAACTCACTACAACACTACAATCGAAGAGTACATGTACGTTTTGCAGAACGCTGAATCAAAAAACAGCTGTCGACGAACTGCCGATTACATACAAGGTTTGTCACTTCAAAGTTCATTTCTCGCAGGTATCGTCCGATTTTAGAAAATTAAGATATTTGCCGACACAGGTGATGATGTGATTCAAAACATCTCCTCGTTAGAGATGCATTATTTGCGTACATCACAGTCCATTTCAGATCGGTTCAGTGATCAACGACCTTCGGAAACTTTGGGAAGTACAAGTAGACGGACTTCAGGTGTTGCGCCGATATTGTGACAAGGACGATACAAATTGTATATATGCACTAGTACAAAGGATGGCAAGCAAGTATCCTACAGCATTCTTCCACTCTTTGAACAGAACACCATCGCTGTACACACCGGAAGTAAAGGTTCCGGATTACTACGCAACCCTCAAATGTGAGACAGGGGCGCGACTCGCTAGTGGCACGAATCAGTTTATCTCCATGACTTCAAATTCAATGAACATTTTCAAAAACAGTCGTATTAAAAAAAGAAGAAACCGTTTTCACCCTTTTTATGAAATACATGCACTGCTAATACGTACGTTGGTTGTTTAGATGTATGTACATGTATATAAGCACCCAAAGTTTCTTGCTAAAAATAGTAAGAGTGATTCTTTCATGGGACTTCACCGATGGGGCCGATCTAGTGAAAGTGTATACACTTTCTCTTGTGATTGGTCGTACCCATTACTTTTACATCATCCCTGATGACATTTATGCTTCACATTTATTTGTGTACTGTCAGCATATATAAAGTTCCACGGTTTACTGTTGTGGCTGGCTGGATGAAGTATACATACATGCATGCATACACACATACAGACACTCATAAATCTCATTTGAAAGTAAAAGGTATGATATAAGACAGAGAAGGTATCATTCTCTGAAGCCTATTAACTCTATAATTTTAGAACCGAGTGGCCTATTATAGAAAAAAAACTGATGTTGAAAATAATTTCTGCCGTATAGAAAATAACTCTTATCGGTAATATGTTTTACTTAATATGAATCTAACTTTTAAATTTATGTTTTATTATGATCATCCAAGAATCCTATAAGATTGAAATTTGTGTATTATTTAGTCATTGCATTCATCCTGTTAACAGTAAGTTTGCTGATTTTATAGCATGTGATGGAAAATTTGCCCATAATCCAGTAATTGTCTTTTTGCTGGAACTTATATTCAATATTTTCTCTTACAAGCACATTAAAAATACTGTCTCATTTAGACGTATACCATTTAGGACATAAGTTTGTGTCCTAAACCCAGCGTCGTTCATGTTGATTGGTAGGTCTTATGTCCCTATGTCCATCTGCGTTCATTCATGGCTGCCTATATGTCCTCAAGTCTCATTAATATTTACTGTTCTGAATCCAGTTCATTCATTGGCTGCCTTATGTTCTTGTCCCTGCCTCACTTTCGAGTGTCACTTGTCTCGCTCTGCCATGTGCTCACCACTGTAATGTACAAATGTATCTGCGCGCTTAGCACACACAAAAATGGTATTATAGAGGTTATGCAGTAATACGATTTTCTTTTTTTTCGTTATGTTGGCTATGCTTTTGGTGGAGGAGCTGCGGTAACCACAGAGACAAACATAGACAGGGGGGTGGGGGGGGTGGTGGATTATATGACCATTTAGAAATCGTAAAGAGGTGCGTATTTGACCTAAGAGTGTCATGGCGATACGTTGTGTTTGAATCCATCATAATTGGCGGCTTCACAAAGGTTACTGTCAGTCATTGTTCTGAAAGTGATGAATGGAGTCTGGGACTGCTTTGCTAAGCGCGCAGATACAGTTGTTCATTAGAGTGGCGAGCACATGGTAGAACGAGACAAGTAACACTCGAAAGTGAGGCAGGGACAAGAACATAAGGCAGCCAATGAATGAACTGGATTCGGAACAGTAAATATTAATGAGACTTGAGGACATATAGGCAGCCAATGAATGAACGCAGATGGGACATAGGGACATAAGACCTACCAATCAACGTGAGCGACGCTGGGGTTTAGGAAACAAACTTATGTCCTAAATGGTATACGTCTAATTAGACAATGCCAATGTAGTTTTACCCTTTGACCCTGTCGTAGCACAATGGCAGAATTCATGCTGAGGGAGATATAGGTTAAAAGATCAAGACTTGAATTTCAAATGTAACCTGTGCCAGACATGAATATATTGGTACCAGGTCATGTAATTATAACACTATGCAGAAATTAATGTTACTATATAGGCTTTATGAAGCACCATGATTCTAATCAGTGTTATATATCCACATCAGTGTCTGAGCTTTTTGCATTATTTCTACATATATGCAGTTAAACCCCCCCCCCAAAAAAAAAAAAACATGTTAAAGCTTTATTTGAACAATTCATAACTCTTTTCAGCCTCAAATCTCATGAAATTATATATATTTTTAGGAAAGGCTGGTGCTACTGAGGCAGAGAGGAATGGGAGAAGATCAAATCAGATCAAGAGCGGAGCGTAACCTTAGGTCACACCTGGTTGCAGCCATCCAGCCACGGCAAATTTTGCCACATTTACATAATTATTAACAGAGTGGGACAGGTGAGTGAAGACTTACAGCTTTTTAGTCGTATCAGTAATACAAAGTTTTTGTCCAAGTGATTGTAACTTCAGTATTTCAGTCATGTATCTTTGTAATTTGCTGCAACAATTGTTACCATATCCTCTTCAACATGACCACTGTACTGGTAGGAGATAAATAGTCTAAGGTCTGATTCTGAATATTTGAACGTTATCCGTTTTAAGGATGCAGCTGATATACAGAATGAAAATGGTGGAAAACTGAAAAATGAACAAAGGATATACATTCAACAGGCATTTAAAGTGACATTAGCAGTAACTTTTTATGATTTAATTTGTTTAGTAATTCTTGTTTTTCATGGCAACCACAGCTTCTTAATCTACTCCCCAAAGCATAGTGAGATACATTGTGGCATTCAACGTGTCAATTGAGTCTCAGTCTACGTTTGTTGACTGCATTGTTAATGTTGACAAGTGAATCCCACAGTTTGGAGTAGAATTCAATTGTCAACATAACTATGTGTTTTACACATATACATACTGTATAGACAAGCTGGATATTAGGCATTTCAACCACGGGCACTCTGTTGTTCTGAATTGATAGTCTGAATAAACTAAGCAGCTTATATGTAAATACGAACTTTGATGATAACTTTGATGATAACTGTGTAAGAAATTTATGACACAATGCCGTTCAGATTGAAATGCCGACTTAGCTACAAAACCAGATCAAGGTCGGACGTGTCTACGTGAACGTCACAAGCGACCACATCGACCGCATTCTTTCGATGCTAAACGCCGCGGCGGAACGACGCACGCATATATACGCGTCCTATAGGTACGCTCGCGCGACCTGCGCTGTGTCGTTTCACATAATGATATATATACACAAGGGTATGCAAATCATTTCTGGATGATATTTTTTACCGATGAAGTGAGTCGAATTCCGTCGCGAAAACGACGTATGAAATTTGAAATGGCGTCGTAGCACACATCAAGTTATGAAAATGACAGACATGTAGTAGATATTCGAAATATGACAGAGAATAAATGCATCGCTAATCCTGACTATGTGCGTTACAAATTGCCGTTATCCGGTAGCGACTTTGGATGTTCGAACGTCGCAAAATACGCTAATATAGCAAATGCCGTTCTGTGGTTTCGTCATGCGCAGAAGAAAGGACATATTTTTTATTTCTCTTCGTAGTAAAAACCTTCCAATATAATATTCCAAAGAAGAACATTTATTTTTTCTTCAGTTTTAGTGAATGCCTTTCAATAGAACCCGAAAGATTATTTCAAATGTGCATTTCTTTTTACTCAGTCTGTTGTGGTCGTACGGAGCGTGAACAAGCCTGGCAGGTCAAGGGTTACATTTCACATTTTTTTCTTTGTTTTCATTCTATATTTTACTTTCTATCGTCAGTGAGTTACATTTTAAAAATAAAAAAATTGTTTACCTTTTGCGGACGTTTTAGAGGGTAATAGTATCTGTCCCCCCTGTCCCCCCTTTTTTGTAACGCACATCGTCAGGTTCCATGTTCATATGAGCATACCCTTGTATATATATATACATTTCTGTGGGCGGGACAGCGCAGCAGACGACAGTTCAGAGGCGCTCGCGTGCATAGCTGTCGTCGCGTGCACGTTCCATTCCAGCCACCGCGCTCATGTACACGGCAGTCATAGCAACGTACATCGTCATTCTCCGCCGCACTTCGAATACGCGCTTCATAATTGCGGTAAATACGCGCTGTACACCATCATTTAAGAACAACAGAATGCCCGTGTTTCAACATGCCTTTGGGAGTGAAAGAAGAAAAGTAGTTGACACAAAATTAAGACGTTGAAAAAAAACATTAAAAGTTACATCTACTGTCCTTTTAAAGGCAGAGCCTCCCTTTAAAAGGGCGCGAAGCTATGGCGGCGTTCATTGTGTAAGTGGACACCAAACAGGCAACATGTGGGCACATGCTCCAGAAAATGCCATTTTTAAGTTTTTCTTCCGGCCACAAAAATGCAGACAGACTGCCAAGTGGTCAGCGCGAAGTTACTGCCGATCAAATTCTGTGGTTATATTCAAATTCTAAGGCGACTGGAAGACGATTTGTAGGAAATTTGAGCGTTGGTGGACGGGAATCAGTGACAGTTGGCAATTTGAACCGACCGCCAATCAAATGCTTGTGTAAACTCTGTTTGCAGGATTAGCAAAAGGTGACAAAGGTTGAGATCAGTTTGTGTTATTAATGTTACAGAAATCAAACATTGTACTGGCCAAGTGTTTGACTGGGAGGAGAACTGCACTAATGCGAGGACCTGGGATTGAAAATTGTTGCTTTAACACCAATATCATGAAAGTTGTATAGTTATTGTAGAAGAACCTTGAACAGATTGTTTCCAGACTATACTATAGGGTTATTCACAAAATACGGCCCTGTATGGACGAGGGCTCAGTGAGTGACGTATTGGACGAGCCGAAGGCGAGTCCAATACGTCACTCACTGAGCCCGAGTCCATACAGGGCCGTATTTTGTGTATAACCCTATTATTATACACCTCCCTCCATTAATCGTCCGTATAAACTAATTCTATGGTAAATTTTGAGGGATGCGGCAAGCGCGATATGAGTGGAACGCGCGCGATCTACTGCTCCGCGGTACAAGTCCCTTGCATTGCACGAAGCCAATTAATTTTGCACGAAGCCAATTAATTTTCAGTGCAGTACAAGCAAACTTCGCTGAATGTTTTCAATTTAATTAGTTTTTAAAATAAAAATCAATTGCATTTAGACTCAGTTTTGTGTTTAGCGTGTTTTAAACCTTATACTACGAATACATTTCGGTGGAAGTTGTTATTATGTCTATAACTCACCGTAAAATAGTTTGTTTACATCCGATAATCGCTAGGTCAAAGGTCAAACAGGCGCATCGCGCGTCTCCCGTATTCGGGACTCCGCGTACTATACAAAATACGGAAAGTTATTGGACGGTCAAACTCCCATAGGTTACGGCAGTAGGTGTATAATAATGCATTTTCTGTGTCTTGGGAAATACAAAATGAAGTTATATCAACATTGTGTTGATTTTTAAATCTGGGGAGTTTTTGATGTTATAATTTTATAATGAAATGTCGTCTGATTTCCCAATTCACAGGAAGAAATTAAGTGTGAAACAAACAATGGCGGTCCAAGGAGGGGTGCTGATGCTCTCTTAGATAGATTGAAAAAGAAAGGTCCAAGATGGTACCCATGTCTTCTTGAAGCGTTAAGACATGAAGAAATTGATCATCTGGCTAGTGAACTTGAAGGAGAAGTTGCTAGATTACAGCACAGTGAGTAGATATCGCTGAATAGTTACAATTCTTGTATGATATGATATGATATGATGTGTTAAGTCTTCATAGCATATTAATACATATTGGTACTGTTTAACCCTTTCACCACTGTGGTTTGAACCAATCCTATTGTTTTTAATGGTAAAGTTGGACCTCTAGACAGGGAAATAGGGGTGAAAGGGTTCAATAAGAATATCCAGCACAGAGTGGGCATGGAGTATGTCCAAAACCATGTCTGCCATAATCAGTTTAGCCGTAGTTAGGACAGTGCTACAGCACTCTGAATTAGGGACAGCATCTCTCCTGAACAGAGACCTAGTTTAGACTGTGAACAGAACACAGGTAACATAACCCAGGTCTGAACTCATTTTTAGTGATTACTTCCAATATATTTTATTGAGTGGTTTACCAGTAACTTTCATCCACATGTATTGGTATATCAGTAACATGAAAAGGAAATGCACAGCTGATCTTGTTCTTTGATAAAAGCTCATAGCACACAGATATTATCTCTGCAATATAGAATTATCTGTCCCTGCAGCACCCTTATATACTGTGAGGGTACTTCTAGTCACAAAACACACAGCATCAACAAAAGTCCTACACTTGGCATTATCCACCAATGAAGGGAAAGTGATTCTTTCCTAGTAAGTATATTGAATCAATGTTCTGATTCTTGATGGCATTGACTGTCTGTCACTGTAGAGTATAAATGCTTGAATGTGTAGAATGCTTTGAATAAAGAATTGTAGCATATATCAAAGTTACAATAACATTTTAATATATTGAAAAAAAACATAAAGTGATAATAATTAAGCAGGTTCCCACATAAAGAAGTTAGAAATTGTAAAGAACTGGGTTTTTACCCGTGTTTAATCTACAAATAAATATACTTGTCAGTCATATTCAAGACATCCTCCAAATGTCATAGTCAAAGCAAATTTTGATTCAAAGCAAATTTTGAAAAAGGACACCAAGTCGTCCCATATTAGGTGCCCATCAGAAAGAGACATGCCTGTATTAGATGCCCATCAGAAAGAGACATGCCTGTACTATAAGGCCAGGGTAATTAAATCCTATATTTTGGTGTCCTCTAGAAATTCCCAAAGAAAGGTGAATAAGCAGTTAAAAAAAAACCACAAAAATTTAACACAAAATCAATATGCCACGATTTGAAAACGTTTTCATGCAGTGTGCTCATTGCTGTAACTAAATGCTTTTAGAGCATAAAATGTTACTTCATGACATGGTCCAATGGTTGTAATATGACTGCTGTGAGGAAGTATTACTTTACAATGTAAAAGTGTCGTGGATTAGAAAATCTTCAACAATGGAAGTTCTGCAAGAGAGTTTTTTTATTTCCTAAAGAACTCTGAAAACCTATGCATGCATACACAAAACCAAGAATTTACCTTTTTGGTCTACACAAAGCCAAGAACCTTTTTGATCTGATGATGCCATATGTTATACAAAAGAAATATTTTTGTTGATCATTCCTTTTATATAGTGTATGATTCAGAGGCTTTCATCATAGACAATCAAATTGTAAAATTGGGAGTTGATTTACTACACAACCTCCTTGAATCAGCAGAATTAGAAAAATACACAGAGGTAGATGCATTAAAGTTCCATTAGCTGTATCTTTTTGCATTTTTGATAACATTTTTTGAAATCAAACGAATCTTACATAAAAATGCTTACCGAAGTGTGACCATAGAATGTTTTTCAAACATTGGTGACAAACCAACAATCAAGATTTTAACAACTAAATAATTTTCGAGTGGCAACTCACATATGGCCTAAAATGTTCATGTTACTGCCTGAAGTTAATGAACCAAATTAATCTCCAAGAATTGGAATAGTGATATTTTTAAAGACAATATGGCTTAATAACTGGGGATCAAAAACACCCTCCCAAGATTGTATTGTATTTTGTTGGTAAGCAAAATGCAAAATGATACAGCTAATTGGTCGTTAATATTGGTGTTTTACACTTTTTAACTTGTGAGAGTTGTCATGACTTCATCAGTGTTTGGAAATTGACATCCTTTGATTCAAAGTGTTTAACACTTAATTCAGCCACTCTGTATACATTGATGGTTCAGATTCAGCCACTCTGTATACATTGATGGTTCAGATTATAATCTACAATAGATGAATCTGTCATCAGAGGATGCAACTTATACAGATGCTGGTGTACTTCATATGAACTCGGCTTTACTTTCATGACTTTCATGGGATTGGTTGACTTGACAATAAGATAGCTCCATGTCAATACTAGTCCTGAAACCATTAGCCTTTTTAGAGGGTGACTAACTCTTGAACTTTGACCTCTCCTTGCATGATGTCATAAGTGTGGACGCTATAAGTAATATCTTCCTGTTATCATGCCGCTAATAACTACCAAACCGGAATTTTTTTATTTAAATTGTTTCAGATCTAACTTAAACAGTATAATGTTAGCATTCTTTTCAATACCAGTAAAATTGGTAAATGATTTGGTTGCAATGACAGACAAATTAAATCTAACTGGATACTTCTACGGTATGCGTAATATTATAGTGTTTCACTAAGGAGAAAGATTGATTTTTTGACAATTCTTTTCAGGTCCAGTGATTGTCTGGACTCAATTGAAAACTTTGCAGTAAATCATGTTTTCAGTGCCTTGTTTTATGGCAAAGAAAGATTTAATTTTACTGCATAGAGTTAACTCACAGAGAATGGCAACAGTTATTTAATTGTCAAATACCAGTAAAGTTGAGGTGATTTGCTTGTCTAGTTCACAATATATCACAGATAGCTAAATAACAAATTGATTCCGAAGCTGTGATTTAAATTCTCTTGAGCCATTTGTGCACAAAAGTTTAACATTTTTATGTTCAAGGTTCTACCTTAATACCAAGTAATGCTTTGTGCAAATTTATGACAGGTGAGGTCAAGCTGTCAAATGCCATCAAATGCTCTTAGATTTAGGACTATGTATAGTCGTACTCAACATTCTGTAACAGTGGCAAGTCCAAAATCTCACATATTCTCCTTTGTAAAAGTAATGCTTAAATTTAAAACACAAAAGATTGTTTTGTTATTCAATCATGCAATATATATTATACAGGTAACATGTTCTTTTGTCTCTTTGAATAATTATTTATCACATGTTGGTTGAAAGAGTTACATGTATGTAGCTAGCACACATGAAACATTGATGAGAATTAAGCCAAAAATCATGTGGATATGCAAACCATCAACCCAATACACTGGCTGACCCATGCAGTGACCACAAGTGCAGTATCAGCGATATGAAGTTACCATAATTTGTGTTGATAAATGCATTGACAACACAAAATTGGCACAATCTATCTGATGTCAACAATCTAATATGGAAACCTGGGTGTGCCTAATTGCCTTTCTGAACTCTCTGAGTAAATTTAGGAATTTCTTGAAATTTCTTTTGCCTAGGCCCACCGCCAGTATGTGTAAGATGTACAAGTTTGATGTATCAAAGACAGGAGCAACCAACAAATGTGTTCAAGTAAATTTCTTTGAAGGCAGGCAGGCCAATTTTGTCCACTATCTGAGTGGGCTGCTTTAGATTGGTATGTGCACAGTTTCATGCCAGAGTTTTGTATATCATAATGTACCTGGTACCATGTTCAATCATGTAATTGTACATGTAGCTAGCTTGGAATTGGATAAATTAAGGATTAGAAGGAAATTGAAAATAAAAAAGATGGGGCTACTCTTGTCTCTTATTCTCAGTAAAGTTAGTTCAAGCTTAAAAATGTTGGCAGATACCTGCACCAATTGTGTATCAAGATAGATACAGTATACAAAGGACGTGCCCAGTCATGCATACACATACTTAATCACGCTTCAATGTTTATAAATGGCCATTACTATTTATTCATAAATTAATCTCCAAAATTATTCTTCTAAGGACAATGATTTATTTCATGATTCCAATATATTTATGTCTGAAGCAATGGAACAGAAATTTAAGTACATATGCATTAATAATTTCACTTTCCTGAAGCAGAGCTTGCTTGGTTACTATATTGGAATAGACTGATTGGTGTAGGGCCTGGGGTGTTGGGTGTTTCATAATTGCTAACTTTGTTGATTGCCTTGTAGTTGTAGATGCAATATTTATTTCAAAATTCATCTTACATTCTTTGAAGCTATATCAACTTGAGTTTGCTGTATAAGGTCAGTAGAAGCAACGGTTAGGTCACTGATATGAGTTCCTAGTTCAAAGGTCATGCATTGGTGTACCAGGTGATATCAGACATGAGGTCACTGCCTGCACAGAGATATCTGATATCATTCATTCTATCATGAATAGCAATCTGCCACATTGCCATTGTTGCTGCACCAAAGTACAACATTTTTATCCATGAATTAGCAGTCTACTGATCTGGTAATATGGTATAACATCGTAAAGTACAGATCGACCAATATATGCAGTTTTATTGGGAGTATTTTGCAAGAGTCACATATTTAAAATTTTTCCTGTCTGTGTATTTAGTGTGATATTAATTTTGAATTTGTTATTTTTACTGAAAATTCATGAACATCTAAATTAACATATTTCATGATTGTTTTTCCATGTAATTTCCTATCAATACACACTTGTTTGAAAGGGGAAGTCCATCTTCTGCTAATTCAGAAGCTTCACTATCTTCATGGAAAATCATAGTCGGCAAAAATATATCTTGTTGGCTTTATTACATCTACAACCATTAAATCTCAATAAATCATCGGTTTATGACTTTAGTATGATGTATGTTTGCTTCAGAAGTTACATTTTAGTTGACTTAGGTTAATGTTTAATCTGAAAAACTTTTAGTGGAACATTCACGAGTGCAGTTTTGCTTTTGTTTTACACTTCCAGGTTCCGCGTATCCCTCAATGCAGGGCTAACCTTGCAACAATAAACAGTAGCTTTGTACAAACATTGAGTGATGGAAGGACATAAATTTTCAGTGTAATCAGATCTCATATTCTATTTTTCATAATTCTATGTATTCTTTTATCATTAATAATAATAATTACCAACCAACACTATTTCTTTACTACAACGAGCGCAAAATACTGCAGCCAGGATAATCACACGCACCAGGAAATTCACACCAATCACTCCAGTTCTGGCCCGTCTCCATTGGTTACCAGTTCGTCTCAGGATTGACTACAAGATTTTGTTGTTAACGTTCAAAGCTATCCACAACCAAACGCCTGCATACATCAGTGATCTACTCCAGCCTTATATTCCCACACGCACACTGCGCTCCTCTGCCAAGAAACTTTTAACTTGCACAACTTACAAAAACATAACCTATGGTGGCCGTGCCTTCTCTCACGCTGGCCCTAAACTATGGAATGCACTACCACTTGACATCAGAGAATCTACAAACCTAGAAACTTTCAAAAGAAAGCTGAAAACTCACATGTTCACCAGAGCATACAGTGTGGCTTAACCATTGAACGTCACAGAGCAAAACTTCTGTTTTGGATTTTGGTGCTATATAAACTCTTGCTGATTGATTGATTGATTGATTACCAAAACATATGTTACCAAATGGATGTGAATTGTTGCTATCTATCTGCGTAGCATATAGTTTCAGAATTAGGTAATGTACAAGTATCGGTCAGGCATTCATTATACATGTTGCTTCAGTAAAGATGCTGTCTGGATGCAGAAAATAAAAAATAGTCGTCAGTTTATGTGGCATAATTTTCGGTTGTAAAAATTTCCGAAAATTGACAATAATATAAAAAGTTAAGGGACTAAGTTTGGTGCATGCAATTTATATATGTGTTTTGGCATCAGTTAAGTCCTTGGTTCCTTGTAGACAAAAGCTCATAAATAAATAGGCATACTTGTCTCCATGACATCATGTAGATGGGAAAGGTGAAAGGTCGATAAATATAGCAGATGTTAAACCCTGACAGTCTTTGGCATTCTTCCAATTAACATGCACAGAAAGGCAAATTCCTGCATTGCAAACGAGTTTTTAAAAGAATACAGACATAAATGATTTTCAATTCTGACTCTTTATACTTGGGTCACAAGTAATGATGTTTGTTTGTCAGCCAAAGGGGAATGTAAGGTTTTTGATTGGTAGAGGTCAAAGTTGAAACACTCAATTAGCATGCAGACATGCCAGGCATGAGTCATATCATGGCTGACTCAGAAAGTGTCCCCAGCTCATTCTAGACTTGGGTATATAGCCAGTTTTTTGACGGGACGAAATCTCAGGGCCTGTACCCTGGTAAGACCCACTTCTTCACTTCTTATTTACTTGCATGCTGTTATTGCCATTCTTTGTGTAATTTTAGTGTCTTGGGGATTTTTTGGTGATATCTTCAGTGTTATGCACTCAGTGCACATGGATCAGAAATTTGCAATTTTGAAATTTTTCAAAAGTTTAAGAGTAACCCAGGAATGTTTCCCTAAATAGACATCTTCCATTGCCATGATCATCACACAGTTCTTATCCTAGTCTGCTTTGCTGTAATAATACTGATAAAATCTAGTTCTGCTTAGCTGGCCAAGGAAAAAAAGAACTATGTTTAAGTTGGCATTGAAATTTCTGCTTCCATTGTTGTGTGATGCGTATATTTTTTCTTTTCAATTTTCATAAATTTGTTATAATTTCACTGTACTACCCGGGAACAATTTTAAGCTCCACGCAGTCAATTCAGCAGTTTTCACAGTCTGTATGAAGAAATTGTTTACTTCTACAAAGTTGTTATATGAGGAAACCTTTTTATGGTGTAGCTGACTACAGTACAAGTCTTATCCTTTGACCGTGGTACCAGCAATTAAGCTATACCTGCTGTTGATTTACCATTTGCCCATGTTTGTTAAAAAAATCCTGGTATACAAGCCCTTCCTAGTAGGTAGGGTTCAAAATTTTGTGTTGCAACACTGCAGTCATTCTTCATGAAGAGTGTATATGCAAACCCTGTACTATGTTACATAATTTGCAAACACAGTAGTGTGAAACAGGTTTTGAAAGGAAAAACCTTGAGAAGTATTATTGTTTGTTTGAAACTATTTCTCTCAAACATCCAGGTTCATTTTTACAGTTCTCCTCCCTAAACCCATCCACTGCTCATAGAAAATTTACAATTTGAAGTTTTTGTGAAGAAATTAAGTGGAAATTTACTGTGAATCTCTGTTGGATTTAGAATTGAAATTGATGACCTGTGATTGAGAGTGACCTTCCACGGAATTTCAACAGACACTATAGCATAAAATTGATAAAAATGCGAACAAACAACAGTTTGAGTACAAAAAGGAAAATATTTACTATAAATAACCCCCTGCAAAATATGTTTTTGTGTGTTTTTTTCTGTGTAAAATGATACCCAGAGGAACCATTTAAAGCCACATATACAATATATCATGCAATGCTCTTAACCAGGCAGGTAGAAATGTTTTGTATGGTTAAATCAATAGCCCAGTGAAAATAACATGTATCAAAATAGCCACATTTGTTACAACAATAGGTCATAATTTAAATAGGGTTGGAATCTGGTTACTATAACTCACTGAACCACACAGGTAAAACTGAGCTATTGTGATCTGTTAGGTTATGTAATAGATGTTTTTTGTTGTCTTGTTGTAAAGAAAACTCATAAAAAAGAGATTTCTCTATGCTCTCAGACTTATAATTATATATGCACACTGTGTCCCTCAACCACTCTCACTTTCACTGTATGCACACCTTCTTTCCCTCTGGATAAACACTGAACAAGGTTTCACGTGTTGTAGCTCTCCTGTGACATTCTACATTTGCATGTATAGGCCCTGTGTGTATTGAATCAACAACATCAAGGACAGTCTGTGTTGGGTCACTGACCTGATAGCGTAGACAGACTGGCAGACTGATCAATTTCAGCTGTGCTAGTGCCCTGTCAAAAATAGATTTCTTTCAGTGAAGTATTCCAAGGTAATCAGTATATTTGCAAGGCAAACACTGTCACTATTTAATGTCACATTGCTCTCAGTACTTTGTACATACAAAGTACTGGCTTCAGAAGTGATTTCTAAACAGGACCAGGGAATATATTTGCATAACCTTCCCTCACACAACAACGACACATAATACTTCTTTAATATGAAACTACCTCTCCAAGGTTATTGATTAACAGATGAAATGTATTTTCGTGATAGCTTACTGTACAACTCTGTATGTTGCAAACATGTATTGTTTCATTTGAAGATAATACAATGTCACTGCTTACGTTTCCATAGCCCTGCGTACGATGCTGTGTGTTCCGCTACAGCTAATAGCCCCGCTCACCACAGCCCTGCAAAGACCCGTACGTAGAGTTGGTGACTTCAAATCCATTTTTGGACTTGACGTAAAAAGCCAAATTACAGCCGAAATTCAGCGTTCTTGGACCCAAGTCGTATCCCTGCCTACCTCAGCTACTCGATCGCTTCCAAAAATGCCAGTCTTTTATTCTTTTTCGTAAATAACCGTCGATGTCGGCAACTCTCTCGCTAGCCCTGCGTACGTACGCAGTGTACGCTGTGTGTTAGGAACGCACATAGGGAATGCACAGCGTACACTGCGTACGTACGCAGGGCTAGCGAGAGAGTTGCCGACAAATTTGATCTTATTTGATTTAAAAAATGACAGAAGAGGTCATGAATTTTTTGGCATTCTCAAGTAAAAATATGTGTGCCTTTTTGCTTTGGGATTTATATATTTTCATTTAGGTGATACAGTTATTTTCTCACTGTTCAGGGATTGGAACTACAACACTTCATTGTGCACATATTACAATAATTTCACTCACAATTCAAGTCAGGAGATGATTTATAGTACACTTCCTTAAGGAGTTTGGAATGATCAAGTTCATGTACACTGTATGTAATAAACACTCTTCACTATCAATTATTCTCTTTCAGGTTCACAATCAACGCGATTAGGTCCTCAACAACCTATAGCACAACCTCCTCAACCTCCAGTAGTATCACATCAAAATCTGAACCACAGTGAATATTACCGAGGTGCACCTGGTCATAATCCAGCCTATCAGCAGCAGCAGCAGCAGCAGCAGCAATATTACCAGCCTGTGCCAGGTCAAAGTCCTCCTCCTTATCAGCCGCAGTCTTTCCCTCAGCACCTCCAAAGTCCACAATCAGCATTTGGAAACCAACCTCCGTATCGGGAGGCAGCTGATCATCAACAGCCGCACTATCCTCTCATACCAGCTCCTGCGTCATCACAACAGCAACAGATTCAGCATCAGCCTCTGGTGTCAACAGATCCAAGAACATCACCCCCTCAAACAATCTATCAAACATCACCTCAGCCTCAGCTTCAACATCAGGCTGCAGGAGCAGCACAAACTCCCCCAGTGCCAACTGATCATCCATTCAGTAGACCGACAAGACATCCAGCTGTTTCTGCGCAAGCGCCACTAGAACCAGCTCAGCTACCCACGCCATCACCACCAGCTTCACCAAGACAGGCCATGGCTACAGACACCCAAAATGGTGCAGTGATCAATGGAGGTGCCGCTAGGCCCTACAACAAGTCAACCTTGCTAGGACACATTGGAAATGATATCATAGAGGCACTAAAACCACTAAATGTACCTAGCCCAGTAGGTGGAGATTGGAAGAAGCTTGCTGGTAAATTTGGTAAGAATTTCTATACAACATACGCATACATGCACATTGATTATCCAAAGTCCCTTGTTTCATGTATGTTTGTGAGTAGATCTTCACATTTTGTCATCTTACAGTGATATATAGGTATACACAAAACAATAATCACCCGGCCACTGTGGGCTATAGTATACACATATTAATCAACCGTGAATGGTCCAAAATTAGCCCAAAAACATTTTGTTTCATGAGGTACACAGGCTGTTTCTGGACGACTCTCAAGCCTGAGGGAAAACAAACGTAAGGTGTCACCCGAATATGGCCAGTCAATATTATGTATTTTGTTACATATCTGATCTAATTTTCTCGGCAAAATATTGAGAAGTTCCTCATCTATCGTCACTCAAGTCAGTCACAGATGATACTTCTGTACATGTTCTAGAATGCACGTGCAGACAGCATTTACAACTTCCCAGTCAACAACCATTAATTCATTCTCGTGGTGGTTTCATTTAATTTGTCTACAACCTGGGTCGAATATATGCATGGTCACCCATTCGTTCAGTATCTTTCAACATGTCAAACAATATGAATAGTATCTCATATCAAACAAAATTCATGAAATATGGGCAACTTTGTCCCTTTAATAATAGATTCAGAATTTTTGTTTTTGTGGACAAATTAATTCTTCTTCCTATTCTCTATAAAGCATGTTGTTGACAAATTAATTCTTGTCCTGACTGAAATTCAGTCGTCAATAACAACATAAGACATTAACACATACTGGCAGTGCTTACAATCTAGCTGAACACCAGACATTATTGACAGGCCTTAGGGGTAGAACAAGAAACTGCAATCACAAACAAAACAAAATGCAATAGAAAATGCAGCAGAAGTGACAGCTAATGGAGATTTAGTTGAATAGGTACAACCCATGGATACTCTACAACATAAGTACCGGTACACTAGACATTTTATCAAGCTGTTTCTTTGCCTTGAAGCTTTTTCTTATCGCTTCCTTTCATTTGACTCATGTATTTCAGACTACTCAGTAGAAGACGTAGCCCAGCTTGAGTTGACCAGTAATCCTCTTGAAAATCTGTATCGTGATCTCATGTCAAAGGGATGTACTCTTGGAGACTTGGTTGACCAGTTACAAAACTTGGATAGACAAGATGTGCTAAATAATGTTGAACGGGTAACAGGGTACGTTGTCCCAAAACCTGTGACAGGCAGTGGAGACAGTGGTGCCCAGGGTGACAGCAATAATGCTATCAATGAAGAGGTAAAGATCAACATATGTTGTGTTCTGTTTTGAATGGCCATAAGTTACTGCCTACATTGTGTGGTATTTGCATTTACTGTATCATGACATACATGTAGACCAATCAGCTTTATAGACAGTAGTCACATGCAGACTTCAACTAATCAACTATGTTGGTAATATCAATTACTTTGGCATGAGAAACGTTGCTGGTAGATTTTGTCCAGTGCATGCTTGAGTGAAAAAACATAACATAACATGATGATGACGGGTATTTGTTGTGTAGGGATTAACTTGGGGAGGGGTTCAGACAGCTCGTTGGAGAAGAAACTGTTAGGGTGTTTTTGAGAGTTGTGAAATATTTGCATTTGGCATAAAGACAGTCTAACCAATCACCAACCTCAACTTCCCAAATGTTAGACTTCAATGATCATACTACAGATTGTTGCCACAATATAGAACTAATGTTTTCAGTTTTCTTGACAACTCACTAGTTTACCTGAAGCAGAATTTTAATATCCTCCTATTGTTTTTGCAATGTAAAGTTGTAGTGACCACTAAAATGAATTTACAGGCCTTTCCTGTAATATATGTAGGTTTTTCATATATTCCTCAAAATATTTGATAAAAGTCTATTTCAGCCTCAAACTTCTGACAATCAGATTTTGTGATTTAAATTACGCCAAGTCACACTGAAAGATTATCCATCTCCCTTAAATGTGACATAATATTACATAATATTATTTTTCAATGTTTATAGGATTTGCCAGTCCCCACTTTCCCTGATGAAAGCCAGGAGCAAGGCGTTAACCAAGAAGTTGACAACCATCAAGAGTCGTCAGCAGCCTTTGGAATCAGTGCAACTGAAGTCCCTCCACAGGAATATGTACGACTGGATGCTGAATCCACCAAAAATGGAGATGAAGAGTCATCAGCGGCAATTGGAATCAGTGAAGCAGAAATCCCCTCACAGCCTTACATAAGATCAGAATTTGACGTAACCAAAAGCGGAGATGACAAGGAAGAAAACCAAGACGGTATTGAGTCAATATCTCACTCTGTTAGTGAATCAGACACACAGCCTATAGAAAGTCTGAAGTCAGCGAGCAATGGGAAGGAAGAAGTTGAACTTGAATCTGAAGTTCACCCCGCAGAGGAGACAGCAAAGCAGTTGGAGGAATCACAAAGTCAAGCAGAGCCAGATCAGCCAGAGGACTCTCTGACGCTCCCTGTGGAGGAAAGCATCACAAATGAGGAGGAACTATCAAACATGAACCAGGAATTTGATATTCCGCCGATTGAGGAAGCAAACAGAGATGAGACCCAGACATCCTCTGAAGTGATGGAAAATCCCAGTGATGTGGTGGATGAAGACCAAGATATAGTCATCCTTCCTCCAGAGAAGATTGTGGCTGAAGTGTACATCGATGAAAGAAACCAACAAGATGACCAGCAGATGCTGACCAGGGGAAATAAACAGAGTGAACCAGAAAGTGCTCTCCCCAAGGAAGATGAGGAAGTGAATCCATCAGAAGCTGAGACTGATGAGAAAGGAGATGGAAAGAGAGTGGAAAATGATGAAGAAGATGAGAAGACGGAAGTTTCTCTTAATGATTTGGCAGGTGAAGTCTCAAATGCAGAAAACATGCGTTCTGATATCATAGGTGAACAAAACCCAGAGCCAGAATTGAATGTGACTGTAGAGGATGAAGAAAAGGAGGACAACATAGACCCGATTGAAAGCGAGGGTCCAGAGACACTGGGTGAGGTCACAAATGAAGGCACAGTTGAGGAAGTATCTTCAGAGCAAAGCTTGCAAGCTGAAGGTCCAGGAAATGAAGAGACCATCGCAGATAGTGAAACAAAACCTGAATTATCTGAAGTCCAAGATAGTGAAAAAACAGAAGAAAGCATAGAGGCAGAATCTTCTGGAATATTCTCCTCCCAGTCCATGGTTTATGCACTAGGTATCATAGCTGTTGTTACTTTGTTAGCAACATGTATGTATGGAGTACGAAGAATTGTCAAAAAATGAGATAGTTTTGGTTTGTTTTTGTATTTCTGTCAGTTGCATTCATACATGTAAGCTACACTCAACATTGTACTGTTTAGACTTCAAACTAATCGAACTAATCTAAAAACTAATCTAAAAATTTACACAAGGAGACAATTCTTAAACAGAAATGTGAGTTTATTTTGTGTTTTATGTGATGATGCATAGCAGCTACCACATTTCTCCTGTCTTTATTCTAACCTTGGCTATTACTGAGAATGATATGATTTGAAGTTTTTGCAAGCTCACTACTGCATACCCCAGACTATTGGCTAAATCACTTTTCAAACTTCCTGTGGACAGACCAGAATGACATACTTATGCAAATGCACCTCTATGTGTACCTAACATATTCATCTTCTGGCGTTCTGATCAAGTTCATTATAAAGAATGGAAACCATGGTTTCAATATCATAATCTGTCATGGATGAAAAGAACATAACCAGTGGAAACTTTGTCGCTAACAAATAGCTTTTTCATATGATTGTGTAGTTTGCAAGAATCTGTAAGATTGTTTTGAAGGCACATACCACTCCACCAAAACTTAATTGTCTATATAAAGATGTGGATATGTCTAACTTATCAACAGACTTGATGCAGGTTATTACAGAGAACAACAAATTCTTTGATTTAAAAACAAATGGTAAAATAATAGAATTTTGTTAAACAATAGAGGAATGGCCAAGTTCAATGTATGTTTTAGGGTAATTTCAATTGACTTTGAATGCATGGTGTTGTCATAGATGACAGTACATCTGACTTTGAATGCATTGTACAGTACATCTGACTTTGAATGCATTGTACAGTACATCTGACTTTGAATGTGGGGTTTTGTCATCAAAGATAGTAGAACCGGATATAATGAGTGATTAGGATCAACAAGTGTCATAACTACATGTATTTTGCTCATTTGACTCTACAAAGGAGAGAAAGTATGAAATGTTCAATCTATTGATGTAGACTATGAGTGCCAATACTCACACACATAGATGAACTCGTCGCCATTGCAAGTCATGCTTGTAAAATAAATGCAACCCTGATCAAAACATGTCCTGTAATGCATGCAGCCAGGTACGATTTGTTGATGTAACCTTTTGACTCATCTTTTCTTTGATGTTAATCATATCAAGTGGTGCCATTTCAAACAAAAATACTGTATATCCTATCAGAAGAGATTGTTTTTTGGTTGAATGACTGGAACATTGAAGGATAACTTCCGGTCTTCAATAACTTTTCTTATTCAGATACTTGCATGGATTTCTTCAACTGTGTGATTTAGTTGGTAGCATTGGAAGGTCGAAAGTGTACAATGGCTTTGGAGCTGGAGACTTCTGAATAGTTTTCTTTTAGAAAGGTGACTGAAATTCTTCAAAATAATGCAGTTTAAAGAAATAGCTCAAGTGGTGACTGAATTACTTCATAATACTGCAGTGTAAGGAGATAACTGCTGCATGGTTTGGGTGATGTGGTAGGTAAATTTTGAATGGAGAAGGAATTCCCAAGAATAAAATGTGTCAAATTGATTTGAATTTCTGATTGATGATGGACACTCTCCACTATGCATGTAAATATAAAATATATATATAGGTAAATGTAGATATACTGGCAGACACAAAGCTAAACCTTTGCTCTTCAAATTACATGTGTAAGTCTATTTAGAAATGTATTTTACAGAGTGTTTCAAGAAACTCTGAGAATTTGACCGTCTTTACAAAGACTGGTCCGTCATCATTATGTGTCCATTTACTAAAGGGATGGCAGGACACTAAATTGAGAGAATCAATCTTTTATGATGTCCATTATAGAGATAGACAATGGCTCAAACGAGAGCAATAAAAACCAAAGCAATGCTGAGAAAACAAATACAACCATTCAAACTAGCAATTTTGTTTTCATTTTTTGCTATTTCTGGTATTTGATAAGCAACTTTCACAACTATGAATGTTTTTGTATTCTTTTGTGACAATAAGTAGAATGTTTTTGATTGTGGCCATGTAACATGTCAAGGATACTATTCCCAAGATGTATTCACATTTCATACAATGGCAGCATCCTACCATTTCTGTTCCATGAAGTGTTTTCAGTTCATAAACCATTGCACACTCTCCACTGAGTTAAGCTCTGCTTGTTGATTGAAAATACTTCTATTTCCATGTATTTGATTTTCCAGTCTGCAAAAAGCAATAATAAAAAAATTAAAAAAATGAAAAATTTGAAAAATGTGATTTTGTTGTGTGTGTTGCTCCAGGACAAGGTTTTGTGCAGAATTCTGTTATTTAGTAGTTAGACAACATCTGTGTTTTCGCATGAATAGTACTGGTGTATCTCCAGAGTCCACCGCTGCAACTATCTGTTGTACCAACATGGTACTTGTACTGGGTGGGGATTTATTGCAGGTTCTGAGTCGATGTAAGTAATGGGATTGCCAATCGAAATCAGAGTTCAACCACTTTATTAACAAGAACTTTACAACACTAAACTACCGAACAATAACACCTTGATCTATGAAGAAAGTATCCAATTTTTGGTGGGAAACCAAACATCACAAACTCGATGTGATTGGCTGTGAATACTTTAAGCTTATTAGATGTTTAGTCCAAAGTCTGAATCCACTCAAGAAGTCCACGAAAATAAATTTCCATCTCTGAAAGTACTTATAATCTATGGATCCAAGGACACACAGTCTTGAAATGCAGTTTAGTATACTTTATGCATAAGAAATAAAAAATGAAACCATCTTTGCTCTTTGTATCAATGCCAATCTCCTGTTTTACACCCTAATACATTAAAGTATTCAGTATTCAGCGTATCAACACAGCCTCATATTGCTGGCGCTGCATAAGCTATAATATCCACACTCTGGCTGTGTTACAAGCTTAAAGCATTTTAAATTCTAAGTTCAACAAAATGATGTTGATACACAGAATAAAAATATCCACAGTCAGCATTATTAGCCAGTTTTGGACTTGTTGACATTGGGGAGGCATTTGAAAAAAGCAGAGAATTTTCTTGGATTTTCCCCTATCCTCCCTCCCTGGGGTGTTATTAAATGTGGCCTTATGAAAATTTGAAAATGCCTAGTGACAATAATACAAAGTTGATGTGATAACCTGGCCCTTCGGTATTTATTTATCAATAATGCAATAATGCATCGCAGTGACTTTCGGGAAGCTATTCTGTAATGACAGGCTGATATTTATTGAGTGCAGTGATGAGGGCGCTGTTCAAATGTCAAATGGATTTGAATTTATATTTGCTTCACATATTTACAGATTTTTAGATTTGATGTTCCATATTATTAATGTTGGAAAAATAAATTTAATAAATTTAAATATTGTTTTCTACATCACAATATATCTGTGTTTGGTGGACGTGTCGTCACTGCTGATACAGTTTATAGATATGTACTACTGGTGTAATTTACGGGCAGTAAGATGGTATAGTGTAACATGACGTAGTATGTGAAAGGCAAAGTGTACGAACTGGCGCCCTCGGTGTTATCATTAAATACCATCACTTGACAGACTGAGATTGAGAGACTTTGAAACGTTTTCTCAAGTCTACGACAACATCAAGGAGCTTGCAAGCTAACATAAAGTTAAACTGTGCCCTAGGCTGGCAAAACGTTATCAGTTCACTGAGGAGTTCACTGGAGTTTAACCGCAGAAATATTTACCAAACTGGCATATACAGTACCGGAATTTCTAGGAATGTCATAAAACAATTGTCAAAAAGACAACCAATTATGTATTTCATTAACTGCAAGCGTTGATACATTTTCAAGTGTTTTTGTTCTGCTCCAATACAGTCTCTTGTTCTACTCACTTACATCATGTCAAAATGCCTTTCGTAAATCTATTAAAACGGCTTGTCTGTGTGTGCCATTATAAATAATAAAATATAGAAAATACATAGAATAGAAATAGAATAATAGAAAGCGAACAACGTCAACACCTGTGTTTCCAAATCAATGGCATAGCATATCGGACGGAATGAAAATATACGAACGTCCCGGCCAAAGCTAAAATCAGACACAGAGACAACACCAACGATCCGCAGCAGTCGGATCACGATATAATGCGATATGTTTCTGGATTCACCAATTTAGTAATAAACTTGGTTCAAGTCGCTGAAGTTTCAAAAAGACAAAATCATTTGCTAAAGTTTTCCTTGTGTCTCTCCGATTTCAAACAAGACTATTTGAAATTTGGCAGCCCATGTCAGATTTTCCTAGCGATCGAACGCGTTACCTTTGAGTCTGCGCAGTCGTGAGGTAGTTTCTGCTGGATTCCGGTGAAACTCTCCTATATCGCGTACAACTTACTCATCTCGTTCAACCCACTCATACGTTTCACATGGAAATGAAACACAAATCATTGCGTTCACTCCACTCAAACATTCACAAATCACAGACTTGAACCAAGTCTAATTTATTAACAAAGGCAAACATTACACGAAAAATACGGAAATACAGAAATTAAGCAACATTATATCCTCTATGACCAGCATTTATGGATATATGCTCATGGAAAATGTGTAGTGCAAGCCACTCGCAACACTTAGGGACGGACCATTAGATCTTTGGGGGGGTGGTCAAAAACAGAAAAAAAAAAATTTCAGAGCAAAAAGTTAGGGAAAAAAATCTTCAAACTAGTTTGCAAATAAAAAAAAATAAATCAGAAGACAAAGGCGTAAAAAAAAAATCTGCAAAAGTCTTTAAAATTTTGAATTTTTTTTAGATTTTACCGACAGAAAGCAACTTTCTGTATTTTTTAGTACATCCTCCAGGCACATTTTTAATTTTAATTTAATTATACATTTAGAGTGACTGTATCCCTTATACTGGAAGTTGTGATTATCTTAGCTTTTCAGGACTTTTGTATTCTGATCACTTGAAAATTATGAAATTATAGAGCCTGTTTTCTACTTGTTTCCTGCGTACAAACCAAGCAGGTACACTAGGTAAAACATTGAAACTATGGTATGGTTGTCAAGACAGAAAGTTGTATTTGCCTTTTAAGATCAAGGTAAACAGATGCAGGCTACATCAGTTTCATTTTTTTCACAGCATTTTATTGCAATGATGTGTGCAAGAATGGGTGAACAAGTAGAAACACGTCAATAGTAAAAACAACATATCAAGTCATTATGTATTATTTTGCTTTTAAAAAGGCATTTCAATTCTTTTTTCTCAAAAAACAGCCTCAAAAAACAACAGCAACACATGTTTTAACATTCAACAATACACTACGTAGAATGCCATCTATCCAACAAATCCCAACACAAAAACACACAAAAGGGTTGAACTTTGAAAGTTTCTCGATAGCAAATACTGAATAAATCTGCATGAATAATCGTTTTTGTGTAGCAAATTTCAAAGAAATTGGACAAGCCCTTTCAGAGAATACAGATTTTTTTACCATGAATGGCATAAGTTGCCCTAAAAAGACAAATATTGAAATTTCAACACATCTATACACATCCAATCAATTTAGACATGCTGCTACAGCGAAATAGATGTTTTGATCAAAAAAGTGCATCAATTGCTCTAAAAACACAAATATGCAAATTTAACTATATTATTTAGCTTATTTTAGCTTCTCAGCTTGTCAAAATCAATTGTAAATCATGAGATATGCATGATGTTTGGTGGGGTGAATGTAGGCATTTCACCACGCAGTAGAAAGGGAAGCCAGGAAACCAAAATAGTCAATTTTCAAAACTTATAGGAAGCTACTGAGGAGCAAGAAGACCATGTTTCAGAGGAAGATGTGTTATCCGAAAAAAATGCTCCCAAAGTGCCACCAAATAACACCATTTTTATCTCTATTTTTCAAAAGCTCCAACAGCAGGAGGGGGGACACCCCCCTCCTGACCTGCCCCCGCAAAAATACTCTCCAAGTGCCACCAAATAACACCATTTTAATCTCTATTTTTCAAAAGCTCCACGGCAGGAGGGGGAAACCCCCTCCTGACCACCCCCCGCAAAAATACTCCCAAGTGCCACCAAATAACACCATTTTTATCTCTATTTTTCAAAAGCTCCAACGGCAGGAGGGGAAACCCCCTCCTGACCACCCCCCGCAAAAATACTCCCCAAGTGCCACCAAATAACACCATTTTAATCTCTATTTTTCAAAAGCTCCAACGGCAGGAGGGGGACACCCCCTCCAGACCTCCCCCCGCAAAAAATACTCCCCAAGTGCCACCAAATAACACCATTTTAATCTCTATTTTTCAAAAGCTCCAACAGCAGCAGGGGGACACCCCTCTCCTGACCTCCCCCCCCCCCGTGACCGCTTGCGTGGCCGCTTGTGGTGCTTGGCACCACATCTTTGCCCTCTTTATCTTCAGACAGCGACGAACTAAAAAAAATTATAAATCTGAAAATTTACTCTGAAAAAAAAAATTTGCACAGCTAATCTCAATTGGAAAAAAAATTCAGAAATTTACAATAGTAAAAAAAAAAATTTCACAATTTCATTGTGACCACTCCCCCCTCCCAAGGTCTAATGGTCCATCCCTTATTAATCTTACATAATGTAATATGTTATGCGACTGAAGTATCATTTATCCTCATGAATATGTTGTACTTTACTTCATTTACAAGATGACGGACAAAGTTCGAAAAGTTGATGTTTTTGAATCTTAGATTTCAAGCTTTGTGAAACCTGAACTTAAATGATTCGCCTCAACTGCATTCTCATAAATCTTAATTCTCAATTATGAATTAAACACAGCAGAAATATTATATCAATTAATACCATAACATGAAATATAATATCATGATATATCATAGACAGTCGAGAAAATGTCTATGGATATATTTACATTAGTAAATAAAATCGTGTTGGTATTTCTTCTGGGTTTAGTTTCCTTTCTGCTTGGCAATACTTGATAAGATTACTGTTGACTAATATGTTTGTAATCAGAGCTTTGAAATCATTTATTTCCATAAACCCTTCATAAGGGAGCCGTCATTATTTACGGGGTTGGGGTCGGAGGAATGCTAGGGGGTCACTCAAAAGATTGAAAGCTACAAGGGGCGTTGCTCAAAATGTGGAGAGAAAGAAGGCGGTACTCAATTTTCGTGCAAAATGAACTGAAACACCTTTCAGATTGCACCATTTCACACATCAATTTCTCAAAAATCTTCGATGCGAGAGGGGGGACACTCCCTCTCGTGCTCCCCCTTTGGGTGTTCTAACAGTTTTACCTTGTAAAATTACAAATTGATAACACCTCTCAGATTGCACCAGACTTCAAAATTGCATACATCATTTTCTCATAAATTTCGACGCGAGAGAGGGGGCAACCGCCTCTGACACTTTCTCCCTCAGCCTCCCGCGTGTTCCCCTATACTTTCAAATTCCGCCCTGTCAGATATCTCAGTGAAAACCCTGTCATTCATGATACCCATCCAAAGTGAACAATACTATATGGTTGTATACTGGTTATAGCGTGAGCTTTGACATATCTATATTTTGTTGCGTCTTTGAATTTCATTTCGATGGTTTCACCATTATCAACCGTCATGAGATAATGATAATCCAGCAGGGTACCGGTACACCAGCCTGAGGATTTGAACGGTCTTTACTATAGCTGTATTTTGTAATTTCTTAAAATGCATGTATTTGTATTTAACTTTTCTCAGTTTTGGGGGAGTCAGTTAAAATTTCTGTGTTGGAGAGGGGGGGGGCGGTTTACTCAAATTCATCATGTTTGGCAGGGGGGTACTCGAAATTTCAGTTTCCGATGAAGTTCTTCCCACCCCAGGCCGTAAATACTGACGGCTCCCTAACCTTACGCCTAATACTTTCACTGGTATCAATCTTGTACCAGATTTATTGAAAACTCGTCAACAGCAAACCTTCTCAACCGAGTGCGGTACTGTACTGAAAATTACCCCTTTGACATATAATAGAGCAATAAATTTAAAGCCTTTCTTTCAACTAAATGTATAACTTAAATGCTACATGCTACAATAATTCCAGGATTTATGAACACGTCTTGGTCATGCATGATATTGCCTTATTAAAATTCTCGTTCTCATACCCGTGACATAATTCTTTGTGCCTTGGAAGGGACAGCTTTGTTGTCCTTCGATAATGATATTTGTCGTTTTTATTTTCCTTTTGATATGTATCAGGTGGGTGACAAGTCGAAAGTGACAATGGACACAGTAACGATGTTGTGAAGTTGCTGTCTGACGATCAGATCAGACGCAGAATACAAGGCACAGTCTGTTTGTGCAATGTTATCCATGTATAATAATTGAATTGAATGACAATTATCCAACAATGACACATCTCCACAACTGCTGTACGTTCGACAATATTGAGAGGTCAAACCAGAAAGTTACCCAACAAATGTGATAAGAATTACTGCCACAAGGGTCCTAAACTATGTTTGTGAATTTATCTTCAAATAGATCGCATAACTAAAAATACTTGGTGCCTGGAGAACTTTACTAAGGAAGCTTCCAACGTTTACCTTAAATTTGATGATTATCTGTAGGCCACGGTCAAAAGTTTGTCAGGAAACATACAAGCTGCTCTCATCTTTAATCTCGATATTATTTAATACGGTGTAAAGGTCCGCATTATCACGACAAAGGCTCCTATGTTTACGATTTTAGGAAGGGAACTTTTCGTTCTCTTAAAATCTTCAACTCAAAGATAAATTTGAATAATGCCGAAACCTTAATTGCATTCCATGATCAGTACACGTAGTCTGATTCGCTACCACTGCGCACTGGCTACAGCCAGCGATAGAAAGGGGACAGAGAACTAGACTTCGTCACGTGATAATAGAGATGTTCAGTTACACGTCTGACGGGGTAGCGCAGTGGCGTACGCGTATCTATGCTTACGTGTGAATATTTTGGTTTAGCTGTGCGTTCCCGATGATTTTGTTGCATTCTTTCCTAAGAAACTTGAGAAATTCGTGTATTTTAAAGAAATATTAATTTCTCTACGAGAGGACTATTATTACATTACTATAGCTCATTGTACCCCGAATAAATCGGCCGATCTTCGATACAGTTATTTATGAAGTTTAAAGAAATATTTGTGATGGCGTCAGATAAAAAACGTGGAATGAGACCACACCATTTCGTTCGTGTCAAGAAATCATAGCAAGTACTTCTTGTACTGGTGCAAACTCTACGAAATATTCTGATATCAAGGATGATATTTCACAAAGCTGCTTGTTCCGTTCTTGTTCCGAAAAATCAAAACACCTCTTAGCAGGGATCCATCCCTTATTTTGAGAAATTAGGAAGGAAATTAATCCAAATAAAACTTTCTAATGACACAAATCTAGAAGAAGGGGATCGTTTCAAAATACAAGTTGTAAAGAGCAGTAAGATTGCTTTAATATATCAGTGTACAGTAGTATATTGTTGTTGTATGTACAAGCTCACCTTCACTACCGCCTGAATCTAAATGATAACTTGTGGAAAACGAGGTTACATGATGACGTCAAATTTTAACCAATTTCATTTAGTACTGACACAGGCATGGCATTTCATTGAAGAAAATCACTAACCAGGTTTCCGTGGATAATCTATCCTTGCACGGACCAGTCTGTGAATTTATGTAACTCTTGTTCTCGTTTTCATAGACCGTGATGATGACCGTGATAATGATTAAAATGCGCCCCTTTCCCGTGATTTGGCATGGGAACACGCATGAATACCCATTTCCCATATAGTGCAACCACAAAGTCATTTTGTACGTTAATGACTGGTGAAGGCTGGAATGAGTTCGAACACTGATCACAACACCATCCTAAAATCCTAAACCATTCAACCAACAGAAGACTTGCGACAGTACAACTACTGGCAACTTCAGGATTTTTTAATCACGTTTAGAGCTTGACATCGCCAAAGTGCCGCGCTACTATTTGTTATTTCTTTCCTTATATATTTCATAGCGGGTCTCGTTAATTCACATTAAGCCAACATGGACAATAATTGGTATTGCTCTTCTGTACATTGTGATTCATCCTGCCATCCGTCCACAGTAAAGCCTTCATCTGGTCGGCGTGCTTCAGTGACAGTCAATACAGCATTTAAATATCGATCAATTGATCTGATTTAAATATTGACTGGTATGAATGATGGTTGGTCGCGATACTCATGTAAGATGCTAATTTCTAATATAATAAATGTATGTTGCAGCAGGTCTGGGTGCAACGTTGTACAGCGCAATCGAAATTGACATCGGCATTGATTGTTCGGGAGCTAGGCTACCGCAATGGAGACCAGAAACATGAGGTAACTTCGCCATGTTGGTTTGTTGAACAACAGAAATACGAATTTGGGTAAGTCGTGGATAGTTTCAGACGAGTAGAGTATTATAATTGTTTGTCGACAAGGCCGGCATGTCTGGAATTATCTCCGATCTACGGTCACAGTTGTTTACCTTGACTACAAGGCACCGATCATGAACAAGTTCAATGTAAGCTTTCTGTGAAAAGGAGGCGGACAGCCAAAACTTTGAACAATGCTCGCCGTGTAAAGTCTACAAGAATAAGTCACAATGGAGTTAGATTGTACTGTTTAATCATTTTGGTGAAGAATACACGGTATATTATGTTTAAAATTCTAATCATTCTGTGAAAAAATATTTTTCCAAGAAGCCATTAAAATTGTAAAATAAGTTCACTGATCCAATGATTTCTCAATAGATACCTATACTATTGATCTTGAAGTTGATTCAGGGGAAACATTTTGAAAGGTGTTTGAAAATATTATTTTGCATGGTAATCAATCTGATAATTGTAAAATGTTCTTCTTTTCAATATTCAATAAGCATCTTAAAGGCAACATAACAATCGTAGAATTGTCCTAAATGTTTTTTTTGCGGTAACGAAGTTATATACGGATGGTGATGACATTTTCATCGGTTAAACACTGCACTGCTATTCTATCGACACAATTGTTCTAGGAGAAGAAAAAAAACCTTTCCCGTTCTTTATTATTAATAAATCTTTAGAAATTCGACATATTGATCAAAATGATAACCATATTTAGACTCAGCATATCCATTTCCCTCTCAAAGTATGAATGTCACTGCACAATAGTCCGTAAATTAAGATGTAAGGATTCATATTTTACTGTTTGACTTTCCATGTAATAGCGAAAATGTAAAAGAAATTATGTACATCGCATTATCCAGGAATATTTTGATTAAAGTCTTCTATGTATTATTTTTCCTGTATATTTCGTCATGATCTCGCAATTCAAAATCTAAACGTAGTGGTACTGTATTAAATTTATTCGCCTAGTTCTGAATAGCTAGGAATTAGCACGGATAAAATTTGCTGAAGGAAATGACACGGACAATAGAGTCTCAGTATTACTGATACAGTTACCAATGATTTTGACGATGAGATACAGCTGGATATTGATACACTACCTAATTAAGTTTGTCAGTTTGCTAGCGAATTTACCTTTTAGTGGTCAACTTTTACAACTTTGCTCCAACATCGGACAGACTAAAACAGCAGGTGACGCAGCAAGATGTCTGTAAACTAATTTACTATGTAGTATGTTTATATCTTTACAGCAGCTATCAGTTTCAATGGTGACACACAGAGAGACTGGTTGCCAAGTTTTACTAGCCTAGATTCCTTTTCCGTCCGCTTGCCTCCGTACCTCCGTCCCCACTACCTAGAAAGTTGCTGACTCAAAGCCCTGACTTCCAGACATTGCTATCGCTACTCAAACGTTCTGATTCTTTCAGATCGATTTGTGTTGTTAGTTTAAGATTTTGTTTGAAGCCATGAACTTTATTGATATTTAACTACAAAGAACACTGTCTATTATTTTTTTGGTGTTTAATAAAAACGTCGGATCAACTAGAAATGATAAACACTCTTACAATGTTGCAATGTTTTTATCGCTTGTCGCTACAATCTTGTCAATAGAGAAAACAAATGACGTTCACGAAATAGCCTGAAACCCCCCAAGTTCACTTCGTACTGAAGAGTGCCCCGATATCAGCTCATTGAGAAATGTGGTGTCATTCATTTGTTGATAACCCAAGTAAAGTTTGTTCATTTTACACATCACTCTATATAGGTCAGGGTGAAATCTGACCATGGTAACTTTCTCATGAGCGAAGGAACTCTAAAATGGAAAATGTGAAATCACAATCCCCATGGAATAGGTTTGGTTTTGCAATTCAAATTAATGTCCGTTTTGATACCCTGATTTTTGTAAAAATTCCGATGCGTCTTTCGATCTCACTGTACTTAGCTTTTCTTTTAAATGTTCCTGCACAATGTAAAAAAGAGTGGCTGGACAATATTCCTTGTTTTGCAACAGAAAACTCACGCTCGCACACATGAATCGAAACCATAAACATTACGTTTCCGAAAGCTTTAACAACCAATAACTTTGAGCTCATTTATTATTTTTGAGGAAATGGCAGTAAATACAAGCGCTGCTCACAATCGAAACCCGTTTCTTTAAATAGCGTGGCGGTCTAGCGGCTCTTTACTTTTCATTATGGTAGGTGAGGCTATATTTTCTGTTCTGCCAAAACAAATTTTACCTAATGAGATTTTTCCTGGGGTAATGATTACATGCAATAATCTAAGAAAGTATTGACAAGAAGAACAAATTATCCGACCCTACAGCAGAGGGCTTGCCTCTCCACTCATTTTAATTCTATACATTGTTGTAACATTTAATATTTGTTCTGAAAGAGATAAGGGCCGTAAATTACTAGTGCCCCTTATATAGGTTACAGCAGCTATCAGTTTCAATGGTGACACACACAGAGACTGGTTCCCAAGTTTTACAAGCAGTTCAAATTAACGGAGAGGTGGTAAAAGAACGACGTTACTGCAAATTTAGACTCAGAGGACAGTGTTCTTTGTAGTTGAATATCAATAAAGTTCATGACTTCAAAAATAATAGAGTGATGTGTAAAATGAACAAACTTTACTTGGGTTATCAACAAATGAATGACACCACATTTCTCAATGAGCTGATATCGGGGCCTACTTCAGTACGAAGTGAACTTGGGGGTTTCAGGCTATTTCGTGAACGTCATTTGTTTTCTATATTGACAAGATTGTAGCGACAAGCGATAAAAACATTGCAACATTGTAAGAGTGTTTATCATTTCTAGTTGATCCGACGTTTTTATTAAACACAAAAAAATAATAGACAGTGTTCTTTGTAGTTAAATATCAATAAGGTTCATGACTTCAAACAAAATCTAAAACTAACAACACAAATCGATCTGAAAGAATCAGAACGTTTGAGTAGCGATAGCAATGTCTGGAAGTCAGGGCTTTGAGTCAGCAACTTTCTAGGTAGTGGGGACGGAGGTACGGAGGCAAGCGGACGGAAAAGGAATCTAGGCTAGTAAAACTTGGCAACCAGTCTCTCTGTGTGTCACCATTGAAACTGATAGCTGCTGTAAAGATATAAACATACTACATAGTAAATTAGTTTACAGACATCTTGCTGCGTCACCTGCTGTTTTAGTCTGTCTGATGTTGGCGCAAAGTTGTAAAAGTTGACCACTAAAAGGGTAAATTCGCAAGCAAACTGACAAACCTAATTAGGTAGTGTATCAATATCCAGCTGTATCTCATCGTCAAAATCATTGGTAACTGTATAGTAAGTCCATCCATCTCTCTCTCTCTCTCTCTCTCTCTCTCTCTCTCTCTCTCTCTCTCTCTCTCTCTCTCGGTAGTAAAGCCCATCTTGTCTGTGATGACATTCTGATTTTCTTCCTCTCTTTGTATTTTTGTCGCGTTTCTTACTGTTGGTAAATCTAACGATTTTGGTCATGGTCTTGACCTGGTAGACGAATTCCTTACCTGCCTATAGCTTTCCAATCCTGTATGTGCGATACTATATGTCGTTTATGTTAATTTTTTTAGTACTGATACTACGATTTCTTCTGTGATTCGGTTGGCGTTTCTCTTCTGGTGTATTGGTTCTGTAAAAAAAGTTCCTCTTGCGCTTTTCCACTTCAGTCATCCCTTTCTCTAATTTGTTAGTTGCTTGCTTTAGCTGTCTATTTTCTTCTTCCAAAGATTTGATAGTGAAATTCATGTCTTCAACAAGGGCGTTGAAGAATTCCAATGACGAAGACATCGGATTCTGTGCAGTTTTAATTTCCTCGATGGCAGTTAGTACAGCTGGCAGACACAACAGCCTTGGTATGTCCTTCCTTTGCTCAGATATCACTTTTGACGAGGTCGGAGATTTCTCACCGGGTTGTTCTGCGTTTTGGTGCTCACTTGAGTCACCATCTTCTTAAGCCTTCGGAGAAAACTTTTTTTTTGCAAGTCAGGGAGAGGAAGAGATCAACCTGTGTCAAGCTGAAGTTTCTGGTCTTTCTACAGCTGTAACACTTGTCTTTGACAGTAGTAGCTTTAGTGAGTAAGAAAGCACTAAGTAGGTGTAGATAATTTACTTTTTCGTGTTCAGCACAGACTGTATATCTAAGTGTCCAATCCTGTACACAGAAATTGAAATATTCCACGATTCAGAGTGACTTCTATACACACACAGCACACCAACAAACAGTTTGAGAGTGTCTAGAAAGAAAATAAATACACACGTAAGGAGTATTTCATGTGTCCACGGTTTAGGTGTACTGAGCTTTCAGCATGGAGCCCATTCTGAGTGGGGTTCAATCAAGAAATCATCAGTCAGAAATTTCTGTACCAACTTCATGAAAACTATGACACGCCAACAATACCATGTGTACATAAGATATCAATGTGCAAAAAAATGTCATACAACGACTCAGTGTTTAGTTTAACTACTTTCACTTTTATTACCATTCTATTATTCACCTTTGAAAATGTTTTCATTTTGTAAAAGCTGATAAACCACCATCGATACCAGTTACGTTAATTTTATCCGCTGAGAGCGCCCTACACAGCGAGTCCTCCAAACCTGTAACAAACAGCCTATCAGAGAATGGGGTGGGGCGGACTTCGCGACACGATTTTGGTACATTATACAGCGATTTTACTGAAATTTGAAGACATTAAGCTTAATAATAGGAGTATATTTTGACCAACTCTGCTCCGTATCCCTCAAATCGGTATGGTCTCTGGTCCCCCGTCATTGACATCATCCTCACTTTATTATGGCCCTGATTCAAATTAAGCAATTCAAACCATTACAATTTAGCATATGTAAGCTTGAAAGCGGATCGATTGATGTTGGTCAGCAGGTGCATTACACGTCAAGTCATGACCAACTTGATAATATTAAATGAACTGTGGTTGGACCGGTATACTTAGTCTGCACTTGCCTGATAATAGCTCTCACAGGAATGAGTGTCATTGCGCGTTCTCAAAATCGTTTAAAGTGGAATGTTGTTTGTTTATCATAGAGGTCGTACCCTCCGTGAACACAAGGAAAACGGTGTATTTCCCGAAAAAAACCCAGCCTATGAAAGATTAAGGTGGAAGGATACCTAATTAAAGGACAATCAAAAGTCAGTCAGAATATGTTTAAATTTGACACGTCATCATATGCATTTTTAGTCATCAACTTGTATCAGACCGTAATGCAATTTAATAAACTCATAAAGACAATGCAAAATTACAACACGTACTGGTGTTAATATTAATCTCACTAATTATAATGGCCAGGACAGAATTAATAGGGGAGAGCTGGTGCAATTAGGGGGGGAAGAGTCATTTTCCATGCAGGTGTTTTGGGGAGGGCTTTTACAATTTTTGCAAGCATGTGGGGTAGGGGCACGTCTTTTTGTCCAACGATTCTTCGATGAAATATGACCCAAATGTCCAAAATATGCCTTTTATTTACACAAAAATCTAAACCTTTTCCAGCCTTTGTGCCAACAAGGTATTATCAAGATGTTCCAATTCATTCATGTCTGTCAGTCACTATAATTGCCAATATGTTGGGGCAATATCCTCATAGTCGAACCGTTAAAGTTTGTCTTCTCATTCCTGCACTAATGTTCCGATTACACCATTGTTTATGAATGCCTTTCTCATTTACAACACGAATCAAACCATAGACTGTAGAGTCTATGATCAAACATAAATGATATTGGTATGTAAACAAGTATTATAGGTCAACAATTCAGCCATTGATACAGATATCTAAAAACATCGCTACATGTATTGCCGTTCATCAACGACATTTAATAGAATACCAGTCTTCTTATCTTCATCTGTTACCAAAGATAATCCCTTCCACGGACGTTTTCCATTTATATCACCAATAAACTTATGTTTATAGGCTAGATGATAGCATCTTATGGATTACGCCTATCCACTGTATCAGGCTGATCGTTTTGTGTGTGTCACGCTGTTGAAGACTTGTCCGGTACATGTCTACAAGTTCACCAAAATGTCATCAAATGACACCATTTCTAATCGCCAAATATGATGATACCCAGGTAAAAATATTGTTGCTTGAAAATTCATATACCGAAAGCAAGAAAGCCCTCTGTCACGTGGTCAAGGCGTCATTACTAAAGACCAAGACATTACGAGAACGACAGCGCAACGCCTTCAATAAAGGTAGTTTACACCTCGGAATTGAAAGACAAACTTTTAATGTTCCCTTTTGAAATCAAAAATGAAAATTGGGGATCACCGTGCAAAATTTGGTAATTAGAGAAACAAATCATTCAATGTTGACCAACTGTAGAAATTGAAAATGGACGCCATCCAAGTGTAAATTTTATGGACACCATCCTAGTGTAAATTTGATGGACAAAAGTAAAATTGTCGAGTTTTGAAAAACTAAGGCGGCGAAACTCATTCTTACACCAAGCGCTTAAAAATTAGCACCTACAAGTCTGCAAGCGGTAGACCGTAAAAAAGTATTTGAACGTTTAGATCGGAATATCTGTCCCAAGGCACATTCTACCTTAATTATTGATAACATTGCAGAAGGGGGGGGGGGGGGGGGGGGGGGGGGGGCAATATCGAGGAGGGGATATTCATGGTGTGATCTGACTTTATCTTAAAACAACATGAAAGACAGGCTGAAATTTTCATAAGATGACCAAAAGTTGACTTTGTATGTAAGCTTTGTTTTTTAAAAATGCATTTATTTTGTAGTGAAAGGGAGAATTTCTAGAACGGAAACGAAATTGGTGAGTGAAACATAACGACGCTGCCATCTTGTAATATCCAAAGTAGTGTTTCAGATGAATTCTCAGGGCAGATCGTTACGATCAAGCCCGTGACCTCTACAAAATTTCTTCGCCGAAGACAACACCACTGTAGAGAGGACGCTCTAGCTGGTGTGACCTCTGAGCCAACGCAAGCACATCGTACCAGCTAATCCCTCGTTTGACAATTTTCAAACAATTGCTCGTAATGGTGGCAACTGTTCTGGTGTCTGAAAAAAAACTGTGCCCGCGCTGGTAACAACCCTCTTCGAGGCACTGATGTGATTGCATCAACAACACCAGGATCGGCCCTCCTTTGAATCTTGACTCTATCAAGCCTATCCACATGTCCTGATGGTTGTCAAGCATCAGATTGATCGAAGGTAAACGGTCCTGTGTTGTAGTGTGTTTCATTTCCTGTCCAATAATAAAGGGGCAAATTTGGGTCAACTCTCTTGGCGAACTCATTACGTATTTTCCTGAAAAAAGTATCAGTTTGTCAGCTAATGTTATTTATTTTTATTATTTTATTTAAACTTTATTTATTAATCTCGATAACTCCATAGGTTACGAAAACCTCTTTTCATGGGGTCGAGACACAAAAAGACATAAACACAAATACAATCAAACATTAAAAGAGACACAGTGTAAATCACGCAAAGAAATGATACAGGGCGTGAGAAAACAGCATTAACAAGTTTCGATGTACTTGGTTAATAAATAATATGACAAGCCTTTTTAAAATCATGAACATCTTCCAGCTCCCTAAGATAAAAAGGTAAATTATTAAATTCAATTGCACCTGTTACTTGAAATGACTTTCTGAAAAACTCTGTTCTGGCTCTTGGAATGTCTAAAAGATGCTTATTTGCAGATCGTAAGTTTCTCAAAGGACGGTATTTGTTAAAAAGTTCATTAATATTACTTGGTGCGAGCTTTTTCTTAGCTTTAAAAAATAGGATCAGCCTGTTTAATTGAATTTTATAAGCGAGTGGTAACCATCGTAATCTATGATAAAGATCCTTGGTTGGCACACTGGAATCAGTATCAATAATAATACGAATTGCACGTATTTGTAGACGCTCGAGAATCTGTAAATTAGTATTTGATGTTGAACCCCAAACAATAGAGCAGTAACAAAGGTAAGGTAAAATAAAACTACAATAAAACATCTTCCTTGAATGTAGAGTCAAGAATCGTTAATTTGACTCTTGATAAAAGATATAATTGGGCTTAACTGTAGATTCAATCGAACGGATATGGTCAGACCAATCCAGTGTAAGGTTTATAATCCGTGGCACAATTCGGCCAACCAATAAACCAATAATCATTTTCAAAAAAGAAAGTCGAAAAGGAATTAATCTTCAATTTTAAAATGTTTTATCATCTTGATTATTAACTTTTGGGCCTATTTCTAAATTTAAAATATTTGGGCTGAGATTGAAATATAGGAAACAGGTGTATACTGCCGTGAGGATGGCACTTTGCGGCCATTCAAATTTCCCTCTGACAAACTCTATTTCCCACAATGCACATTTCCGTTTTTTCAATTTCCAATATACCAAATGTCCAATTTTCCCATTTCATTTGGGGCGTGGCCCAGTATCTTTTCATTACTATGGCGGAAATAACTGTATCGAATTGGAATTAAGGTGTAACATTTATCTCAGTGTGACCAAATGTACTGGGGCGGGGCTTGGTTACGATGATTGGCACAAGATACTTTTAAAAATTAGCGGGAATGAGGGACTGGTCAGTTTCTTCGGCCTTGGAGGCCGGTGGATTCATGGGGGTCACCCTGTTTTCACTTTGGTGATGGGGTCACCTATTTTGAAATGCCCAATTGGGGTCAGTGTGTTTTTAAATTTCGACACGGGCTCATACTTGCCTAATATGCATCGTGCTAGCCATGGATTTCATCATTCAGTTTCATTTTTCGGCGCGCCTTTCGGGCGCGTAACTTTACTAATATGAGGTTATTACGAAAATACCGCAAAGGATTCACGAGGACATTGGCGCAGCGTATCGCTCGACGCGAAGCGGAGGGTGATGCACGGCGCCGATGTCATAGTGCATCCTTTGCGGTACTTTCGTGATAATCTTATTATTATACATCTTACATTCTTCACTGGGACATCAAATTGTCTAGCTGTGCAGCTATCTGTTGGCGGGGTAGGGTGCGTGGCTATGCAGGTCATCAAAAGGTCATCAAAGGTCAACCCCGCCTTTTGATGACCCGCATAGCGGCGCACGCTACCCCGCCAACAATAGCTGCGTTTCCACAGCTACAAATTGTCAGAGTAGTGACCGCTTTAGTGCAATGTCAACATTTTTTCTTCCGATTTATAGTGCAAATGTAGAACGCTATCTCAGACGGCTTCTGCAAACTCTGGAGAGTGTGTACTAGTACTACACACGTACGTACAGAGCGCGCGAGGCTGAACAAACTGGCCAATCCCTAACATCGTCTCACATACTGGAAGACAAGAAAAAAAGCTGTTCTTTGGTTGGTAGAGTGCACGTGCGGGTGCGCGTTCAGCCGCAGGAAATTCAAGAAATGGGTGATCGATAAAGGAAGAAGTCACCGCGAAATAGGTGTTCATCTCCAAACGTTTTGCCCACGGCAAGTGGTATCTCTGAACGAACTGTTAGACGATGATGTCTCAAACATGATATCAAACGCCTTTAAGGTCAAGATTTGGATCGGGTTGGAACGGGTGCAATTTATAAAGTGAGCCGGCATACGGATTAAAACTATGATATGAGGAGAACATCATTGCGTACAAAGATTGACAGCTGAATAAATTGATCAGATAAAATTAAATGTGGATGCCGCGCTCTGATTTGGCTGATGACTGTCACAATTTTACACAATGTTCCAGTTTGCGACGTTGACGGGAAGCGCGCAAAACTTCAGCAGGTCAGGTCAAACTGATTATATTGGACTATCCTTTCCGGCTGCCGCAACACTATTGTTCCTTATATGTTCGTTACTCGATCCATTGAACGAATTACCCGCGCAAATAACTGTCACAATTGATGCATTCCTAGGCCAAAGATAGATAGTATCAGCTGCCACGCCCCAAATGAAATGGGAAAATCGGACATTTGGTATATTGGAAATTGAAAAAAAACGGAATACGAATTGTGGGAAATAGAGTTTGTCAGAGGGAAATTTGAATGGCCGTAAAGTGCCATCCTCACAGCAGTACACACCTGTTTCATATATTTCAATCTCAGCCCAAAGATTTTAAATTTAGAAATAGGCCTAAAAGTTAATAATTAAGATGACAAAACCATTTGAAAATTGAAAATTAGCTCCATTTCGATTTTCTTTTTTGAAAATGCAAATTGGTTTATTGGTTGGCCGAATTGTGCCACGGATTGTTTATCATGACACCAAGTAGTTTTTCGCTCTTAGCACAGTCAAAATTATATTATTTACAGAAACAGACAGAGACTGCGCATTCAAGTGAAAACGTTTGTGCGCAGATGCTATTAACATAGACTTTGATTTGTTTGCATTTATACATAATCTATTGTTCAAGCACCAGTCACGCATATTCGTAAGATCTATCTAAAGTGCCGTCGTAATTTTGGCAATATTATTACTAGTAACATAAATTGTGGTATCATCGGCAAATGATGTTGATTTTGAGTTTTTCAAATACAGTGGCAAATCATTGACGTAGGTAATGAATATAGAGGACCGAGAATCGATCCCTGTGGAACGCCAACCTCCAAATGTTGCGCTTGGACTGTACAGCCACAAATAAATAATAATAATAATTATTATTATGGTTTATTTCATACTCAATTGTGACCCAAAGGTCAAATAGAATGAGTGTACAATATATAAAAAGTGTCCGTACAACACAGGTTTTTTTTAAATCTATATAAAATATAGGAAAAAAACTTTAAATGCTCCAGTTAAAAAATTGATATGAAACATTAAAAAAGTCCACAGAGAGACAGACGGTCAAATAAACTGATTGACAATACAACACAATCACAGCTGACGTCGCAGAAGGAATTCATGAACTATGGAGCAATCTCATACTGTAAACCACTGGACTTAATTCTTTACGGGTTGTACAGGTTTTAAAATTAATCTTGTTTTTATTCCTCGTTGAATACCCATGACATGATGTAGAGGGAATATGATAATTAAGCTTATAAGGGATCCGGTTTTAAGATTTCACTGGCAAAGTTTTTACACATTTTCTGACGTCTAATTTCAAGCGTGTCGAGCTTCAACAATGAAAGCGATTCCCTGTAAGTCAGACATGGATAAATAATTCGTAGAGCCCTCTTTTGGACCCTTTCAACAGCTGATCTATTCTTTTCTGAAAGACTACCTTGCCAAACAATGCCGGTAGATTCCAAAGTTGACGTAACCAATGATATGTAAATTTGTTTGAGTTCATGAGCTGCTGCACCAAATCTAGACAAGACACGGAGAATATGCAGCCTTTGAGAGGCCTTTTTGACAATTTCGTCAATATGATTGTCCCATTTAAGCTTATTATTCATGATTAAATTCCCAAAACATTTAAAGTTGTCTTCAATATCAAGGACACATTCTTCCAGTGTCAACGGAGAAGGCTGAACCTGGCTGTTTTGTGAAAAATAGCCTCATTTCTTTACATTTTTTTTATTTAATTTCATATAATTTACTAAAGCCCATTGGTCAATATGTGATAATGTTGGTTGCATCTGTGAATGAGGTGGAGTACTGGAATGAAAACATTCTGACAACTTAATGTCATCCATGAAAATGAAATTTGATCCCTGAAGACAATCAGGAATATCATTAATCATAATCATAAATAGTATGGGGCCCAATTTTGTCCCTTGTGGAACACCTGCATGTATCGTCTCCCAAGGAGAAAATTTATCACCAATCTTGACCCGCTGATGTCTATCATACAAAAAATTTGCTATACATTTAATTATGTTACTATTTATACTAAGATTAACTAGTTTGTTAACAAGTATGCTGTAATCAGTCTTATCAAAGGATCACAAGATCACAAGACAGGCGGATCACAAGAAAAGCCTGGAAACTCGTTGCTTCACAAAATACTAAATCCCACCTGAACAATAATGTTTAGCTGTCATGCACACCTATTTGTGTAGTAGATTCTACACATCAAAACAAATATACAAAACAACCTGTAAACCTCTGGTACCTAGTGCAGAGCACTCATTTTATACACTTTGCTGTGCTTTGCTACACTTTTTACAAAGAAATGATCAAACTATACCCACTTCAATGAACCAATAGCTTCCTAAAATTCAGTATAATGGAGTGATGTAAAAATGTTACTTACCAAGATATGTGCTTTTGAGTATTTGATGTAAATATTAAAGCTGAATAAATGAGAATAAGTTGTATTTTTGCAATTTATTTGGTTGTTCACTACATTATATAAGATTTTCAATATAGAAAAACCATATGTAGACTAAATGCGTTTTATGTTTTTCCTGTGAATATTACCAGAGCCATACACAGCTGCTCTAGCATCATGGCTAGATAATTATGGAGCGATGATGTGGTATGGACGATGTAAACTTATATTACTATTGTCAAAGACCAGTTCTTCTGCATTCATAAATGACCAATTTAGTTCAGGTTGATGTGATGACTTACATTTCCTGAAATCTTGTCATGGTCTTGATGATTTCACCCGCAGGCGATATCCTTGAATTTCTTCAACAACTTTACTTAAATTGTAAGTGTGAAGTTACCACGGCTGACATTTTGTTTTGTTCCTTTGATGACGTCAATTTCTAGGATTTCTTGGCCATCGGTGATCTGGAAAATCAGATGACACTTGCTTGTGATCATAGGCATTGTCACTCACTGCCATTCATGAAAGTGGTGCACGCGACAGGCGTCATATATATATATATATATATATATATATATATATATATATATATATATATATATATATATATATATATATATATATATATATATTGTATGTATGTATGTATGTATGTATATATATATATATATATATATATATATATATATATATATATATATATATATACATATACATACATACATACAAATTGAATCACTGTGGATCAAAAAACTAGACACACTGTTTCCTACCGGCATGAATGTCCGCCCAATATTCAAATGAGCTTCAAACAGCGCCACCATACATCAGGCTGAGTGTATAAAAGCAGTTACGCTAACACATCCGTACGCCACTTTCCATCCCTAGGCGTTGGACCAACAAGTGTCATTTTTTCCTTGTAACCTCCAGGTCAGTCCCTGTACACTCTTTACTCATGTATATTTTCAGACAAACGAGTTTTTTAGTATCGTGTCACACAATCCCATCTTTGTAAAGTGTACTTTAACACAACTTCATCTCTGTATATCCCGTTTTCAGTATACACCTGACGAAGCTCTAACTTTAGAGCGAAACGTTGTGTTTTGAGGTACAATAAAGACGTCATGATCTTAACAACCAGGTGTGTTTCAATCCAACCAGTTTCTAATATATATATATATATATATATATATATATATATATATATATATATATATATAATATATATATATACACACACACACACACACACACACACACACACACACACATATATATATATATATATATATATATATATATATATATATATATATATATATATTATATATATATATATATAACGCTTATTTTAAGCCGGGTAGGAGGTGATAACGTGAAAAATCGTATTGATTTCAGTAATTTCTGCCCTTCATCAAAGTCAGAAAAACCTGTACAATAATCTTGTGCGATTGACAGGAGCTGATAGATAAATAAGAGACACATTTGGAGTTACGTCTGATGTTGACATTTGAGTATTTACTTCTCGAAAATAATGTGATACTGATAGATCTATCAGAATAGACAGTGTGAAAAGGGCTAAACAGAATATAGAAATTCCAATTGTGACAAGTTTCATATTCGTAGAAAACTTGCACTTGTCATGCAGCTTAGGTTGATTTTGCCACAATGGCAATGCAAGGTGTACAGGTGTCGAACGAGTGCAGAGGCAGAAAAAATGTAAATTTAAATGTAAAGCCTACAACCTAGCTGCAAAGGTTAACTGAATCTAACACAATATGAAACTCGTAAAACAGATTGAACGGAAAAAAATCAAAGGTCTTCGGTGACGAAAACTAAACTCAATTGGAAGCACTAAAATAAACAGGTAAAGTAAGCTTAGTAGCCTAAAATACAGAAGCGGTTAATCATATGAAATTTGAAATCGATCATGAAACTTTGGCGCTAAAAGTATTCCTGTCACTCGTATTGAAAAAGAGATACACCCGTGGCCACTTTAGTGTTGATTAAGCCTGTCTGGTGCAAGCAGAAATTCTGTTTGTATAAACGAAACAAAGTGGTGGTCGGTGTAATAAATGTAAGGTTCACTATCGGCACCCCACTGTTAGGATTGAGATAACTTTCTACTAAAATGTCTCGCCTGCCCAATTTAAATCGATCACAACACTGCACTGTAGACACGCTGTAAGTCTGCACTCCGACAGTGAACATCAATAACAACGGTCGCGAATATCATACGGGAAAATCCTTCAGTAAGGACGTGGGCAGCTTGATTGTTCAAAATATAAGACATTGTGGTGGCAATTTGGCATCTAGCGAGGTACCACGAGGAGCTACAAAAAACAAGCAAGCGACCGTTTTAAGATAAGCGTGGAGGGAGCCAGAAAAGTTTGGAAGAGATATACATGTATCAGGACAGGTTCCCTTCAACCGGGATGAGAAAAGTGTCGTTCATGGTTACACACATGTGAATACATGTACATGTAAAATGCTACCCCGACTGTACTTTACTCTTACCTTTCCGTACCAAGTGAAATTGGAGTAAGTTTATTCACGGTTTGTAGGAAAGAAAGATGGCTTAGTGCAAGTGAATGTTTATTTCGAAAGTTTTGCAGTCAAGACATGTGATATGTCTGTAATTTAATTGCTAACATTTTCAAAGTGGCATTTTTTCAATTCCCGCGTCTGAATAGAGTCTGAACACGACACTTACGATACATGCTATAGTATCATTGGTATTCATTCACTGCAATATTGAAATCAGCTCAAAATGTGTGATGTTCTGTAACACTGACTGCATTTGAAACACATGAGTTTTACCTGAAACTAAATACTGATAGGGCAAATGCTGTGGTCAACATCATTTGTATACAGTGTATTTTATAATCACTCCGTAATTTCAGGCTAATCGGCGTGTCCATGGGGTACCGATAGTAGGATCAGTATCACCACTGGTACAGGTAAAGTAACCGTTTTATCACCCTTCTGCAGACAGAATTTCTGCTTGCACCAGACAGGCTTGATCAACACTAAAGTGGCCACGGGTGTAGTGCGTCTGTTTGAACCGGTGATTTCAAAAATCAACAAATATGATTTTTGTGCAGATGTAAGAAATTCTGTATTTCAAAATATCAACGAGATGCGGTAGCAAGATAGCAGACTAACTTTTTGAGACCGCCGCGCGGCAGACGTCGTACACGGTACAACGCCGTAACGGTAAAACTTCAAAACTCGCAACCACGTACACTTATATTGAAGATTACACAAATACGCCTCTCAGATTAGAAAGGTGATCTGCAAACTGGAAGACTACAATCAGCCCACCATAGAAACACTTTTAACTTGTAAATGTGAATATAACTGTCATAAGTACCGTACTACAGAGAACAAATCAAGAAGAAAATCAACCTATAGTAAAAACAATCAAGATGTCTGAACAGTGATTTTTAGTGGGCTGGAAAGATTGATATGCGACCGATGGAAACCTACACAGCCTACAGAAAACTGCCATGGCATTATTTTCAATAAAAAAACCAGAATACAATTAAAAGATGAAAAGCAGAATGCAAACGGCTCGCAACAGAGTTAGTATAGGACCTATGGACGCGCGGCCGCGGGCACGCACATCATCAACCGGTAACGGTGTGCAAGTCAACTCTTGAAATCCGACAGCGTACCTCAACCCCGGGAACAGAAAAACCACAGATCCTTTCAAACCGGCAAAATATATACAGTGAAGACAAAAGGTGGATACAGATAGTCCGTATAAGAAAGACCCACACTTCAAAATATGAAGGTGGCAAGGCTACAAGGCAGAAGAGACGCTGAGAAAGACCAATGAACTACGAAGAAAGTCCGGTCTCTGTTTACTGTGAATCAGTACCGATCGCGAAGCGACGTGTCGCATGCCTGTGAGTTAACCGACCGTTGTCAAATGTGATGTTCGCGGAGCCACGAACAGAATCATCTGTACGATGGACAAGGCTCAGATAGCATGAGATCAGACTGATTTTTAATTGAAATTGCGCAGTGTATCATGGACGTTCTCTTGGTCTTTTTTCCGAAATTCGTTGTTCAATATTCAATCTTTAAGCAAATTAATGCCTCTCGACAGATGTTCAGCCTTCAAACAAAAGTGCGACACTTCAGAAACTTCACAATTTTCAACTCAGAAAGTGTGCATGTTCCAGGTTACTAGTCGCAACAGGTTGTGCAGTGACGGAAAAATGTGCGGTTAACCGCGAATAGTGCACCACAAAGGGGCATGTTTTGGGTGAACTGGTGCAATTTGCCACAAAGTTTACCAGTACGTCATATTTTAAAAGGAAAGGGAATCGTCATGCCTGCGCTCCTTTGGTGTATTCAACTTTGACGTTCAAATATAAATACGGTGATAGAGGTACCGTGTATAAACAAAGAGAATGTGTTAGCGTTCTTGCGGTTCCGGTACGTTTGCTGCACAAATCTGGTTTTTGTCCTCCTCAACGGTCCCACCATTAACTTAACAGTTAGGTAGTATGCGTCTTGAAAGTGAAAGACTTGAAACTTTTGCTCAAACTTTCCTGAATGAAACTTCCAACCATTTTCTTACCACATCAACAATAAAAATCGGGGGTCACCATGCAAAGTTTGGAACCTGAGAAACTAATTGTCCAACATTTTGCGATCATAGGCCTATATTTGAAAATTTAAAATGGCCCATTCCTGCGTTAACGCATTTGGGGGGAAATGAAATTTTGGATCTTCGAAAAACTAAGACGGTAAAAGTCCCCACCCCCTTAAAAGGTTTAAATTGAGTCCCTACAAATGGTAGATCAGAAAAGAATTGTAGAAATTTGAGAGTCAGACTATCTGTCCCCGAGGCGCGTTCTACCTTAATTGGCTATATAAAGCCCTATTACTTGCACTTTCGATTTAAATCAGGAGTACGTAAACGAAACCCGGGCTGAAGAGCTATTAACCCCACAGTGACTGCATTCAAGCATCTCCGCTTGCCAAGGTCTCTTGTCCGGCCCGGGTAGCTGGATGCGTGACTAAAACAGAGTAGTTATTAGGAAGTAACCACGGTTACGTGTGGTTCGATACATAGCGGCCGCCGCGTGGTATAAAAATGCATAGCACGCGGCGGCCGCTATGTATCGAACCACACGTAACCGTGTATAACGGACCCGTGCGAGCCGGCGACGGTGGCATTCCAAGAACAGACTTTGGTTACTCCTATATAGTAAAATCTTTTGCCGGTGCACGATTGTAATCTCGTTTCTTATTTTGCCCCGTTCTCGGGCTATAGGTCGAAGAACGGCGTGATTCTGGGGCTCCAGGTTCTCTACGATTTCAGAAATATGGTGGTATACAAATTGTGTGATAAAAATCCCGAAATTTGACTAAAAATGCGATTCTTTAAACTCCCGTTTCAGTCTCGCGAGAGAGATGAAATTCTATTTATTCCGTCAGTCGTCGGCACCCCCGTTGGAGGTTCCGGTGGTAAATGGTTAATTAACGCGATTTTTGAAAAACAAAATTGGAGTCGGTAACCCTTAATTTGTATGTCATTAAATTTAGAATATTTTCATGCGCTAATTTCTATGATTTTCGGCAGAAATTGCACTTTTCTGTGTTTTTTACTCGGTCGGTCGAGCGCGTGAGTGACGCTCTTCCATTTACTGCCTGACACCATTTTCGAACGCCATTGATACGTGACCCCCTTCGCTTACCCTATGCAGTTCTGTGCTTTTATGGTGCAGAAGGACAACAAATAAATGGCTTAGAATTGGCACATCTTGATTGATTTAACCTCTAAGGTATATTGCAAATTTGTATGTTTATCAATATTTCGCAGTTTGAATGAAGAATTACCTGCGCCTAACGACGAAAAGTATAAAACTCGACATGTTACGAGTGTATCGGTGTGCGCCCCCCTGGCGTGGTATAACCACATAGGAGTCATCGAACTCTCAACAGAGGTTACGCGCGGAAATGTATAAATTTGCAGACGGACAAGAGGGTGTTCTGCGCGCCAGGAGGGAGGGGAAAACTCCGAATGAGGCCACCTAAGTAACCTAAAACGGAATTTACCGCGCAACGTACCTCAGTTACAAGTTAAATTACAGAAAGTGGGATTCCATCGTAGCACACGCAGACATTGAATTATAAATGAAAATTACAACAATGATTTTTTTCCATTCATATTTCGAGCCGTGAGATCGTAATAATACTTTGCTATCATCATAATAAAATGACTCTTAGAGGGTCGTTACAGAGGTCACGGTCCTATGCTATGTAAAATTGTGACGTCACCAGCAGTTTTGTCAACACAGCGGGAGATTTAAAGGACGTCGGTGTCGCACAGGCACGTAAAATAGTGGTTTTCTGAATATTTCTGAGGTGTCATTGACAAAAAATGTGTCGATAGCAACAGGTGTGTAACAAGTAAGAGAATACAAGAACAAAAATCATTTGGATAAGATTATCAACGGAAATTTCAAGAAAAACTTCGTACTTTGGAGTCAGTGGTTATCGTGCAACCTGGACACAAATTTGTCGTTTGGTCCAAATTTTTCTCGATCGCAAAATTTAATTGGGCATTTTACGAAAAAAATAAGATCGCTGAAGGGAAAACAGGATCCTTGACAAGTGTTCTGCAAAAAACTGTATAATTCTGAGTGCCCAAAAGATTTATCCAGATTTTTTTCTGGTGCGGCCTGTGTAGCGTCAGGTTGTTGCCAATGGCAACGTATATATTTATCATCCATACATTCATATTTTTGCTATTTCTGATATTTTGTTGGCCTGACGACGTAGATTGACCTCTATTGTGTTGACTGTTGTGATTCATTTACTATTTGGATGCATTTTTTTAACTTTTGACAATATTTAAAACTTTGGCTTTTGAATTTTATTTATTTTCAAGCAGTTTTGTAACATTAAGTGAAATTGCCCCTAATACAGGAATTTTGACTAATAGAGCATGCTCTACTCAATCACGATAAGTCCCTATCAATATCCCTTGCAATATTCCTATCTGCTAAGAAAACAGTGAAGAGATTAATGGCCTACATCTGTATATGTACACTGCATCTGCTTTGTATTATCTAAACATCTTTTTAAATCCCTAACTGTTTCCGTAGGATTGAAATAATAAATAATGAAGTTTGATAAATAAAATATACATAGAATATTGCCAGGGAAACTGATAGGGACTTATCAACATCCTTGCAACATTATTTCTTGCAACTACAGTAATACACAACAAATACTATTTCTTTCAGCTTGAATGGTGTGTTATTGCATTTGACAATGTGAAGTTACTTCAACCATTTAGTGATATCCTGGATGATCAACCCTACATTCATTTTGATACCAATCTTGATATGATCAATCTCGCACAAATAGAAACCTTAACCTTAATTTATAAGTGATCGGAGAAACTTAAATTTCAAGGTGCGTACTAGCTTAAAAGTATTTTCCGTCTTGTAGCATGGGCATACTTAAATCACAACAGCAACTGTCCCACAGAGCTTAACTGTGATGGGAAGGGGCCATTGAGGTACTCTCGAAGCAGAGCATATTAATTGGTCGAGTAAATACCTGTACAGTACTTAAATATTTGTAAGAGAGGCATGTAATAAAAACATTATAGCCAAAACAAGGGACTATGTACCCTCGGGGCAGGAGACCATTTGCCCTCCTTACGTCGGGCAAATGGTCACCTACCCTCGTGCACATAGTTCCATGTTTGGGCTATAATATATATAATTACCCGGTAACAATTAGTCAACAATTAGTGAGCTGGTACATCTCAACTCAAATTCTGTGCATGATTTATGTTCAATGGGTTAATTTTATGTGTGGCCTCAGACATTGTTTTTCTCATCTAGTGTTTCATAGAGGTTCCAGCCAGGCAGCTGAGCAACAAGGTAAGGATGAAAATATTGGAGGTAGAAACTTACGAGTAAATTTTCTGTAAATAAGTACATATAGTTTATCCTTTAAATTAGGCCACAGTGATGAATTCTTTGTTTCACATCCCATGCACATGGGTTTTTGGAGGTTTAATGAAAAAACACTGTATTTCAACAGGACTTTCCCTTTACCTTTTCTGCCAACAAATCATTGCTTACAAACTTTGTAAAGTGTTTTTGCATGGTTGCAGAATATTGCATCGTTGTGCAAATTATGAGGTGAAAAAGAGGTTTCTGGTTTCCATTGTGGATATTATGTTTGGTAGACATTGAATAAAAATATTAAAGACTAATCATGGAAATTAATTTGGCTTGTTCCATTTCCAACTGTACAGTTGCTAGATATTATTATACAGTGCCTATATATTCTCATGTAGGAGTAACTCGGTATCATTTGGAATCAGAAAATGTATTTACATTTGTAAAGCTGTACTATCGATAACTGTTCCCTGTTTTTATTATTTTGTCCTGTGTATCAAGTGTAGTTTCTCGTCAAACTCTGTAAAGCATGATGAATGTAAGTTTTTAGCCAATGAACACGACTTATTTGTGTACAATCACTGCTGTTTAATGTTGAAAATTGAATTTACATCTGGATTTAAAGTCATTTGACGACAAAAAAACAATCAGACCATACACAACCACATCCTGTATTAACAAGCAGAAAACTAGATATTTTAGGAAGCAAGAAACGTTATAAACAAGGATACACAGAAGAAAAATAGCGAAGAATTGTCAGAAATTACAGACAGTAACCCTTTGCTGCAGATGCAAAAAATTGTAAAACACCAATGTTGAGAAGTCCCTATCAATGTCCCTTGCAATGTTCATATCTTCCTAGGGAAGTGAAGAGATTTGATCAGCACTTCATCTGGATATATACACTGCTTGAACACTGCTGTGCATTAAATCAGCTTTTCTGAAGTTCCTTGCTGTTTCCTTATGAATATTTGAATACTGCATGGGAATTTGACAGTGCCTTCAATATCAAGTTTGGTATTTTATATTTCTTGCATCTGCATTATAAATCCTAAAGATCAGAAAAGGACAAGCGATAAAAATGTCTGTTTACTTTTCAGTACCAAACTCTGCAAAAGTCAATAGAAAAACTGACCTGTAAAACAGTGCAATTACAGAGGATTCACAAGAGGTTAATACACAAGAAATACCATATGATAAGTAATCCGCAGGTAAGTATTTTCTGGCAGGAGACTACAGCAATGTGAAGGATTAAAATTTGAAGCATATATAATAGTAGCTTTGCATGTGGGCGTTAGGTTGTTTCGACCGGCTTCACCTACAAGCACTGTGCTGCAAAGTGCGATGAAGAGAACAATAATCATGCACTTTTGCACATTTACAAAAATACTGAAAAAAATATCCTTTTAACTGAAACATGCAAAATTTGCGATGAAGAGAAGTAGAGACATGTAGTCCATTTCTGTTTCACTCGTTTGGACCTGCTTTTCCAAGATGAAAATGTTCACATCTGAATAAAATGCCTGTACTGATTGTTTCAAAATGTCATATTATCTTCATACTGTCGATATATTCAACCTTTTTCAAGTTTCTCAATATCATTCCATAGCATTCAAAACATGCGTAGCCGTATTGCGCCGCCGAACACGCCACCATTGCAAGCGTGTAGGAAAACTAGACATTGTGTAATATTGACTTCTACACTGAAAAGGGTTGTAAATAATGTCAGTATGAGGATAATATGATATTTTGTAATGAACAGTGCAGGAATTTCATTTATATGTGAAAATGTTCAATTGGAAAGCAGGTCCAAATGAGTGGGACAAATCGGCCACTTTCATGACCCCCGTGTGACCCCTACATCCTGGCATTTTTGTTGGTATAAGTTTTACTAATTTGAGTTCAAACTCTGCAACCGTGAACCTTTTGATCATTGAAATTTGTGTACTCCAACTCATCCTTGAACAAAACTTAGGATTTTATTAGTCACAAAGGGAGAAAAGTTGAAGGTTGTATGATGCCATACCAACAGAAATACCAGATTGTGAGGTCACTCAGGGCTCAGGGGTCATGAAAGTGGCCTATTGGTTTGCGTCATCTCAACTTCTATTCATATCCTGTGGCAGTGCTTTTCCAAGCTTAGCATAAAATATGCAAATTGCCTGAAAACAATTTTCAATATCAAATATTATTTATAGCAAGTGACTAATTTGCATCATTTGTGGGTGAAGAAGAATATTATTACTGAATATTTTTGTTGTGCATTGAATGAGTGTAAAATACAAGTAATATTTCAAGAGTATTACCATACAAAATAATTCTGTATATTGAATAACTGGTTAAAGATCTTTCTTTACCAGATGAGGTGCGTCAAGTCATATCTAATTCTGTCATACCAAAGGAGAGTTCACCAATTACAGAAAGCCCATCAACAGATGAGACAGAGCATTGCTTCGTTACAGAGGCACTGCATTACTGAAACTGCTGGCTGCATCAGACAACATGAAAAGGTGAGTTTTTAACTTTTCCCTTTAAGTGATGATCCCTCATGTATGACAGGTGTCCAGTAACTTGTAATAATTTCTCACTGAATTACATTAGATGACAGTTGGTTTTACTGGAACACCACCTGCACATTTCTTTACAAAATGCCATCCAACAAGAAGGTTCAGCACTGTCACTTGTTATGCTGTGATTACTGGAGAAAATGAAATAAGTTAGTATCATGTCATTCTATTTCTGAAACACCGGATATACACTTGATAATCTCAACAAAACAATCCATTTTGATGCATATTGCATGATAGTTGCAATTTCAGGAAATGCATAGAAGACGCCAGACAGGTGGTACTAGAGCTGAGAGCAATCCCGGTGAAGATTTACATGGTACGAAAAGTAATTGTCTTCAAAAAATCAAAGCACTGATTGGATTGACAACACTTAAAACCATTATTCATCTTCCAAAATTAGGTCTCTTCAATGGCAAAAGATGACCATGAAGAGCAAAGGCGTAAAATGGACCTTGCCTCAGTATGTCTACCACTTTTGACTTAAAATTAATTAAACTTGGATGAAAATTAAATTTGGATGAAAATGTTTTTAATTGCTTGAAACAGAATATCGAATCAATAAAGTAATGTTTTGTATGTCTTTTTCAAATTTACACCAGATAAAAAAAAAATTGTCATGTTGCCACAATAAAGTCATGTCATGATCACTTTTCCCTCACACTCTCTTTCATTAACCATGTCCTCACTGATCTAAAAAATTGTAATTGCTTCTTTTCATAGCATAATGTCATCATACTTATAATATCACCCCAATTAACATCTAAACTCTTTCTCTTTTTACATACTTTCTACATCACCCAATTTAGTACTACATCCCATCACATCACATCACATCCTAACTATCACTAGCTTCATTTATTTTTCTACATCCAGGATCAGATTTTTGTGAGACTCTATAGCTCAGTGGGCAGAGCAACAGATCCATGTTACAGCACCGACAGGATCTGGGGTCCCCAGGTTCAAACCCTGGTGGAGTCAATTTACTTTTTCCTGGCATTAAGAGTCCAGCAGTACTGAATGATGTATTTGCTGCATCTCTGTTCCATCACCATTTTCAATCTTCCACATCTGGCAATTAAAACACATTTCATTTTCCAGGTTTATTCCATTACAGATTTTACTGATGAATTTACTTCCAGTGGAATACCATGTATCCTGAGTTCACTGCTCCTGAAAATGAACAAGTAGATATCAATGAGCACTATTTTATAATAGTTTAATTCCAAATTATTTGTAGAAAGTTGCACATTTAATAAGATTCATGAATTATTTTTATTGTTAGTTGTACATGTTATTCAAATATGAATGCAGATTTAACAAACAGATGAAACTGTAGGAGATGTAATTACTGGGCATTTCATTTTTTTTTTGAATTATCACAAGAAAACTTCAGTAGATGCACACGAACAAAATATAACACAACATCCAAAAGTTACAGCTAATTGAGCTTCAAGTAATATTTTATTTTGTACAGGTAATGGGGCATTTACCTGAAAACGAACTCTGGGATAAGCTTTATTCATTATTAAGTTTTACTCTCTTTTTTTAATCCATATGCAGGACAAGAAGCTGACGTGTGTGCAATATCTGGATGCAAATATCCGGGAAGTAAACGTTTACAAACCTTGCATGGTGTGTACGAGCTAAAAGATGATATTGTGTTAAATATGAACAACAAAGACCACATTAAAACCTGCAACAGACATTTCAACAATGAAAAAAACCGTGGCCACCCACATGGGCACACTAAATACCAAACCAAAAATAATCTGCCAAAGTAGTCTCTGTCACAAAGAATGCAATGTAAGTCAGTCACAACCATGCAATCTGCACTGTGTGACACTTGGACTAACAAATCCCCAAACATACCAAGTCACATGTGATTTCTTAGATGAACATGAAGAAATACACATTAGAACAGTGAGCTTTTATGAGTTGTTTACGGTAATATTTTTAACCTTTACTTGTAAATTATTAAATGTGTACATTTTAATCTCATAAATGACTAAGTCAATAAACTAAAGAACTGCTTCAACAAGCTTCATTTGTATATATATTGTTTGTATACTAATAGTATAGATGAGTTACTATTTCATTGTAAAGTGAAATAAAAAATCGTGTCAAGGACACAGTCGCTTCCATATAGTGTGCTAGGCAGATTTCAGAGATTTTTAACCAAAAATGGGATAAATTGCCCCAAAATTCAAATATAGAAATTTCACTTACAATTTGGGCATATCTAACTTAGCTCAAAGTTAGAAACCTGCATAATACAAATTTCAAAGCAGTTGGATAAGTCACATTTCAGAGAAGACTAATTTTGGACCAAAAATAGGGAAAATTTGAAAACAAAACATCCCATTTTGACCAAAATAACCCAGAATTTGGCTGTATTGCTTGACAAAGTCACTGGAAAATAAAATAAACATATTCAAGTCACTGAGAACCATCCTTTCACCAAGTTTGAATGAGATACCTGACATAATTTCATATTAGAAAAAAGATTATGATGTATGATCAGTCAGGATTTTTAAGAGACACATGAATGGAGACATCATAATGACAGCTGTTCACCCAGCAGGGTGCAATGAAACAGATGTTTTTGCAGTGCCAGCTGTTTAAGGTAGTTTTAATATTTTCATATGATATATTTGTCAAACTCATTGGGAGGACAAAAATACAAGAAAAATACTCAAAAGTTACAGCTCATGGAACTTTAATTTGTTTCACATTGTGTGATTGACCCTTTTTTCTGCTCTGACAAGCAAACAAACAAATTTATTTTTGTGACTAACTCTGGCAAGATGAGTTCATATCAGGGTGGTGTAACACTGTGTCACACCACTCATGACTGGTCAAACGGTCTTGTTTATTAGTGAAATTAGAGAAGAAAATGAGCATGTGATTCATGGAATGGATTTGTGATGTTGACAAATCAGAAAGTTTCATCAATGTTTTCAAGAAAGTAACTGCCCTAGATAAAGTTGAAGACAATATCTCCTTTTGATCTAAGCCCTTCCAAGCCAAAGTCTCCATTGTACTGATCCTCTCACAGATTAAACATTGAAAAGTTCTTAGATAGGGTGAACTTGAACATGAAAGAACTGCAGTACTCAAGTGGCATACTTCAGGAAATATGACATCAAATCAATTCCAGCAATCATAATCATTCAAGTAAATTACCAGGTCCAATAAACAATAAAAACAAACAAACAAACAAACAAAGATCAATGACGAAATCAGTAGTACAATCTTGAACCACTTTATAAGATCAGCGCGTAGTTAACCAGGCTGAGCTAGCATGCTACACCCGTCAAGATTGAACTAGAGTGACATGTTATTGTACAGTAATTCAGCTAGCTGCCAAATTACTGTTCTGAGTCAAAGTCAGGAATGCTGTCTCTCATCATCTGAGTGACAGATTGTCATATTTGACCTTTGATTTTTCTCACTTTCTGTGACAAAGCTGCTACATTTCCGGTCGAAATATGCAAGATAGATAGCTGTTTTCACATCCTCAAAAGTGTGTCTGACAGATTTCCCCTTTCATTGTTTTAAAGATATGGGCAGTTAAATGTGTTGGACTAAAATTTTTATTGCTCAAAAAAAGAAGGGCAAGCATAAGAAATCTGTGACACTGTTTTCAAGCATATAACAATATCTTTCCATGATATAAATTTCAGACAGAAATCTATCGTGGATCCTTGGGTCCTATTGATTTTCATAACTTTCCTAAAATTGATCTTCTGAAAATCAACTATGACTGATTAAGACATCATTTATTACATGTAATGATTCTAGAATTTCATTGAATACTAATTATGAGTATTATAACAATTACCTGGTGTTTCTACATGATAATTGGTGGTGTCACGGTCCCTCCACACCGTGGTGGTGTACCGGTACATGACAAACATGTGTTTAGGGGAGAACCATTTGATTTCTGGGGGGGATATGGAGGATTTTGAGAAAAAAAATTTGTCACCAGGTGAGAGAGAAGAAAAAAAAATTGATCCTGTCATGGCCTGAGAAAAAAAAAATGATCCTGTCATGGCCTGAGAAAAAAAAAATTGTCATAACAGACAGAAGAGAAAAAAAATTGTCACAATGCACCAGAAATAAGCAAAATTTGGAAACCTTATTCTCATGTATTCTTTGCCGGCGCGCCGCCATAGGCGGCGCAAATGTTTTACCACAAGCAATTCTTATGTTTCTTTTCCAGCACTTATGATAAAAAGCATGCACTACATAGGTCTACTTTACACCTCAGTACACTCAATGTTTTCCTTCCCTTTTCTGACCCAAGAAATCATATTTCAGGATTTCTGTTGCAATATCTCAATGGCATAGGCACTATCTAAAGGGGACTATTTGACTTCTGTAAATTGTGAAAATTTAAAACACAAGACAGGAGTCAATAAACTAGTGTTAAACCAATATATTTTTCTCAATATAAATTTGTTAGAAAGATGTAGCTTGACAATGAAAAATGAGGAACAACAAATATAATGAAATACAATGTGTGAGCCTTGTTTTTCTGACCACAAACACCGGATCGCAAACATACCATATTCAGGCTTTTCATTAGAAGCTGGCAGCTGGAGAAATGACACAAGAAGGTCACAGATTTTCCGTTCCTGTATATCATTTGTCTTCAGTCTCTGGCAAACAGAACTGTTTTTCACACATTGTACTGTCATTGTTTGGTTGTTGAATATTGTGACTCAAAAACTGATCATGCAAAAAATGTAAAAAATATCAGTGTTCAATGTCATTTTCAAACAGTTTTACCGAGTGCAAAATAAACTGAAACTCCTCTCAGATTGCACCATTAAACACATCAATTTCTCAAAATTCCCAATACGAGAGGGGGGACCCCCTCTCGTGCTCTCCCCCTTGGGGTATTCTGACAGTTTCACTTAGTTAAAAAAATTAAAAACACCTCTCAGATTGCACCAGACTGCACCATTGCACACATCAATATCTTAAAAATTTCCATGCAAGATAGGGGAAAGCCCCTGTGACACTTTCCCCCTAAGCCTCTCGCGTGTTCTCCCCCTGTACTTTCAAATTCTGCCCGGTCAGATATCCTAGTGAAAACCCTGTCATAATACCCATCCAAATTAAACAATATACTATATGGTTAGATACTGAGTGAGCTTTTATATCTTTATTTCATTGTGACTTTGAATTTCATTTTGATGTGTTCACCTTTTTTGAACCATCATGAGATAACTGATGGTAGTCTAGCAGGGTACATGTACATCAGGATTTGAAAGGTCTTTACTGTTGCTGTATTTTGTAAATTTTACAATTACATGTATTGGTATTAAACTTTTCTAAGTGGGGGATCAGTCAAAATTTCAGAGTTAGAGAGGGAGGTTACTCGAATTCATCATGGTTGGCGGGGGGAGGGGGGGGTCACTCGAAATTTCGGAGTTTCAGGCCGTAAATAATGACGGCTCCCTTTACAACGCATTACAAACTTGATGACCAATAAAAAAAAAAATTTGCACTGCTACTCTATTTGAAAAAAAAAAATTGATGCAGGTCTGACAGTAGAAAAAAAAATTGCTGTCACTCTGACAGGAAAAAAAAATTTGCTTCCATACCCTTTTCCTCCATACCCCCCCCCCCCCCAGTAAATCAAATGGTTCTCCCCTTATGAGTATGACAGCCATTAAAATATATCAAACCTGGCAAAATTCTTTAAATGTATGGATAAATCTTTTGAAAAAGGGCAAACCTTTCAAAATTGGCATGCACTAACCTGGTGTACCAAGGATTCCATATCTGCAATCGAAATCAGTGCCACGTAAATGGAAATGTCCCATCCAGGCGGTTTTTTGCAGCAAAAACGTCATTTTTTGGACGATTTTAGGTCAAGTGGTGATGACCACAGCTGACAATTTTCACGAATAAAACCAAAAATAAACGCAAGAGCCTGTCAAAAGCACACGAAACATAAATTCCGGTTCACTATCGAATCAAAGATATCATCCTTCGGTGAAATGAAAACATATTTACATGACAAGGAGCTGAAATACGACGGGGTCGTTTCTGTATCGGCGACTCACTCACGCCCGCTATCAGCTGTTTGACCTCTGACGTCACAAATGTACATAGCATAGGACCGCGCGTCGCGTTCGGAGTTTTCCCCCTCCTCCTGCTGCGCGCCAAACATCATAGTCTGGTTCCCTGACCCATTTTCCCCGGTAGAGGGCGTGGGTACCTGACCTATTTTTCCCCACGCCCTCTACCGGGGAAAATGGGTCAGGGAACCTCCAGGTATAAGGGTGCCGGAAATAGACAAGTGCGGGGCCTAAGTGAGGGCCAGCACAATCAAAGTGCGAGCGAATGTGAGGGCTTGAAGTGAGGGCTCTCACAATCGAAGTGCGAGCAAATGTGAGGGCTTGAAGTGAGGGCTCTCACAATCGAAGTGAGAGCGTATTTGAGGGTTGAGACTTGCGAAAATCAGTACTAAATTCACCTTGATCGAATGAAGACTTGTGATCAAAGTCACTTCTAAAAGTGCGATACGATCTCCACTTAAGTGTTAACGGCGCAGCCCTGTGTATGAGCATGCATGGAATACATCATCGATCGAAGCTTCACGATATGAGCGAACGGCTATTAAAGTACATGACGTCCCTGACGGAAAAAAATTGTCAAACACCGTAAAAATATGAATATCTTTTCATCGTTGAGTTTCTTTAAGAATATAATGTCTGGCTGATTTTAAAAATCGGCGACTGACTGATCGGGCAGGGATCGCACATTCAAAGTGCTTGTCAAAGTGAAATTCAACGCTATATGTGCGACAGGTAGAAATATTAGAACATCAGTCATCGCCATGATTAGGTTATACACTGTCAGGACTGAAAAACACTTTCTTGTAAAGCTTTTAAACTTGAGACAAGCCCATCGGGCGATTATCGTTATTGAAATTAATGCCATGACAATGACACACAGGACTGATCACGTCGTTCAAAATCTCAAGTGTCTCTCGACACTCATGAAGGCGCGACTTTGCACAATTTTTAAATAACGAATATTTACAGTCTAGTATCGAAGTTTGACATATCGACGATTTCGGGACTATAGAATCGATACTAGACGATACTAGAATGAACTGCGGTTGTCCCATGGGAAGCCGCGTCTGTGTAACCGCCGATATTCACCGGCGTTTTGGGGACTGTATATCGATACTACACGATACCAGAATAAATGCTTGGTGCCATGGCACGCCCGGTCTGTTAAATCGACGATATTTACCCGATATTTATCGGCGATTCTAATATCGATATTAGACGATACTTGAATGACTTGCCCTGTGCCTCGGCACGCCGGATCTGTGGAATCTCCGTTATTTAGGCCTACCCTACATTTTTCGGCGATTTGGGGACTCTAATATTGTCGGGAATGGAAATCCGACAGAAATAATGCAAAACAGATAGTATATTTTCTGTTTATTATCCAGGGTTCTGTACACATACTAATGATGATTTCACAGCGTCAGTTTATCTATTAGTCTATTTGTTAGTTAAATGAAGCCATAACATGCAAATCTGACCTTTCATTGTGTTTTATTTTATGTCGACTTTGACATTTAACTTTGGTCATAGACCCTCGAGAAAAACTGTGATCTTCATCGTTACCAGAACATTCACCATGACTGGTATCAAAAAACCCTCAAAATTCTCTGTGTCATTACTCGGAACGTGCCATGCAAGAGCAAAGTGTACATATTCAGAACGTTAGTTTGATCGTTATGAAATTCAGTGTTAATGCGAAGTATTGTTGTCGGGGACCGCTTGGCAAACAAAACTCAATACATTCCAAGATAGATCGCACAAAAAAACCCACAGCAGTTGCCTGTCCCGTTTTTCTCGAGGGTCTATGCTTTGGTGTATATATAGAAGTAGAACCACGGAATAAAATGTGTGTGTTGTAGCAGAATTACAGAACACATCGTGTCTGCTTGTCTGTCCATCAGTCACACCAAGACGAATTTCCCTTCGCCACAAATATCGACACTAAACGATATTTGATACTAGAATGACTTGCCCTGTGCCTTTACAGTTCAGGCCAAACCCGACTTCCAAGGACTGACTCTAGCTTCGATACTAGACAATACTAGATTCTGTCAAATCGCAAGTAAATATCCGATACATATCTGAGATTTCACCACCTTACAGTTCTGGTCAAACCCGACTTCTGAGAAATGACTCTAGCTTCGATACTAGACGATACTAGATTTTGTCAAATCGCAAGTAAATATCCGATATATCGGAGATTTCACCACCTTACAGTTCTGGCCAAACCCGACTTCCAAGGACTGACTCTAGCTTCGATACTAGACGATACTAGATTTTGTCAAATCGCAAGTAAATATCCGATATATATCGGAGATTTCACCACCTCACACTTCTGGCCAAACCGACTTCCAAGGACCGACTCTAGCTTCGATACTGGACGATAATAGATTCTAGCTGTCAAATCGCAGGTAAATATCCGATATATCGGAGATTTCACCACCTTACAGGTTCTGCGTCAGGGTTCAGGTGTCCGAATTTAACGTGTTCATCGGGTGATGGCATATTCAAGCCAAATACCGTGATATAATATTTTTAGACTCATATTGTCGCCATTGCTGCATTGGTAAGGTTGAAAAAATACGCGGAGTCTTTGAGGTCGGCAGTATTGCTCTGTCTCATTTATTGTTGACAGTACAACTGGCTTAATTTTGAAAGTCAGAAAATTTTCAACGGTGAGTTTTAGTTACACGTTCAGTATTTTACGAGTGCGTCCCTTCGGAAGCAAAAACTGTCGACTTTTATACAAGCTAATAACTTGCTCCAGACCATTGACAAGTGTCTAGTTATGACGCTTGGCCAATTTCAAGATTAAACTGCAATTATCATTTCCATCTAACACAAATTAGAATGACGGTACGCTGAGAGACCACATCCGATATTGACACATGAGAGAGAGAGAGAGAGAGAGAGAGAGAGAGAGAGAGAGAGAGAGAGAGAGAGAGAGAGAGATTTTAAAGAGAGATTTTTAGAGAGAGTATTTTACTGGGAAATAGTAGCCACTGCGTTCAGTTGAAATATGTTTCAACACCACCTTTTTCTTACGATCGATTAAGTCTAGGTTGTTGTAAACGTAAATGGACAAAATGTCTTTGGCATCCTACGTGCCTGTCACAGAGTTAATGTTTATTTCAAGGCTGATACACGAAGCATACATACACCGACGGTCCCTCCACCCAAGGGAGGGACGGTGATGCATATTCGTTTTACAGCAAGTGATTCGGTCGCGATGTGTTGCTCACCGATAGATTGCTTGTTCTAATCATCCAGTCAAAGAAGACAGTCAAATTTCTATCTAATGACTGGTCAATCGCTGACTACACAGAGATTAGGCCTATAGCTATGATTTCTGTGACAATATAATTGACATGATATTGATTCAGTGAACAATATTCAAGGGCTCGTTGACCAAAATGGCATACTTTATTGAGGTAGAATATCCATCATTGTTAACAAATGTGTAAAGGTTACAAGCATTCATGACCCTGATATTCTGATGCAATCGATCTTTTGAAATGATTATCAAACTTTGTGTACAGAGAAAATAAAAAGCATACTGTAAGTACAAACGTAAAAAAGAACTTGTCATTTGCTGTTGTCTGATTTCTCAGAGTTTTAGTAGCTATTGAATCTTTTTTATCCTCAAAAAATCAATCATAGAGAACCAGACAAGTCTCCAAAAATACATTTTCCCATGATCTTACTTTATCTGGTGAACAAGCCACTCTAAAATTTCTTCAAAAAAGTTTCCTCTTTCTTCGAAAATTCTCCGGCAAAATCTCCGCATACGACGCCATATGTCGGATAAACAGTAAGCTTATCAGAGTTCACGTGCCCAGGTCGTGAATTGGTTTGACTGAAGTCACATTTATCAGTCGCGCTATAGTCGTACAATGGTACCATAAGAAGTATCGCTCGCTTGATTTGCATGTATCAATAATAAAAAGGATATCTGTGATATTTGAAATGCAATGACTAAAAAACACGGAAAGGTTAACGAAAAAGACGGAAGTGATGTAATGGGTCATGATCTGTACGCAGGTCATTGTGTACTCGTTCCGCGCTCAGCCGTTCCAACTAAACTGTTCGCAGAGCTATGCCACGCCGCGACTGTATTCTGGTGATAGTAAGTTTTCATTCCACGTCGAAACATCGTCGTAATCCACGCGCCTCTTTACGGCAACAGCTCAGCGCTACCCGTCAAGTGATTTTTTGCGTAGGTCAGCGGAGCGAAAATTATTGCTCTGGCTCGCGAGAATGCGTTGAAAAACGACTTTGACTCTCATTTTTCGTATGCCTGAGCCCGAATTTGATCGGTTCAAGGCGCCCCTCACTTCAAGCCCTCACATTCGCTCGCACTTCGATTGTGAGAGCCCTCACTTCAAGCCCTCACATTCGCTCGCACTTTGATTGTGCTGGCCCTCACTTTGGCCCCGCACTTGTCGATTTCCGGCACCCTTACATACCTCGAACCAGACTAAAACATCACAAGTTTACTGACCCGGTGACCTGCTGAGGTCAGGTGTTCAACGGGGCATGCCGGCAGCGGAGCTAGCTTGGGCCGCGCGCGGTGGGGGGATACATACGCAGTTCTAACGTCGCGTGTCGGCTTTCATACGACTACTGAAGTTTTGAAATTCTGACACAAAATGCATTATTATCCAATGACGATTATATCTTTGCATTTTTCACAAATATTTTCTAACTTGCTGACTGGTCATGTACAGTACGCGTGTACCGTAGGATGTACGCGTTTCTAGAATCTAGTAGTGAAGTCAGCTGATATCGATCACAGGTGCAGGTGGTGAGCGTCACGGTTGCTTGGATAGTCGATTGAAAGTGTGAGGCCGAAGGCCGAACCTCGGTACTGCTTTACACAAGTCAGTCCCGAGGTTCGGCCTCAAACTTCGATCCAGGGCCTTCGATCGACTATCCAACTTGAAGCAACGCTGCACCCACGCGTAAGCTTACCTGTGGCCCCGATAACATTTGATGGACATCTTTCGTTGTCAATGAAATGAGTCCGTTTTTTATAGCTTTGATAAACAATCTATCAAACTTGCTCTCTGACTTAGTTCTCACACTGTGCGTATCGTAAAGCATTGCATTGCACCATGGCCATGTTTGACCGTGATGAAGGAAGTCAGCATAGACCACCCGGCCCATAGTCGTCAGAGGTACTCGCAGCGCCGCCGTGTTGCCTGGCTAAAAAGTCGATTGAAGGCTGAGTGTGAGGCCCTGTCCGATAATTTGCATCCATATCTGCCAAACCGCTTTCGAACGATGGCGTGGATGGTGGTAATTGCACGTTTTCTATTCAAAAATGTTGCAAAATAATTGAGATACAACACTTTACTGACACTTTCATCTCAAAAGTAGAAATATGCGTCTATTTTTTATAACAACGCTTATGAGTTGTAGGCTATCAAGTTCGATAAAACCCATTCGGTGGTTTATTGTCTCTATGTTTAGATGACTTTATATATATCAGGGTATCTCAGGAAACTAAAATATACAGTCTTACTTTTTAATGCATAAATCTCACAAATACGGTAAGTTTTATGTAGAATCAAAACCTGTAAAACGAGTGAAGTTTCGGGATAAGGAGTTTGGAAAATGGGTGGGTCGGATCACCCACTGAGTACGAGTAGGCTATATGTAGATTTTGTTACCATCAGTTTTTATGACAGGACAAGTCGACAAATATAAAGTCATTAAGTTAGGTTTTACTGAATTGATCCTTTTTCAACTGATTAAAGGTTATATAAATTACAACTCACAAAAAACAACATCATGATGAAGCAAAGATTGAATGGGGGAAAGTTCTGACACATATTCACAAAATCCAGGATAGACCTTTGTACTAATATGGTGAGTTTTGTGTGGAATTTCAAGCAAAACATAAAATGAATGAAAGTTTCATGATAGGTTTGGAAAATTAGTAGGTTGGATTACCTACTGAGTGTACATATAGATTTTGTTACCATAAGTTTTAATGACAGGACATGCCAACAAAAATATAATGAAAGAAAGTCATTGTCATAAAATTAGGTTTTAATGAATTGATCAGTTGTCAACTGATCAAGTATTAGGCCTATAAGCTTCAGCCTTACATGTATAAATATAACTCACAAAAACGAACAACAAAGAAACGATGATGAAGAAAATATTGAATGAGGGAAAGTTCTGACATATTTCCACGAAGCTATTCAGACTAGACCTTTGTACTGTCGTTTGTTGACAGTTATAATTTTCAACACTTCTGTACAGTTATAATTTTCAACACTGTGTCATTTCAGGTAATAAATTCAACACTTGACTCGTTCCTTTATCAATGACTTGTATCATCCTCTGCATAATTCATTCTTCAACACAATTTAGCTGTGGCACCTCCACTCTCTCAAAACAATTTATGGAACCTTCAAGAACCAGAAAACGCTGTAGCAAAGAGTGTTGTTTGTTATGATAAAATATCAAATACTATATTCGTGAATGAATACAACTGAATATAGGCAAAAATAAGTAGACATCAATAATCATTGATACTACCAGAAATAAACCAGTGTATCCAGAAATACCAAGTGTACAAATATAATGTGAAATAAGTCTGGCATCTTCTTGAATTTTTAGGGGTGCCTAGAGATAAATATTGAATAAACATCGATCGATCATTCATTGCTTGGTATGCTTTCACAATACAGAATGAATGAATGGAAGTAAGGTGACACTTTATGATTTAGTGTAGCTGCAAGTATCATGTTGTGGTTTCGGGCCACAGTTTGAAATTGATGGACCCAGGTGAATCGGCAAGACTCAGATCTATAAATGATTCGACTTCAAACGTTGTCCTTCAGCTACAACATCATGTAGGCCTATTTACCTTGAGATTCAAGATTCTGCCCTATCTAAATCTAAACCTAGTCACGAGTTACCTGAGCCCCTCCAATGGCAAAGACACATTAGATATTGACACAAGATGCCAGGGAACAAGAATTTGATTTTTTGATTTTTTCCCTACCTCCCCTGTTAGGCCTATATATTTTCGTACAATTCATGAATTAAAGATCACCGTGGAAGGGATTGAGAGATCATTTTGCAATCCCCAACTCTTGCTGTATATCAAAAACAAAATAACTGTAAAAAAAGAGCTTATCATGTCATTGTCTCCAATCAAATTCAGAAAAACATTTTACCGTATATGACTTTTTGGGAACATGCAACTTTGTAGTCAACTTGCCGTATGTTTCAGGCGAGGCAATCACTTGCAATATGTCAATGTGGGTCAAAGATCAAGCGGACAAAATCAGGAAAACGTGAACTCTGATGTGAAATTTCAATAGAAGTGCCTTGGGGGTGTGGGTGTGCTCTGGCATATCCACTTCTCAATAATTTTGGTAGCACATCAAGCTCAAACAAACCATAATCGGGAACTATTTCATTCAGCGGGGTTCAGCGAAGCATACTTGTCTATATTATAAGATCCCTGAGTCATTACAACGTCCGACCGACCATAGGGGGTCCAATCTCCGATGATGACGATGATGATGATTAAATATTTAAAAATGAAGATAAATAAACATATATTTGGACTCAGTAAATTTGTTGTTATTGTTGTTGTTATTGTTGTTGTCGTTGTTGATACTATTTGCAGAAAAGAACAAAGTATGCGCTGCAAATTTCAACACAGCCTAACTATACATGTGCGTCGCAAATTCAATACAGCCTAACTATACATGTGCGTTGCAAATTCAATACAGCCTAACTATACATGTGCGTTGCTGCCTAACTATACATGTGCGTTGCAAATTCAATACAGCCTAACTATACATGTGCGTTGCTGCCTAACTATACATGTGCGTTGCAAATTCAATACAGCCTAACATTACCCAAGGGGTGTCACTTCATTGCCACACACTTTTTTTCGATCGCCAAAAATGCACCTAGCATGCATCGAAATCGGTAAAATTCGACGTAGGGTCAAAGCACATTAGTCCTTCTCAATAATACTCCAACATTTTTACCTCTTACCGATGAAAAGTCGAGAAATCAGCAAGTTTTTCAGCGTATCGGACGTCTCTTACATTTCAGATTTAAAAGGCGAGGCAGTGTATTGAGTCACGTGGGCGCTTTTCAAATCGAACCAATAGCAGAGCTCGCCAAAATGCACCCAGCAAGCATCGAGAGCGGTAAAATTCGATGTAGGGTCAGAGCCCGTACTGAACGAATGGGCCCAGCGTGAAAACCCGGCAGTAACGTAAGTTTCTCACGTCTTTGGAAGACTATGGGTGACACTGTCTGCGTGCGTCTGCATACGAAATTCTGGTAACTTTAACAGTTCCAGTTCACCCGCAGCAAGAGATCGTTCTTTCCAAAGATGTGAGAAACTTACGTTGCCTCCGGGTTTTCACGCTGGTCCATTCAGCTCTGCTATTGGTTCGATTTGAAAAGCGCCCACGTGACTCAATACACTGCCTCGCCTTTTAAATCTGAAATGTAAGAGACGTCCAGATACGCTGAAAAACTTGCTGATTTCTCGACTTTTCATCGGTAAGAGGTAAAAATGTTGGAGTATTATTGAAAGGACTAATGTGCTTTGACCCTACGTCGAATTTTACCGATTTCGATGCATGCTAGGTGCATTTTTGGCGATCGAAAAAAGTGTGTGGCAATGAAGTGACACCCCTTGGGTAATGTTAGGCTGTATTGAATTTGCAACGCACATGTATAGTTAGGCAGCAACGCACATGTATAGTTAGGCTGTATTGAATTTGCAACGCACATGTATAGTTAGGCAGCAACGCACATGTATAGTTAGGCTGTAGGCCTATTGAATTTGCAACGCACATGTATAGTTAGGCTGTATTGAATTTGCGACGCACATGTATAGTTAGGCTGTGTTGAAATTTGCAGCGCATACTTTGTTCTTTTCTGCAAATAGTATCAACAACGACAACAACAATAACAACAACAATAACAACAAATTTACTGAGTCCAAATATATGTTTATTATCTTCATTTTTAAATATTTAATCGTCATCATCGGAGATTGGATCCCCTATGGACCGAGTTGCGTCTTAGTGACCTCTGTACTTCCTCGCATAATACATATAAAACGTAAATCCTAATCGTGATCATAGATCATACGCAGTTTTGCTCGGATGATTAAAAACGGATTTTATTTTTCACAATTGTATTTTTTGATCGTTGAACGACTCAGATGTAAGGTGGAAAGTGAAATATTACATTGTAGTTTGTACAAAAACATAGGGCGGATTGATTTAGGCCGAAGGTGAGGTGACTATGCCAGACGGTGTATAATTGATAGTCGCGTAACCGCGCAATCTTGCACGCTTGGGAAAGAGCGCGTTTTTGTGGCTGGCCTAGGACCTGTTTCTGATTGCCCACAAACATTACTGCAAGACATCGCGCTCCGAACTAGCGGAGGGAATGCCTTGCCAAGCAATGACTACAGACACCGATATGGAAGTCGGCGACGGATGTTGATCATGTTCTCCGTTCATCATATAGTGTGCGTCCCGTTGCAGACTAATTGATTTTCAGCGTTGTGCCACGTATACATAATCGCGCACCAGTGGCAGTTGACTGAGTGTAGAAACTCCTGACACCGTGTGATAGGCCTTTTACAACAGCACAATATATAAACCTCGTCTGAACAGTTTTCGGTGACAGCACAGTCTGTAGTCACGAAGGCGGAGCAGTGACAGAAAAGATTCTTTCGCCGACCACGCGTCCTGGTGGAGGGATGCATCATGCATTGGGGGAGCGCCGACATACGATACTGGACCTCCCGGTTTCACACCATGCCATTGACCTCGGATCACAGTACTCTGGGCACCGTACTCCTCACGGGATCTGACTTCGTCAGATCAGTACATGATCCATTTGTCTTTGTGGCATTTTGTATAAAACTGTTCCTGCTTGCATTTTTGGACAGGAACAGAAATTCAACACGCACAGTTGTTTAACAGGACCGGTAGCCTATAGCACAGGCGCTCCTTAGCTGGGTAGTCTGCCAAGTAGATCGATTTTCGGATCGAGATATTGAACCCATAGTCGAAATGAACGCCACTGCAACCTAATTTAGGTTTAGCAATGAGCGTCTGTGCTGTATAGCCATTGAAAGTTGGGGCGGCAGACTGATATCATGTGACAGAGGAACGGTGACCATATGAAGACATCCGCTCCACTGTGCAGCTGTCAGACGTGTGTGTGTGTGTGTGTGTGTGTGTGTGTGTATATATTATATATATATATATATATATATATATATATATATATACAGGGCCTGGAAATTTCCTTTTTTTCACTGGTCCCAGGACTAGTGACCATTTTTTTGTCACTGGTCCCAAGGTAAAATCAACTGGTCCACAAAATTTGCATAACGATACACAAATGATTCAGTTCTCTTACTTATTCCTGTGAGGTTTGCTTGGGATGCACATACAGGATATGTTGCATACATGTATACATTTACTTTGCAGATTCTCAACATCTTTTAAGGTGTCTTTAAAATCAGCCATACACACAACATTTTTACTTGCGTCCAGGATAGAAAGTTCAAGTTTATGAGCAACACAGTGAATAGCTATTATCGACGGTATTAGTTCTCTGATTTTTGACACAACGCGAGTTTTTTTGCCCGTATTTACGGATGCCCCGTCAAAGTTAGAATATACAAGTGATGGTTTCGATCCGCTTTCGGGACGGAGTTCTGTTAAATTCAAATCAGCGGCTGCTAATCCTGTTACGAGTGCATTGAATTACGCCTTGTGATGACACACTTTCAAGAGGAACAATGCAAACTTGTCGTGTGACTGGTAATTTGTCCTTCCTGCAAACGTATCAAACATAAACAATTTCCTGCTCAATGATAGCTCTGTCAGTACTTCCATCGGCAAGGGCACTTACAAAGTTAGCTTGTTTGATTTCAGACGGGATCATTTCCCTTAAATTCTCAGCAATGCAGTGCATGAAAGTTGTACATCCATGCGCATTGACATAGTTTTTCCAAGTTCAACGCCATTTTTTAGCTGAATATTGCAGAGAAATTCAAAGTCCGAGAACGGCTTACCAGCTTGTACCACCGGCATAGGCAGTGTTGAATATATATTTCATCCTGTCTTTGTTATGAACTAAGTTTTGCAAATGCCTTCGCGACAGGATGATCCAACATCAAGCTTAAGCCGTTGAACATGAAGCCATAGCATGCATAGAACAGGTGCAGCCAACGGGCCATTCATCGGAAAAGCTATTCCAGGAACAATTTTTGAGGGCAGGGGAAATTTTAATTTTGCTAGGGCGGGGGACATGTTTTTAGGTGGTAGGGGAGCAAATTTTAGGGGTTTTTTGTAGGGCAGGGCGGATATCGGTTGATTGTCCGGGGACAGGGCTTGGCGAAAAAACTTTTTGAGGGGAATTGTTTCCAGGGCAGGGGAATTGGCAAGTTTTTTTTCGCCACAGGGTGAGGGAGCTTCAAAAATTCACAGTGGGGAAGGGAAACAGGCAAAAATATGTGGGGAGAGGGTGAAAATGAAGTTTGAGTGTGGGAGGGTAAGTCGAAAAATTTTCTGTGGGAGGGCAAATTATGAACAGCTATTAATTACCCTCTTGACTTAAAATTAGTCAGTTCACATTATTTGTCATGCACAATATATCTTATTATTGTAAGCACCTTTTAAAAGTGCATTGTTCGTTGGCTGCACCTGATAGAAGACCTTGTTCAGGCTGTCAAACATTCCTTAGCCTTCCTATCATTGATTGATCCTTGATAATGCAAAGTACACCATAAATGTACTTCTGCTGTAGAACTATGCGATCTCAATGAGTCGATCTTGAAATTTGATGATCAGAGCACTGTGTTTACTGGAGATGTGAGGAAATTGTTGACAGTATAAACAATACATCACGTTGCCCGCCACATCGTATCTCACCCATGGCCATGTTTTGGGCTAGTTTTCTTGAAATTTCTGTACTCGTTTTGCATGGTCATACCGTGGTCTTGTGAAAGTGTCTCTGTACTGGTTTCTGCACTCTCGCTCCTTGTCTTCTTAGTCCGGTTTCCAATTTCATTGTTATTGTCCAAAGTGGCCGTACGGGCCTCTCTCACTATTCTGAATATCGATCGCTTGAAGATGGCTATATCTCACTCAGTTAACATGTGCTCGATTAAAATGACGTTGCATTGTTTGCACTTACCGTCTGACGATGTTATTGCAAACTGGTACAAATGAGACAATCACATTTTGCTGCCGTTGATTAGTGGATATTTGTGATATTTAGTCTACCTATATATACGAAAATAGCGTTCTGTGATTCCTTTGCACTACATTACATTGCATTTATTCTTCAAAATAAAATAGGACACGTTGCTTAAAGCCCCAGTGCTGCTAACTTTTGATGGTTTTTTCATTATTTTTATTTTATAAATCAATTGCAACTTCTTATTCTACTCCCCAAAGAATGTTGAAACACCCACTATTTAGCTTGTCAACTTAGCGTCTATATGTGTAAAATGCATGGTTATTGTTTACATTTGAATTCTAGTCCAGACCAGAAGTCAGTTTTCAACAATAACAATACAGTTTACAACCATAGGGGCTGAGTTGACAAGCTGGATACAGTGTATATCAACATTCTTTAGGGAGAAGAACAAGGAATTATTGTTCACATTCAAACTAAAAATGGTGAAATTATCATCAAAAGTTAGCAGTACTGGGGCTTTAAATGTTACTATCGAACTAACAATTTTGAATATTATACTTTTTATTTTAACAAACTAGGAAGAAACTTTCAAAAAGCTCGGTAAGGTGCACAGTGGGATGAGTGAAAATTCAATGTGAAGGAAACAAAGAGAGATCATTTGGATTTCCATATTTGGAGTTATGAATCATTAAAGTGACCAATCAACGGGGATTTTTTCTGTGATGGATTTCTACGTCATTTGCGAGCCAACATGGGCGTTACTTCTACCAGTACTATTTGCTGATCACAGCATCTCAAATGACATAGTAAGCACTAGAGTGAAACGTTCCCGCCTCTGTTGCCAAGTAAAGGTGATTCAGCTTCTTAGTGTAACGAGTTGCTTTGGTAAAACATTTGACATCACACCCAAAACGAAATTTAATTGGCTCTCATTGCAACTGGTCCACAGACTTTTGAGGGGTGATTTTATACTGGTCCGCGATAAAAATCACTGGGACCTAGGACCAGCGTAATTTTCAGGCCTTGATATATATATACACACACACACACTCACACACACACACACACTGAGAATCTGGGAACTTATAATTGCACTCTACAGGCTGTTTTATGCGTTAAGCCATCATCAGGAGTGAGGGTTTGGCAGGAATGGGACTTTAGGGGCCGTGGATAATTAAACACACACACAGTAAATGCAACATTGTGGGTTTTTTTTGGGGGGGGGGGGGGTTTGGCTGTATTTCGATTACTGTGCGCAAAAAATCGCACTTTAAGTTCTCCTCTCGCAACATCTCGCTACACGTTTTTCTGTATCGCAAAATATGGCGCTACATTATTAGTCCCCACGGACACCGTCCGGGGGGACTTATAGGTTTGGTCATGTCCGTGCGTGCGTGCGTGCGTCCGTTCACGCAGATATCTCAGAGATGCAGGGAGCGATTTCATTCAAACTTGGTACAAGGATTACTTCATATGTCATACAGATGCACGTTGATTTGTTTTGTGATACGATCCAATATGGCCGCCAGGCGGCCATTTTATTACAATTTTTTCATGTACAGAGCCATAACTCAGACATGTTTCAACCGATTTTATTCAAAGTTGGTACAAGGACATTGACCAATGTCATAGATATGCACGTCAATTTGTTTTGTGATACGATCCAATATGGCCGCCAGGCGGCCATTTTATTACAATTTTTTCATGTACAGAGCCATAACTCAGACATGTTTCAACCGATTTTATTCAAAGTTGGTACAAGGACATTGACTGATGTCATAGATATGCACGTCAATTTGTTTTGTGATACAATCCAATATGGCCGCCAGGCGGCCATTTTATTACAATTTTTTCATGTACAGAGCCATAACTCAGACATGTTTCAACCAATTTTATTCAAAGTAGGTACAAGTACATTGACTGATGTCATAGATATGCACGTCAATTTGTTATGTGATACAATCCAATATGGCCGCCAGGCGGCCATTTTATTACGATTTTTAGCTCCCATAGCCATATGTATATATGGCAATGGAAGCTATTCTTATAGGCTAGGGAAATGTCTGTATGTATGTATGTCTGTATGTCTGTATGTCTGTATGTCTGTCCGTCAACATCAAAAACTCCAAAACCGCTGCACATTTCATCCTGATATTTGGTGTGTACATGGATGATGGGCTGTAGATGAGATTTTGTTCAAATGAAGTTGTCATTGCCAAAAATATGCAAATTAAGTGAAAAAATGTAAAAACAGTCAAAATTGAAAATCTCAATAACCACTGAGCAGATTACATGAAAAATTAGCATGTAAGTACTTTTGGCTGACCTGAAATAATTGTGCTTTTTTTGATTTTTTGATATTGTTGAAAATATACAAATTAGTGCCAAAAAAGGCGTTTTTGGTAAAAAATCTCCTTCTTCATAACCGCTGGTCAGACAGCTTTGATATTTGGTATACAGGTCCCTATGGATAACCCAACTTGGATTTGTTCAAATTGTGATGAAATATGCAAATCTGTATTTTTAAGGAATTTTTTTGTCATTTTTGGTCAAAAATTTATTTCATCAAAACCGCTCGTCTGACAGCTTTGATATTTGGTATACAGGTCCCTAGGGATAACCCAATTTGGATTTGTTCAAATTGTGATGAAATATGCAAATCTGTATTTTTAAGGAATTTTTTTGTCATTTTTGGTCAAAAATTTATTTCATCAAAACCGCTCGTCTGACAGCTTTGATATTTGGTATACAGGTTCCTACAGATAAACTAAATATGATATATAGAATATATGATGAAATCTGCAATTTTGTATTTTTTGTGCAATTTTTGACATTTTTGGTCAAAAAATGTGTTTCTCAAAACTCTTGTCTGATGCCTTTGATATTTGGTATACAGGTTCCTGGGGGTTCTCCAAGTGTGATGTAGTGAAATTTGATGAAATCTTCAATTTTTGTATTTTTGGGTCAATTTTTGCCGTTTTTGGTCAAAATATTGTTTCTCAAAAGTTACTCATGTGATAGCTTTGATATTTGGTATACATTTTTATACATAATTATGATGAAATCATCAATTTGTATTTTGCAGCTAATTTTGCCATTTTAGGTCAGGCCATCCTGAAATGAGCTATCAAAGATATCCACCTTCTTCATCAATACACGTGTCACAAAAAGTTGTTCTCTACATAACACAGCAGAGCTCTGTCGACCTCATGGGTCGCTTGTTTTTTCAAACCGCTTGTCAGACAGCTTTAATATTTTGTTAACAGGTCCCTAGGATGACCTTTGTGAGATAATTTCATACAGTCAGGAAATACTTAATTTTGTATCATTGTCTATAGCAGCTTCAGGGACATTGGCCCTATGTTTAAGATGATGTTGTGATTCAGTAAGCATTTGAAATGGTAAACTGTATTTGGTGTTGAAATGCGGTAAAAATAATGAGAAAAATAGCTGAGGTGATTTAAGCAGGTTTGGTTTCCAACAAATATATTCAAAGTTTTTTTCAATGTTAAAGAGTGATTGGGGGGGGGGGGGGGGTCCTGGCAGATTTTGAAAAAAATCCAAACAAATGTCAATAAAAAAAATCAGCCACAGAAGGATTGTCAAAAAGAAAAGGTGAGATAGTGGGAAAAAAGAATGTACAGTGTATCGGATAAAAAGATGTTCCTCATCAATCTTCCAGACAACCCCCTTTTATCAAATGGTACACCCCTGATGTATTTTTATGTGCCATTAAACATGCAGTGTATTTTAGTTTAAGATGTCAATCAAGTTTGGTAAGGATTTGAAAGGAATAGTCAAGTTCACCACAGTTTAACTTTATCTCGTGTGTCATCATCCTTGTGTAATTGGTTAAGTTTGTAAGTTGCTCCAGATGTGGATGTACCAGCTGTTCTGGAAGAAAACAATGTTTACTTTTCCCTATAGGGTTTCTGAGTTAATGATTGCATGTTGAAATCTCTCCATGTATCTGGTGCATGGGCAAACAAAATGTAAATATTGGTTGCATGTTATGTATTTCAATCTATGTCAAATATTGTAAATGAAAAATCAAGAACAGTTTGCTGTGTGCTTGTAAAAGATAACATGTATGTCAATACATATTAAAACTGCCTTGCAGTTTGATTGTCTTAAAAATTATCACAGAATTAGAAAACGAAAAGAAACTAATCAAATTGCTGTAACATATTCACCCTCAGTGTCTGTAGGCCTATACTTAACTATTTTATCATTACATTCAGCTTTTTGTTATATCTTTATCACTCTCCATGGGCCTTAGGCACACTTGGGGTCAATGTCATCACTCTGTGCCAGTCTGTGAATGTCAGTCTGTCTGTATTTTTTAGGCCCATGTTTCATACAATTGGTGGTTTGTTTTGATAACTTTATTTGGTATATAGGGATAACCTAGCAATACAATTTTTTTGACAAAATGTGACATGACTTCGGTGACCTTTGACCTCAAATATACATATTTGTCCATAACTCAGTAACCACAAGTGCTACACCCTTCATGTATGGTATGATGGGACACCTTATGATGCCACATATTGTACCTCATTAATTATGTGCATATCTAATTTTGAGCAAGCCAATAGAGCCAGAGGTCTGATTTTTGATATATAGGGATAACTATAGGAGAGAATTTTTTTTGACAAAATGTAATGTGACCTCGGTGACCTTTGACCTCAAATATACATATTTGTCCATAACTCAGTAACCACAAGTGCTACACCCTTCATATCTGGTATGATTGGACACCTTATGATGCCACATATTGTAGCTCATTAATATGCACATATCTCATTCTGAGCAAGCCAATAGAGCTGGATGTCTGATTTTTGGTATAAAGGGATAACTATCACCATGTGAAAGTGTTCCGTATCCACAGACCTATAGCAATATCCATTTTGATGGATTCTTACAGTATACAGCAGAATCCATTAGAGTATCATCATTATCCAGTACTGAGAATCCAGCACCGGAATACATAATGGATTCCCCCAGTATCCAGCAAAACTAAGGCTGCGGGGAATACATGCCAAAATCCATTTTGGATACTAATGGATTCTAGTATCACAATGCATTGTGGGTCTAAAAAACACAGACCTGGCTAGATTTTGAGAATCCATAAAAGTATTTATGATGGATACTAGCCTAGCCAGTGTAACGGAAAGTATGACTACTGCAGACACTTTTTTATGCTGAGTGAAAGCGTTGCAAAAGTTGAAACACCTAAAAATATTACCACTTGTAAATTCGTTTTGCAATCAACATTGGCAGTGTCAAAAACGCTTTTTCCTAAAGATCCTATACACATACAAATAAAACAAAATTCCAAAACTTAATGTACGTCAAGAACTACAACGTTAACGATAGAGGACTATGGCCTTTCATGATCAATCATTTGAGTCAAGACATGGATTGCGTTTATACTTATCAGCTTGAAACCCCCTCCCCGATCAAAGTGACCCCTCTCCTGCTGCAAGTTTACGTTTATCGATACCAGGTTTTGTTCGAGCTCGTTATAATTTGAGACGGTATATAGTGGACGGAATCGTTCATTACCATCTGTAATGAAACCAAGCAAATATGTCATCGTGACGACGAGCTATACTCTCAAGAACTTGCGTCACATTGCCGAAAAAAAAAACTAAGAAAATCGCAGAAATGTAGAAGTGACCTTTACTAGCTCACTGGATGAAAATCCAAATTTAACATTCTTTATGCAATTGCATAAATTTGCATAAAGTTGGTCAGCTCCTGTACGCACCTTATGCAGTGCATAAAGGTGTGTAAACATGGTGTCAGTGGTGGTGCCTATATGCATCTTTATGCACTTGTATAAAAGGGTTTAATGGCTCACTAAAATTATGTACCTTTATGCAATCCAATAAAGTTGCATAATTTTACGTGTGAGGTAAAGATTGTAAAACAACACTGAGGATGACAACTTACAGTCTCTACAAATTGGAAAGGACTATATGTGTTAAAGAATAGCTGGATGTATAGTGAGAAACATATAATCACTTCCCTGGGCTCACATTTCTAACGTTCACTCTATATACCCATCTGGAAACCATCTTGAAGGGCTTAGTGTTTGCACTTTGGGTCCCCGCACTGTAGTAGACACATATCCCTCCTTCAATTCTTATCATTTTATAACTGTCTTTTTATCTTTCGACTGAAATAAGCTTGCGTTTTGTATACCACAGCATGGATGTAAAAAATAGATGTAAAAAATAGAAGGATACAGGACACTCCTTTGATCCTTTGTTCAAGGGATAGTTGCCGCCGATTCGTTATCTCGTAATCCCGTAACGGATTAGCGTGTTATTTTATTCATAGCGTGCCTTCGGGTTGTCATCGGTAAACGTCGAGTCTTTCCGTGCATTACCACAGACAGCGTAAAAATAGCGTCTTTCGTGCCAGTTATGTTGTTGTAGCAATACTACGACCTGTTTTCTATCTTAACGATGATATGCAGCTCATCGAGGAGGAAAACAATCGACTACATAGCTCCTGGCTCACTTTCGGTCTCCTGTGAACACGGTATAACAAGAACTGCGCATGTGTAATAACCTTTCCCTTCTTGAACAATGCGTCAACCCGTGCAGAATGGTGACGCGACGCAATGAACTTCGGCGAAAAAATCACCAGGGAATTTTCGGCCAGGTACTCTGATCGATAAACATGACCAGACCGGAAAGTCTATATATATGACTTTAGTTTTGGCGTAACAGTTCTTTCAGCAGTGTCTTTGAACGTCTGGAAACGTGACTTCAAACGGGTGAACCATGGCCTGAACGACGAACGCATTTGCACGCAATCCTATGGGGACGAACTATCGGCGTACCGCAAATATAGAATACGATAACTTCAACGGCCAGGCGAACTAGCACTTAGGACAAACATTTTTTAAGCGTTCATACCTTGAACCTTCTAATTAAGAAAAAATCAGACTCCGCGGTTAGATACTTTGTAAGTTAGAGTAATTTTACGATCAGGGGACTTTATCCAAGTCGGTTCCAAAGAATAGTCATAACTTGGTCAAATATGCGTCGATTTTCTCAGTCTTTGGTTTGTTTGAGCTCTGTTCAGTCTGGGCATTTAACACAAGCAATTTCACAAGTTTGAAAGTTTTTTTTATGAATTTGGCAACAATAATTTGATGTACACGATATTGTGAGTGAAGTGGGTGTGTCCGAGCCGTCCTGATCGCGGCAACCATGCCACAACTTCAAAGACTAGCGTAGACAAAGAAATAACAATAGGTGTGAAAGGGATTATAGGGCTGTCCTGTATCCTTCTATTTTTTCTATTTTTTACATCCATGCATCCATGACCACAGTATATGTTGCTGCAGTCATGACAAAAATAGCTAGGTCAGGCAATGGCAAGTCATGCAGGGCTCTGATTCATTGCTCCATTGTCTCAAGGTGTAAATAGCCATATGTCATTAACATATCAGGAAGGTTGCCATTGATATCGCCACAGCAGTTACACATGGGATACTTCCCTTTTCGTCACACATCATTCATTCAAATGACAAATGTGTGGAGTCAGTAGACGACAGCCTATCTTGTGATAGTATTTGGTAGCCGGTATCATGACAGTTTGTGTTCGTGTCGGCTACACAGACGATCTGCCCTCTTGCGAGTTCGACTTTGTGAAAAAAAGATATGACCTGCGACCAAAATTGCTTATTTGACACATAACCAGGAGACCTGCATTACATTTTGCACCGGTATGTCATGAAGAAAATAGTGATAGGTCAGGCAATGGCAAGTCATGCAGGGCTCTGATTCATTGCTCCATTGTCTCAAGGTGTAAATAGCCATATGTCATTAACAACAATCAGGAGGAACCCCTTGAATGTATAAACAAAAGCGGTTTTCTTGCTTCAGTCACTGTTGCTAGAAAGTTTAACTGAAAATAGACTTTGTTCAAGTCTGAAATTTGCATCAAATTCTTGTAAACTTGTTTTCTTTTCCTTAACTTGTTAAAAGTTGATTGAACGCATTGTCATTGAGTTGCACCCGAATCACATTTGCAGGATCGCTGTCAGCCCTACTGCACTATGGATGAAAAAGGAATGTTATAAATTTGAAAGATTTTGTGATGCATAGAAAATTATGAGTGAAGTGTGTGTGTGTGTGTGTGTGTGTCCCTGGACGTACCACAGATACGTCCATGGAGTGTCTTGGCCGTCCTGATCATGCCACAGCTGAAAAGGCCAGCGTCGACAAAGATAAAATAATAGTGTGAAAGGGATTATCAGGCCCTCCTGTACCCTTACATTCATGACTGCACAGACTCCACTTCTAGTGCGTTCTACAACTTTTAAGAACGTCTACAGTAAAAAAAGTAACTTGAGTAGTTTTGCGTGAAATAAAGATGACCGTGATATAGCCGTGATTAAAACAGCCTTTGTTTGCTGTCTTACTCGACCTCAGCTGACTACCATGGCAAAAGTCGGAGACTGCTGAGACGGGAAGGCCATTATCAAATTTGAAAATTGTGAATGTATCGGTCGTTTTATCCAGATGATTTAGTGTCCTTTTCGATATTAAGTGGTCGAACCAAGGCCCCCGGTACGCACTCTGTGGTCACAATGCATAAGCAGTACAGTCAGGGTGAAGTGTGCAACACAGACAAAGGGAATTATTTGTTTGAGTGTGCAACAAGCATTGTCAGGGCAGGGACTTCCCTAATTACCGTGGTCACGGTCCCTCCACAAAACCGTACCGTGGTTAATGTCGGAATGTGGAGAGGTTGCCTGATGTCCTCCCACATTACGTGTATGGCATAATGTTATGAACACTCTGGTGCACGAATGCTTCAATCGTCGTTTGTGTGCAGAGGGTCTGTAGCTTGACGAAACCCTATGATACAACTTGTCATTTGCATCGTGCGGGTTTCGCATAGTTACTATCAAATCGCCTGTGCCCTGGCGAGTGCATAGCAATTATCCGGCGAATCGACTACCTTTCAAAATCGAACAACGAATGTTTTAAAATAATGAGTAAAATTAAATGCTGAACACAGAATCGACAATACTGAAAATACTTTGCTGTAGCTGATGGCATCAGTAATTTGAAATACGCCCAAAGGGAACCTACTATAGTCATAGTTTCCGTATGAGTAAATCGGTACAGCCAGCCATCGGTAAGAATGAATGTGAAAAGATACATCAATGCTGTAAGGTCAAATTATTTTGCTCTTGTAGGTAAGATGTGTCCTTTTTTAAAATTTTTCCTTGTGCTTCCTAGTGTACCAAGTATTTTCTGGTCAGATTTTAGAGTTGCAAACGTTGTATCTCATATAACGGTATGACCGCCAGGTTTGTCTATTGGGTATGTAAGTGTAAGAGTATCAGGGATAGACTTCTCCAAGTCTGTGGGCATATAAGTATCAAAAAATAATAAATTGAAGGACTAAACATCGGCAAACCGTTGTGTTAATGGTAGGCTATTGCGCAGATCGTGGAGTGAACGCCGCCTGGTCAGCAAGTAACTCAACTGAAGAGAAGCGCGACTGGGGGCCAGTCTACACCTGGGACTGTGTTCCGTTAATAAATCCTGGGCTAAAATTTAATTTCCTAATAGTATAAAAACAGCATCTAATGTGCCTATCAGATATCATGAAGTTTGACGCTTGATTGTAAAATATTAGTGCATGTTGCTTTCTAATGCTGAATTCTCATTGAGAAAACAGAAAAGTATCAGGAACTTGTCATGCTTTTCATATGCGCTGCAGGTTTCATTATGATTAGCACACTTTGCAAAACAGACGTTCAATTTACAGACATCAAAATATTTTTATATATTTCTGATATATTAAAGTACAGCGCCCGGAGCGCCCGCTGAAAAATATTAACATCTGGATATCACTGATATATATATGTCTGTATATGAAAGTCATGCGGCTGAAGGGATGCTGAAAAATAAGTTCGATATTTTAAAGTAATGCGCTCGAAGGGCGCACCGACAACATTTTAAACATACAGATATCTCTGACATATATGTCTGATATATTAAAGTTTCGTGCTAGCTTGAAGGGGGCTCTGAAAAAAGTATTATTAATATTAAAGTTAAGCGCCTAAAGGGCGCGCCATGAATGCAACTGAATGATGAAATTTGTCGCTTGCACGATGCATTGTAGGCAAGTATGAGTCCGTGTCAAAATTCTAAAACAGACTGAACCCCCTCCCCAATTGGAGATTTCAAAAAACATGGTGACCCCCCAATCATCATAGTCTAAAACGGGGTGACCCCTATGAATCCACTGCCCCCCCCCCCCCCCCCCCCCCCCCCCCCCCCCCCCCCCCCCCCCCCGCCGAATAAACTGACCAGTCCCTTTAGTTGACTTTAGCAATTATGACTCTCAAAGGCAGGCACGTTTTATAACAACGACTAAGATCATAATCTTTCGCAAAATGCGCTCGTTCTTCATGCAGTCTCATAACGATTTGTTAGGGTTGTCATCGATATCGCCACAGCAGTTAAACATGGGATACTTCCCTTTTCGTCACACATCGTTCATTCAAATGACAAATGTGTGGAGTCAGTAGACGACAGCCTATCTTTGATAGTATTTGGTAGCCGGTATCATGACAGTTTGTGTTCGTGTCGGCTGCACAGACGATCTGCCCTCTTGTGAGTTCGACTTTCTGAAAAACAAGATATGACTTGCGACAAAAATTGCTTATTTGACACATAACCAGGAGATCTGCATTACATTTCACACCGGTATGTTTTTGAATATTGCCAATATACTCTTCGCCAGTGGTTTAATTCAACCAAAGGACCGTGCTTCAACCACATCAAAAATCGACTCGGAGGCGAGTCGAGGCTGTTCAGTGGCAATGTTAGCTTCACCGCTCGAAAGTTATTCTCGGAAACAGGACGGCAGCATTGGTCAGGGCCGGATTTCGCACATTATATGGAAAGCTGTGGTTATTTCTTCTAATATGTGATTGGACTGCATACTTCTTCTTTGGGCCTTGGACTTTCGCCGCCGAAACGTCAATTAGCAAACAAATCACAAGATAGTTCAGTCACATGAATCCGTAAATTTTGATGCATCGATCTATCGTGATGAATTCTGAACTAACGCGCATTAATTTCAGAGTTAGGGGAATTATTTGTACTAGTTTCGAGAACTTATAATATCAGTATACTCATTGATATAAAAAATAGACCGTACTGCTGCATATCAAATCATTTTTTAGACGATGAACTTCGAAGTTTTAGCCTACATTGTAGGCCTACACATTTTTATATTAAAACACTTTTCTGGAAAAGCGGGTGTATGGGAAAAGATACCGCGACTGTAGCGACTATTGCTCAAGAAAATGTCTTTTCCACTTTCTGCATTTACCTTCGTGGTCCATTAAATCCAACGTCAAGTCATAGTGAACTCTGAGCTCAGTCCGCATGTACATTGCGACCGTGATATACGATGATGGATTTCATAAAAAAGTGCTAGAATTTCGCTTTTCCCGTCAGTAGGCCTACATGTATAGGTTGGTAGTTATTATATCAGACTGATTTCAAACCGTGTTCATATTTCCCAAAGTTTTAATTAGGCCTAATAGCTGCTATATTTTGACCATCTTGATAAAGATCTCGCCACCGGAATATTCATGAAGGTAAAAAATGCGTAAATCGAAATCCCATTGTGTACATGCTGAGAGGTAAACTGCACAGCTGGCAGCCTGTTGATGAAAATTGATCCCCTAGCTAGCTCGTAGCCTGCTGCTCTCTTTCTTTCTACCTCCATGCTTTAGCTGGCGAAAACGAATATATGGTTCAGTTAGCAATATTTTTATTCAACGAGAGCAAAAAAAATAACATTTTCTTCAAGATTGAGTGAAAAGTGATAGTTATCAAATTCTTTGCAAAGTTCGTTTCGTGAATATTTGAGCACTTGGGGAGCCATACTCAGAAGACGCCATTGTTATGGATAGCGTCGCGTCGCCTACTCAACGTTGCGTTCGTCTACATTTTAGTACTGACACGTCCCGCCGGTGTCTAGGAATGTCCACTAAAGACTCTAATCTTGAAATCCTGGACCGTCTCGACGACTATGCGGTACGTTTGAATCTAGTGCCAGTGTGGTGATCGCCAAAGAGTCCTGCATCAGCTGAACGGTTCTCGTGTAAGCTTACAATTTACCAGGTATGTATGTACAGTATTGTATAGCTATTCACTTATTCTTGACCAGCCAAGTGTCTGGGATGGGATACGTCTACTCCTTCTGGTATAAACGTGTCCAGCAAAATCTGTATCTGGCACAGTATCGAACGTTTGTTTGTTTTAAATCATCGATATTCCTGATAATTTCAAACGAATTATGAACATCGAATTTCCGGGTCACTTTATGCTAATGAGTGTTGATACCTGTCAGGGACTGGACAAAAATTACGGTTGGGGGGATTGATTGGTGTTTTTAGAGGCCTGTGTTGGCACCAGATTGTCTCACCAGAAAATTTACCAACCAGATTACAGTTTCAATGGAAAACAAAAGGTAGTCCTCCTACATACTTAAACAAAAGCAATCCCAGGGATCAGCAAAAGTGCCTTATAAAATGGAAAATAATGACCCTTCAAAAAGTGTTAGCAAGGAAAAGATTGTCCCTCCAAATTTTCATGTGCCCTGTGAGTCACAGTCTGTATAAATGATATCTTAATAATTGACATATAAGTTTCTCATTTAACTTTGAACTGTTAAAGAATACTTTTAACCTTCACAAAAAATCACTAGGGTGAAAGACAAATATCACATTTTTTGTTCACATCTGTTCTTTCAACCAATATTCTCATTGTGCACATTTTCAATTGCCAAACATTTATATAAGCACAGATTTAGCTTGTGTTGTATTTCAAAATACCTTTTCATATTTTCTTCAGAGACCAGAATGTACATGTTTAGTGAATCAACATTCCGGTGAAATTCCAAAATCAAATTTCTTGAACACACATTCACTAGTAACCAGCTCAATCTAATCAAGTGTATTAACAGTGTTCAAAATAACACCTGTCCGGCAGTTCGAGACTGGTTGTTTTTCTGCAGGACTTGTAAAATAAAAAGGTTACCAGTCTTGCGGACAGGTTGACTTTAGCGTGGGGAGTCTTCTTTAAAAATATGTCTGCTATTTTTTCTCTCGGCTCCCATTCAAATTTTATGGCAAGACAGTTTTCTTTCCCGTAAATTCATCCTACTCAACAGCCCATAACAAAAATACTTAGGCACAAAAAGCAATCGCAGTATCAGGACTGGTAAGTTTTTGGCAGGACAGGCAACTTTTTGAAGTTACCAGTCCTGGTGACTGGTTGATTTTTTCCACAAATTTCGAACACTGGCATTAATATCAATAATTAAGCATCTATAAACACAGATATAGCTATTGATTTATTGCAAAAAAATCATGGTTTCCTCATGGACTACAATGTATATTGAATAATCCAAAAATCAAATTTTTTGTACACAGATGTATTTTGCATCCAAATTCCAACTACTAGAATTACATAAATTATCAAACATGGATAAATGTACATAAAATGCATGTTGCATAGGGGAAAACTGTCAATATTTTGCCTAACAGATTCCAATGTATTAAATTTGATATTTTTTTAGTAAAGCACTGTATTGGCCACATCCTGTTTTCAAATAGTTTCAATAGTTGCGCAAAAAATGGTAACCCTGCCCTAAAGGCATGCATGACAATTCAAAATACTTTTTTAAAAAATGGACCCCAAAAAAGGCCTTACCCCCTGTAATTTCTGTTCAGTCTCCATGAAAAGTAATCCAGGAACACATGATTTATACGCTCTATTGTTTGTTGAACCTCTACTCAAAATGGCTGTGCATGAAGGTTATAATAAGATAATGAAGATTTGCAATCCTTTATTTTCTTTTGAAACTGTAATCAGTTGAATGTTGGCCGATTTTTTAATTCAATCCCACAAGTCCACTTATTCAAGCTCAAATTATGTATGCACAATGCTCAAGGACAGAATAGGGCCCATTGATATTTTTTGACCTTTTTTTTCTATAGTCATAGGAGACATTACATTTAATGATTTATGTTGTCAATTTATTTCCTTTGTCACAATAATAGTATTAATTTAGAAGGTTATAAATAATGCAAAGTTACATGTACATGACGACTAGCATGTTTAACCCATTGCACCCTGACCCCCTGGTACTCTATGACGTCATCAGACATTTATGTCTGAGCCGGGTTCAAAGGGTTAAAGAACCACTAGCTGTAAGTCTTGAAATTTGTTTACCTCAAAATACATGTATCTCCCCATTTTGTCCTGGTTTTCTCTGAATTCTACCCTATAGTATCGTTTATGTAACTTGTGTGACAAATTATTGATATGTTGGACTTGCACAACTCTACAAATTGCTAAGGACTGTGATTTTTACTGTGCGCACCGGTAGGATTTCTCCGAGAGTGCCCCCGCTTTGCAAACATAGACAATTACTCATACACTGCAGCACAAGAGAGTTACCTGTACGACCACGGATAAGGCTAATTCACGTGCCGCGAGCCAAAGTTCAGGTTGCATGATTAGCATTTTAAGCTAGTAGAAATAGGTGCATTTTCACTCTAATTCACTTTATCGATTAATCTTCACTGTTAAATCACATTTAATGAGGCCTTGTATGTGCATAAAGTGGTGACCTGTGATATGTGTGTTCACGAATTCAACCTGTGCTGGCCGGTAAGGGACTGGAAAAAATTTATAGGGAGGGAGGGCGAATTTTTCAAAACGATGCTGAGAAAAGTGACTCTCCCCAATCGTTATGCTGTCCCTGTACGTGCTATAGTCAACGTCAATAATATTTTATTTGACAGATCTTAAGTAATTCATGATGTGACGCCTCATCCCACCAAATATGAAGGCTATTGCACTAATACTGGCAAATAAGTTAAATTCAGGTCAGAGGTCATCCTGGTTACTTGATGTTTTTTGCTGTACACTTTCCTCCCATGATGGCCGTCCAGCAAAAATCAGACCTATAGCCATATTGGCTGGGTCAAATGTCATCCTGGTCGCTTGATATTTTAGCAGAAATCTTAGTTAACATAATCAATCATCTCTTTCCACTAAACTTCAGACCTCCACCTCTGTTAGCTACAGTGTTGGGTATTGAATTGTTTAACATTTCACACTACCGGTATGACTGAGGTGAGCCCAACTTCACTGCGGGAATGTATGAACTACATGCATTAGCATGAACTCTGTGTGACCAAACAATTCAGAGAATGTTGCGCCCTGAGTGGCCCATCCAATGATGAAGTAAGGGCCATTCAACATTTTATCGCATGAATTGCACAATGCTCTGTGCATTACATTGGACTGCTTTGTGCAGTTTGTGTGAAGATTTCAGTGCAGATATGCACAGTATACAGGGTTTTTGCTTGTATGCACTGTGATGGGATTTAATGTTTTGGCAAATATTTAATCACATTGCAATCTTTATCTTGTCCAAAATTGCATGTACAGTCCCAGTGTTAGTTAATAATAAGTGTATACATCACCAAAATTAGAACATTCTCACAAACTTATTTTGGCTTGACGTTAAAATCATAAAAACAATGCTAGAAGATACAGCTAGTGGGGGCTTAAGTTAACATGAGATTAATTTAATCTTACCTAAACATGATATGTCATTTTATTTCTGTTTCTGCTGAAAATGAAATGTGGTGTTACTTTCAACAATTACATGCACATTTTAGATATTGATATGACCATGGATGTAAAAAGAGTCAATTTTTCATCAATGGTCTGACAGTCTACCAGCTCTGAGATACTGCAGGAATGCATAGTGCAGTGTGAATCCAATGAAGTTGAGCCTTTTCAGGCAATGAAAACGCTTGATATATTTCTGATTCAAATATGTGTTGATGGACTGTCAGATTAATATGGTGATTCATCGTCATTATTGTCACGTGAAATCTGATGATTCATCATCTGTGTTTTAAGATAATTTAATTTTTCACAGTAGGATTTTTAACTCTTTTTATTTATTTCCTTGCAAGTTGCAGGTCCCCTGGAGATATTTATTAGGGGTTGAGCAAATAGGAAAAGTGTAGTGCCCCAAGGAATGACAGAGTCACACGAAAAGGCATGCCAACAACTGAGAAGATTGAGAGGTATGTACTTCATACACATGTACAAAGTCTGCACTGATAAGTTTTTTGTTTAAAGTTGTGAACTTTGAAGGACATGCTAACCAAAGCACCAGTGTTGGTGAATTATGGTACATGAACATGGTTAAGCAGAACCATTACAACACAAAGTAAGACAATTTTACTATAAGTTGACCGTTTATGTTTGGTTATATTTGCAGAGCACCTAGCTAACAGCAATACCCTTACCAAAATTCACCCTACATTTTGCCTACTTTATGTAGCCCGTGAAGTGTACATATTTCTCAAAACTATGTATTATCTTTGTACAGAATCAGTAAAGAAAAAAGATACATGTTTTACACATAGAGTGTACCTATATAGTACACAGAATCCAATGTGATGCTACTTAAAGCTATCCAATATCATCCAATATTGGAACGCTTTGTATACGTAGAGCGTACTTAATCTTAGGGAACCTCCGTGAAAAAAGTATCATGGAGTGTACTTGTCGTGGAGGGGTAAAAAAGTGTACACATGGGCGTACTTGATTTCGTCGAGCATAAACAAGTACACATAATGTATATGCTAGTCATCCATTATCAAATCGACTGCGGGGATGGGGGGGTGGGGTGGGGTGGGGTGGGGGGGGGTGTGTGATCGATAGGGGTTACTCATTCATGCAGTATTGATAAGTTACCTTAGTCTCTTGATGTTGATTGTCAACAGCAACACTCACCTCATTTTCCTGTCTCTTATTCAAAGCACACACTGAAACAATCATATTGCTTAATTAACAACAGTGATCATACTTTAATAACAGTGTGAAAGATATAAACAACAACAATGCATATTTTGAAAGATGACGTTACCATTACTGTTGTGTGCGTTCAAATATTTGTGTCCAAAAATTCTAACTCTTGTATTTTTAGAAAATTTGTGATGAGCAATTTAGGATATTGTAAGTGACAGACTAACTTATAAACCAATACATTTAAATATTTGCCATTAATTTTAGCACTTATCGGCACTTGTGTACTAAAAAAAATCTTCAAATAAGCATTAATATTTCAAACAGCAGAGTTAAAAATATCATTATAAATGACAATTTCACCAAAAAACTTGAATGTACAAAATGGTGTGAAAAAATCAGTATGACACTGTTGAAGCTGGAGCAAGAAATAAAATTCTTGTGTTCAATTCAGCAGTTTGAATTAAAGAGGTAAAATACAGTTTCTCAGAAGTTTGTTTTATCGGCATGAGTACTGTATTTTGACAACATTATCAAGTACTGTCGGAAGTGAAAAGGTTTTACAAAATATCCAACTTGCATTGTTCAGCATGTTGACAAATAGTAAAATTGCTTAATGTACTGTCCTGAGTGATGTCACACTTCATTATAAGGTAAATGTACATATCTTTTCTGTAAATAGTGAAATGTGAAAACAGCAGTCCAGTAAAAATGATTGCTCAGTTTGAGATGGTTTGTTCGAAGGATTAGGTTTCACTGTACTTGCATTGTGAAAAATGTAATGATGAAATGTTCTCTGAGTATGAAGTCTCTGTTGCGTTGAAACAAGTTTGACAGATTCATGGAATGCTTCACTCACTGTTAGTTATATCAGTCAATATCAGTATCCATTTGTACACCAGAATGCTCAGGAAATGTATTGCCATGGATACTGCCATCTCCATCGTCACTTCTGCTTCCATCATTATCTGTTGATCAATAGTTAGATAACAATAGTCAGCATGGACTTCATGTGAGCAAAAATACAAAATATGTTAATTTCACATAAAGTTACACTCATTGCACTATGTGAGGTGCTTGTAGGGAAAGAGAAAGGAATATATGAAACTTACCAATAATTGCAGAAACAGTATTAGGATCAATGCTTTCACGACAGTTAGCACCCTTCAAGTTTTTTTCCAACCAGATCCTTTGTTTTGTAGAAGCATTGCAGCAGGAAGAGTGCTGCCTTGGTCCCAGACTCTTTCAGTGTATTCCTTTATTCCTTGCATTGTTCATCTGCTGTTCATAAGTAAATACTCTTGAACCAGGTATAACTGCCAGCATCTTCATTGTAAGAAATATTGAATGCAATAAAAATAAAATTAGTATGTGACCTTGTTTATTACAATATTTGTGTAATCAAAGTACTTGACAACTTTCACAAAAATGCAGTTTCTAAAAAATATAAAACACATTCACTATGAAGAACTTCATCAGTAAACCTGTACTGCTCAGAATGGCACAGGCAGGTAAAATGTTTGCTACCAAATAGAAAAATAAGTTCTGTCTTTAAAAGCAATTTCAGTATTTGCAGTGTACTCTTTCATAAATTTCACATTTATTAATATAAGTTGATTTAACGAAAATATGATGATGGAGCTGCATGGTCCATTGATAACATGTTTTCTGGGTCTGTCATGCTGTGGCCATGCAATCCACCGGAATTGTCACAAATGATTGGTTGAAGATGCACGTGATATGGGCTAGCTCGGAATTAACGGACAATCACTGATACCGTGGGATTTGAATGGTCTGTTATTACGTAACCCTTCCTTACATTGTGGAGACAATGATACAAATTTTCTAACTTATAATCATGGTTCAGTGCGGATATTATACCTCAATGTCTTTCAAAAATGTATGGGAATTAGGTCTGATCATAGTTAAGATACAAAGATTGTCGGGTTTTGGCCGGTTTTGTGTATCCATGAACCAAGGTCAAATGCATATATATGCCTACCAGTGCATACGATGAATAACGATGACTCGAAATATTGCACGACTGAAACCATAAAACTTCATATTGAATACTTACCATGGTCACCAAAGTGAGTAGATACTTTCTTGCCTCTTGATTTTCCCATTGTTTGACGATTTATAGTTCGCTAGAATGAGTTTTTGCGGACGATACGGTTACACTGCTCTCAGCTGCTGTTGATTGAAATCCAGTCTCCAAATCTACCCGCCGGGACAATTTGCGCCGTGCGCAGTACCGCCAGAATTAAAACATTGCGTGTCATTGGTTAGATTTGTAATGCAGTGATAAGGTCTTTAGATAATTTCAAACTAAGTGAATCACCTGTTTTTATAGTTTAAACTAAAAAATGAACAAAAATTATCCCTCAAATTAGTTCCCAAGCGAAAACTATTATGACAGTTGGATGTTGAACGAAGTGACACTGACCCTTGACCTTTGTGAGAGCCAACGGCAATGCGTGTTGCATACGGTACCATTCACCATACAAACATGGCGGACGCAGTAAACAACAAGGAACGATATCGTCGATCAACTACAAGAAAAACGATCACTGTTTTACCTTTGCCATTTGAAAAGCCCACATAAAGGATTACAACGAATGACAAGATGGCGATGGAACAGCAACGATGACATAGTGTTTCGCAAGCTCAGAAGCAGCCATCGGTGACAACGTGTCTCTTCATATCGAAGCTTCAATATGGTTCAGAAACAGCTGGTGATCGTACGCGTTGTACGCGTGGCACAGTGCAGTGATACGCCTTCGTCGTCACCTCGAAACGGCATTTGCAGCGATGTGCATACCGAAATTCCACATAACGAAATGATAACCAGTTATTACGAGTTAATGATAGTATAACAGCAAACTGACATTGACAACAACTCTGAGCTAGATAATTGTGAGAGTGAAGTGGTCGGAGAGGCAAATGCAGAACCTGAACGCGGAAGTACTGGTGCATGGTGACTACCGATAGTGGAGCAGCTTTCAACGCCATTGATTCTCACGTAAGTAGTCCAATATTTTGATATGTTGCATATTCTTTTGCGTGATTAAAAATAACTATTCACATCCTAAATTCTTTAAATCAATTGCTCAGTCACCCCTCACTTTTAATACTTTCCCATCTACTTTCCATACACTGTGTTTTCTCAGCAAAAATTAAAAATGTATTGAACTGTTAATGCGTGTGTTATTTGCCCTAAATTTTATGTTCGGACAGCATAGTTTGTTTCTAAATGCGTGAATGGACTGAATTGATAGAGCCAATTGCAAAAATCAACCATCTACTGCACAGGGTATTGATTGACATAATTCCATAGGTTGGTTTTTACATGACATACAGGCTTCTTTGAAACCACGTTGCTTTGTCAGTATGTAGCTCAAAATTACACAACCAATGATGGAAGATTTTCAATTTAGATATTTTTATTTGCCAATGTAGAGAATGTAGAAGTAGGAAAATCTGCCTCACAGTAGACTACACAGAGGACACAATTTAAGAGAAGTCATATTTTGTTTATAGTGTTATTGTAAAGCTTATTGAATTACACAATTGTACATGCATATTAAAGGTATTGAACTGTAGATGCGTGTGTTATTTGCCCTAAATTATTATGTTCGGACAGCATAGTTTGTTTCTAAATGCGTGAATGGACTGAATTTGATTAAAATATATACAACTATTGGGGGGGCATTTATAATAATATGAAGCTTTGCAGAACATGCAGTATACAGATAATTTATTGCTTTATATTCTTTATTGTAGAGGAGAAGGCAAACATAGTGGTCTGCAATATTTAAGACACTACAGAATCATACCAACACATACAAGCTGATGTCCTGGACGAAAAGCTGTACAAGAAGCATCTTCAAGCAGATGGATTCTTCATCCAAACTGATGATGAAAAGAAAAACCAGGAGCTACATGTCTCTTTTCAAATCAACTTTGATGGTGTAGCACTTTTCTGTTCATAAAAATTCAGTGTTTGGCCTGTTTACATTGTTGTGAATGATCTCCCTCAAGAAAGGTACGGAATGCTACTGAATTTACGGGTAATATCCTAAGTACAGGCTATTTCTGCTTGACCACGTTACTTACAAATTTTTTTCATTGTGTACAACAAGTATGAAGGTAAAGTGCATACTTTATTGTCCCAATCCAGTTTTCTGTTCAGATGTGTGTGTTTGCAAAAGGGTAGAACATCTTGCTGTCATAAATCAATTTGAAGAGATGAAAGAAAAAATTGTGACTGACAGTCTTTTCACTGTTCCATTCCACATATTTAACTTTTACATAAAGAAAAACAAGGAGTTGTGGCCATCCCTGTAAGCCAAATTTTATGAGGTAATGGTTTCTGTTGCTACACTCAGCAAAGATTGTAACTTTGTTTGTCACGTTCCTAATACATTTGAAAAAGACTGATTTGGACCATGCAATGTGCCTGATTTAAAATTAAATAAAGATGAATTTACTGTATATTAAATATTTTGTAGATGCAGTTTTATTTAATATCAGTGTTTCATCTAGGATGGCATCAACAGGGGGGGTTCCCCTTTACCAGAAAATTTAGGGGGGATTTCACCAGTTCATGCATGTGTTTTACCTGTATCTCTAAGGTGTGACTGGCGCCATTTCATGGGGGCAGGTCCCCCCTTGACAAAATACTGGGGGTGCCAACATGTCAGCTGAGGGGAATCCCCTGTCCCCCTCTCTAGATGAAACACTGTAAAAAAATCATGCATGATTGCAAACAATGATATAGTTTTTGAAGTGCAGTTCTTGTGTAAGAAGAACACAAAATTAGAACACTTTGTCATCATGCTATTTCATAGTCATGCGAAGGCAAGTTGTGTCAGCTCTATATGTAGTCTCCTGGATGAAATGGTTGAGCATTAAAGAACATGTGAATACCACAAGTTGGCACAAGCAATGTGTGAAATAGATGTTGCTGTCTCAATCTGTGGCAATTTCACTCCCTGATTTCAGAAGTCAGTTAGCCATCCAGTCGGAGTGTACACTTGAAGCGTACCCATACTATCCATATATCTGACTTAGACTCTGCTGTAAATTTTCTTCGCAATTTCTGACTCAGACTGCAGTTATCTGCTTAGAGTGCACAGTTAAGTTTAGACTCTGTAATGATGAACTCTGGCACAGACCATGGCTATTGCAAAGTTATGTAGGTTTCGCATAGCCTTGGAACTGTTGACAATTCTAACCTTACACTCTCATGAAGATTTGCAGCACAATTGTAGGGACTGAGCGTACTCGGACACTACAAACTACTTCTTGGGGCAGCTTCGTTCAAATTTTTTCTTACCTGAGGCATGTGCAGTAGGATTCAAGTATACGCATTTACTACAAATTTTTCCAAAATGATACTTTTCACAGGGTCTGAGTATACATTACATCTACTTTCCAGTATGTTTTTTTGGTAAGGGTAAGCAACGAAATCTGCGTTTATAATCTTCTTTTGAAGATACAAATGTAATTGATAGTGATGTAGCTTAGCCCATGTCAAACTTTGAAATCACAATGAAATGTGTAAACTCTGCAATTTTATATAGAGAAGCAGAGTGTTGAAACAATAGTTTGAGATACTCCTACATACCTGGGACTGTTGACGCGGTGTTTACAGTTGTTACATGGTGGCAAATCCTTGTCGAATCGACGACTGCTGCATAAACAGTCACTGAAGAATCTGTGCATGCATTTACAAGCACTGGATATTTTTACGATTTTTAATCAAAAACCGTTCGTATACGTGTATGATGGTGACAAAAACAACATAAGGAATCTTGCGTACATTGTTACTGATTACTTTGACCAAACAAAAATCACCCAAATGCTGAACGATGATCATACAGAACTCTTCAGGTTGCAGGATTAAATGACCCCAAGCCCGATCTCAGTCAACAGTGCCGGGCTCGACGTCTACTCTATCAAAGTGGACAAGAGAATATACTAAATTTACCTTGAAAAAAATTCAAATTGTGTATCATATTGAAAAAAATCTACTGGGGCCACGAGCGAATTTAAAAACCAACAAAACCCAACAGAAGCAGTGGAATGATCATTATTGTGCAAGGTCGTTGTATTATATGTCAGGGTAAAAAATTGTAGCTTTGAAATTTCTGGACGGTATAAAAGGCTCAGTGGTACAAATGTTTATTCATTGTTGACATCGTATCGATCTGATTGACACAACAAATGTTTGATCGTGCATCCCCTCGTGATTGGCAGCTGTTTGAAAGCTTTCCCCTATTGTTCTTTGAATGCTTCGAACACGTCCACAGCATCGCAGCAGTTTTCGCATCAAAAATCAACTTAAAATGGATATAATGAGAGAATTTCACCAACAAGGTGATGCCACAAGTATTCACAAAAGTAATATGTTGGAACAATGCTTTAATTTACTCTTTGGTTGTTGAAAACTCCAGATTTTCGGGAGCATTCGTTGATGCTGTTACCATGTGCCACTCATGTTGGATTATGAATGCCCAGGGAGATAGGGGGTATTTATAGGCTCCGAGTCCCCTGCCTTTAATCCATACTGGCACCCATACGCAGTCAGTTCAGTCTTTGATTTGGGTGATTCCCCAGCATGACATGCCCTCTTTTAGTTCAATATATGTAAATGTTACAAGGCACTGTAGGTCAAAGCTGCATGGTACAAAAATATTTCTACCTCAATATTCCATCCTAATTTGACAGATTTAATATTCTAACGTATATGTCTTACTGTATTAGTTCTCGACCAACGTACAAAGACTTGGTCCATTTGCTGAAGCATTAATTGATGATATATTTTGCAAAATTAATAGTGGAAGCACGACCATACACCATGTGTCTTGGAGATACATTGATGTTAGTCTCTCCTAACAAAACAGGAATATTTAGTAAATAATAAAATAGGCAATGAATCAGTGAAAAAACATTTTTATCTTCATATTTGTATATTATGGCATAAACTTGTCAGTTGTGCAACAGTACATAGATGACCAGTTTATTCATCAAGGGAGCATTCAGTTATTACAGCCAGCACAATTTGAATGGGTTGGGGTTCACTTTAAATTGTTAAAAAAGTAGTTTAAGTGTTCAAAACATTTTTTGGGAGATAAAATGATTCGCTGCATTATTTCACTCTCGGTAGTCATTTAACTGTAAATCTGAACAAAAGTATAATTATCTGCCACTAAACATCTTGCCTTGGCAACTCTGAGGCTTGTCTTATTGTAAATCGAGCTCACTGAGAGCAATGAACAATTTCTATTACTTACATAGTAAGATATAGCAAGTTTTGTCAGGGAAAATATTTAACAGTGACCTGTTGACCACTAGTACCATGAAAATAGAAATGTTTAGTTGAAATTCCAATATCATTACTGTTGTCCACATCTGAACCTTCAAACACCCTATTTGAATCAAGTACATTTGTATCAATTGTCAAACACCTCAGAAAGCACAGAATGTGTTTGTTTTAAAGCATTGTAAAAAAAATTATTCATAGTTTTCTCATAGACTCCAGTGTATAGTGAATCAACATTTCAGTGAGATTCAGAAATCAAATTTCTTGCATACATATCAACTTTTAACCATTCTAGTCTAATGAAGTACTTTCAAATGAATTATCAAAGGTCTATAAATACAAAGATTTAAACAAAAACAAACTAAATGGATAATGTACAATTCTGATGATTTATTCTGTGTATCGTTATTTACAGAAATTGAAGGACGCAAACGGGGCTATCCAAGGACTAGCATGAAGCTGAAGACATTTGGTAGTTGTGTGTTTCTTCTGAGGACAGCGAGCAGGACAGAAGTTGCAAGGGTGGTGCCTTTATTCGGAGACACTTGCCATGGGATAGAGAGAGAAGTGAAACTGCGTACATTATGGAAAAACACTTGCATCAAAGGAAATGCATATTGAGGCTACCTTGCATTGAGGGCGTGGCCCCAATCAGACCAGAGCCTGAAGATGAGGATGGTGGGCCACACAGTACTAGAGATTTCCCACAATACATCATGATTTGTACCAATGTAGATTCCCCTGTGAAGTCTACCATGTCTCCCATGTGTAGACAAATTCCTGGACCACGTGTAGAAATTCTGAGAACGTACTTTTAAAAACACCTTTCTTCTCAATTCCCATTGTAAAGGATTAAGAAAATTGTGCTTGATTGAGAGAAGAGAAAGGATTTTTGTAAATTTTCCACTGATTGTGTCCTCAGCCATACAGAATAAAGTGATGGAAAGTAGGGAGAATTGTTGCACCTGTTTTATGAAACAAAAGGATATTGATTTTTTCCAAATAGAAAAGACAAAAGAAATTTACATGCTAACTATTTTCAGAGAATGACCCCTTCAGTTGGTAATAACGTGCTTCCCAAAACTGTGACATTTGTAGTACCTGAAGAATGTGACTTTTGTGGTTATTTAATGGTTTCTTTGAAATTTATACTGCAATATTTCAACGTACTTTTAATAATATAATTAATCAATTATCGTGAGACTTCACATTATTGCTTTTATGCAGAACTGAAAAAGTTACAAGAAAACTAACGTCGTTGGTACAAATCGAACAGCATTGTGGGTAATTGATTGTACTGTGGGCCATGAGCCGTTATACAGACAAATGACAATATCAACAGCGCTGACAACTCATTACAGGACAATGTTTAATGTATAAGCATATGTTTTGCATTTTCTTGATTCTGCTAAAAGCTCAATGATGCATTTTTAGTTTTGAACAAAGACCACTCAACTTTTGAATTTTATTTACTAGATACAGGCTGTACTCATGTTATTACACCGACGAGTCATAAACAGTGATTATTTGTATAATTGTATTTTTTGGGAATTTTTTCTATTCTTGGTCAAGAAGCTTCTCCGAGACCACAACTCCAATTGATTTGAAAGTTGGTGTGGAGGTTTTTAGGGTACAGCTCAGTAAGACTGTTTCAAATTGTGGTGAAGTTTGCATAATTGTATATTTGGCAAAATTTTTACCATTGTCTTTTGCCAAGTCTTTTTTTTTTAAATCGCTGCTACAATTGTACAGACGTTCAATGAATGACTTGAAATATTGGTTTCAAAAAGTCTGGTTATATTATTGTTTGTGATTTTTTTTCAGAAACCGCAGCTTTTGTTTAACACATGTGTCAATTATTGTAAATATTTCATTGGATTAGTATTATTCAGTGAATAAAAAGGACATTATTTTTTTAATTGCATAACAGTTGTATGAACTTAAATTGTTGATGTGTGTAGTGTAACATGTGAGTATGAGTAAAATGAAAGAATACTAGTATATCATGAGAATACCGGTAATACATTTTAATCAATAATGGTAGATATTGTGCATACCATCCTATGGCAATATGCCTGCACATAATTCTGTAAACACAAAATGGAAGAATGCAGAAAAGATATTAAATATCCGCGCTGTACATATATATCAACTTGGTCCTGTTTGTTTCCCCATAATAGAACTAACTGCCCCATATCTATTTTCTAAGCATGTCTATGCATCATTACCAGTGTAATTGTTGATAATTGCACTGAAGTAAGGCCTTTTGAAATGGATCTGTCAAAAATAACATAAAGGATACAGAGGCCATGTTTAGAAGCAGAATACAAGGTTATTTTGGTATACAATTATGAAAATAAAATGATGAAACAGTACAAAATGTGCAAAAGGTACAGGTTACTGTTTCAAGTAAATATCGATTCATGAGAAATTCAAAAAATTAAAAGGAATGACAGCAGAGCAGTGATATTTTATTCGATTTCATGCAAGGTACCATGGGAAAATTTAAGGCAAGAGGGTGGATTCCCATGATCACTAATTTCACGCAGAATCCATTGAAATCCTGCACAGGATTATTCAGGAGACTGTCTTATGGAATCCATTAAAATGCTGTAATGGATTCTGATGTGGATTCTAAAAGTGTTCCGTATATAGAAGAATCCATAATTGGATACCTTAGGATTCCCTGAGTACCCACAATGGATATCTCTGGATTCCCTTGGATTCTGATTGAATCCACGGAGGAATCCACAACAATGCTTGATGGATTCTGGCTTTTTCACATAGTGTATAGGAGAGAATTTTTTTGACTAAATGTCATGTGACCTTGATGACCTTAATTTACCTAAAATATATGTTTATGTCAATAAATAAGTAACCACAAGTGCTATGTCCTTTGTATTTAGTAGGATGGGAGACCTTATGACAACACACGCTTTACCTCATTAATTTTGCACACATCTAATTCTGGGCAAGTGAATAGAGCTAGAGGTCTGATTTTTCGGCATATAGGGATTAATTAGCAATATAATTTTTTTTTCAAAATGTCATGTAACCTCAATGACCTTTGACCTTGATTATACATATATATGCATATCTCAATAACCACAAGTTTCTATACCCTCCAATTTCGATAGGATATTAGACCTTAAGATGTCACATCTTGTACCTCATTTATTATGTGCATATGTATTTCTTGGCTGTCCAATACTGCTAGAGGTCTGATCTTTTTTCCCGATTTAGAACCATAACTTAGACATGCCTCATGTGTTTCAAATTGGGAACAACGACATAGACCTATTTGCCCATAGATCTCAACATATACACTCCAGTGATACTTCTTAATGACCACATTTCCCTGCCCCATCAAGACTAATACTCCTATTACAAGTGGGGACTGTCATTGTCAATGACTTGTTTAGTTAATGGTTGTATCACAGTATTCGATATTTCTAATTCTGTATTTTTTCCATTTTATGTTCTGAATAAATACATTAAACATATTTCACTGTCTCCAGTACACTACATTGAAGTATTTTCACTTCATGCACTTTATCCCTTTCACACATGTTCAAATATCTGACCAGAGAACAAACACTAAATAGTCCAGGATGGGAGCTACAGTGTCATTGACGCTATTTTTTCATGTACAGAGCCATAACTCAGACATGTTTCAACCGATTTTATTCAAAAATGGTACAAGGACATTGACCAATGTCATAGATATGTACGTCAATTTGTTTTGTGATACGACCCAATATAGCCGCCAGACGGCCATTTTATTACGAGTTTTTTCATATACAGAGCCATAACTCAGACATGTTTCAACCGATTTTATTCAAAGTTGGTACAAGGACATTGACCTATGTCATACATATGTACGTCGATTTGTTATGTGATACGATCCAATATGGCTGCGTTGCGGCCATTTTGTTACTATTATTTCATGTACAGAGCCGTAATACTCTCAGGCATATCTCAACCGATTTTATTTAAAGTTGATATAAGGACATTAACCTATGTTATACATATGTATGTCATTTTGTTTCATGATATGGTCCAATATGGCTGCATGGCAGCCATTTTGTTACAATTTTTCGTGTCCTTAGCCAAAACTTAGGCATGTCTCAACTAATTTTATTCACCGATTTTATTCATTGTACAAGGACATTGACCTATGTCATACATATGCACATTGATTTGTTTTATGATACAATCCAATATGGCCACCGTGTGGCCATTTTTTTCCGATTTTTTCATGTCCGAAACCATAACTCAGACATGTATCAAGCAAATTTATTCAAAGTTGGTACAAGGACATTGACTTATTTATACATATGTATGTCGATTGGTTTCACGAGATGGTCCAATATGGCCACATGGTAGCAATTTTGTTATGGTTGTTTCATGTCGAGAGCCATAACTCTGGCAAGTCTCAACTGATCTTATTCAAAGTTGGTACATGTACATTGACTTACGTCATACATATACATGTTGATTTTTTAGACAGTAAGATCAAATATCGCTGCATGGCGGTGATTTTGTTACAATTTGTACAGAGCCATAACTCAGACATATTTCCACCAGTATCATTCAAAGTTGGTACAAGGACATTGACCTATTTCATACATATGCTCGTCAATTTGTTTCACGTCATGTAGCAGTAACATGTCAATTATTGAAGTTTCATAAGTAGGCTGATATGTCAAGAAATACGTACTGCATCAAATTCATGAAACTTATACAGATGTTAACTGATGTTAAGCTCACATTGCTTTAACATTGAAAAAGACATTTATCAGTGTCATTTTAATTAATTTGTAATTGCATAAGTAATGAACTTTCCTAGTTAGGGTGATATAGCCACAAATTAATACAACATCAAATGTGATGAAACTTGGTACAGAAGTTGATCTCAGAGTGTTGTAAATACTGCATCAAACTTTATGAAATATGGTACCAGTGATAATCTGTCAAGTGTTAGAATTGTATGCAAAAATGTTTTGCAACATCCTGTTGATTAATTTCTAGTTGACTCATTTTCTGAACTTTAGGATGGTGGCCTTCATGGGTTTTATGTTTTCATCACCATGGAACTCATTCTTGGCCATTGAGCGCCATCTGTATCAAAGTATTTTTATCACAGACCCAATTAATGAAGAGGACTTTATCCTCTCTGAGGACCTGTAATCAAAGTACCCATTAACAAGTGGGGACTGTGTCATCAACGATGACTTGTTTTGGCGTGTACTGTGCCAGTACGGCACTGCGCTACACCAGCATTATATAATCTTTTAATATATATATGTGCATCAGTGCATGAGTGAATAGGAATCAGTCTAACAGGCAGAGACATATGCAAATCATCTTTTATTTGATTTGTGAACCTCAATCAATAACAGTAATACATGACTAGTATAGTAACGCTATACAAGCTAGGTTGACTGAAAGTCGTCAACTGTACATATAAACATTATATAACTGCAGTAACTGATCACGGCATGAGCCTGAACTATATAGAAAACGCCGCAAGCAAGCCAAAATGGTAATGAACTGTGACATGTGACTGATCACGTGCTTGTCTTTTTTTGACAGCTGGGCCATTGAGGGCAGGTTGTATATGTCTCTGCCTGTTTGACTGATTCCTATTATACTGACATACATCAGTCGACAAAGGCAGAGCCCTATGCAATATGGAGAGAAAACGTACAATAATTCTTGAGGCTTTGAAATGACTGACTTTATCATCGTGCTAAAGTTCTCATTTGTTTTGGATCTTCATTGTCGTAAACCACGAGCCTCTTTACAGCAAAAGCTTAGCGCTACCCGCCATCCAGCACGAGCGTTTGGTGAGCGATGTTCATTCGGTTTTTTGCTGCACCGTTTCGGCGTTCGTGTGAACGCAACTTCTCATTTCCTCTTTTTCTCAGGAGTCTTCGCGGCAATTGCAACTGACTTGAAGGCAGTGATGCTTTATAAATGTCACTGATCTGGATTAAAAGCTGACATTCTTCTTCACGCATTCGTGCACTATTGCGATTGTGTTGTGAACCTTTGCAAGTCGTCTGACTTTGTTCAGGCACAGCATGCAGATACGTGGTGACAACTCATCGTCCTGCGAGTAATCGTCTATTATCGACTCTAATGTCTGTCGAAGCACAGTGACACAGTCGTTAAAGAGACTTCGGTAGTTTTTTTTAACCGCCCACACACACGACATGATCAAGCACTTATTCATGTTGCTTGACGCCATTTTGTTTGTTCCTGCACGATACAACATAACTTTATAAAACAATTCGTGATTGGGTAATTCTGATGACATCTCTCATGAATAATTAATTAACCCCCATTCTCACTTTCACAGTTTCATTGTGTAATCTGCCAGAGCTTGATTTTTGCTTAGGTCAGTGGAGTGGAAATTATTGCTCTGGCTCGGGAGAATGTGGATCTTCAGAATGCTGTCTGTATAGTTCATAGGAGTCCATGAGTGGACGTAGTGTTCATAGAGTACTGAATGTGATTTCCATCTATCCACTTTCATTACTTTGTCTGGGTCTTCTTTCTTTAGATGCCGATCGTTGCACCCATGGGGCAGAAATCACGAGCACTGTATTTGTCGACCGACAACCTTTCCATAGCGATCGGCTGATTTAAAATTACGCAGCTGAATGAAAACTAGAGAATTAGGGAGCGTCCCCTTTCTCTGGCTGTTGCTTGAATATAATCACGCTTACAAAGTGTTTCGTTTCATTCTTTTAATTGCGTCTTTGTTGAGTTGGCACTGAACAGAGATTGATTTTAGAGGGAGTGTGCAGCAGGGGCTTGTAGTCTGTCTCCGTTTTGACTGCCAACTCCAACAATTCCATGTTTTCTGCTTTCAATTGAGTTGAACAAGTTAAAAACATGGATTAGAGAAATGAGTAGGGGATCTTGAAGCATACTGTCATCTGATTATTTCCTCGAGCAAAGAAGGTCACATGTCTCTTCAATAATGTTGACCTCCCTGACTTCACTAGTGGACAACAAGAAAGAAAAAAAAATTACAGCAGTCTCCTGAATGCATGCCAGTATTTTCATAATTGTTGAACAAAGTCGTAAAATATTTTTTCACCATCCTCTTATGCAATAAATCGCCCATAATAAAATCATGCCAATAATAGTATTTTACATGTGAATAGTCGCCTATTTAATTGTATAATCACCTTATTTTATGCCACATCGAAATAAATAATGCATATAAGTGCATATAACTTAATATAACTAAATAAAATATATTAAATTTGTAGTACTCGTACACAACTCTATGTAAAGAAACTGCCCCTGTTTCTTCCGCGTCGATGTTCATGCCATAAATCGATTTTAAGATTTGTAAACTGCAAATTTGATGGCCCCAAGGATGGTCTGATCAATCTTTCCCCACCTCAGCTGACTTCTTCGGCTGGTAGAGCACACCAGGAATGGGGCCAGTGACCAGAGAGCATGGATGTTCAGTTGATGTAGTGGACAATATGGCTTGAGTCTAAGATCGGGAAGAGGCTGGATGGTTGACAGTGAATGTGACCTTGCCATATAACAACATTAATGTGTTGCCTTTACTTGCTTTGCCAGTATAAAATACTGTCAACAAAGTTCAAACCAGTGGCTCAAAGAAACTTTTTCACTGCATTTGACAACTTTACCAGAGACTTGGCAACTCTCTCCTTCATCATAATGTCGGTACATGAGTGGTTGACCATGATTTTGACACTGAAAACCAAATGGGAGAGAAAGATACTTAAAGTTCTGTCCACAAAGTACTGACCACTTTTTCAGTGATGGGCCAGCCACAGGACTACACTAACAGTTGCTTATAATAATTTTTCTTACCATAGTCATTATGTTGTGTGCGTGGTCACTCCATGACTGTATTGTATGCAAACACTGAGGTGAGTTCTTCCAAACCATTGGAAAGTAGAGAACTGATCATTATGCTCAGCTCAAAGTGGAAAGTCTGGATATTGTTGGGTGTAGTTGTGCAACAGATCAAGAGAGTTGTACTTCATAGGAGACTTCACTGTTGACCCTAAGTCTGAGATTTACTGATGTCCATCTTCATTGTTTTGTTTTGTCAGTAGTGTAGCAGCAGATTTGATCTCATCGGGCATCATGGCAAATTTCTGTTTAATGAAGTCATTCATCATGTATGAAGCTGATGACACTGTTATAAGATGGACTGTGTTGCTATTGTATTCAGTGTCAAGCAATGGGTTGTCGTCGATGGGGTTAGTTTCTTACGCTTTGAGTTTTTGAGTTCACATTGTAATACCTTGCATATTCGAAGGAATTGTCTGTGGGATAGAGCTTTAGATATAGCCCCATATATGTTCTCATCATCTGTGTTTTGCTTCTTTCTCAGAGTATAAGGCCATCAATGTACTCTATAGCTGCTCTTTTGCCTCTTTGGAGAAGTGGTAGATATTGGGGAGGCTGTGATTTGTACACTGGCTGCAATTGTGTGAATTTCTGCCATTGATGGTGTTTGTCTCGGGACGTTCACCATTTCTCAAGCAGGTGGGTTGATTTCTTGAGGGCATGCAAACAGTTAGCGATGGTAAAAACCGTTGGCATCATCTATCTACCCATCTATTATTAGATTTTTTATGACGTAGCATGGTTGAATGTAGCCAGTGACATCTAAATTGGTGTCGTCCAGTGAAGGTAGGCTAGTGTTCATCAAATGGTCACGGTTCCACTCTCTTCCATTGTTAAGGTTAAGGAAAAGTTTTCTATCAAGCTGACCCTAACCTTTTTTCTGGTTGCAATGATTTCATACAATACTAAGAGTTTGTCAAAGAAACATAGTATTTGATGGTCATTGGCTAAGAACATCTGATGAAGTCTTTCAAATGAGAAGACGATAGTGTACTTTCTTGGCCCTTAATCAGCGTTCTTCTCACCTGGAATGTTACCTTGTACACTATCAGCGTTCTTCCATAGCTGTTGCTCTTTGGACTGTATTGCCCGGTAACTGGTTGTTTCGACATCAAGTCATTTTGGCCCAAGTCATTTCAGCCTCTCAAATTCCAGCACCACTGCACATGCGCTCCGGTTGGATATTCACAGTAGTTTTGGGTAAGCCTCAATGGTTAATAATTATTTGTAGGGCTAGTTAGCCATGGTCCCTAAGCCTGTAGTAAATAGAGCGGGACTGAAACGTCTTGGGTCATGGTGCCGACTTGGTGCCAAAACATCTAGAAACCCATTGCCTTGATACCACTAATGACATACTTGCCAGCCAACAACTTCTTTTCTCCTTTTCTGGCTGCCACAGCAGTCCAAATGATACAAGGTTCAGTCCTTAAGGGGATTACTCGATTTGAGCTTTGCTTCCCGTTTGTTAAGCAGTAATTGGCAGCAACAGAATCCATAAAAATTCATTGAGAATGCCAAAGGATCCTGAATACGCCTGAACAAACTGTTTGATACAAGGACAATGAAATTTGTCCCAGTTAATTAATGGGAGGTCCCAAGCCTTTTTCAGCCGTGAAGAGTAGATGGCATTGTCTACTGGAGAATTTGACATGATGCTGTCCAAGGTTAGGCTGCATAAGAGTGATCTTTTGTAAAGTCACAGTACACACTCATCTAAATTATGATTTGTTGATGAGATAATGTAATGCATCTTCACTGAGTGCACCAGAATTACGAGCCTGGAATTACATAAAAGGTAACATGGAACAAAAATTATAAGCAAGTTTGATGGATTGGATGAAGCGCAAATCGTTAAAAAAGCAAAACGCTTCCAAATTAGCATTGAAAGTCCTAGCGTGGACATAAAATACAATGGGCATCAACAAACATAATTTGTAACAAATAAATTGTTAAGGAAAAAGAAATATTAATGCGTATTATTGTTTATTGAGTTCACTCTGAATGAGAAAATGCCAAAGATCGTAGGGCTTTGACAAGTCTGCTCCCAACCCCCACCCCTGGAAACAAACACGCAAATGTCAAAGTTCACACAGCACTACACGTCTGCTGTAGACCTGTAGCAAATGCCAATCCAAAAGTTTACTTGTAGTCTACATTTTTGTTCTGTTAATTTGTCCATTTCTTTTGAAAAAACACTAATCACATACTGTAGAATTTAATTTCCCCAAATAAAAATGATGGAAAAAAATGTTAATTTTTCTTTCACAGCCAAACAAAAGTCATCAACAGGTACCTCAACACAGTGTATTCCTTAGTGTGTATGCAACTAAAACACATTTTGTCAATCTTGTTACAGTCAACTGAGCTTGGATCTGATAATAGTATGCATGTGATATGTTTACAAGCAATGAACCATCATTTGCCCTAATATCAATGCACTAACTAGCTTAGAGTTCTCATGAGCCCACATTGATTTACATTCTAACAGAATTTTTTTACAAATTGAACAATGTACAACTCCATCAGGAGATGTCCCAAAGAATGGCAGATCAGTATCTGAACTCAAACAGATGCCAGGTACTTCCATAGAGCAATGTCTATGATGATAACGATGTGATTTTATGAACATATTTCTGGCTCTACTTTCATATTTCCGTCCAAAGTAAACAGGTTCTGCCGGGAGATACTTTTCATCCAACATTTTCCCTTTCACTAAATTTTTTGCTGTTTTACCTATATCTTCTTAGTGTATTATTGATTTCATCACTGATGCTGTTATCAAACCCTTTTTAATAGAAAGTCAATTCCAGTTTTACTTTGAACGAGTCTTCGTCAGAGTCTCTAGATCTTGCTCTCTTGACTGGTGGTGCGTACTGTACACTTGACTGGTCTTCTGAAGCAAGTCCTGTAGGTGCAGTATGCCCAGGTCCTGTCTCGCCTTGAGTGTCAGCTCCTTCGCCAAACTGCCGATGCTGGCAATATGATCTCTCTTCATCAGGAACTTGGTCAGTCCATCTATGTTGCGTATCGCCTGAGATTGTACGTTGACACCAAATTTCTGTTTCAACTCCAATAACATCAACCAGAATGGCGCCCGCAGTAGTTTTGCTCGTAACCATGACATCCCCACATAATATGGTAATGTAACTTACTAATTCTCTGGGGATTGCATCCTCCATCGTGTGCTGCAACGATTAAATCATCGTTAGGACGGTTATTAAGCGAGTGACATAGAGCCCTTTGAGCAGCAAAGTGCGCCACAGAGAGTCCTGGTGTACTTGGATTAACGTCAAACCGACTTCTCCCACCAGCTCCAAAGCGTATAGCGTTAGTACAGCCAAAAACGTCAACATCGCTGTTAGAATGACTGGAAACGACAATGGATCTCAGCATCTTAGACATGACGATCGAACAGAGGTGCATAGATGTGCTCACATCGGCTGCACTTAAGCATCTGACGTACTAGCTAGGGAGCGTAATACTTAATACTCAACACAAGGCTCTGATTGGTCGAAATGGTTTCGCCCAGTTTTGATTGGTTAAAATGGAACAGTCCTAGAGCACGTCGTTCAATCGCTCAGGGAGGTGAAGACGGAGGTGGTGGCGGTAGCTTTACTTACTTTACAAGGTAGTACTCTCCCAAATATACCAAAACCGGCGATTGTACCGAAGCCGGACTCAAATAAAGTTCGAAGTATAAGAAAATACACGTTGTACTTGAAGGATGAAACGCCGGTCAAGACAAACTACCCGGAAGATGAGGGCAAGCTCGTGGACTTTGGTTTCGTGCTATTGCCGTTCGGTATTGAGGAAATGGCTATCGATTACACTGAAATGTGGGCCAACAAAATGCAGTTCAGTAAGTGGCGAAGAGTCTCAAGTACCGTAGTCGTGGATAGCTTAATACCGTTCGAGACCAAGGTGGTACCCCAAGGGTCAGCTGAAGCCACTACCGATTATAAACCTCATTACGAGGTAATAGTAGATAAAGATGGGCGTCTAGGACGCCCACAAAAACATGGATCGGAAGATCACGTGGACTATGGCAGTCTGATGAAAGGATGGAATCTGAGTACACTTGGTAATAGCATCATTAGTACTAACCATGACGGAACTGTATAGACCGAGTGGAACACGTGTTCGCCAACGGACTAGCATGGCCAACCAAACGTAATGCATGGCGTGACAGACGTATGTTGTTTGATATCGACGAACGCGTGACTCCAGTGGAGTGTGGTGCCGGATTTCATTTCCACTGGGACTTGAACGAGGAATGGAAGAACGCTGCACCACGTGACATGTATGGATGGGGTACAGGCTTTAGCAAAGTGAAGATGCAGCCCTTACCAGGAGAGACTGGCAATAACACTGACATTAAACTTACTAAGTTTCAGAGTGAGACTCGTAACGAATACGAGGAGGACTTTAGCAACATGTTAATTAAGTCTGCTTTTGCACAAGACAAACGTAAAGAATTCATTCACAGAGGCCCTATGCCGAGAATTTATATGCGCAGTGTACACCCTTACCACAAAGAAAGCAGAACCTATCTTCACCGTATTAACATCATTGTGGAGAATGTATGGGAATTTAAGCAGCGGAATCTGTACCGCGGTATACAGCACATGATGTGGGATTATCGTCCACTGGCGAATGGAACTATGTCATGGAATGAACCCATATCGAAAATTGCTGGTCAAGTATTACGAAATACTGTATAAGCCAGTATGATGGTGTAATGCAGAATAACTCATTGGCTAATAATCCTCCACATATTGCTGTTTAAGAATTACCGTTATGAAACATGTATTAGCTTACTATGGAACATTTATTAAAGTTGAATTGAATTGAACAAGAACTGTGTTACATAGTCGTCTTTTTACATGTTAACATTCTCAAAACTTAACTATTTTGAAACTGTAAATTCTGAACATATTTCGCAGATTGCATTGCATCTGCCTCCTCTAACACTCTAAAAGGTGTGCTCTGTAAAGCCTCGTCCACATCTCTGACAAATTGGCTACTATTTACATACGCTGCCATATCATCATCGGCTTGAGTGAAATAACCCGATATTAACTAATCAATCAAACGTAGCTGGACATTGAACGCTGGTTGTTGTCCTTTAATCATTCCGTAGAGACAAAATGTAATAGAGTTTAGTCAGTTCCTGAGAGAGATTATAGGAAAGTCTATTTCCGAGTAGACGGAATCAGATATTCCCTAAAAATAAATCGTTAAATAAATTATTTATAGCAAATTTTTCTTTTGCTAAATGACATTGTCCACGGTATCGACGGTGGAGACTGAATGTAGCCTTATATCTGATATAAGCACCTGGTGTTAGCTACAGTGATATCAAGTAATTCATGAGTGGACACTCCTCTTATTTCTGCAACTGCTGCTGCGACATCTCCAATATAACGAGGAGTGTTGACGTTCACTTCCGGTGTCAACGGGAAGTAGCGAGAGTCTGTCTCAATCAGCAATCTGTCTGCTGGGACTTCCTGTAAGGCTCGTCTCTGTTCACTGTCGAATTTCACTACTCGACCCGTGAAACCAAAGTAAATGTTAGAGAACGCCTTCATCCAGCGATGTATAAGCCAACGATTGCCAGTGAAACAGTGTCGATGTAAACGCTGCAAGGGTGCGCAACAGTGCAACATTAATTTCAGGGCGCAGTTACTGACATCAATGCTGTACTTATCTTCTTGGGTGCCACGTATGTGCATGATGATTGGTTTCCTTGGCAATCCCAGCTCTAGAAGCCGCACGAGAGTCTCTTCCTGTCTCTTCCAGCTACTTGAAGGTGTCATCCTGTCCAATCCAATTTCTCCAAGGGCAATCACTTGGGGTAACAGGATTAGTTCTCCCAGCCTTTGGAGTCTCTCCTCAGTCAACCGCTGGATAACTTTCGGGTGTACTCCCAATGCAATCTTCCGGTTCTCACTGCTGTTGAGGTCAGTTTGATACTGATCTGGCTCACTATAAACCTCAATTCCATGAATTGATTTCACTGGATATTTCGGCATAGGTAAATCTGGAGCTTTTAATAATTCCTCCGATGACACTTCCATCCCTTCTCAAACAAGCATCTACTTGTGCGGTCAAGGTGGAAGTGTGAGTCCCATGCCTCTGATAAAACTTCAGTTTCCAGTATCTCTGCCTCCATTTGATTCTTTGGGACTTGGACTGTAGCACTTGAATGGTGGCTTTCTGGTGGATTAAATTAAAGTCCTTTCTTGTTGCCAAACATAATTTCACATTTGGTCGGTCGGGATTTACTGATACATGTTTGACTTCCTTCGATGTAATTTAAAGGCACTGCATTATTTCTAAGCAAGTATTTGTACTTGCTATAGCAGTTTATGCCATCACTGGTGCGTTAGGAAATACTGACCTCAGTATGTCAAGCTTACGGTAGTCTGATCTGAAATCGTCACCCCTGAAGTTAAAAAGAAGCAATTACGTTTACCAATTAAATTATAATAGTCAATAAATATCAGGTGGAAAATGAAGAGACACAAATACAAGGCTTACCATTTACGGATACAGTGAGCTTCGTCAACGGCTATGAATGACACTCTCTGTTGCTATATGTCTTTGAACTACGTGTCTTTCCAAGGTTTGCTCAGTAGAGCTTCTGGTGATTCAAATATGAAAGAGAAGTATCCTTCGCGTATTTTCCTCCAACCTTATTATCTTGCTGTGCTTCTCCAACAAGTGCAGTTGAAACATTTCTCTCCTTTGCCGCCAGAACTTGATCTTCCATAAGTGCCGCAAGTGGGCTCACAATGATGCCGATATGATGAGTTTTCGTAAATTCTTCAATACCATGTATGACATCAAATACCTTTGGAAGTAATTTTCGCACAGTGATTTTCCGTAGCCGGTCGGGAGTATTACTAGCGTATCCTTGCCGTTGGCACATGATGACAGAGCTTCTAATTGCTTGTTTCCCAACTTCTCGATATGACATTTATTTTGTGTCAATGCAATGGCCTCTTCGATGCTGTAAGTTTTTGGGTAAGACATTTTGAACCATGGACTTTCCGCCCCACTGACTATAATTGCACGACATCTTTTTTTAGTATCTATTTTGGCAATTGCGTAATACAAGCCTAAGGTATTTGAGCTGCAGGGTATCAACACTGATATCCCTTGTTATCTCATAGGGAAAAAGTCTGTCTTGATGGTCCAATGGCAGGCGAAATGGAAAAATATGGGTGGAGTTGTCAAAAAAATTGAAAATAAAATCGAAAAAACAATTGTGAACAGCCCCTCGCCGGGCAAGCCGCCTTTGCTCTCCCCTGGCACTGCCTTGCTGTCTGGCATCACTTTCTCTTGCTTCCTGAGTAATTTAAAATATTGTTTTCAGTATTTAGTCTGGGACTAAATATTTATGTACATATAGATTAAGAAAATCACAGTGGCCCTCAAACATATTAGGGGTGGACCATTTGATATCCTGGGGGGGGTCTGGAAGATTTAAGAGGTTGCATTTTTTTGTACCTGATCAACTGTTCAAATTTTTTTTTCACTCTCTGATTACTGGTAACTTTTTTCTCGCACTCCTCATTAAGGAGTTCCAATTTTTAGGTGAAACTGTTCAGTAAGTTTTGATTAGTAGTTGTCAACCTCCACTTGAACTCTTTCAGGGAGAGCTCCATACTTCATGAGATCCTCCCATTCTCTATCAAGTTCATCAGCTTCAGTGAATAATTCATCAATCAGTTTACTGATGTTTCTAAATTTTGCATGTAAGAGGTCCATTGTATACTCTGTCATAGGTCATAGTTGAAAATAGGTACATCAGATTGCCCGTAAGCATTTGATTCTGCCCATGCTGTCATATCTTTTTTTTTTGAAATGGACATGTCCCATGAGTGGCCAGGTATTGTGACTTTGATCCATTGATACTCAGCATAGATTACAAAAGAATTTGTTACTTTTTCATTGGAGCATAAGACATTAATTTTATAGTTCAGTCTCCTTCCAGCCTGTGTTTGTATGTTATTCCTCTATCTCCGACTGTCCTTTGATAATTTCTTAGTCTCTTTTGAGAATGGGCAGAATCTCATCATAATAGCAAAGGGGATTCGACTGTCTTTGGACTGAGGGTTTGGATCTGTCCACCACTCCTAATTGCCCTGATAGCAGATTGCCCTTATTGCCCCACTGACAACAAAATCTTTCAAATTTTGTACAACGCCTTTGCTGTCTTGAAATGTATCGCCCCATTCCCTTACAATGATGTCAACAATACAATACAATACAATACAATACAACACAATACAATATAATAGAATACAATACAATACAATAGAATGCAATACAATACATACAACACAACACAGTACAATACATTACAATACAATTACAATACAATACAATACAATACAATACAATACAAAACAATACAATACAATACAATAAAATACAATACAATACAATCTTTCAACATCCCCCTAATCCACCTTCATTATGGAGATCTAAGTCCAAATTATTTTCATGATTGATTTCAAGCAATCGATCCAGATAAACTGAAAAAATGTTCCTTTTTTGTCCGAGAACGCATATATTTCAAAATGTGTTACCTGTACGACCATTTGACCCCTCTTTGCATATGTCATGAAAGTGCCCATTGGATGCTATGAGGATTCAAAAACTCCCGCCCAATGTATGCACAATGCATGGCTGCGTCATCAATAATCTCCATATTTGTGCCCACGGTCCTGTAATTTTCCGTTTCAGCATGACTTTAAACCATGGACCTGAAAATGCTTGAACCTACTACATTTATGCCAGGCTAGATTTGCATGCATGATCAGTTTGTGCTTCTGCAATTATAATTCCCTTGATGTAATTAACTGGTATATTGCAGTCAACAATAAACACAACCCTTAATGGTTTGCTTGGAAGAATTCTTGGTTTTCTATGGAATCTAATCACTTGTTTTGACTTCTTTCCTCTTTGATCTGAAGTATACATTGCTGCTCTTCGTGGATTAAAGATATTTGTCACAGCATGTGCCAAATGAGAGGTTTCTCCAAGGACTGATCGTGCTTGGTCTTGTTTAAAAAAAGTGAACTCGTTAATATACTGTCTTCTAGATTTCATTTTAATTTGATTTACAAATACTTTTATTTGCTAACAGAACTGTAGATTTTATCAAGTGCCATAAATTTGCAAGAGCTCTTGACTTTTAGTAGTTTTATAATATTTTTATATTGTGTACCTACTGATTCTTGAACAACTCCGTACAAGCATGCTGTGATGCCTTGTAATTGGCTGATTGTAGTACATCATTGTATCATATGTTAAGCATGATCTGTGCGAGTGGCTTACTGATGAACTTATAAATTCCACTGTGTGACCAGCAGGCTAAGTTTTCAGAATTACTAATTTTCAGCAGAAGTTCTAACAATCGCAGCTGATGATATTGAAACATTTTTACTTTTATTAGATGGGGGGGGGGGGAGAAATGCAGAAGTGCATATATCTCTATCACTCTACACATAAATTCAATCATTACAATTATGATTGACACCCTAGGGTTATAGCACTATGGTTCGCTTTTTTCAATGGCAGTGGTTAGCTTGGTGGTCAAGAATACCTGTATGCCAAGAATTTTCCTTAACGCTGGAGATGGCAGATCAAATAGGTGGACTTGGACTGATATTGTTTTACGAGTAGGTATTAGCAATCCTAAGAGTCCTTCAGCAGCATGTATGGATACTAGCCAAGGGTATAATGCGTTTAAAACTAAGGAAAGTTTTCTCAACCATGTGGTATACACAGAATATACTTACCCGTTAATCATGTCTGTTTGACATGTGTTGTTGATGTGACTGTGGTATAATGACAGTGTATGCTGTGCTCGTGTCCCACCCTATGTTAGCTGGAGATAAGAAAACATCATTTGTTGGGTCATAAGCACACCTGGACTGAAAGATCCGTTGCTCGAGGACGCTCCCTACGCTCCCCTCCTCTTACCCACTTGTGCACCATTGAAGGTTCAACTTACAGTTGCCACCATTGCTTCCTCCCACCCATAACGCCAGAGCGCCACCCAGTGTTAAAAGGGAGTAATGAACATAAAATGTTCTTTTTGAACTTAAAAAGTGGTTCACTGAAGAAACAAACAACCTTCATGAACACAAGCATGAAATTTTGAGTAACAGCATGGTTTTCTGAACATAAAATTCTAACATAAACATAACATTTTTGGCATAAGGATAAATAAAATGTTTTAATAGTGTTGTGATAGCCGAGATACTCACTGTTAAGCAATGCGTTAAGTGTCTCTCCCGGACAGGTATGGTTCTTCTGTCAGGACAAACAGTTAAGCAGTGCTTCTCGGGTGAGTTTCTATCATATTTTCGTGGAGTGTTGTACCTGTTATAACTATGAGTTCTGATGTGGTGTGGTCTCATGGCGACCAACAGGGGCCGTTTGGGGCACAGCCCATTCACACTACAGTAAGGAATGTCTGTTGTCAAAAGAAAAGATCTGTGTGGTCTTCTTGCAGAATAAGCCTACTGTTTAAGAATTAAAATATTTGAATTTTATTCAAAACTACAAAACTTGATGACATTTACTCAGCAAAATCAACATCATCATTGTCATCAATATCGTCACCATATCTGTCGAAGTCCCCAAAATTGTTTCCTCTCTGTTTGTATATCTCATCAATTTCGGTGTTACTTTCATCAGTGTCACTGTCCCTCTCTTAAACTGCCTGATTGATGGCAACATTTAAACAAAAAACTACCAAAGTCAAAGTAACTGACAAAAAACTTTCTTGCTGGGTAATTGTAGCAATTCAAGTTCACAGGGCTTTCTCACCCATCACAGGCGACTGACTGCATTGGGTCAAAGTTCAGTGGATGAAGCTGATTACCCATAGTACAGCTATATATACAGCAGGGCACACTGCCCCAACTCGGAGACATTCTCCCGATCAGGAGAATGTCTCCTCATCGAGGGACATCCTGAAAGTTCCCTTACCAAAACCGACCCCGTAAAAAATATACTCAAACCATGTGAAAGGTATACCTAATTTTGAAATTGTAAGTATGGATTCAGTTTGGAAAAAGTATGTAATAACTATACAAAAATGATAGCCAGAGCATACATAAACTCAACACAGAATTAAGACCTATGTACACTTTGAGTACATAATATTTGGAACGCTGAGTACACATGATGTATATTTAATCACCAAATCCAAATACACATCAAGTATAGTTTTCTACATTGGATCAGTCTTTGGTTATTTTGGCATAGGGTATACATGGTGTATACATTGACACTTTGTACACATCAAGTATATTGGCTATGGGAACGAGTGCTTGGTGCGGCCAACCATTCTCACCATTTTACACTTAATTTACAGGAAACACAAGCGTTAATGATATATATATATATATATATATATATATATATATATATATATATATATATATATATATATATATATATATATATATATATATATATATATATATATATATAATATATATATATATATATATATATATAGCATTGTGTACTAGGAACCAAAATCCTGTTGCTACCTGTGGTGTTTAATGATTACAAGTAGCTCTTTCAACCGCTGAGCAGAGTTACCATATCAAAACAGATACTCACAACACATTGTCTTTGGAATTATACAGGACCTGTATTTATGAAATAATTCAACACAAATGTAAAAGAAAATCAAAAAGTCAACAGTGATACAGTATTTGTTCTTTCAGACCAAACGTGTCTTTTCATTAAGTCGGTGAAAAACATAACATGAATATCTAAAATATATGAATGTCTTGGAATACATTTTGGAAAAATGTATTTTGGAGTATAGATTTGTGGTATAGAGTACTTTTAGCTTCTCTAATAAATGTTCTCTGGTTATACAAAATTTTTTTCTAAAAACATAAACTTAATTCTAATATATGTGTACCATATATTATATAACTTGAAGCTATCATAAATGTTTAGTGGTTATACATTTATTTTTGTAAAAAAAAAACTAATATATTTGTACCATACAGTACTGGAAACTTCTTTCATAACCATTCTCAGGTTATACATAAAGTTTACATGAAACAAAAACTTCATACTTTGAAAGACTACGATATTTAAAGAACGATAAATTGGCAATGGAGTAAAGCATGTGAAAATATTGTCTTTTGTTAAAAAAATGGTCCATGACAATACATTTTAAATGTTCAATTGTACTTAATTCCAAGGTGACAAAAATGTTGCAATATATCTATAGTGCTGTACTCACATACGGAACCTTGTATGAAATCTGCACTTTTCAAAATGCATCCAGCTGAAATGTAAATGTAACAATGAACTGGCAAGTATTGACACTGGCTGAAATACAACATGGACATAAACATATTTTTGCCAGACATGTTCATACGAGTCAGTAATGTGACAGCTACAAAAATCTTGTTTTCAAGCAAATATTCATTGGTTATATGGAAAATGGTGGGTAAATATGGAATATGCTTCTTCATGAAAGAGAAATGTAAAGGCTAACATTGATCAATATTCCAATGAGAAAAAACATTGCCTGTGTCTCTGTAAATGACACACAGTACAAAAATTCAACAGTCATTTAATCAGCAGAAATTCATGCAAATTTCCTGAGTTGTTTGGAAAAGAATTTTGAATACTTCTCTTGTTTAAATGTGTAATTTCCAGAGTTGTGAAGAAAATGAAAAACTGCACATGTAATTCATCTCTTGGCAAAATATGGAATTCCCTGAAAAATTGTGTACAAAGATAATTGCATTTTTAGCTTTTAAACAGAAACAGTTGTGTTTGATTATTCCTCTCTCACTTTATAATGTATGTGCAACTCATGTAAGAGAAAAGTACAGGCTTACATTGTTGAATATTCCAATGAGAAAAAACGTTGTGTGTGTCACTGTAAATGACACACATGCATACATGTAAAAAAAATTCAACAGTCATTTAATCAGCAGAAATTCATGCAAATTTCCTGAGTTCCATAATGCCGTGGGAAGGCTGTCTTCTCTAGTGTACTTGAGGTTCTGACTCTTTACAATAGTGACAGCACTATCTTCTATGAACTGGACTAAGACATATTCTGAAAAGGAATATGAATTGCTCGTCAATATTGAAATTAAACATGTAGATCACACATCACAATTCATATATGGTTAAACAGTGACAACCTATACTTATACATATGTAACTGTAATCTATTCATTCATTTTATTTCTGAGTTAAGCTCTATAATAAAAATCTTATTGAAGGTAACAGAATTCCTGTCAAAGAAGTGTAAAACAGAAACCCTAGCAATAATGATGATAAATATATTGAAAATGGAGACAAAATTTTAGTAATTTCGTATGGAAACAAGCACCCAATGTGTTACACAGAACATGCACATTAATTATTCATGAGCTTTAGAGAGGAATTTATTGGATAAAAGAAAGAGTAAACTTACAAACTAAACAATTATCATGATTATGATAGACTTACTACTCCAGTATACCAGCAAGTGATCCTCAGCTAGCTCTCTCTCCAAAAGGACTCTGAAAGCCCGACAGAGGTTTGCAGGTACTCTGCCAACTTGCCGTCCTGCAATTTCTCTGACAGTCTGGCCATTTGCTGTGGTTTCATCGCACAGATCTTCAGGTATGTCATCTAAATCTGGCATGACAACCTTCATGGCTCCAGCTGGATCAAATCTGTTTTCTGGTTCAGGAAGTACCATCATTTCTATCTGTTGGTGAGGCCTAACATGGAAGTGATGATACCCCTTTATGCTCCAAGTAATGTTGATTGGGTGATCGTTTGCCATCTCTTCACTTGACAAAGACTTGGCACTATATGAAATGAGGATGACTCCAACATCAATTAATGGAAAATTCCAAGCTATCCTAAAAAAAAATTATGTTTCTTTTGAAAACCGACTAAAATTGTGTAAGAGATGTGGTCTCTCCATCGGGAGACAATCCCCTAGGAGACACTTTCTGTGACATAAACAATGTATCATTTTGTTATAGGTCAAATTTTCCTGGCATGCCATAAGATCATTTGAGATAGCATATAAATGTAATTCATGGTGAGCTTCTCTAGCTCCGCTGTCAGAGACGCGGAGCTTGTCTGATAGGCTGATTGTCCGTCGTCGTCCGTCCGTCCGTCCGTCCATCAACAATGGTCTTCTTCTCTGAAACCGCTAGTCAAATTTCTTTGAAATTTGGTATGGAGGTTCATAGGAGTGACCTCACTTCAGTTTGTTCAAATTGTGGTGAAATTTGCATATTTGTATTTTTATGGCAGTTTTTGTCATTTTTGGTAAAAAAATCTTTCAAAATCTTCTCCTTCAAAACTACCGGTCAGATAGCTTTGATATTTGGTACATAGGTCCCTAGGGATGATCTATTTCAGATTTGTTCAAAATGTGCAGAAATATGCAAATTTGCATTTTTAAGGAAATTTTTGCCATTTTTGGTCAAAAAATGTATTTCTCAAAAAGTACTAGTCTGATAGTTTTGAAATTTGGTATACAGGTTTCTATCGATAAACTAAGTAATATGTATTGAATTTCTGATGAAATCTGTAATTTTGTATTTTTGGGGCAATTTTTGCCATTTTTGGTCAAAAAATGTGTATTTCCAAAACTACTCATCTGATAGCTTTGAAATTTGGTATACAGGTTCCTACAGATCAACTAAATGATATTTATTGAAATTATGATGAAATCTGCAATTTTGTATTTTTGGGGCAATTTTTGCCATTTTTGGTCAAAAAATGTTTTTCTCAAAAAGTACTGGTCTGATAGCTTTGAAATTTGGTATACAGGTTTCTACAGATGAGCTAAGTAATATATATTGAATTTCTGATGAAATCTGTAATTTTGTATGTTTGGGGCAACTTTTGCCATTTTTGGTCAAAAGATGTATTTCCAAAACTACTCATTTGATAGCTTTGAAATTTGGTGTACAGGTTTCTACAGATGAACTAAATGATAGTTATTGAAATTATAATGAAATCTGAAATTTTGTAATTTTGGGGCAATTTTTGCCATTTTTGGTCAAAACATGTGTTTCTCAAAAAGTACTGGTCTGATAGCTTTGAAATTTGGTATTATACAGGTTTCTATAGATTAACTAAATGATATTTATTGAAGTTATGATGTAATCTGTAATTTTGATTTTTTCGGGCAATTTTTCCCATTTTTGGTCAAAACATATGTTTCTCAAAAAGTACTGGTCAAACAGCTTTGAAATTTGGTATACAGGTTTCTATAGATGAACTAAATTTGATCTTTTGAAATTATGATGAAATCTGCAATTTTTATTTTCGGGGCAATTGTTGCCATTTTTGGTCAAAAAATTTATTCTCAAAAATTACTCATCAGGTAGCTTTGGTTGACATGTTCTTAGGGATGATCCTATGTGATACATTCAAAGTATGATGAAATATTTTTGCAGCTTATTTTAGCCATTTTTTTCTGGTCACTGCATTGAGCTATCAAAGATTTCCACCTTCTTCATCAACATGTGTCAAAAATAGTTATTCTCTACATAAACACAGCGGAGCTATATCGGCCGCTAGGTCGCTTGTTTCATTTTCCCTTCTTAGAGGATAACATCTTGAGATATACTTGCAATTATGAAAACTCGAAGCCAGAAATCAACACAAGAAACAAGTGACAGAGGAAAATACAAGAAGCAGTGCGGCAGTATCTTGCACAATGCATCAATGAAAGGAACTATATAATATTTACAGTCTGTTAAAAGGCAAGAAAGTTAAACGAACCACATTGGTGCAGTTATGGATGAACAGGAAGAGAGTGATGTGGAATGGGGCATGTCAGTAAGGAGGAAAATCTGTGTGGGAAAGTAGTTGGAGGTGGGTGGTTGTTTAGGCAATATGTTGGGGAAATGTGACTATCAAAGTAGGTGTTGTAATGGAGTTTAGTTATTAGTGTATGTGGGAGGGATGAGGAGAGGCAATTGTTGTGTTTGATGGAGGGTTCTCAATGATTGGCAGGTGGGGTGTGGGATCAGAAGAAGTGAGTGAAATGGAGGTGATGATATTGGGAGGAGTGTATGTGTGATTTTCAGTGTAGTGTTAAGGGTGAGGAAGAAATCTGTTCGTGGAGTTGGGTGGTGTTGCTGTCAGAAATCTTTGAGAAGGGAGTTGGAGATGTCAAAGGTACGTAGTTTGAGAGGTTGAGAATTTCAGAGATGCGTGCATATTTGGGTGAAGATGAATAAAGTTTTGTTTCATCGCACATGCAGGGCATTGGAGAATGTTGGATGTTAATGTAACGGTTGATGGTATTGGCTTAACCCTTTTCCTGCCAAGTCGGTGAAAATCCGCTTGAAATTCGGTGTAGCTAGAATCTGAGCAGCCACGGCCGTTATCCTGCCAAGGCGGTGGAAATCGGGCTACTTTTTGGTACCCCCTTTCCTGCCTAGTCGACGGAACTATGTGTAGCAAACCCTTGCTCGCGCTAGGGGTCGTTCGAGGACAGGTTTTGGGCGAGGAACGGCGTTTGCTCTCGAAATGGGTTCACAGAGAGTCCAACGACAGGAAAGGTGCGGAAGCTACCCAGCCAGTCCCCACCCCGGTGGGGGACTGGTTTTTTTTGGGGGACGAGTAGCGTACTTGGCAGGTTAGCACGTTGACGTATTCTAGCGGAGTTTGGGTTAACTTGGCTCTGAGGCACTACATAGATTGCGGCCGAAATTGACCGTCTCGGCAACGCTAATCTGTAGGCAACCGCCTAAGACCGCCTCAGCTGGCGGTGCAATTTTTTGCCAATGGTGCGAGACGAAAATCACGGACTTGGTCCTGATTGATGGGAAGTGCGGACGGATTTGACGGACTCGGCTTTCTGTAAGGCAACCGCCTAAGACCGCCTCAGCTGGCGGTGCAATTTTTTGCCAATGGTGCGAGACGAAAATCACGGACTTGGTCCTGATTGACGGGAAGTGCGGACGGATTTGACGGACTCGGCTTGATTAGTCCCTGACATGGAACTGATCCGAACGGACTTGAGCGACATTTGTGAAGGGTAACCACCGCTTTTAACCGACTTGTTACCTCTCGAAAAGACTACCCACTCAGATGTCGGACGTTGTCGGCTGCACTTGGCTTCTAGACGTTCAAGCCGTGCAACGAAACACACCGCCTCAGCCTTGCCATTCAGGAACATGGCCTCAAAATTTGATACCATTGTTCACCGACTTGGCGGCTGCGGTTAGGTGCGTGAACCGTTGTTCACCGACTTGTTACGCCTATGTTGTCCCTGTGAAGTTCGGCTAACGGCCGAGTCTAACGGGAGTTGGCAGACCTGTGTTTGGTTTATACCGTAGTATGACCGACTCAGGTAGAGGTACCTGTCGGTATATTCCGAGTTTTACGCACTCGGGCGTCAATGACGGGTCGTCATCACCGCTGATGACGTAGACGTGCTGGCCACGTTATTTGAAGGATCCATGTTTGCCCAACGGACGAGGCCGAGACAGCCGTTGACAATTTTGGCATCCTTCATCTTTGACCGCCTTAGTTGGGTAAGCCGCTCGGCAGGCGACGGTTATGACCTAAACAAGCCGCTGAAGCACTGTTCGTTGCCGTACAAGAACGAGACGGCCAGTCCATTACTGCTTAATGGGCGATCTGTCGGGTTGGCTTGTCACCGACTTGGATGACAATACGCCCTGCGCAGGCGTACTTAGAAGGGACATGAGGTTAAAGATACGGGTTTCCCACCCGTACTAAACATGGGCTTGGGCCAACGTCCTTGGGTGGCAGGTGCGCATGCCACGTACCCAGCTGGACGGAATGTCAAGTTGAGATGCTAATGACATTGACTATGTTATGCTAAGTGCTCGAGGGATTTGCATCGCAAATGAGTATTATTAGCATATCAAATGGTGCGGACAGGCAATTTACATGACGGGTAGGAATGTCAGCTCCGGTTGGTGGACTGATTGCCGTAGGTCCATTATAATAACAGGTGGATGCATATATTAACACCCCTGCGTCCAATCATGTCCAGGGCTTTGTTTCCCTGTGGCTTTAAAAGGGAGGGACCTGCTAGTCTGTCGACACTGTTCCAGACATGAGCTTGACGGACCGCAAAAGTTTTCTGAAGGCGAGCAGACGACTGAAGCTCAAAGATGCAGAGTCTCCGGGCGGTAGTGGTAGCGATCGTTGTGATGTCCCTAGTAAACGTTCTAAGAAGTCGGGCAAGAAACGCTCCCGTAAGGCGAAGCCATCTCCGGCTGAAAAACCCAGTGGTAAGCGTAAACGTAAGAGCGATCGTTCTGCCGATGAGGATGATGACGGGTCACCGGTCGCCAGTGGTTCTCACCCGGCTGCTCCGGGAGAGACTACTTCACCTGCAGAGACTACATCTGCTCTTGTGGGAGATACTTCACCTGCACAGACTACGTCTGCTGCTGCTAGTGAGACAGTGAGTAACGAGACGGCTGATGCCATTGGTTCTCCCCCGGCTGCTCCGGGAGAGACACCACCTGTTGCTACTATGAGCCCTCATCCTGCGTCAGGAGAGGTTCCTGTGCCCAGTGCGAAAGAGCTTGAGTCCTCGTCATCAGCAGAGGCTGCCCAGCCCGCTCCTGCCATAGTTTCGTGTGCTGCGATGTCCCCGCTGAAAAAGATAGTGCGGAGGGTTCGTTATCAGGATAGCCCACCTGATTTTGAGCCAGATATGATCCTTGATGCCGCTACGGGCGAGTTCAGGCCCAGACGCCCAGACGACGGTGATATCACCGCTGAGTCCGACTCGGAGGTTGACGAGGATGCGGCAGAGGACGATGACTTTTATGACAGGCAGTATGTAGGTGAGGCAAGCTCTGACGACGATGATGATGTTGCTGCTGTGTTGGCGGAGGACGACACCCCTCCTGTCTGGCGTATGTCGGAGACTACCGATGCTAATATATTTGAGGAGACCGATTTTGACCATGAGAGAGGACCGACTTTCACCTTGCCCAGCCACTCCCTTGAGCTCGATTACTTTTTTAAGTTTATTCCAGCTACACTGATCAGATTGGCCAAGGACGAGACTAATAAATACGCCAAATTCCACCAGCGACATATCGCTAGGAAAATAGATAAATACTGGCGTAACGCTGACTACCGAGAGGTGCAGGCGTTCATTGGCGTCTTAGTCTGTATGGGTATCGACCGTAAATCATCAGTGGAGGATTATTGGTCTAGCGATCCCTTTCTGAGAACACAGGGTATTTCTACTGTGATTACCCGCAGTCGCTTTCAGCAGCTTATGCGATACTTTCATCTGGCAGACCCAGAGAACGATCCACGTCGTGATCCTGATGAGGCACGCCGCCGACGTCGGTGTCAGGAGGATCCCCTGTATAAAATCAATCCATGGATGGAGCCCATAGTTGACCGGTGCGTAAATAATTATAAGATGGGTAGAGAGATCTCCATCGACGAGGGCATGGTGCGATTTAAGGGCCGTTCTAAATTTAAGCAGAGATTACCGCATAAGCCTGATCGAGACGGTTTCAAGATATGGCAGCTGTGCGACTCCACCACTGCATACATAGCTAACTTTGCACCGTACCTAGGTGTGAAATATCGGGATCGGACTGATGGGAGACGGCAGGAGCGAGGTGTGGTGAAAAGAATTACGATGGAGCTGGTCCAGCCATTCTGTGGATATAATCACAGCCTATTCTGTGATAGCCTGTTTAGCACGGTCGTTACTGCTAGAGAGCTGATGGAGACCGGGATCTACATGGTCGGGAGTTTTAACCGCCGTAATCGTCGCACCATGCCCCCTCAATTAATTCCGCCGGTAAGAGGAAGCGCCTTCCTCTGTCTGTTGGGGATATGAAAGCCACGACCAGAACGGACTCTCGTCTTAACATCACTGCTTATCAGGATAGTAACGCTCAGGTGCTGATCTTGAATACGGTCTATCCACCCTTGGAGTGCGTGCCAGTGGGGGAGGGAGACGAGCGGCGACAAGTGCCTCTGTCGCTGTATAATTATCGCCGGTACATGGGAGGCGTCGACCGAGCCAACCAGAAGCGCAAGTACTTTCCACTGGGCACAAGAACCACAGATGGTGGACATATCTGGCATGTTACCTGATTGATGTTGCCCTGGTAAATGCATATATATGCTTCAAGCATGTACACCCTGATAGTAAGCTGACCCATAAGATGTTTCATCTGCATGTCGGGAAACAACTCATTGGCGGTTATTGTGGGCGATCGCAGCCCAGTGTGAGAGAGGTCGAGGCCACTGTTTCTCTTGCCTCGTACATCAATCCACAAAATCAGCCGATGCACGTTGTCAGCCGTTTGGAGGGGCGGCAGAAATGCTGTAAAGTATGTAGCAGAGAGGGTAAGACCACTGCGAGCGGACGACTGTCTGAGACGTCCAAAGGATGTAGTCTGTGCGGGGTTCATCTTCACGAGGGCGAGTGTTTTGCGGCTTTTCATCATCGCATGATGCTACGAGGTAAGAGGAGCATTGGCGTGCAGACCTCTACTCACACAGCCCCGACGACACCCATCAGCAAGAGAACCCGACGTAAATAACGGACAGGGGACAGCTTCGCCTAACAGTGGCTTGACTGTATTCTTAACACGGACCATGATCACATTTTGAGCACGGTTGTGCCGTTTGTTTGTGCTTTACGATCCCGCTGATTGTAAATTGAAACACGGATTATTTTGTACAATCCCCCGATTGTAATCTTTGTAACACGGACCATGCACTCGGACGTCGAGACAGACTCTGAGATTTATTATTCGGCATAATGTAAATTATTCCCGAATAAAATACTATCTATGGATCGCATATTTTCGTTTGTTTTGTTTAGACGGATTATTTTGTACAATTCCCCTATTATAATTTTTGAAACACGGATCTGCCACCCCGATTGTAATTTTTGAAACACGGACCATGCATTCGGACGTCGAGACAGACTCCGAGATTTATTGTTCGGCATAATGTAAATTATTCCCGAATAAAATACTATCTATGATCGCATATTTTCGTTTGTTTTGTTTTTACCCCCACTTTCGTTTTTGGCAGATTCGTAAGGACGCTATAGTAATGGATGAACGTGCGTTGTATCACGTGGGAGGGGCACAGCCCAACGGAGGCTGTGCTCGTGCGACGTAGACGTTGTACCAACCATCTGTCGTTGGGGTTAGTGCATAGAGCAGTTGCACTGTCCAGAGCTAAGGTGGTACAAAACTGCACCTTAGTAACAACTGCACAACTAACCTGTTAGGAAACGGTAACACTAACGAGCTAAGTGTTCACTGAACTGGCCAAACTACGTACACGCCTTCCTTCAATGGCGGAACTATGTCGTTGACACTACGTCAAAGCAGACTGCAATGTGCGACTCTTCCAAGTCGTTCAAAGTACGTGGCCAAGGACACAACCCAGGGGAAACAGGACAGGTTTGAGGGTGCTCCCGCACCCATAGCACTAACCCCTGGGTCTTCTACTAACCCACGAGAGAGGTGACGTTTCCCGGTGTGGCCGTGCGTGCGGCGAACGAGCTTTACTTCCGCGAAAGTAAGCTAGAAAAGGGCATAAAAGTGCACGTCCCCCGGGGCAAACAACGCCCGTGACCTCGTCATTTTCTGGACACAACCTCATCAGCGGTTGCCCCTCTATACGGGCATGCAAAAATTTTTGAAGTCTAACACGTATATGGTCGGTAATCGTACCCGAAAATGCGGTATTTTCCCGCCAAATGCCTGGCAGGAAAGCGTGCAGGAGAGCCTATCTTCTGTAGACACGGAAAAGGGGGCCGGTTTTGACCGACTTGGCAGGATAACGGACAGGGGCGCTCGGCAGGAAAAGGGTTAAAGAATTGAATTAATTAGGAAATCATCAAAGCCAAAATAATTTTAGAATGGAATTATCAGACAGTTCAACTTTTTTTGACAGTTCATAGTGAAATGCTTACCATCTTGGAGGATTAAACATGTAAAGGTAACTTTCCTGAATCCCAATTTTGAAAGATTCTGAACCACCATTTATGTTATCTAAAAGAAATTGCTCATAATAGTTTGTCATGATAGGGTGGTCAAATAAATAGAGATAGAGAAAGTTCTAATTTCCATTTATGGTTGACTTGGTAAGGATAAATAAGATTACTTTTTGAGGAAAAAAATAGAGTGGTCATTAAAAGAGTGGTCAAAGTGATAGGGTTTTTATGGTAAAGCTGGGCTGTAAGATTCCTCATGTGCTATTTATAGCTATATATGCAATCTGTGTAAACAGTGCAATGAAAGTGTAACATGATTCTTTATAATGCTTTTGATGACCTTGAACTTCTTAAGTTACAAACATTTGTCTCTTCAGTGTGCTTTCTCTGAGTACGTACAGTCTCAACTTATTCAACAGAACTTACTTATAATGTTAATTTGAAAGTTAAAATGTGCTTAGTTAATAGGATGAAATACTGATGATAACCAGCTCAAGATTCTTTATAACCTGACAGATATGCTGTTTTTTTATGACGTAAATCTTGATTTAAGCAAGTCTTGTTTACTTTAAGAAGAATGTAATTAACTCTCGTTTATTTGCTATTATAGACTAATATAGTCTGATGAAATATGCAAATCTGTATTTTTATCTGTATTTTTTTCCATTTTTGGTCAAGCCATCCTGAAATGAGCTATCAAAGATATCCACCTTCTTCATCAATACATGTGTCACAAAGGTTATTCTCTACATAACACAGCAGAGCTCTGTCAACTGTTGAGTCGCTTGTTTTTTCAAAACCGCTGGTCAGACAGTTTTAATATTTGGTTTACAGGTCCCTAGGATGACCTTAGTGAGATAATTTCATAGAGTCAGGAAATACTTAATTTTGTATCCATGTCTATAGTAGCTTCAGGGACTTTGGCCCTATGTTTATGTATTTATCTACATCTCCAAGAAGTGAAAGAAAACAGACATCAATAAAAATGTGACAGCAAATTTTTCCTTCCTCAAATGAATTATGGTTTATGTCCCAATGGTACTGTTGATGCAATTTTAAAATTGAGTGTGTAAAGGATTGATTTCTTTTTCTGTCACTTAGGCCTATACTTTCCACTCACATTTTGGCAGGTGTCTGCATCGTCATTGCTTTCACACAGTTAACAGTTGCTGGAATTTCTTTTTCCATGTCATTGATTGCCTCATCCCAAATGAATGATGATAAGGACTCTATGTTACTTTCCTGGTGGACATATTTTCCTTGGTGGTGTAGCATCCCATTTCCTTTGAAATAATCCTGCAAGCCGCTTTTGTCAATGGCCTTCATTGCAGTGCTATTCTTCTTTGCTAAGGTACAGAAGGCCAGGTAGTATTTTGACTGGTGTAGTAACTGTATTGCAGATATTCTGAAGTGTTTTACCAAGATGTAATAAGCAGGAATGTTGAAATTAAGTTTTTAGTGATGAAGTACTAAAAAGTTTGTAAAAGAAATAAAATATCCTGTATTTGAACTTTACAGCTCCAGTCCATATCATTCCCAATAATCCAAAAAGTCACTTTGCAAAAATATTGCAAATGTATAAAAAATAATTTGCGAAAAATATTGCAAATGTATTAAAAATAATTAGCTACATATTTTTAGGTACTATTCGTTCATAGAAACATATGGATTCTTATTTTTGATCCTACGATACCTGGTGTACCAAATTTCCCCCTCTTTTGTGTAGTGGAAGATTTGCTCGGTGTGAATCTGAGCTGGAATTTTTTGGAAAAAGCTGTCGCTGCTTCTGATGTTCAAAAATAAACTGTTGACTGCTTTCTACATACTTTGCTTTTGATTGATGCAGTTCTGCCAAAGTTTCTGCACTATTAAAACGTAAATATTGATTCTTTGATGTTGATAATTTGACGTTGTACTCATATTCAAGTACTTCCAGGGCGGTCGTACTTGCATGGCATAAAATAAGCATATCTTCATCTGGGCTTCCAATGATGACTGTGTCAGCATCTGCACTACTTACAGCATGTTTTGTATGGAGGAGGAGACGATCGTCAGCCTCTTCATGATCACAACTTAATTCTTGTACTTCACCTCTCATTATTGGTAGGGGGGGGGGGGGGTAGGGCACTTGTTCAGAGACATATATATCAACTGAGGTTTTTCCCTACTCAACAAAGACTAAATTATCACCATTAAACTTCTCAACACTTTTCATTTGTGTACAATAAGCATTTTTTTAAAAATTAAATTTAAGTCTTGACTTCAATTCACCTGTCAAGTGTTAATAATTAATTAATATAAGTATTATATAGAAATAATAATGCGAATAATAATAGGTTCAATTTCTGTGAAAATTTCACCATAAGGGTATTTTGGGTCGAAAAGACCAAATATGATATCAGTTTCACTGCCCCATGTTTCCATGGTAACCATTTTAGGGGTTGAAAATTTTCAGTTTTGCTAATATCCCATGAAAAGTTACTTTGATTGATATATGAAAATTACCTAGTGGGGGAGTTCTGGTCAGAGAACACAAAAACCAGACTTATCTTAATGTTTCGAGTTGCCATGGTAACTATTCTGGGATGAAAATGTTACTCTTTCACTAATTCCTATTAAAGAACTATTGGTTGATGTAAAAAATCATAATAAGGGTTTTTCTTGTTAGCACACCAAAACAATCACACTCATTTTAATGTGAGATGTTTCCATGGTAACCATTCAGGAATAAAAATTACCAGTTTTTCAAAGATTCCACCTAAAATCCAGTAACCGACAGAATATGTTATAGCAAAGGGATATTTTGGGTTAGAAAGACCAAATATCCAGTGTTAAAATCCAGTAATCAACATAAATATTATATCAAGGGTTATTTGGGTTAGAAAGACAAAACATGATATCAATTTTTACTGCCCTGTGTTTCCATAGTAACATATTTGCATTTTAATATTTCAAAGTTTTCCAAATTCCATTAAAAGTAATCCCAGTTACTATGCAAAGCTCTCCTAAGTGTATTTATCACAGCATGAACTCCATGTTCAATTTTGTTTCGTGTTGCCATGGTAACCATTCGGGTTTTTTATTTAAAACCACGCATATTTTAGATCAGGGGTAGCTTTTTCGTTAACCAAGACAAGAAAAGGCTATTTTTATGAGATTCTGCCCATGAAGTGAATTTTCTAGTCTTTTGATGTGTATACTTGCCCACCTTTAATACCCAAGGAAACAGGTATAATGGACGACAGTGGGACTCAAAATTTTGTGACCTATTAACAACCCGTTTCACTCTCAGAGTTGTATGCAAATTTAAAAGTAGCCATGACAACCTGGCAACAACATGGCCTTTTCCAGCACTGAGACATACTGTAGCAGGGCTAAAAATTGGCCACGGCCCTTCTGCCGGAGGAGGCATAATTTCTGTGTCATTGTGATTGATACATTATTATCAAAATGCAACGAGAATGCGTTTTATTGGCCATTGTTTCCTGTGCCTGTCATTCAAGTAGTCAGTTCAGATATTGAAACTTTGTTGCAAAGTTCCGCACCGCACGGCCGGTCGTCTTCGTAATTTCCAGAACAAAGTCACATTATGTGCCCAGCTGGGTTTGACTGCATTTATCTACCTCGTCCCAAAGTGACGGAGGGATCTTCAACCTTTCAGCTTGGTGAAAAACGCATTTATTGATTTGCCAAAGGCCTGTGGATTCGCTTATTTTTGCACAAGTGCTACATGGACATAGGAAAAAAGTTCGACTCACCTAACCCTCTCGATTGTTGAATACAACCACGGTCCATGATGAGAGTTTTCGAATCAAAAACTGTAGCCGTGCTCGAATACAAATGTCTTCTCATTAAATTACGTCATTCTTGATATACAAGAGTTAGCATTCCAAACCTGTCACCTTTTTTTTTCAAAGTTTTGAGAAGGGCGGTATTTCCATCTGAATGATTGAACGACGTGAAACGCAAAATTCCATCGCATATTATCCGGCAATAGACCACTTTCCCGGAAGTGGAAGATCGCTGTTTTTAGATGCGCGCGCAGGGTATTTACATCAACATACGACGAACGATGGGGTGTTCGATCGACGGTAAATTCTACACTATACTACAAATGATACTTACAAGTTCCTACGGACAAATGCTGCTAATTTAAATAAAATAAATATATATTAGGCATTCCATATTTGTATTATTTGATGAAATACATTTTCATGCAATCTGCACTAATTCTTGATCGTAAGCGCTGGGCAAGTAGGGGGCAAGTAGTTGTTAGTCAGTGTGACTTGTTCCATACAACTTGCAGGCTTTCATAGCGTTGAACACTCGTAGTGTTAGAATTTATGTAATATTCTTTGGCGTTTATGATGAAAATGACCGGTATGTCAGCCTTATATTTTGACATGATTATCATTTGATTTTTGAAAAGTCTGAACTTTTTTCCTCCAACTCCCTCCTCCGAGAAGCAGGTTTTTTCCGCCGCTGACCACAGCAGGGCATACACCGGAACACCCCGGTGCGCCGTAGTCTCGTTTTGAAATCTACTTCCGGGAAAGTGGTCTATATGTGCACTGTACAGTAGAAATACTGTATACGCTGCAGCCAGTGCAGGTACGTATATACTCCACAAAATGGCCACAGACGGCGTGAACTTTCTGAAAGGATTTCCTAAACGTCCTCATTGGTACCTTAGAGACTTACATGTGATGTCCTGGAAAGTATTCTCTGCAGTAATTCCAGTTTCTGTTAACATGCACACATTTATAGCTCAACGACATGATAGCGCGAGACAGTTCTACGGTACTATACACATTCTCGCGCTCCCAGGCTCAATTGCGCATGCTCATACTGGCGGACTACGTCACCTGTGTTTTGCTTCCGGCGCGGCCGACTTGGCAACTTAGGTTGAGCAAACAAATAACGAACAGCCGAACGCACTCTCAGTGATGGCGGCCACCGTATTGTGTGCATACCGAGACGATCGCTCGCCGTGCGCGTGTTGATCCTCGAATTCTGACCCATAATCATTTAAAAAATGCATTCAAATGTGATAGTGAAAGCTGTTCTCAATTAATAAGGTGGCATACTCAGCATAGCTGGATGTTTATCGCTAGTTTACCTTAGACCTCGCGACATTTGCAGGAGAAGTTTCTTAGCACGGACAACTTGATAACATAAAGCATGGCGGTCTGTAAGTATTTTCATTAATGTGTTGTGTAATTTACGAGGTTCAAATTTTAAGTAAATCAATTTTAACAAGATTGAAACCGATTTAACCGTGTCCGCAGTGATTTAATCTGTACATTTCATGGCGTGATTTGTCATGGGTTATTTTTTATGCGTGTGGGTTTTTTATTTACGTCCATATGTGCCTTGCAGTTGAGCATAGTTTTTCGGACCATCACGCATGTCTCCCTGGTAACGGGTTTGTTTACACACTGACATATTTTCTGGCGTCTTTTTCAATCGTCTGTTGGCCTAGACTGTGAAAATGTCATTCGAATTTCATGCTCGTGTGCTAAAAAACCGGTGTCGTATTTGTGCACGGAAAATAAATGGCACAAGTTATCCATGCTCCAATTTTATCGTGGAGTTAAAGAATTGTTTCAGAGTACAGTTTTAGTGAAGACATTCTGATGTTCACCCGTCTAATTTTTGTTGTCTCTGTAAGAGAGTCATTGCTTCATGGCAGCAGGCAGAAAGCAATAACAAAACCTATCGGCCAGGGACACACGTAGTGAAATGATCCAGACACTCTAGAGTATGGAGATGTGCGGTGTGTGATGCATGTGTAAGGCAGGAAAGAAAAAGAAAGACAGTAAAAACAGGGGCAGACCAAGTCAGTACCAAGGCAGTGACATTTCTGGTATCACTGGCAAGGAGACAGGAAAGACGGGGAAACTACAGAGTGAAACTCATGGCAGTACAAATCTAACAGCAGCTGGTAAAACAGAGGGCAGGAAAAAAGATGAGAAGATTCATTCCCTTGCAGAGACAGAGGTTCAATGATCTCATGAAGAAATGGAGTGTCCCATTTGAAAAGACATAATAGATGGATCAATACAACTTTTGTGTGATGGACCACATGTGTGTTGTGCTGAATGTTTGTGTCAGTGGTTGCAAGTTTCTTCATCCTGTCCTGTTTGCCGTCTCTCTATTATGTGTGAATCTATTGTAAGTGCCCCCATTGCCTTTGCAAACATGCTATCAAATGCCACAGTCACATGTGATTATGGGAATGTCGGTTGTAAGTCAGTTGTGCAGTGCTGCAAGATCTGCAACACAACACGGAATGGTGTGTTTACCAGTCCATTGCTGGAGACCACTGCTTCTCGTCAGTGAGCCCATTTCCCATCAGAAGCCACCATACTCCAGTCCCCATTCCTGACCAAATCAATACCGAGACATCAAATGATGAAACATCAAGGGATAGGCAGAACAATATATGTGCAGTGAAGGCCGCAGAAATTGTGTTGCAGAATGTATCAGCGGTGCATATGCTGCTACAGTATGAAGAAATGGCAACAACACTTGTCAAGAAAAAAATAGAAGCAAACAGAAGTGATGATAGTTTGATAAAGGTTAAAACCAAGGGCCAGGTGATTTTTTTACCGGCATTACTCTTGCTGATCTATACCCACATATCAATATACAGTTAGATTTTGGAGTAAATTCTTCTGATAAAGCTATCATGGAACATGATAATTTGTAAATTTGTATTTGTAATAACATTTATTTGGTTTTGTAGTACATGTGTGACCTGGTAGTGGTTCAACAAATTAAACAAATTAATTTCATCAAGTAATGAGCTAGTCCAATTTCATGAATTTATCACCCACATATACTTTTGAAAGATAAATTTGGTTTTTCAATTTTTGGTGTGATTTTTTTCAGCCATTGTGTTTAACATATACACCAAAGCCACGAAAAACAACCTCAGAAGCTAGCACTAGGACAAGACGTCAGAGGGTGTTGCAGTTAAGTCAGAGGAGAGACATTGTCAGTGGTGGTGATGCGATGCTGCAGCTGAGTGAGAGGAGGTGAGACACCAACAAAAGGACAAGAAGGAAAATCCTCCAGATCTTGGGACTCACTCCTGACATACCTCCAGGTGCTGGCCTTCATTTGGAAGTTGCTATGGGAACAACATGGGCTGCCAAGAGGAAATTACGGCGTTACTTCAAGGCATGGCATGTGAATATTGGAAGTGAGGTATGTTATGCAGGTCATTTTCCCCCACACTCATCAAGGTCACTGTCCTTCTTGACCTCACAACCATGAATTTAATAAGTCATGTTTGGAATTTTCTGGAAATTTAATTAGTTGTGTAAGAGAGAGAATTTTAGAAGAGTAATTAGCATGTCAATAAAAGTTCTAGATTGTTCTTATATGCTCTTATATAAGCACATGAGTATAATATTGGGACAGCAGGCTTGCAGTCAGACTTTTGGGATTGTGTGCAAACTCTATTATGATCATGTAGAGAAAGACTGTGGATAAGTAATCTTGTTATCACATATTACTGAATATATGTGTTACTGTTGTTTTTGCATCTTGTTCATATTTGTCTTCAGGTCTAGCAAACTTACCCGGCATGGTACAATACCTACCAGTGAAATTTGGATAAAGTTAGGTGGGGACAAGGGTCAGGGAACCCTGAGAATGGTTTACCAAGTTGCTAACATCAGTAATCCAAATGTAGCAGATAATACAGTGATTTGGAGTACATTTGCAGCACCTGATTCCTATTACAATTTAGAAATAGCTTTAGCTGTTAACAGAGGTCAGGTAGACAAACTGGATGGCACAAAGTGGAAGTAAGTCTAAACATGCATACTGTGTTTTACAAAACAATGAACAGATTGTACCATATATCTATTTTGGTACAATATTAGGAACTTGAGATACATACATATTGGTTATCCAAGTTTAATACATGCATTATACTGCTGATCCAAAAATCTGAAAAACAATGTGCAAATCTGACCAAACTTATGCAGCATAAATATGATACCTACATTAAATAGTACAAAGGGCAAAGTTGTTTTCTTGCATGTACAAAATGCATGATGTGTAGAAACATGGGCATTAATTTAGAATGGTGTGGACAATTGTCTTACATTCCACTTTGATTTATTTCAGGGACAAGACACTATTAGCACGGATGATGGGAGATTATGAGTATCTGGCCAAGAGTTATGGATTGTCTGGACCAAATGGTATGAAATGTATACTTGCATGCTATGATTTATACGTGAGAAAAGTTGAGGCACTGACAGGACAGGCAGTTTATTGTGTACACTTCAGTTTTACCTATGATTTACATGTGTACATCCTTGACCTATCAGTTTGCAATATGTGCGACTGTTAATAATCAGCATGCATTGTGTATGATATGCTGTAGAACACAATTATGATAATTTGTTGTAGTTTTTCGTTGACTTAAGACATTCACAGCTAACATTGATTAGTCAGATAAATTTAAAGGAAGGGGTACACAATGGGTCAGATCTTGATAAATATTTGCAAGCTATTGACAAATGATTGTTTTCCTCTGTAGAAATTCTTGTATTTATTTCTCAATTTAATTCTTACACATAGTATTAATATGTATACTGGCAATGCAAAATGTAGTAACCATGAATTTCTTTGAAATAAATATTTAAATTGATAAGTTTGCATATTACAGGTACATCCTCTCCAAGAGTTCACACATGCACATCAAATTGACTTCATGAACACCAGTCATGTCTATACCTACTAAGGTTTTTAAGTAATTATGTCAGTTTTTGTTCCTTGTCTTCCTCACATTGAAATATTTTAGGGAAATATTTTTGCGTATGCTGTGTGATCAGCAAGGAACAAACACAGTTGCTGAAGGAGGAACAGCCATTGTCATCAATGAAGAAGAGAACCCTTGATGATATCAGAAAATGTCACAGTGAATTTCTTTCAACTGGTGGAAACCTAAGGCATGCCATGCAGCACTACAATAGTGTCAGAAAGCCACTTTTCAATGTACCACTGCACAGAGTATGTACTAATAAATTCAATCCACTATGTTGTTTGCTTCCATTGACCAACTAAACATATAGCTCTGTTCTGTTTCAATCAGTTCACTTTACCTTTCTCTGAACAGTTCAACAGACCACACTGTGACCTATCTACATGTGTGCATGCCACTATGTCCATAATGGTGTAGACAAATAGAAGTTTATTAGTGAAGCTATATGCGAAAACAAGTTGACAATGAAGCCAGCACATATGTCAGTATTTGTGATCAATCTAGTTGTTGTATATTTGTATGTAGTGTTTTCTTCATAAATAGGTAGGTATGAATTAAAGTTACAAGATATTGTCATACATTAAAAGTAAAAGATACATGTGCTAACCCTTATATTTTATCACAGGTTGCAGTGCCAGGGTTGCACATCAGTTCTGGCTTGTTTTAAAAGTTTTTCACCATGATGGAAGCTAGCTGTGCAGTACTGGATATCAAGATCATCACGACTCTGGAGAGAGATGATGACATTGATGAACCCGTGCTGAAGCCTGCTGGATTTGACACATATGTAGCCATGTTGAAACAAGTCGAGACATTACAGTGTGAAGCGAAAGAACTCCAAGAAGAAGCTAAGACCTTGGCTGATAGTGTTGAAAGGCTCTCCTTGCTGATGATGACTGTGACAATGATGATGATGATGACGACAACAGTGAAGATGATGGCAGACCGCCACTAATGACCTTGGGCACAGTTAAAAAAGCCCAGGAGAAAGTGCAGGAACTCAGTGAAGAAGCTGACAGGAAGGTTAGTATTTATGAATAGAAGATCATAGTACATTAACAAAATAAAAATACATGATTTTGTGATAATTTTGAAATCTTGTGAGACACAATTAATTTAAGTGGCAGTGAGTTGCTAGCCAAGTCACTTTTTATCAAACTGGAAAAGTTGCCATGTTAAATAAACATGTAATGTTTGTTTAGCATGGTGTTAAATTTCCTGTATTGAGAACACCCACAGATAACCTGTCTAGCAACCTGAGATCTCAGAGGGTCTCCTTCATCTTTGAAAATGGCATATTGAGAAGTAAGATCATTTTTGTGATGATAAGCAATAACATTGTCAATCTCAAGTGCACAGTCATGTCTATGCTGCATTTTCAGAATTTTGGCTTGTGCACATTTGTAGTGCAGTCATTTCCAGATAACACAGTGTTTATCTTTGTTTTCTTAGATATCTGAAGCTACAGACGTAAAAGCGAAACTGCCAAAACAATGTGGTTTTGTAGTCTGCGGTATTGACCAAGCTCTGCAGTCATTTGGTGTTGGACGTCATTCTTACCACGGGCAGGCATTCATTGACAATCATGTGAACAAGTGCTGTAAAGTATGTGTTTTACAACTGTACACTGTTTTGTTGCTAAAGTCATTAAAAGGTTCAGTATTCTGCTTGTCATGATTTTCAAGCTTTCAGTGTTAGATTTATTGTGTGTTATATATATACTCAGAAGATGTATTTCGTCTACATTATTTTGACCTACTTTCAGTGAAACAGCTCTGTTTGCTTCTTTGAAAGAAAGTTATCATATCCTTTTTTTATTTTTTGTGTTTCAGGAAGAAAACATTCAAACGTGCAAGAGCGTCATCAGGACCACAGCAAGAATATGCCCACAGCTGAATGAACAGGCTGCACACATTTGTGGTCTGTATAAGCCAATATTTTCAAAATTTGCAGCCTGCCATAATCTTTAGAGTACAAGCAATAGAATGTCAGTTGAACATATTAGCAGTTATATTCTCAGTTCAAACATATCACATTTAATGGCGTATTACAGAGAACACTTTCCTTATGAAAGTGTACCCCAAAATGCATATGTTAGAAGATCATATCATCCCTCCGATTTCAGGTTTGGCTTTGGTTTCCTCACAGAACGGTGTAGAGAGTATCCATCATGAGATTAGGAAGGGAAACATATCACATTTAATGGCATATTACAGAGAACACTTTCCTTATGAACGTGTAACCCCCAAAATGCATATGTTAGAAGATCATGTCATCCCTCAGATTGAAAACACAGGTTTGGCTTTGGTTTCCTCACAGAACGGTGTAGAGAGTATCCATCATGAGATTAGGAAGGGAATGGACCGGTATAGTAAAGTACCTGGCCATAATGGTTTAAAGAAATTAGAACTTATGGTAAGGGAGCATCATGTGATGACAATCCCAGTCATGTGAAATTGCCAAAAACACAAAGGGGTTCATACAGAACCAAATAAGCAACGTGAAATAATGATGGCCACAGTGATAAAAGTAAAGATAAATCATGATAAAATAAACATGTAAAGAAAAAATTAATTAAGTCAATAACAAACCAATATGTAAATAAAAACAATGAAACCTGGTTCTTTCTATGAATCATATTTTTACTAAATTGATGCTTGTATTTTTAGTCCCCACAGATACCGTCCTGGGGGACTTATAGGTTTGGTCATGTCCGTGCGTGGTGTCAGTGTGTGCGTTTGTCTGTCCATGCATCCGTCCGTTCACCCAGATATCTCAGAGATACATGGAGCGATTTCATTCAAACTTGGCACAAGGATTACTTGATATGTTATACATATGCACGTCGATTTGTTTTGTGATATGATCCAATATGGCCATCGTGCGACCATTTTATTACAATTTTTTTATGTACGGCGCCATAACTCGGACATGTTTCAACCGATTTTATTGAAAGTTGGTACAAGGACATTGACCTTCATCATACATATGCACATCAATTTGTTTCACAACATGATCCAATATGGCTGCCATGCGGCAATCTTATTACAATTTTGTCATGTACGGAGCCATAACTCAGGCATATCTCAACCGATTTTATTCAAAGTCGGTACAAGGACATTGACCTATGTCATACATATGCATGTCAATTTGTTTCATGATATGATCCAATATGGCCGCATGGCAGCCATTTTGTTACAATTTTTTCATGTCCTTAGCCATAACTCAGGCCCGTCTAAATGGATTTTATTCAAACTTTGTACAATGACTTTGACCTATGTCATACATATGCACGTCGATATGGCTGCCATGCCACCATTTTGTTACAATTTTTTCATGTACGGAGCAATTACTCAATCATATCTCAACCGATTTTATTCAAAGTTGTTACAAGGACATTGACTCATGTTATACATATGTATATCGATTTGTTTCACGATATGATCCAATATGACCACATGGCAGCCATTTTGTTATGTTTTTTTTCATGTCGAAAGCCATAACTCTGGCAAGTCTCAACCGATTTTATTCAAAGTTGGTACATGGACATTGACTTATGTCATACATATGCATGTAGATTTTTTAGACAGTAAGATTAAATATGGCTGCATGGCGGCCATTTTGTTACGATCTTTCCATGTTCAGAGCCATAACTCAGACATCTTTCCACCAGTATCATTCAAAGTTGGTATAAGGACATTGACTTACGTCATACATTTGCACATTGATTTGTTGAACGGCATGTAGCAGTATCATGTCAATTACCTAAGTTTCATAATTAGACTGATATGTCGAGAAATACTGCATCGGATTTCATGAAACTTGGTACAGATGTTAAGCTTACATTGCTTTAACAATGTCAATTTGTATTTTTTCAGTTTCTATGTACCTTTCCTTTTCGTTTCCTATATTTTTTTTTTGTTTAGCTCTTTATTTCTCCCTTTTTTTTAAATGCAACTTTGTGGGATAAGTTACTTTTGATATTCAGAGAGTTTGTAAAAGATGTTTGCCCGAAACTTTGTTTATTTGTAATTTATTTGAGTCTTGTCACTTCAAGAAATAAAAAAAAATGTTTTATTCTATATGCACGTGCCTGTTTTGATCATTTATGTTATGGTTTGAAGTATTTTTAATAACATTACAGTTAATTTGCCATTGTGCTGTTAAAAAAATCACCGTACAATACAAATAAGGCAATAATACATTGATTTCTGCCTATATGATGAAAAAGGTGCCTCTCTAATTTTTGCCGTTTTGTGGCGCTGTTCTGTGGCTTCCGATTGAATGTGTATCCGTAAAGTTCGCACACAAGTTAAAAGTCTGGGCCTGCTGGTATCGCTTTAAACTGCTTAGTGTCACTTTTCCGACAAGCATCTAATTAATTACTCCTTGGCCTAATGATATCCCTCTCTCCGTACCGTATGATGCATAATTCTGCGCTGCACGTACAACAATTAGAAGAAGTCACCCCTTTTGACAAATTAAAATAAACAACACCTCTTTTCAGAATTCCCAGACTTCAATGAACTAGTGTTATTATATTTCTATATAATACTTATAGCCCCTAAACTTGTAATATAATAATAATAATAATAACAAGGCAGTATTGCTGAAGGCAAATGAGTACTTTGGCCGTGATATAGTAATGTTGTGGACAATATATACTAGTATTCAAATATGGTCTTGAATTTCCTCCTGTCAGTTAGGTATTTGATTAACTGGTTATTAAACGAAGCAATGGCATGACAACGGCAAAATATGTCTAGCAACTTTTGTGGAGTTTGAGGCAGGGGTTCTTTATTTATAGTGGAAATTGCTTAAACTCCTTAAATATTCAAATTACAGCAAATTTCTTTTGTTCTCGATGGTAGATGTCTAATAAATATTAGTATGTGCACAAATAACAAGGTGTTTGTTTAACTATATTAGGGTGGAGATTTCAGAATCCGATCGTGACCACCCCCTCACAAAGTCTAATGGTGCGTCCCTAAGTGAATTGTTCTGGCATTGGGAAGCAAACTCAACATTACATGATTTTATTAGCGCCAGTTAAGAGGCCTGAGAGGTAACTGCAAAATTTAACCAACCTCAAGTTACCATTTAATTTTCGCAGATATTCATTGCTATCTATAAATTTTGCTTATGGCAGAATAGGCGAAACAAAGAAAAGATTTTCGTTAATTCTGCCATTTTCCAAAGCTTGCCATACTATTTGGAAAAAAGGGTACAAATGGAGTGGATTCCTGTCCCATCCTGAAGTAGGTTGCACCATGTTGAATTTGTAAAGATGGAAAGATTGCACGTGCACCATTTTTGGTGTTTATCATAATTGTATGGCAGTAGTGTGGCCATATTTGGGAGGAGAACCGGTTACCCTACAGAAATCTATCCATGTAGTTCAAATCAATGGATAATTATACTTGAATAAACATTGCAGAGTCAGAACATTTCCATGAACTAACTGTAATATAATAATAAAATCAAAAAATATTCTCAAAAGTTGTGCAAAATTTGCATCAACTTAATGAGTGTTTGATATAACCTACTAATCTATGAACTGCTAGACAAACTTTTGAACTGTTAATCAAGTGTCAAACACAGCACCAGAAATCGAAGCACAACCTGGAAACCTTTTTGAAAATAACACAACTTGCGAGTTTTTTCCTGAGGTAACATTTAAAAACACAACTGAATTAACTATATTATCAAACAACATGTGCTCTTATTACACGTAACTCTCTTGACAATTGGGTTTGGAAAAAATACAAGATTTATCCACTAAACAAGTGGTAACCTACACATGTATGAAACTATTGAACACGTTTATCAAACATTCATTGTCTATACAAGTTGAATAGTTGTTTGAATGGAAATTGTCTGTGAAACATGGTTAATTTGCCATTCTATATGAACAATGAGAGGAAGTGAAAAACACAACATAATTGGCTTTTAAGGTTATTTTTATGACAATTACCAAAATGTCACCACAACAGATTACACTGCATTTTTACAATTGGTAGACTTGCTTTTATTAAACACTGCAGGGTTATCGATTAATATACTGTCAGGAAATGGCCCAGTTAGCACTAATTTGGTGTATCCAGACGCAGATTCTGAAGTGATTGCATGCATGCATGCAAGCTGTTGTAAAACGAGTCATTGACAATGACATAGTCCCCGCTTGTAATAGGAGTATTAGTCTTGATGGGGCAGGGAAATGTGGTCATTAAGAAGTATCACTGAAGTGTACATTTTGAGATCTATGGACACATAGGTCTATGTTGTTGTTCCCAATTTGATACATCAGGCATGTCTAAGTTCTGGTTCTAAATCGGGAAAAAAGATCAGACCTCTAGCTGTATTGGCCAGCCAAGAAATACATATGTGCATAATAAATGAGGTACAAGATGTGACATCTTAGGGTCTATATCTTATCAAAATTGAAGGGTATAGAACTTGTGGTTACTGAGTTATGCATATATATGTATAATCAAGGTCAAAGGTCATCAACACTGGACAAAATGCTTGATATGCGCTTTGCATATTTACGTATATTGACGTATATGGAACACAATACTAATTGCATATGCAGCATATATTTTTGTATATGGAACATTCCAATACGTTGTTATGCGTAGCGTATTTCTATGAAGATCATGAGTATACGTAATGCAGATCTTTGCACACTAAGTGTACACTGTAGTTTTGCATTTTATTAGCATACGTACTGTATACTTAATGTATTTGACACATGTACAGAATCAGTATATGTGTATATATTGTTGTATATCAAGCATTTTGCCAAGTGCAAGGTCACGTGACATTTTGAAAAAAACATTGTATTGCTAATTAATCCCTATATGCCAAAAATCAGACCTCTAGCTCTATTCGCTCGCCCAGAATTACATATGTGCATAATTAATGAGGTAAAGCGTTTGTTGTCATAAGGTCACCCATCCTACTAAATATAAAGAACATAGCACTTGTGGTTACTTATTTAATGGCATAAACGTATATTTAAGGTGTAAGGTCATCGAGGTCACATGACATTTTGTCAAAAAATTTCTACCCTATAGTTGTCCCTATATACCAAAAATCGGACATCCAGCTCTATTGGCTTGCTCAGAATTAGATATGCACATAATTAATTAAGAACAATATGTGGCGTCTTAAGGTGTCCCATCATACCAAATATGAAGGGTGTAGCACTTGTGGTTACTAAGTTGTGGACAAATATGTATATTTGAGGTCAAAGGACATTGAGGTCACGTGACATTTTGTCAAAATAATTGTATTGTTAAGTTATCCCTATATACCAAAAATCAGACCTAGCTCTATTGGCTTGCTCAAAATTAGATATGCACATAATTAATGAGGTACAATATGTGGTGTCATAAGGTGTCCAATCATACCAAATATGAAGGGTGTAGCACTTGTGGTTACTGAGTTGTGGACAAATATGTATATTTGAGGTCAAAGGTCATTGAGGTCACGTGATATTTTGTCAAAATGTCTGAGATATCTGCATGAACCGATGGACTCACTGATGGACTCACGGACGGACATGACCCAATCTATAAGCCCCCTGGACTTTATCCGTGGGGACAAAAAACTGTCACTGCATCCTTTAGGCAATATGAATACGATGAGAAACTAAATTTTTATTTTTCTTGGCCTTATACATGGGAGTCTATGGAGAACTGCCTTATACATGGGAGTCTATTGAGGTGTTAACTAAAAAGTCCTCTAACACGGCCAAATTTGATCGCATTGTGCAACAAATGGACGTGCATCTGTATGGGTTGAGTACTATTCTTGTGCAAAGTTTGAAAAAAAATTGACCAGGGCATGTCTGAGATATCTGCGTGAACGGACGGACAGACATGACCAAACCTATAACTCCCCCGGGACTTTGTCCGTGGGCATTAAAAGCAACGCAACAGTTATTACAGCTACACCGGCGGTAGGTTCATATCCAGAGCCCCGTACGGTCTGCCGCCGTTGCTTGAAAACAATCTCATACACCCGGCCATATGGGCAGCTGTGTATGGGCAGCTGGATACTGACTTCCCGGAGAAGGCGAGCTGTCACGTTCAAGCTCAAGATTATTTGCCGATCAAATTTCAGTGAATTTACCTTACTTAGATGAAATCTTGTCTACAGGCTGAAGTTTTGCGGAAGTTTGACAAAATTACATAGATTTTTTAGGTTCATATCCGACATTTTTGAGTTTTGAGTGCAGACAGAAATACGTTTTGAGGCAACATGGCTGCGACCCCATGTTGACCCCAAGTGAAAATGTGTTCGCGATCAAATCTTCCTATATTTTTTTCAGAATTTTCGACAAAATCATTGCTTCTTATGTCTTTTGTAAAATATAAAATATTAAAAAAAAAATGTGATGTGCCATGTCTCCAGATTTCTAAAATATCGTTGTTTACCGTTCGACGGAATACTCATTTCGCAAACTTGTGACGCAGTTGAACTTTAATACTGACCGCCAAATAATCTTAATGAGACGAGATCATTCTAGACTTCCTCCAATTATCCAACCATTCGTCATGGAGTTCAGCTCGCTTAGAGTATCATAACATTCTTCGGCCTGCTTTTAGATCGACGCTACTTTCTCCCATTTAGGAAATAAATACACAAGCTACCTTGACAAAACTTTGTGCACCATCCAGGACCAAACGCACTACAAATCTGTCTTGACGTCATCACCTCTTACATGGTAATCGGCATACCGTATTTTTTAGCAAAGGAGACACAGAATACGTCGGAGTATTCAGTTTCAAAACGTATTACATTGTGTGATGTTGTCAAAAAAAGGTAATGTTACTGCAGTGGTATAAATTAGAAAAACACAAAGTTCAAATCAGTTTATTTTGGACTGGCTTTACCCAACATTTCATATTGTTTCTTATGCCAGATTTGACCACGTGCTTACTGGCGACCCCTTTACATGCAAATTTTGTGTCAAATGGTGTGTTCTCCTGGAAAAACAAACGTACGATTTCTAAATGAAGGAGGCGAAATTTGCCCTCAAGACTCGAAACCACCCCTTTATGGGGTGTACCTAGCTATTTTGAACGAGCTTCTCGAATCTGCAGCTCTATTTCAAAATGATGGTCTTGTTTTCTAAGCTCAAGGATAAGTGTTCTCCATCGCTGTGGGCATTACTATTCTAAACTGTGGGTACAGTTTCCAGTCTAATGTTTTTCATTGTGTCCGGGATATAAAACCTTAAGTTTCCTTTTCACACTTTCACTTTGATTAACACTTGTCCACATCTTGTCAGTGATTAAACATGTTTCAAGTTTAAATGTTTAATTCTGGTCTCGAGCCCTCCTGTTTGACCAAACTGAAATTACCCCTCCCACTTTGGCTCGTCCAGTGGGTGTAGCAAGGGTCGTGCCATCGCCTAGGAAATGGAGGGTGCATTAATTGTTGCATTTCGATGCACATTTTGATTATATTCAGAAGATTTTGTGGCAAAAACTCAGATAGAGAAGCATTAATATTCACATCTCACTTATTCAAGACTGGCTGAGAGCAGCACTTCCATTCAGTTAACATCATTACGCCATTTATTATGCCAAGAAAGATGAAGCCAAGACATTTTGCCCTCCCTGGTCTCAGCCAGAAATGGTTATACCTTACAGAGTTTTTTCCCACGGAATGAAAACAAATGTACTTGGGCTGAGGCCCAAGTACAATAATGAGTCATGACATTTACATAGGACAAGCACTTCATGACCAATTCATAGCATTAAAGACCTAACTTTGTAGGGAGCACAAAGATTTCAAGAATTGTCACTTTTTCTTCGTTTATTCTGGTGCAAAGATTTCATAGCAAATGTAACTTACATAATTTCATTACATACTTTGCTGATTTTGTTGAGTTTATGAGAATGCCAAATTCATGTGCACTTTGTTGTGGAGAAAAATACTGGGCATTTCAGTTGGTTATAGCTGGTCAATAGAGAAACAATGCTTGACACTTTGAATAAAATAACTGTATAACGGTAAATTTTCATCTTTTACTTTGTTTTCTTCAAGGACAATGTAACCTCCAAAGTGTAAAGCACATACATTTTTGACACTCACAATTTTCACAGGTCAAGTAACATTAATTGTTCTTGCCCCCTCAATTCATCTAATAGTATAATACATGTATCCCAACCATCTATGCAGAAATAGTTCACGATATAAACACTTATACATTCTTTATAATTATTCCTCATTTGGTGGCTCATGTCTTTCATGTCACGATTTGTACGGTGAAGACTCCGGGACAATGCATTCATGTTGGTCCCTGCTTGTCTACCATCCCTACCTGCATATTCTACCTTTTACCAGAATTCTAAAATACCATTACTGCATCCCCGGCAAACAACTACACCTATTCTTTGATTTTGACTCCATCCTAAATGCAAGGTACATATTTAACACCTCAAAGGCCCATCTATTGAAAAAAGTGAAGTAAAGCGTGGTACAGTACTGTGTATATGAAAAAATACCAAGTTAAGTTTTATCTCTGTTTAAAAGTTCTCTTTGCACAATTAAGTACACATAACAAAGAACAAGTTCATGCAGTTCCTATTATATGAAATAATGGTGGATATAAATATAAAGTATACATACTGTACACAAATAATTACTTTGCACGCTTTCATCTATATCTCTCTTCAAATTATCTACACAGCTGGAAAACTACAGGCAGATTTTAGGACATGCCTGTAACTGGGTCTGTGCAGTACGTGTAACAGGCCCTGAGAAACAACCTCTGTTACAGGACCTGAAAACTGGTCAGATTTCAGGGCTGTGTGGACAGGTCTGATTCAGGTCTGGTAGTGCAGGATTGTATACAGTGAGAAAATTTCTGACTGTATCCAGTACTGTGAACATGGATGTATGCACATGACTGTTCACAAGGCTGTTACAGGACCTGAAAATTTGCTAGATTTCAGAGATGTATTCACAGGTCTGAATCAGAACCGGTAGTACATGACTGTATACAGAGCGAAATTTCTGACTGTTATCCAGTGCTGATTTTGACTTTGATAGTGGCCATTTCCAGTAGGTTTACATGGTTTGTTTATTTGAAAATCATCAAGATATTTATCGAAATTCCAATCAATGTGACATTCGTTTTTTAAACATTCTTCGGTTTGCCTGTACAGATAATGCAATCATGTTCAGTACAATGACCAATGTAAAATAGATCATTTCATAAGGAACTCACAACACTCACATTTGCACTCATCACACATTTTAGTCGCCACGGACACCGTCCGGGGGGACTTATAGGTTTGGTCATGTCCGTGCGTGCGTGTGTCTGTGCATGCGTGCGTCCGTCCGTGCGTCCGTCCGTTCATGCAGATATCTCAGAGATGCCTGGAGCGATTTCATTCAAACTTGGTACAAGGATTACTTCATATGTCATACATATGCGTCTTGATTTGTTTTGTGACACGATCAAATATGGCCACCAGGGGGCCATTTTATCATGATTTTTTCATGTACAGAGCCATAACTCAGACATGTTTCAACCGATTTTATTCAAAGTTGGTACAAGGACATTGACCTATGTCATACATATGCACGTTGATTTGTTTTGTGATACGATCCAATATGGCTGCCGTGCGGCCATTTTGTTATGATTTTTAATGTAAAAGCCATAACTCGGCATATCTCAACCGATTTATTCACAGTTGGTACAAGGACATTGACCTATGTCATACATATGCACGTTGATTGTTTTGTGATACAATCCAATATGGCCAGCAGGCGGCCATTTTGTTACGATTTTTTCATGTACAGAGCCATAACTCAGACATGTTTCAACCGATTTTATTCAAAGTTGGTACAAGGACATTGACCAGTGTCATAGATATGCACGTCAATTTGTTTTGTGATACGATCCAATATGGCTGCCGTGCGGCCATTTTGTTATGATTTTTTAATGTACAAAGCCATAACTCGGGCATATATCAACCGATTTTATTCAAAGCTGGTACAAGGACATTGACCTATGTCATACATATGTATGTCGATTTGTTTTGTGATACGATCCAATGAATTAAATTAATAGACCTTTTCCTCATTCAACCGGAAGTTAGATTAGCATATCATTTGCATGGCAATTTGACCTAGTTCAGCTGTGGAAGTCGCCTTGCCAACGTCCTCGCTATGGCGATCGTAGCTGTGGGTCCGCAGCTGTTGTGTTTTCGGACGAGATTTCTGCCTTTTTATCGGCTGGTTTTGACTTTTACGTTTTTAACCCTGCGTAAAAGTCAAACCTACCCCGTAAAAGGCAGAAATCCCGCCTGAAAACACCACAGCTATATGGACCCACAGGTATGGCGATCGATGAGAATATATTCCGAACGTACTTGCTTTGGAAGCAGACAGTTCAGCAACTGAAAAGCTTCCGTAAATTTGGAGGGTAGCAAATTCAACCAGCATCAAAATTAATGATGTACAGAAGTGAACACGAAGATGGATGGTTACCGATTGCATGGAGCACGAAACGGAGTCTAGGCTCCGTGCCAAGCCTAACTGACGTAACATTCTTCTCTAAGGTTCAAAATTAAAGAAATCATGCAATTCTGGGATAAAAAACGTAGTTATCAGAAATTGCAGCTTTGAAATTTATCAAAAAAACCAACAAACTCATGCATGATAATGTAAAGGATCTGCGTAAAAAATCAACTGTCATGATATGGATCATGTATTATGCGGAGTGGGTAAATTGCAGCATGAAAACACCGATCTTTCAAAGATCAAAATAAAGACACTGTGTCATTGTAGTGGTCAGTATAACTCTTCGAAATAAAAAAAAAATCATTTTGACCATTCTGTGAGCGATGAAATCGCTCGTGTCAAACTCTAAAAAGAGAAAATGTTTGGTCGTTGAGATACGGTAGCTGGACTGGCATTATGGCGGTTATGACATCAGGATCAACACCACTTTGAAACATCGTGTATGCGATGCTATTTTCTGTGATTTTTTGTTGTAATGTCATCTATTTCCACAATTGATACATGGATATCAAGCGACAGAATGCCTCTATTTCGAAAAAAACAAAGTTATGCATGAAAACGTCAAGCATCTACGTAAAAAATCAACTTATGATATGGATCAAGTATTATGCAGTGGGTAAATTGCAGCATGAAAAAAAAAAATCTTTCAAAGATCAAAATAAAAACAATAAGCTTATTGCTGTGAAATTCGTTATATTTATCAGTATAACTCTTCAAAATAAAAAAAAATCATTCATTTGGACCATGCTTTGAGCGTCGATGAATTCGCTTGTGCCAAGAGAGAAAATGATCGGCCTTTGAGTAATAGCTGGACTCGCATTGACAACGTTACTATGGCGGATATGACTTGGGATTGACACCAATTTGAAACATTGTGTATGCGATGATTAGTGTGATTTTTTTGTTGTAATTTCATTTATTTCCTAAATTAATACATGGGTATCAAGAAACAATGCTTCTATTGCAGAGAGTCGTTGAGGTCACCGAAATACCATATGGAGGTAGTTGGGAATCACAAAAGTATCACAGTTCAGTCATATCATGTATGCACGTAAGAACGGCCATGCACTACGCTAAAAAGAATTGATTGGTATCTTGCCATATTTTTGGGTTCAGAAGTTTCGTTAACTTTGGCAAAAATCCTCATGCCAAACATTTTTTCCCTCACATTTTGCAATTTGAGAGCAGGCAGTGGAAAAATGGACTTCACAAAATTAAAAGAGTCACTGACGGGCCGGCTGTTAGTAATAATTTTGGCTACGGGGGCTTGAGACTCAAAACATGATTTGCTCACCCTTGAGAAAGGAATCATGTTCAGACCGATAACGTTAAGCCAAAACTTCTGTACGTTGGACATTTTTTTTATTAAAGACTAACTGATGACAAGGAAAGAAAACAGTTGTCAAATATCATTGGGAACTGTCAATGAGTCATTGTGTTACCGGCAAGGGGCCAGCTCCAGCCAGACCAATGGTTGTTGTGTGCGCTGTTTGATAGCCTAACTTATTACAAAATTTCAATCAAATTGAAACTTGTGATATGTAAACGTAATATCTGAGTTTTTGTCATAATTTAAAGCGTTTGGTCTCGTCAAAGTACGCTAGTATAACATCAGGCATGGTCCCTCCACAAAATCAGGGCTGTCATATGGTTATTGAACTGTCTCGTGTCGCACACGATTGACCACTTCGACTTTGTCAGAAATTAGAAACATTTTTGCAAGCTAATACCACAGCAAAATTACAAAATTAGTGTGATGATTTTCACGCAGAGGCTTTTTTCCATGAAATGGCAAAAATAGCCCGGAAATACAGGAGCAGACTTTGCATACTCGAACTCTACGTAGAGAGTCGACGAACGTTCCAGAGGGTTGACTTTGACTGCAGCGGAACTAGGTCAAACCGGCGACGTGCATATAATTACGCATGCGCACGGAAACTTCCGGTGAGATTGAGGAAAGGGTCTATTGCTAATTTGCATTTACATGATGAACTTTTGTTTTTAGGGTGAATGTCCAGAAGCACTGCATCAAACTTTATGAAATATGGTACCAGTGATAATCTATCAGTGTTATGATAGGATGCAAAAATGTTTTGCAACATGCATCCTGTTGATTAATTCCTAGTTGACTCATTTAATGACCTTTAGGATGGTGGCCTACATTGGTTTTATGTTTTCATCACTATGGAACTCATTCTTGGCCATTGAGCGCCATCTGTATCAATGTATTTTTATCACAGGCCTAATTAATGAAGAGGACTCTATCCTCACTGAGGACTTGTAATCAAAGTACCCATTAACAAGTGGGGAGTGTGTCATCAACGATGACTTGTCAATGTTAAAAAACATCAACCATCAAAGGTATGGGGAACAATAATAAATATTTATTAAAATGTCGCAAATTACAAACAATAATCAAAATTAACGTCAGACTGGTAGAACCTTTCCAGGTCAGTGACGCTGGCGGCCAGACGCGTTCTCCAAACACTGTATGATCTGAGAAAACCATGGTGGCATGGGTTTTCTTCTCTGACGAACTTGGGCTAGAAATAAGAATGAAATGGAAAATATTATGCAAACTACCAACAAAGGAAGGTCACACATTGCTTCATGCATAATTGTAGAGATACCTAAAGGTAATAATCAGTGGTTATTACTATATGAACATGATGCGAAAGTTTATATACATTCATTAATTTTGTAGAATTTCCTGTTTAAAGATGGACAATCAGTGAAATTGAAATGTCATTTCTCTAAATCGTTGTAATTATTATCAAAATGTGTAATAAAATATAGGGGTTGCCATGTTTTGTGAGATTCAAGACTATGAATTTTAACATTTATGAGGAAAAATGCTGAGTCAGCATTTTTTTACTAATGCATTTTCCATGGACAAAATAATTCGATGCCGTTTATCTCAAAATCAAGCGCGGTGATCATATCATTTTATTTGATTACTATTATTTCTTTTTTTGACTGAGCTTTGTACAACATTTCATGAAAATGACAACAGTAGAATTTGCTTTTCCAGCAATTTTCAATGTAATCCTATGGAAAGGGACAAATTCCATGCGCGCGTAACGATCGTACATCCTTAATGCCTTTTAAAATACATTTTCTATAAACCTGACTGCAAGTTATGCCTTCATCAACTTAATCCTCAGTTATTTTTAGATTAATATCAATTTCAAGTGCATACAGAATATACAATCTGCAAAAGTTTTACTTACCAATAATGCAATCTCAATTTCAGCATTTCTGTCAGCTTTTACAAATTTTTTTGCACACAAGTTTTGTTAGTTTTTTGTTGTCATTTTCAGATATTTGATGCGTCCTGCTTCCCCAAAAAGCTGCAATTTATAAGAAAAGAAGATTGTTATACGTCAAGCAATCATATGTCAGTCAGCTAAATCTAAGTTCTTTATTCTATAAAAACACCATTTCCATAACTGGAAATAACATGTAGAGCTTGCCTCAGTCTTTACTTCTGCTGATTCTCTGTAAAGGTTGAGTTAAACTGACATAATTAAATTGGCCCTAAACTAAATTCTCTGCTAACAGCTAGGCCTAACCATGGGCACTGTCGAGTGATAGTGACCCAACCTACCAAAGACTAAACCCCAACCCCTTTCCCACTCAAAATCAAACCTCGCAAGCTTTTGAACAAATGTAAACCACAACAAAATCAAACCTTCCATAGTTTAAAACCCTTTCACCCCAGTTCCCTGTATACAGGTCCAACTTTACCATAGAAAACAATGGATTTTGGACAAACCATGGTGGTGAAAGGTTTAAAGGGGAAGGTTACCCAGCCATCTTGTGTTCATTAATATAAAAAAATCTATGAAAAACTGGTGCGAAATCCGTGTTTCTTATTCGCTTTCACTTGCTGACAGCATGATAGCCCCCATTTCAAAATCTTTAGTTGTAGGTAGAAGTGACGTTTACAAGAGCCTAGGCCTGCTTCGACACTATAGGGCTTCCCCGGCTGTAGACTACGGGGAAGCCCTATAAGTGTCAGCGCAGTCCTCGGCTCTTACCTCACTTCTATATATAACCAAAGGTTTTCAAATGGGTGCCATTGCGTTATCAGTAAGTGAAAATGAATAACAAAGACAGATTTCGCACCTGGTCCAGTTTTTTATGGATTTTTTAATTTATTGCTGAACACATAATCACTGGGTAACCTTCCCCTTTAAACCCCAACTCCTTTCCCACTCAAAATCAAACCTCGCAAGTTTTTGAAAAAATGTAAACCACAACTGATTTATGATGTCATGCAAATAATTTGTACAAAAATAAATGTACATGTACACAGTGTTGGAAACTGGCCAAAATAGTTGCCAGACATCAGGACTGGTAACTTTCAAAACTTGCCTGTCCTGCCAGAAAGTTGCCTGTCCTGAATTTTTGACAAATCCATTCATTCAAAAACACAAAACCATTATGTACTTCAAACTGTAAACAACTTTATTTTCAACATGAATATTAACTATGATCTTACAAACAAACTGTTCTGAATTCCACTGTTTGAAATGCATTCTAGTCCGGACTTGAATACAAAATTTCTACAATAACAATGCTGATAACACTCTGATTAATTAATTGGTTAATTCAAACACACTTTGCCCATATCGCTCACACAGTTAAAAGGTTTCACGATAGCGGTTTTAACAACGGGAAACATTTTTTTTTTAATTGTCTCCATTTTATGCCACTTTATCGTATAAACCAAGATGCAATCTGTCATCGAATTGGTACTACAATCAACCAAACTGAAAAGATTGCTGAGCAATACAGAAAACATCATCTGGCAAAGAAAATCAAAAACTGAGAGAGCTGCCATATAAGTAATCAAAGTTGGCGGCATGAATTAAATAAACCAATACTCTCCTCAGACCAAACTGATTTCAAAGGCCGTTTACAGCAAATATTGTTAACGAAACCATGAAACCTGGGAATGGCTAAACACAGAGAAACAAGATTTATTTCTCGAAGCAGCCCTTCACAACATGCTTTTCAAACACCGGAAAGCAGGCACCAATATCGACCCGAAATCTATTACAAAGTCCACGAAAAATTGACACAAAACTAAAAGTTCGTATAATCGATTTAAATGCCTAAAACAAACTAATCGTTGACAGATTAGTACAACATTTACTGTTACAATAACGAGCACTAGCAACGCTCATAATATGCCCTAAAACAAAAATCCTTATAAGCGTCCTGAAACTCCGGTCGTTGCTGGGTCATGTTACTAAATATAATATGACACCACATACCGGATCACTCACTATAGAGTCAGTCAATAGTGGCTAACTCTCTCAATAACGAATCTGGCTTCTCCTTCTGGAGGACGAAGATGACTTCATCACACAACCAAACAGATGCGATACAAAACAAGAGAGCGACTGATGAAGGAACCCCATTTTTGGTTCCGAAACACTGTTAAGACAAATCACTCAATCAACAAACCGGTTTACCGGGGACCCAAATCACATGACTAGGGTCAAAGCACTATCGATTCACCAGTGTCTCGCCATGTATTCCACACAAAATAAATGCAATGATCCTTTTATTCACCATATCGTAATACTAAACAATCTTGGTAGAGCCGATGTGTGGAGTTGCCCTCATTTTCCTTTATATCCTTTATATCTTTATATCTTTCCTTTAGGCCTATATCTTTATATTTATAGCACTGACTGATATCGCGCAAATCTCGCTTAGTGTGAGATTTACTAGTATGAGCGACTTCCTGTTTACCCGTGTTTACATGTCTTGCTTGCATTGCATTCCGGCGTCACACAGTTGCACAGTTTCAGTAGCATAAGCGCGTCGAAGTCCGACATATTGGTATACTACATTTCGTTTATTTTACACAACATCTAGAAGCAGCTGATCGATTAGATTACTGGGTATGCCGTATGGGCTACTATCGAGAGCCCGACACACGGACGTGGAAGTACAATTTTCCTCCCGTCCGACTGAAAAGTTACCCGTCTCGGACGGGAGGACGGGCGTAGTTTCCAACGCTGATGTACATTTTTATGACATCATGCATATCACTTGCATGAAACTTACATTTGCATAAAACTCGTTGACCATTTGGGAAAATGCTGCATTTTTATCCGTTGATTAATTATATATTAAATAATCTGCCATATGTTACAAGCACGTTAGAGGAAACACAATAGTTTAGACCTTATAACCAACACATGTTTCAATTCAAAATTGTGTCTCTTCTTGGAGAACAATGTCCGATACAGTAATCCTACAACCTAGAAAGTTCAAACTGAAGCGGTTAGTGTGTAGGTGCCAATTTCACACATTTAAGTGTTCCTAGAAATTGAAGGATTTCTCTTTGCTTGTGTCATGATTTACATAATAGGACCCCTTGGTTCATTATGCCTTTCTTTGCACAATGTCCAAGGATTTTAATCATTAAGACATATCCAAAGATTATATTGTTATATGGAATCATTGTACATGTTTTATGAGCTCTTTGTTTTACTTACTTTTCTGATTTCTTCCTGTCTCCAATCCCCCAATTTTCTGAGGCATAGGCTCGTCAGATATTGTATCTCTGACAATGATGCAGCTGCTGCAGGCATAATGCTCTGAATAATTCTCTGAAAGATGAGTGGCAGAGCAAAATAAAACTTACTTTATTTTTCACAAAATCTGTAACTTGTATACATGTACTTAATGTTAATTATGTGGTCACCGCGCTAAATGTTGAGATCAATGGCATAGAATTATTTCGCCCATAGAAAATGCATTGGTGGAAAAATGGTGACGTGGCATTTTTTCTCATAAATGTCAAAATTCATGGTGTTGTATCTCAAAAACGAGTTTGGTGACACCCATATTTTATTTCACATTTTGATTCTAATTACAAAGAAGAATCCAAAAATTGACAATTTTACCATGAATTAGGACGCATACGCGTTTTAGAACGTTTCTGTGCCGCAATGGTTTATTTTGTAGTGCACATGTTTGACATCACCTGCCATTGTTGAAATTGCGCTTTTACCCAATTTTTGACCCAATCTCTTAGAAATACACATGACCTATGACCTTGTCATATTTTTACCCCTTATATGAATCATGACCTGGTTGCCCCACACCCCCAACCCCCCTCTTGGTGACATTCACTCACAGCAGCAATTCAGACACAGCAACTTTCACTCATCGACAAGACACGGAAATGACAAACACACACACTCATTCATATATACACACCAACCTTCCATCCATCCACAAGACCCTATTTACAAAATAGAAGACATGAGACATTTACAAAAGACTAAAGACATGAGACACTAGTACTATTTACAAAAGAGTATACTTGAGACAAAGACACTTACCTGCTTTGCGGCTCCCTGGGAGCCGAGAAGACCGTTTGTCAGTATTTAATTATGAGTGCAGCATTTAGTGGGTTATTGAGTGCAACCAGGACCATGCGGGCACAAAAGCTTCAACTACCCTCTCCAACAATTTTGTTGTACTGTGACTTGGTGTGTACACCATTAACCACAGAACTTTGTACTCACCAGCATGCATGCACTACTCCCTGGAGCAGCATATACAGTCTGCTCCACAGAGCAGTGCATCTAGATCTGTGTTAATGAGTACAAAGTTCAGTGGTGAAGGGTGCGCACACTGAAGTCGCAGTACAACAAAATCGTCGAAGCGAGTGGGCAATCGAACCTGATGCTGTCCACGCAGTATGGCGCAGAAAAGGGTGCTTAATGGGTGGGGTGTCGGTTGTAGGAGGTGGATCAGGAAAGTTTGGAAAATCATCATGTATAAGGTCAGGGTCAGGTGGTGCCGGTGCTTTTGGAAATCGAACAAAGGTTTCAGTAACAGTAACTCTGTTAACGGAGGTGGCTATTTTCTGGTTCTCTATACGTGTGGTGATCATTATTGTGAGAGTAGAAATGGTATGAAGAGTGCCAGTGGGGTGCTCTTCAGTGCTGTGGGTCTTGTGCACGGTCCTCTGCCAGGTTTCTGAACTGCATGAAAAAAAGAAAAAGAAAATGTAGAACATGACATTACTTGTTAACTCGGAATACCGCAGGCACTATCAGAAAGTGCATGTAGTCAGGTACATGTACTTTCTGAAAGCTCAAAATGTACCATTATACCTAGTCTTGCATGCCAGAGACCTTGAACCTGCATGCATCGGAGCGGCAAAGCCATGAAATCAGTATAATTTTTCAATCATATCTCTGCATTTAGAGATACAGGGCCTATTCATATTCGCCAGTCCCAAAATCATACTTAAAAGTGGACACTATATTAGAGATTAAGAAACTGAGTCCGCACCTTCTGAAATTGTGTGGTTAGCCATACTCCTATGTCTCTACAGTACCAATGTTTTAGTTTCATGAAAGTCTCTGACGAGAAAAAAATATGTTATTAGCAGAGTTTAACGTCTCTTTTAATGGATGTAAAATCTGTATGTACGTCACTTCTTCGCACTCTCACTTAAAGTCTTACTTGTAGACGCCTCATTTATCTTAAATTGTATCTGTTTCCAGTTCATATGAGAGAAGTGAACATGAAATACCGAATTGCGATAAATTACCTTGTCTACCATGCGCATCACTAACATTTTTTTGGAGATTTTGCATGGAGTCTTTAATTTGTCATCAAATACAATGAATGAGAAGACATCACTGGATATTAATTCTATGTAAGAACAACTGTACAGCAGATTCTTGTTGCTGACTGCAAACATATATAGTGGTGCTCTGCCCTCCATGGCATCTCACGTCACCCTTAATTAACATGCCACCTTTGTCACGCCACCTTTGTCACTACCAGGTATTTCTGGATACTTAAACATTATCAGTGTTGTCATCAGTTGATGAAGATTAATACGCAAACCTATTGCACTTTTTGTTAGCAGCATCAAAGTTTGAATTGCCGCCTACTTTGTGAAGAGGTGATTGGGATGGGAAAAGGTCTGAAAGTTTTGCACCAATGAACCTGATGACATCAATGACACTTCTTGTACTGTTATTATTGTGTCTGTAATTTTACGAATATCTTTTGGTGAGGTTTCAGGCATATACCTCATGATGTAATTGGATAAAGACATTTTTGTTGATATCTCCTGGTTGATTTTGATTTTTAGCTCACATTTGGTATAACAATGTGAGATTATTGAATAAGCTGAAGTTGATGGTGTATGTATGTATGTATGTATGTATGTATGTATGTATGTATGTATGTACGTACAGTATGTCCGTCAACATCAAAAACACACAAACCGCTGCACGTTTCAGCTTGGTATTTTGGTGTGTGGATGCATCCTGGGCTATAGATGGGATTTGTTCAAATGAAGTCTGCATTACCAAAATTATGCAAATGAGCTTGCAAAATGTGAAAATGGTCAAGAATTCATAACTCAAGAACCGCTGTTTTGATTGCTTTGAAAATTTGTGTGCAAGTACCTTAGGTGAACTTTATACAGTTTTACGAATATTTTGAAGATATCTTTAATTTTGTATTTTTGGTCAAAAAATCTTAAAAAGTATTTTCCTTTTAAAGCCCCTGGACAGACAGCTATTATATTTGGTACACAGACGTACAGAGATAACAATAGTAAGATGTGTGGAAATTGTCCTGAAATATACAAATTTGTATTTCTAATACAATATTGTCTTTTTTGGTCGAGAAAACTTGTTTTCAAAATTACTGGTTTGATAGCTTTGTAATTTGGTATACAGTCCTGAAGGATATTATTAGATAAATTTTCTGCTCAAAGTTTTGGGAAACCCCAAAATTTGTATATTTTAGGTAATTTTCTCAGTTTGTGACCTTAAATGACCTACATTAACCCAGGATATGTTGTGAGACAGTTTCGAAGGCTGTGAACATAATTTTGTCATCTTTGGTATCAATTTGTAGGAAAATTTGATAGAGCTAGAAAGTAAAGCTGAGGCGAATGTTTTCATTGCAGACCAATGTTTGCAGACCAATGTTTGCAAGAACTGATGGAAATTTGGATCCAGGATAATTCCAGATGTTGTAATCACCGCCCACAGTGGAAGGCATTCACTATCTGCAACTAACTTAAGTGCTGTTTACATAAGAATGATGACAATCATCGCATTAATTAAAAAATTCCCAAGGTTGTAAATACATTTCCTGGCACCTGGTCTTATGTAATACCAAAGGGTGGAACATTTGATATTCAGGTGGGGGTAGGGTCTAGAAGATTGATGAGGTAGCATTACTTTTTTACCAGATCCTTGTACATTTTTTTGCCCACTCCAACCTTTTCTTTTATCAAGCCTTCTCTGTCTATTTTTGTTGTTGACATTTGCTTATGTATTGAGGATCTGCTTGTCCCATTGCTATAGAAGTTGATATGCATGTTCCTACCAAAGATGACCTCCAGTACCTAAGTTGGAGACCTTATTTGCTTTTGTCATTCTTGTTTTTCCCTGGTTTAAAAATTTCTTGGATGGACCAATTCAAACTGAATACGAGCACATAGCGTCCTTGGTGGTATTTTTAATTGGTTCAGGAACTGCACTTTGTACGTCAAACCCATATGCGAGCGCACATGCCAACACCACTGCCATTGTTTCTGTTTGTCTGTATCAGTGTTCGAAATAACGCCTGTCCGGCAGTCCGAGACTGGCTATTTTTCCACCGGACTGGTAAAATAAAAAAGTTACCTGTCCGTCGGACAGGTTGAATTCACCGTGGGGTCGACAATTAACTTTGGCCGATCATACTTCATAGACGATTATGTGACACTGGCCGTTCTGCATAGCGCCGCCAACCCTATCTTTGGCCCCCTCCTCAGTTCATGTATTGCAAGTAAGAAACAAGCCGATTGTACAAAATGACGTGTGACCTTGAAAATCAACCAATCAAAGTAGATTTTGCATGAGTTTCAAAGTACTGTGGCAATCGACAATAACACGTAATTGCGCGGCGTTAAGTTTTGAGGAATTATGATCCGCTATTATCTAGGCCTACCAACTCTCTCGGCTAAACGAAGAACACCAGAGGAAACCTTACGGGCAAACAGGGAGTATGATGCCACGAAACGTAAGAGAACAATCGTTCAGTCATGGAAAATTGACTTTAAATATTGGTTAGTCACCGACGATAGTGCCCACGAGCAGAAGTTGTACTGCAAATTATGCACAACTGTGTACGCGCCCATTCATGCCATTGCCAAGTACAAAAAATACTCGAATGGTTCATTCGTGAGAGGCTCTACAAATCTCAGACACGAGGCTCTGAAAACACATGAAACTTCAGAGGGGTATAAATATGTACCTCGATGCAAAAAATGCTGCTCCAGGTGACTCGGTAGTGAAAAAGATACTGCAATCGATGAACACTGAAACATTTGATAAGCTGTCTATAAAACTATTCAGAAACGCTCATGCTCATGCAACACTGTGTACATTGTGTACCTGTTTTCTCCCAGACTCATGACTTTAAATATATGATTGTATTCTGTTATACATGGAAACTGACAATACGCATTGTGAAAACAAAGTAAAGTACTCACGTATTGTGCAGTATGTACCTTGCAATTGATGTTTGTTTATAAATAAAGTTTATTTAAAGAGAAAGATGATTCCATCCCATCTTCATTTGTTCACAGACAAGGTAATAGCCTATTACAGTATAGGTAACTCTTAGTTTTATTTAATTGCGTTTAATTGCAAGGCATAATATCAGGACTGGCAAGTTTTGGCAGGACAGGCAACTTTTTAGCTCCGCTGTCAGCGACGCGGAGCTTATCAAATAGGTTGATTTTCCGTCGTCGTCGTCGTCCGTCGTCGTCCGTCGTCGTCCGTCAACAATTGCCTTCTCCTCTGAAACCGCAAGTCCAAATGCTTTGAAATTTTATATTCAGCTCACTTGGAGTGACCTCACTTAAGTTTGTTCAAATCGTAGTGAAATTTGCATATTTGTATTTTTGGGGCATTTTTTGGTGTTTTTGGTAAAAAAATCTTCTTCTCTGAAACTGCTTGTCTGATTGCTTTGAAATTTGATATGCAGTTTACTTAGGGTGACTTCAGACAGATTTGTTTAAATTGTGGTGAAATTTGCATATTTGTATTTTTAAGGCAATTTTTTTCATTTTTGGTAAAAAAACCTTTAAAAATCTTCTCCTTCAAAACTACCAGTCAGATAGCTTTGATATTTGGTACATATGTCCCTAGGGATGATCTAATTCAGATTTGTTCAAATTGTGCAGAAATATGCAAATTTGCATTTTTAAGGCAATTTTTGTGATTTTTGGTCAAAAAATGTATTTCTCAAAAAGTACTGGTCTGATAGTTTTGAAATTTGGCATACAGGTTTCTATAGATGAACTAAGTAATATATATTAAATTTCTGATGAAATCTGTAATTTTGTATTTTTGGGGCAATTTTTGCCATTTTTGGTCAAAAAATGTGTATTTCCAAAAGTACTCATCTGATAGCTTTGAAACTTGGTATACAGGTTCCTACAGATGAACTAAATGATATTTATTGAAATTATGATGAAATCTGCAATTTTGTATTTTTGGGGCATTTTTTGCCACTTTTGGTCAAAAAATGTGTATTTCCAAAACTACTCATCTGATAGCTTTGTAATTTGGTATACAGGTTCCTACAGATCACCTTAATGATATTTATTGAAATTATGATGAAATCTGCAATTTTGTAATTTTGGGGCAATTTTTGCCATTTTTGGTCAAAAAATGTCTTTCTCAAAAAGTACTGGTCTGATGGCTTTGAAATTTGGTATACAGGTTTCTACAGATGAGCTTAGTAATATTTATTGAATTTCTGATGAAATCTGTAATTTTGTATTTTTGGGGCAATTTTTGCCAATTTTGGTCAAAAAATGTGTATTTCCAAAACTACTCATCTGATAGCTTTGAAATTTGGTATAGAGGTTTCTATAGATGAACTAAATAATATTTATTGAAAATTATGATGAAATCTGCAATTTTGAATTTTTGGGTCAATTTTTTCCATTTTTGGTTAAAGAATGTGTTTCTCAAAAAGTACTGTTCAACAGCTTTCAAATTTGGTATACAGGTTTCTATAGATGAACTAAATTTGATCTTTTGAAATTATGATGAAATCTGCAAATTTTATTTTTTTTGGGGCGATTGTTGCCATTTTGGTCAGAAAATTTTATTCTCCAAAAAACTACTCATCGGATAGCTTTGGTTGACATGTTCTTGGGGATGATCCAATGTGATATATTCAAAGTACAATGAAATGTTCTATTGTGTATTTTTTCAGCTATTTTAGCCACTTTTTTCTGGCCACTGCATTGAGCTATCAAAGATTTCCACCTTCTTCATCAACATGTGTCAAAAATAGTTATTCTCTACATAAACACAGCGGAGCTATATCGGCCGCTAGGTCGCTTGTTAAAGTTACCAGTCCTGTTGACTGGTTGATATTTTCCACGAATTTCGAACACTGGTCTGTATGTTTGTGTATTAGTTATTAATGTATTTGTATGCTGGTTTGTATGTTTGTTTTTTTGGGGTTTATTTATTTATTCATTTGTTAGCTCCTCAGGTTTATTTACTGAGGAGCTATTAGAATTGAAAACCAGTATGGCAGCGTCAACTGTTACTTCCTTCTGTCGAGATTTGGCCAATTAACTTCCGTCTCTGTGTCCATGTGTCATGTGATAAACTGGTTGGGCCAATTAACTGGCTGTCAACTTCAATGTGGTTTTGTTACATAGGGATAACTATGGGAGCAAAGTTTTTAGACAAAATGTCACATGACCAGCCACTTCCTCTGTTAGTTGTGCACATACCTAATTCTGGACTTAATAATAGAGCTAGAGTTATGATTCTTGGTCTGTAGGGATAACTATGGGATACAATTCTTTTGACACAATGTCACGTGACCTTGATGACCTTTGACCTCAAATATACATATTTTTGGTTTGTTGTGTGTGATTTGTTTTTTCACTTTTTACTTTACTGCCTCTGTATGTGCAGTGCATCAGCAAGCCCCAAAAGGACAGTTCAGCAGTTACAACAAAAACAAAGTCAAACCGTGTCAAACTAAATAATACAGAGACTCAGGGACCAGCTGAGTGGTGGGAAGTCTGGTGTGCAAGAGCAGCTGACTCATGAGCTGAAATCCCTCAGTAAAACTGAATGGGCAGCAGTTCTGAGTAACCTTGGGCTATTACCAGATATGGAGAGTGAGCGTTTGAGCTTGAAAGTGGATACCCTATTAGACTTACATGGTATCAGTTCAGGAAACTTAAGCAGTACCTGTATGCCAATATTTCTTTCTAAGAATTTCTAAGGATACTCTTCTTACTTCATAAAAATCACTAGAATGAAACACTGCTCATATTTTATGGAAGTGAGTGGTGTTATTTTATGGCCTTTAATAAATCATTTTAACAAGCAACACACTAAATACATTTCCACTAATTTTCCTTTTTTCTTTCTTGTGCGTCTCTTCATTTACAGGTGGTTGAGAAAGTGGAAACTCTTTTTGAAGTGAAGCAGAAGATCTCAAAGAGTTTGCAACACTGACTCCACCAATATACACTGAACACCTGTCTTTCATGTTCACCATCAAAACATCACTGGTAAGCATGCTGGGCCTCAGAAATTAGACTGGCACCTGGATGTGATATTTTACACCTTAAGCTTGTTGAGGAGCTTTTGATTGCAAGTGAAAGGTTTGTAAATTTATTTTTCAGACCATAAAAAAGGGTGTTTATTTTTTCATCTTCCGTGATGTCTCTAAAGACATCAATATATTACTTTGAACATTTTTTGGTTGATTTCGTTTCACTTGAGTTAAATAATTGTTTACCCTAAGTTTGAATAATATTGGATTGTATCACAAAACAAATTGACGTGCATATCTATGTTATTGGTTAATGTCCTTGTACCAACTTTGAATAAAATCCGTTGAAACATGTCTGAGTTATGGCTTTATACATGAAAAATCATAATAAAATGGCCGCCTGGCGGCCATATTGGATCGTATCACAAAACAAATCGACGTGCATCTGTATGACATATGAAGTAATCCTTGTACCAGGTTTGAATGAAATAGCTCCTTGCATATCTGAGATATCTGCGCGAACGGATGGACGGACGCACGCACACACAGACATGACCAAACCTATAAGTCCCCCCGGACGGTGTCGATGGGCACTAAAAGGCAGGCAAACTCCGCGGACCCTTGAGAGCATCAAAGCAGCATACAACAGATTTGTCAGCAATGGATCCAAACTTAAAGATGCCTCAAAGTTTATGAACTGTATCCATCAACCACCGATAGAAATCCCCCTTGACCAGGTGAATATGTGTGATGTGATCTCTTTTTGAAGACTTATAGTCACTATATGTTAGCATGCAATTCTACTGTGATGCCAAGAAAGAAAGACTATGATAGTTATAATATTTTCAAAAAACAATGGTATGATTTGAGTGTTTATTTTGTTTTGATAGGCATGTCCACCTGCATTACATCTCAGCTTGGGCATCTTCCTGAAGCTCTTTAATTTGATGGAAAGTTACTGCATACCACTGGATGTCCAAATGTATGTAAGACTACACCAGGACAATTCCAGTAGCAGCAGTAACTCTACGTCACCGGCTAACAAACCAGTAGAGTATGACACTATAGCATGTGAAATAGCTGCCCTGAAAGATGTCATGAGAAGGATTGAGGTTGAGATACAAGAGATAGAGAGCAGCATGATGTCAACCTTACTGCATGACCACCAGTACACTGCTTCCATGCAATGCACTGAAGATATATTACTGGACTACAAGAGGCTAGAGACACAAAGCAGAAAGAGCTACTAAAATTGGTTAGTACATAATCTGAAAGAAACAATTTTCTTTTTCAGAGTTGAAAATTTTTAGAAAGCATGTAAGGGAAAGTCAAGATTGTCTTTGTATGCTTTTGAAATGCACTGAACAACTGCAATAAAAGGCCTCACATTCATGTTATTGGGGCTGCTTCAGGGTTGTTTTTGAGGGTCTGTGGTGTAATATAGTTTAAATTTTTCTTCAGGACACAGAGATTAATACTAAAGAAAGGCATTGCTGAAGGAAGCTGGATTTGTCAATATAGAGCCATTGATAACTGCCTGCAGACATTTAATGTTAAAAGACAAGCATATCATTGGCGGAGTTTCATTATATTTGTAACCATGTAGACATCTGTTTAAAGGTTAGCAATTACAATTTATTATTACATCTAATGTACGGCAACACTTTTAAAAAGTATGTTAAATTGGATGTGATTATACAACACCTTGTCATGAATATCAACTTTTTTTTCAGCCCAAGAATATATCTAGTATCTGTAGCAGCATAGTAAGTTGTATTGAAGTTCTCTGCCCAGACCTACTGACAGAGCACATGATATCAGAGATACATTTATGCCTCTTTTTGTGAAGTTTAGTAGATGCCATGCTGTCTACAGTGTGATAAGACCATTGTCTCAAAGTGAAATAATCCAGTTTGGTGAGTGAATATCTCTACATAGACTAACACCTCTCTCAAATTACTTCACGCATTCTCCATCAGAGCCATTGATATGCCACTTACCTGCTTCATTTCAAAGTTTCCTTTTATTTTGGTAGCTTAGTATACATAATATTAATGATGTATGATTCATGGCCTTAATTTACATACAGAATAGAAAATATCCAATCTGTATGTGGGAAATTAATTCAGCTCACACCTCTATATGTGCGTAAAATGCAATCAAACTGACAAGAAATAGCTTAATTTTAATTCATGATTTATTAAATTTAGAATCAAAATGATTATGAAATAATATTCTCTTCAAAAAATTTGTCTAACTTAAGTTTCTTTTTCAGGAAAGAGTGTAGAGGACTTCTTGTCTTACTTCCGAAGTAGCTAGTTCCCAAGGGAGACTGTCACTCCTAAGATGCACATTTTGGAAGACCACGTTGTCCCTTGGATACGGACGCTTGGTGTTGGCTGTGGGCTACATGGCGAACAGGGCATGGAAGGCATCCACTCTGTATTCAATCAGTTAACAGCTACATACAGCAGGATCCCTCAGAAATTAGACCAATTGCAACAACTAATGAAAATGCATCATCTATCAGTTCATCCAGTCAAAACCTGCGATAAACCAGAAATCAAAAATAGGAAACTGAAATCAAGAGAATGATATAAAATAAAGAAAAATAAACTAGTGTCGTTCAAGTAAAGTCTTTTGTCTACTTTGTATTCACCTATATTTACACAATGATATTTGAATGAATGTTGACTATGCTTCTTATTACTATCAGAGTCTGAGGCTTAGTAATTTGATTAATCAATTCAACGTATATTGAATTCTAAACATGCTGTGTATTCAAGTTAAGCTTTATCAATTTGCATGAAGAACATGCCAATAATATTTACCGTCAATAAACTGCGGATGATTTTAATCGTGGTAATGTAAATATGGAGGCAGAAAACACTTTGTAGTAACCTGTTCATCTTGTTAGAATGAGGACTGATTTCGCTATGCAATCATGTATTTACAATTTTCAAAAAAGAGTACTTCTTACAGCGTATTTGAGTGGCTAAGATGTAAAAAATATCTGACCTCAAAAGACGCTATATAGACGATTTGACGAAAACATATTCTATAGTTCAAGTCACGGTCCGGACCGTGTTCAAGTAAAAAATGTGAACAAATGCATGTGACATTCGCGTTGACCCACTATGAGACGTACGTACTACCCGATCTCTAGTTCTAAATCCCACGTCAGAGTCATATACATAATCAATACTATGAAATAGCTCTTGGGCATGAATGATGCTGAAACTATTTTGTGCCGATCGCGATCAGAACACAAACTGCGTTATTTACTTACCTTCGTCGTCTTTGCATCAAACAAATCACAACTCTCTCGACACAAGCATCGCAAAATCGTCCCGAAATGTACTTACCTGTACCCTTTTTCATCAAGACTGCATCCTCTTCCATTACCATCACTCCCACACCAATACTACACATTTTCACCAGGATAAATGTGAGTTTTCACCATAAATGGGTAACAATTTTCAGTGTGCGCGTAGCTCGGCAAGCATGCATGGCGACGCCATTTTGCTTACCAAGCATGGGCTTGATTTGGTTGCGCATGCGCACACTTAATTTCTCGCGTCAAACAGATGTGACTGCTCACAAACAACCAACTACTTCAACTGGCCTCACACTTGAGGAGCTTCAGTGTCCTTGATGCTATTTTTACCTTCTATGCGTGTCTATTTATAGACAGAGAAGGTAGTAGAGTTGAAAACCAGTATGCTGCTGTCAAGACTTCTGTCTGTCAAGACTTCCGTCTGTCAAGATCCGTTGACGTCATGCCATTGTGATGGGTCATATCATAAACTGGTGGGGGTGTTCATGGCTCAGGTTGAGGTGTGGGAGAACGATTTTGAGTTATGACAAAAATCAAAAGGGACTTAGCGGCATAGCCACATTGTTAAGCCTTTCTCCAAGGTTTCTTAGTTGACTACAATCTATTACAGACTACTGAGCTGACGTTAGGGGTACTCACTTTGTGTTTGCTCACTCTGTAAGCGCTAGTGTTTGGGACTGAGTTGCGTGGATATCCCCTCATGGCCTCACGTGATCTGGGCCTGTTGCATAATCTGCAGAGATGATCATATGCCTCTATGCCTCCGAGTCTGAAAACTGTCATTGTGTAAGCCTGTCGGCATTTTCCTTGCATTTTTTCTCATTTAATTTTGCAAAATATCGGCGAGTACCTCAATATTTCAAGATAACCCTTTCTTCCCAATCGTTTCCTGGAGTTTCAGAGTCATATGAACGAAAATGAGTGATTTAAGTTTTAGACAGGAAAATTGGACGTCGGCCATGTTCAATGTTTACAGTACAATCAGAAGTTTACGTGGAGGAATTAACCAACAAACACTGTTCATGATGCCCGTCCTCTAGAGGCAGACCCTCCTATATGAAGTACCACATTTGATGCTTGTGGAAAGCTTGACCACACAATGGAGCATTTAAACTTTTAGAAAATGACGAACTGAATAAGAAGGTATTCAGAAAATGTCTGAGGAAAAATGCGCAAATATTAAAATAAACAGGTTAACTGACTGGTCAGCTATAAAAAACAATGAAAATGTTTATGATCAAAAGTTTTTGAGATGCGCACATTTTAACAAATACAGAAATTATTAACATTATAGATATAAGACCAAATTATTTTTTCAGGGATGGGACAGGTTGGAAATGAGGGGTGAGAGACAAAGGCACTCCTATTGCTGCATGTGGATGCAGCCACACCATTTCATTTACAGCATACTTATTCACTGTGTTGTGTTCAAGTTCCATATTGTACTGACTGTCATACAAGGATAACATAAGCAAATCAAATCAAATTAGAAAAGGATCAATGCTGTTGTGTGGATTTTGCTGAACATGGCTGATTTTAATATTTCGCCCTATATATTTGGTATCCACCAAAGGCATATTTTGATGTAAAGTCAAAATTAACACTACATTACTGACAATATATTTTACCGTTTCTGCATGAACTTTTCTTTTTTAAATTATAGTATATTAGTACTTCAAACAGATTAACAGTTATCGTGATGTCAACCCATAATTTTACATCACAAAGACTGTAATTCTGCCAATTTTTTTTGTTTTTCAGTCATTTTATAAATTTTGCACTGCACAAGATGATTGAACAAATTGCAATGTTTGAATTTGTAAACTCAAAGAATAACAATCCTTTGGTCACAGATTAAATTATTTTTGAAAAGAAATTTACTCTTAAACACTTCTAGCATATACTCTTTTCACGGTCATGTATTTCAAGGAAAATATGCCTATTAAAAACAGTAATTTCTTCACTTTCAATTTTTAGCTCACATTTGGTTATACAAATGTGAGTTTATCATATAGGCTGAAGTCGATGGCGTCTGTATGTATGTGTGTACGTACAGTATGTCCGTCAACATCAAAAACACTCAAACCGCTGCAAGTTTCAGCTTGGTATTTGGTGTGTGGATGCATCCTGGGCTATAGATGGATTTTGTTCAAATGAAGTCTGCATTGCCATAATTATGCAAATGAGCTTACAAAATGTGAAAATGGTTAAGAATAAATAACTCAAGAACCGCTTTTTGATTGTTTGAAAATTTGTGTGCAAGTACCTTAGGTGAACCTTATACGGTTTTATGAATATTGTGAAGATATCCTTAATTTTGTATTTTAGCTGAATTTTTTGTGATTTTTCTCATTTCCAGTAAAAATTCTCTCTCTCTGAAACCGCCAACCCAATCGCTCTGAAATTTGGGTTGTCTCTTTGCAAGGGCGTTACTCTTCTAATTTGTTGAAATTATGACAAAATTGGGGAAATTACTATTTTTAAGCAATTTTGTCAGTTTTGGTCAAAAAATCTTAAACAGTATTTCCTTTTTCAAACCCCTAGACAGACAGCTTTCATATTTGGTAAGCAGACGTACAGAGATGACAATAGTTAGATATGTGGAAATTGTCCTGATAAATAAAAATTTGTATTTTAAGACAATATTGTCATTTTTGGTCAAGAAAACTTTATCTCAAAATTTCTTGTTTGATAGCTTTGTAATTTGGTATAAAGTCCCTTGTTTGATAGCTTTGTAATTTGGTATAAAGTCCCGAAAGATGTTATAAGATAAATTTTCTGCTCAAAGTGTTGGGAAACCCCAAAATTCGTATATTTTAGGTAATTTTCTCAGTTTGTGACCTTAATGACCTACACCAACCCAGGATATGTTGTGAGACAATTTTGAAGGCTGTGGACATAATTTTGTCATATTTGGTATCAATTTACAGGAAAATTTAATCCAGAAAACAAAGCTGAGGTGATTTTTAGCTCCCATAGCCATATGTATATATGGCAATGGAAGCTATTCTTATAGGCTAGGGAAATGTCTGTATGTATGTTTTTCATTTGGACCAATTTTTGCAACTTTTCTATGCAAGACATAAAAGAACTGATGAGAAATTTGGATCCAGGATAATTCCAGATGTTGTAATCACCGCCCACAGTGGAAGGCATTTCACTATCTGTAACTACCTTAAGTGCTGTTTACATGAGAATGATAACACTCATGCATTAATTAAAAAATCTCCAAGGTTGTTAATGTACTTCCTGTCATTCGGTCTTATGTAATATCAAGGGGTGGAACATTTGATATTCAGGAGGGGGTAGGGTCTAGAAGATTGATGATGTAGCATTACTTTTTACCAGATCCCTTGTGCATTTTTTGCCCACTCCCACCTTTTCTTTTTACAAGCCTTATCTGTTTTTTGTTTTTTTTGTTGTTGACATTTGCTCCCATTGCTATAGAAGTTGATATGCATGTTCCTAAAGATGACCTCCAGTACCTAAGTTGGAGACTTATTTGCTTTTGTCATTCTTGTTTTTCCTGGTTTAAATTATCTCGTTTTTCAATATACCATGACAATTATCAGCCATGAGGTTATACAAACACAAGACCAGATAAGCGTTTTTCATCATTTCCACAGGACTCTTTGGAAAATCCATTAAAAACAGTTAAAAGTGACTTAAAATGATCACTTGGTATACATTTAATTTACAGATGCCAGGTTGTGTATTTCACATGCACTCAGGTCAGTAAGGAAGTGCGTTATTATTATTTTGGACTGTTAATTCTTATTTCTGAATTATTTAACTTTTTTCCACATTGAACTATCTTTAGGCACTTTATACTGTAGCTTAGAATTTTTTTGATTGATGTATTTAATCATCTTTGGGTTCTTTGGGTCCATATCCCACCTCATGCCCCTACATCATCAACTATTTACCAACAACTCCATGCCAACAACCGATTACCTGACCTGGCCACACATTAGAGAAGGTACAGCGTCATTGACTATATTTTTTGTTTGTATGCTTGTTTGTTTGTTTTTCCTGGCTTCCTTGTGCATGAGGGCCCCCTCCCGTCTTTACATTGCTGCATCATGACGTGACAGTTTCTTCACAGCCCGTGATGTTCAGCAAGCAAGTACTGGTAAAAAGTGGACAGAGAATACAAATACGATCACAGGGATGTAGCCTTGAGTGTATCTGACTTGTTCTCGAAGAAGGCCTTGATATCGGCCCTATCGTCAAGGCGACTTTAACCCCACCTACATACTTTACTAAAGTAGCAGCCTGACGGCTGTGCTGCTTCGCAGTCTTCTCATTTTTGCTCCCCCATCATAATTATGCCCAACAACCACATTTTAAAACTAACAAACAGTTGGTTGTCTGCAGCACTAGTCTTTCGGCAGACTCGTTTGACACTGTCACTACATTTTCAACCGTTTCTTACACTTGCCTCTCATCTCTTCTCTCTGCTGCCATTGCAACTTGCCTCTCCCCATCCAGTGTTTGTACTAGCCACCACCTCTACTGCCATTGCAACTTGCCTCTCCCCAGTGTTTGAACTAGCCCTTCCTTACTTTAGAAGGGACGACTCCCGCTTTGCATCACGGGCAGCCTTCCCAAGGTAGTTATGATACCTAGAACTAGTGTTATAGAGACCATGTACGTTGGTGAGGTGGTGATCCAGTCGTTTGACCTTTGCGACACAGAAGTCAAAGGGGCACACGCAGGCATTACCTTCTTCGGATCTCTTCTTTTTATACAAATCAACTTTGTTCTTTGCTGGTGTGTCCAATAAATTGTGCCATTGAACATAATGTCTCGATCTCTAGGTTAAATACCATAAGATGACAATCAGGGCAGGTCATTTTTTTCCTGCTCCCCCGGGTGTTTCTTGGGGGTACCTTTTTAGGTGTTGCTTTTTTGGAAACTTGCCTATCTTCGTTTCCACCACCTACCTCAATCTCCTGACCCTGGTGCTCAGGGCCCCTGGATTGAGGCTCATGCTCGGCATTTGTTTTGGTATCATCAGTCGTGGACACAACTTTCATATTAGTACGACTTAATTGCCTCAATCTCCTGACCCTGGTGCTCAGGGGCCCTGGACTGAGGCTCGTCTTCAATATTTGTTTCGGTATTATCAGTCGTGCACACAACTTGCTTATTAGTGCAACTCACCTCAGTCTCCTTACCCAGGTGCTCACAGGCCCTGGACTGTATGACGCTCGTCCTGTCCGGAGTGTTCTTTGCCTTTGGCAAAAAAAACAAACCATAGTCTTCTTCTTCTCCAAACCTATCGTCAGAAGACAAAAGACAAAAAGAAGAGTCTAAGTAGGAATCATCAAAAGACTCATAAGTATCATTGGCGAACAAATCTGAACTATCAGACATACTTAATGGTTTGCTCATATGTGACAATCAAAAGCTAAAATAAGTGTTTATTATTGAAGTAAATAATTAATCAAAGGTATGCTGAACAGACTGTTACAGATCTGATGCATCTTAGGTGCAAGATGGTCATTATTGAAAACGCCTATATATATGTGCCGATATTAGACCTTTTATAAGGGTTACAGAAAACCCCAGGATGCATTGCGATTATAAATATGATATTTGCAGGCGTAGTTTAGTCATTGTCAAAATTAACGATCCCAACTATTTTATTTAAATCTTTACAAACTTTCTATGAAGTTAAATTCTGAAATTTCACTTAAATTCAATGTTTTCTTGAATTTTGGCTTTTTGCATATCATTATCTCGAAAAAATAGCGCCAAGTCACCATGCTCCTATTGAAACAATGCTTTGCCTGTGCCACGCCTGTGTTTTGTTTATAAAGATACAAACTTTGTTCTTCAATATATTATAGCAGAGATGTAGGCCTTTGCAAAACAGGTTGCATTTTGAAGATCAGGGAGTGGTAAGTATGTTTGTTTACGTTTTTAATTTACATAAAAATCCAACATTTTCGGCCATACGTTAACATGTGTTGCTTTGACAATACTTTGTTTGTGACACGCCCTTTTGTTTATTTGTGCAATATTGACATCGATTCTTCAATATATTATAGCAGAGATGTACGCCTTTGAAAACAGTTGCATTTTGAAGATCAGGTAGTGGTAAGTATGTTTGTTTACGTTTTTAATTTACATAAAAATCCAACATTTTCGGCCATACGTTAACATGTGTTGCTTTGACAATACTTTGTTTGTGACACGCCCATTTGTTTATTTGTGCAATATTGACATCGATTCTTCAATATTATAGCAGAGAAGTAGGCCTTTGAAAAACAGGTTGCATCATGAAGATCAGGTAGTGGATAGTATGTTTTTTTTACGTTTTAAGTTTACATGAAAATCCAATATTTCGGCCATGAAAATCCGATATTTTCGGCCATACATTAACATGCGTTGCTTTGACAATACTTTGTTTGTGACATGCCCTTTTGTTTATTTGTGCAAGTTTGATATTGGTTCTTGTTTGATATTGGTTCTTCAATATGTTATAGCACAGGCATTGATCTTTGCAAAACAAGTTGCACTTTGAAGATCAAACACTCTTTAGTATGTTTTTGAGGTCGCAAACTTACCTTGGAAATCCTGACTTTTTGCCTTATAGGTTTACACAGGATAAAAACGGAAGAATCACCTAAGTTTGTTTGTGACATGCCCATTTGTTTATTTGTTCAAGTCTGACATATCTTATAGCAGAGATGTTTGCAAAGCCTTTGCAAAACAGGTTGCACTTTGAAGATTGAACGCTATTTAGTACGTTTTTGGTGGTCTTCCTCTAGCTCTAAACTTTCCTAAAACCCGACTTTTCGCCCCATAGGTTAACATAGGATAAAAACGAAAGAATCACAAGCGGGTGACATTGCATTGGTTGCAAGTAGATTTTTTACCCTTTCCGCTATAGCAGGACAGCGAAACTTTTATGACAATTTCACAGAACACTAATCTTGAAAATTAATAAAAGTCTGACACAAAAGGTCAAAGGTCAAGGTCATACTGGGTCGACCCGACATCAAAATACAGTAAGTCGGACTAATACAAAATCTTCCAATTTCCAGTTTTTGCACTTGATGCTTTAATTTACACATAGATGAGCAATTCCTGTCATTTACAGCACTCTCCCATCATTTAAAGTGAAAATATGAAGTGTTTGTAAAAGTCGTAAACTTAGCTAAAACCCAACATTTTCATCCCATAGGTTAACACGGCGAAAAAACGAGAAAATCGCTTTGACAGTGCTTTGTTTGTTCAACTGCAGTTTATTTGTTTGTACAACTATAACCGTAGTTCTTTAATATGTTGAGGCAGAGAAGTTGGCCTTTTTAGAAATATGTTGCACTTTGAAGATCAAAGTCTTTTTAGCATGTTTGGAAGACGGCGCGGATGTGGGTTGCATTGATTTGACTCCAAATGGTGAAGAGTCAACCCTGACTGAAGAGAGAGTTTTTGAGGAAACGCCATTATCCCACATAGACATCACCTCAATGGAAAAAGACTCAGCTGAACATTGAATCTATGTGGTAACCAAAAGTAGTGAAAGCAAGGAGGACACCGCTACTCTAGGGTATGGCCTAGAACAGTTGTGTGATGCACAAGCATAAGACCAAGAATTGCAGATTTTGCGGGCCTGGCTCGAAGGTGAGAAAGAGGCAGAACAGAGTGAGTTTAGGCACTTGCCTGTCCTGCGGCAAAATACTACTGGACAAATCAGGAGATGTTTCATATCACGGATGGAGTAATCCGGAAGAAATGTTTGGATGGTGGTCCTGAGCAGCTGATGGTTCCAAATGAAATGAAACAGGAGGTTATATACCTCAATTCCATCAGCAGGACATCAGGGCCAAGGGAGGACTGTTGCAAGAATTCGGGTGAAATATTTTTGGCATGGTATGGTAGCTGACATACAGAGGTTCGTGACAAGGTGTTCGGTGTGCAATCTGAACAAGAAACAGAACAAGATGAACATGTACAAGAGGTGATATACCATGTGGGCTCTCCCTGTGGAGCGGGTCCACCTAGATTTCTTAGGACCACTTCCCAAGACTGAGGATGGAAATGAATACGTGTTGATGATGATCAATCAGTTTACCAAAAGGGTCGAATGCATCCCATTGCCATCGCAAACGGCGGAAGTGACTGCCAAGGCAGCCATTAATAACTTCTTCTCCAGGTTTCGGGTACCCCTTTGAGGTATTTACTGATCAGGGGAGGAATTTTGAAAGCCAGTTTTTCATGGCAGTGTGCGAACTACTGCATATCCACAAAAACGCACCACACCATATCGTCTATCTTCGAATGGTAAAGTTGAACGGCAAAATAGCATGCTGATGGACGCCGTTCGCTGCTATGTTGGTAAGTCGCAGCATACATGGGATCGCTACCTGCCGCAGATTGCAGGAGTGATGCGTGCTTTAGTGATCCGGATGACCGGATTCACTCCCAATAGAATGTTGGGTAGGGAGGTTAACCTTCCCGCTGATCTAGTGTTAATTCAGATTGCCTGGCGAGCCAATAGCTCGTGCAACCGATGAATATGTGGCAGAACTGGAAGAGTCCATACTTAAGGCCCATGAGGTAGCACGGGGGACACTCCAAGCCAGTGAGGAATGGATGAAGCGTGACTATGACCTCCGGGTCAATACTAAGAGTTATCACAAAGGAGATTGTGTGTATGTCCTCAATACACCAGGTACCAAAGGGAAGTGTAGAAAGCTGCACTCCCCTCGGAAAGGACCAGGCATTGTCATAGCTAAAATCACCCCATACATATACCGGTACAAGGTAAAGTTGCAACGAGCATTAGTGACCGCACATCACAATCGGTTGAAACTATGCCAAGACGAGCCACTACCAGGGTGGATAGAGAAGTACAAAAAAGTGGCTTTGTTGACCAATAGGGCAGAGGATGGTGACCGTTACTGCATCTGTAGAGGGCCAGATATTGGGACACACATGGTGTAGCGCTATTCATGTTACGAATGGTTCCACTCTGAATGTGTTGGGGTAGAACCCCGGGAGGTGACTCCCACAAGCACATTTTACAGTTCGAATTGCAAGGAGCACTAGGGTAACAATACTCTGAGGGGTAGAATTAATTCTGATTAAGGTAAGAATGCAGAGAGCATTCCTATGGTATGCCGTGGGGGTACATATTGACTGATAATTTCCCATTTTTGTTTATTTATTTTACAGAAACTATGGCTTCCACCGCTTCAACATCTCATCAAAGGAGGATGTCTAAGAAGAAGAATAACAAGGAGCTGGAATACCAGGCCCTTATACAGGATTCTTCATTCGCATACTGAGATATTCGCCTTTTGCAACATCCGGAATTGGCAAAGGAAATCATAACTCAAGCACTCGTTCCAGCAGATGCTGAAGGCCAGATAAAACGTCAGCGGAAGGAGTTGACGCCAACACTGGGTCGAGCACTGGAAACTCGGGAGGTTGATCCTGAACAGCTATCAACTTAAGGTATAGAGGCAGCAAACCCAGCAGACTCTGCTGATTTTGCTGTAATAGAGCTGCCATTTGGCGAGGAATTGGAGTTGAGACTTCCCAGGAGATTGAATCTCGATCTCCTGGGGATCAGCCCTCCTGGGGAGAACTTATGGATAAAGCAGAAGAGAGGAGGACTGGTGTGGTGGTGGAAGAGACGACAGTTGAATCTCATGCTATGGAAGAAATACCCTCAAGTGTGAACCGGGAAGAACAGAATGAGTTGGAAGCAACAGTTGAATCACACGCTATGGAGGAAAAGCCCTCAAGCGTGAATGGGGAAGAACACAGCAAGTTCGAGGTAGCAGTCGAATTGCGCTGTGGAGAAAAAGCCCTGAAGCGTGAATGAGGAACAAGGAGGTGATTTTGGGGCAGCCATGCCATGCCAGGTTATCGGGTGCCGTGATGTTACAGGAAAAATGAAAGAGCACTGTTTAAAGAGGCATTTAAATGTCCATCTCCGGGAAAAAAGAAAGAAACTTGATCCAATGATGATGCAGCTGGCACTGAAGAAGCTAACTCGGTGGATTCTAGGGCCACAAGGAACCATCGAAGGGTTGGTAGACAAGTTTAACCAGGCTGGTGTACCTCTGCTTCCCAAGACAGCCAGGGTGAATGCTGACAACATCCAGATGATGTCTGTATTGTGTACAGAAATGAGGTGGAAGGAACCACCCCATTTTACCATTTATCCCCTCAACTTCCCTGCCGCATTGATACGTTGGCGTGTGGTGTGCATTTTGCTTTGTTGGGTGACAGAAGATCAGCAAAGACAGTTTGCCCCACCTGCAGGGCAAGGGTATCCGGTATCTGGAGGACTGGGTAAAGAGACAAGCTGTCTCCGGGTGTGGGATACGCACTGGGACAGATCAAAAACAACTACCAGGATCTGGGGCAGACGGCCGGAGCGATCTGTTGCAGATTTGCTGGAAGCTGAGGTAGGGCGATTACCATCCACACCCGTTGCCGTCATCAAAGGGCTGGAAGTGTATACAGATCCAAACCAATACCCAGTAGATCTGACCTGAGAGGAGGAATTGAAGGTTGCGGTGGGTGTCCATCCCGACTGGGCGAAGGAACCCACGCCAGAGAAGAAAGGGGTACTTCGCTATTTGGTGAGAGCACCACAGGTGGCGGCTTTGGGTACAGTTGGACTAGATAGGTCCGGTCCCGTGGAGGAATGGGGTATCCAAACGAGGGTTTCAAGGAGATGGTTGAGTTGATCTGGCCGGAGAAGCCAGTTATTCTGCATATTGTGGGAACACCTGGAGATAAGTAAATGTATGCAGAAGAAACATCAGCTACGCTCTGTTGAAGTTGAGAGAGTGGTGTTCGGCAATACAGCCTATGGTCTTGCACAGCTTTTCCGGAAGTCCAGAGATGCAGAGATGGTGGAGCATCACTTTTCAGCGATGCTATTTTGTTTTTTGGGGGGCCATGCAGGATTTTGATGATGTGCAGAAGATGGCTCTGCGGGAGGTGTCGATTGACCGACTCCTTCTGGAATCGAACTCACCACATCACCGGGTAAGACCAGGACCATGGGTGAACACACCTGCGTACTTGGGGGAAGTGGTCCAACTGGTAGCTCGAGTGCTCGAGGATCGAGGAGGTGTGTCAAGCAACTACCCTTAATGTCCGGCAGCTGTACTACGAAAAAGCATGAGCAGACTGGTAGTTGTGTGTGACAGATTCAAACAGTTTCAGCATTTTGTCACACACTGACGTGAAATTGACAATAACATACATCTAGCAATAGAAATTTCCCATGTTAGATTACTGCTTTCTCACATCTTGGGTAAGCGTCTCCCAATTTTCAATTACAATTGGGCAGAACATCCTTTCTGAGCTGTTGTTGACGGGCATTGAATGTTGGATCGGTTGGGCCCTGATCTGACATGGTATTCTTCATGGAAGCAAGGAGTTCTTTGGCACTGTCTGAGAGGCATGTATCACTGACGTCGTTGATAGCCTTGGTAAAGGCATTAACAATACTATTAGTGCCCTTTCCCCCAAAGTTCACAAACGTCAGTGAACATTGGGAACAAAGGGACATTGGAAATTTTAAAACTCGCGATGTTTTTTTGTCGTTCCATGTCAATGCAGAATATGGCTGGCATCGCCAGTTATATTATCATTGAGCAGTCCGGGTCATTTCCAAAATTGGCGACTCATTATAATAATATATTCTGGCTTTTAGCCTATCATCGACCAGATTACATCATGAAATAAAATACAGGTCTCGCTGGGTCACAAATTACCCACCAAGTGTGATCGACAGTTTTGGGCCGCTTATTAAGCCTCTGTCTTGTGATTTTCGATGAATTACGACTGTCAACATAATCCACGTGTTCTGCAGAAGGTCATGTCGAAGAAGGAGTCTGATGAGTGAAGAAATATTCGAAATATTGACGATTCATTTCTACCCCCCAGTTTATCGATCTCGCTCAAGTACCGAGAATCATTTTGTGGATGTTCGTCATCTCTATTAGAAATACTGTTATAAGGATTGTTTGTGTAGGTACACCTATAGTGTTTTGTAAGAAGGAAGAGCGATGTCAGAGCTTTAAAATGATACCTGTTTTGTAGCTGTCCTACACAGACTAAAAATAGTACGCGATTTTAGAAATGTGTTGACATAGTGGCCACACAACTGTTGGACATATGGTAGAATTTGTAATCGCTGCCATCTCCGATACAAATGGGGTTTTCTGAACGATTCGTGTAGGTACACGATTTATATTTAGCAGGACTTCAGGCCACCCTTACGAGTCCAGGAATCACAGCCATATATGGGGTTTGGTTGTCTAAGCCAGAATAAAAATGCTACGCGATTTTGAAAATGTGTTGTGACAGAGTGGCCACACTACTGTTCGACATGTTATGACAGAATACGGCGCGAGAGTTCGACACAGTATGGTGTACGTAACGAAGTACATGTGGAGGTTGCCAGGAAACACAATTTATACTGATGGCACGCCGGCTGCTGATTGGCAAATGAGAGGGGAAAATATTATGGTATAGCATCGCCAATTTGGGAAATGAACCGGACTGTTCAGCATTGTTTCAGCTACTTGGGCGTCAGCGATATGCATGGCTTCTATTAAAAGTCTCGATTTGACTGCACTGGACGGCAACTTTGACACATTTTTGTGTCAGTTTTTGTACAACAGTTTTTATGATGTTATTTACCTGGTTCATGGAAACTTTCATCGCAAACAGATCCATTATTACCTCTCTTATTTCATTAGTATATTTTCCATCTTCAAATGTTGATATTTCATTATCATCACTCAGTGTTATTAATTCTGTTTCTAAGTTCTTTTTCTCACGTTCTAGGTCTATGATGTCGTTCCGAAGTTTCACTATCTCTTCTCCCTTTTCTTTCAAAGTTTCATCAGGTTTGATTCCTGTACCAGATTGTCTTTTGCATTTTGACTCTCTCGGCAAGCAAAGTACTGATGACTTTGCTAGTTTCTTCTAAAGAGTCTACTGTTTTGGTTAATTCTACTTTCAGTATTTCAATGTTTTGTTCTTGATGTTTTTGTTATGTCAGTTCACGTATTATTTCTTTCTGTTTACTGACAGTCGTATCTCGTCTTAATTTTCTTGTTGAGCTCATTTGTGTTGCATTCCCTTCATACAGAAGCTAGTTTGTCCTGGATTTCCTGTACTTGTTGAGATTTGTTTGCATAGCTATCTCTCAAAGTTTCGAGATTTATTTGCAGGTCTGTCCTGTCTTTTGCTTAAGGAATTAGGGTGGCAAGTTGATCGTTGACAACATCCATACTACCTAAAATCTGGTCATACTGCAACCCAAGTCCTCAATTTCTTCTATAAAGTCCTCATTTTCTATTGTTGCCTCAACAAGCTTATGTTTCAGCAAAATGTTTTCTCTTTTTATTAACACCAATCTTTCACCAAAGGCCCGCACTCTTTCTGTTTCAGAATACTCTCTTCATTTGTAACTTTAGATGTTACAGCGAAGGCTTGTTCAAGAAAAAGTTCTTTCTTTTTATTATTTATCCTGGAAGCTGTATCATACACTTCTTTTGGTTTTTTGTAGATGGTAGTTTCTGATGCATTTTTTCCTTTTACAGATACAAACTGGTCCCGAAGAGTGCTGTCAACACAGCAAACAGTATCCTGCCTGGTCTGCCTTAACTTTTTGAATATTGAATAGACATCCCTATTCTTAATGGTACTACCACTAGAGAAACTACTGGAAGCATCGATCATCCATGCTTGATGCCATTGCATCTACAACAACTTCAGCTACTACACTACACTATGACAGAAGCTGGTTTCATTGTTTCCTGTAGATGTATTACATTAAATAAAGGAAATGTCAAAGTTGTAATTGTTATCTCAGAAACAACTATTTGATATGCTTTACCATATGTTGAGAAATGTTTTTGCATTACATTTTCGAATAAAACCAAGAAGTTTTCTTTAAATTATTCTATTGATACAGTACGTTTGCACGATGTACAACTCTAAAGGACTGGGACGTTATCCTTAGTAGCTCCGTGGACTTCTCTCTGAGCATATCAATAATGCAGTTAAAAAAGCAATGCGTAACCTTGGCTTTTTAAAGCGTTATTGTAAAGATTTCAGTGATGTTAAATCTTTAAAGACTGTATATCGCCCTGGTACACAGCGGCCTTGAATACTGTTCTGTTATCTGCAATCCATGGCAGCAGAATCTTGTTCATAAAGTTGAAGGTGTTCAGAAGAGATTCAGTAAGTACTTGTGTTTGAAACTGAATATGCGTTACTGTTCATCATGATACAGAGAATTATGCAAATGTTTCAATTTGCCGCCTCTATACAATCGTAGGAAGGTTTCTGATCTTAGCTTCCTGTACAAATGTGTTCATTCTGTGGTAAATTGGTCTCATTTAACTCAAATCCCACTGAACGTTCAACGTAATCTACGGGTCAACCTACCATTTTTGGTACCCTCTGCCAGAATCAGTGTTCGTAAACACTCCTTTTTGCCATATGCTTTATGCACTTATAACGATATTGAAACTTGCGCTCGAGTATTGACATTTAGATTTAGTTTTTTTATAACAAGTGTAAGGAATTATTTTTATTCATGATTTGTATGTTCTTTGTTATTGTCCTTTGTGTTAATTTTGTGTTTGTATTTTTATGTATTTTAATGTTTTGCGGAGCCTGTAATTGGGAATTTACTCCTGTTGGTCATCCGAATAAATAAATAAAATGTACCATTATGTACTCATGTAGATTATTGTTCAATATTAAACAGAAATAACGACACACTATATTATTCTTCAATGTCAAAAACTGCTTAAATGTATAGAATTTGCATATGTTTTGCATACTTTAAAACTTCATCATTTTTATCGTATGCATACTATTGACGAAAAGAACAGACCCAGTGACAAGATGTGGTCATTGATACATGTTATAAACAGAATTTGGGATATTTAATAACCTCTTTGGGATATTTAATAACCTCTTCTTTTATTATGACATAACTTCATGAATTCAAAACTTGACCGACCAGGTTGATTTAAAGTAGACGTTTTGAACTCGTCGTTTTTCTCATCTCCATCAGTACCCAGTATCTGCAAAGCCCTTTATGCAATTTTCTTGACAAAAAGTATTCAGTTTCCTTTTATTAACATTATTTTTTCAAAAACTGTTAACCTTGCTGATTTCGGCGAAATGAAGAGCAAAACTTGCGAAAAGGCGACAGAGCATTAGAAATATTTACCAGAAGCACTGCCACTCCCAACGAGTATAAACAATATGAACGCGTACCCGGATGTAAATCTGAATGCAGCATATACCAAGCAAAAAAGGAGCCAGAGGTAGACACCTCGCACGATACGATTTAAACTATACTTTAAACAACTGTTGGAATGAGGGTAAAGAAAATATTGGGTAGCAAGATGTTCAAAAATTTAACCTTTTTGGTTTAATTTTCGGCACCCCATATCGCAGAGTGTCATATTGAACACTCTGCAGGACGTTTCCTCAGAGTCCCATATTTTACACAGCCTGGGATGTCCCTCAGAGTGCCATGTATTGCAGTTTGTGTGATCCGCACTTGGTCCCTCACTTGTCAGTTTTTGTTACTCCGAAATACCTGGAGGTCCTGGAACATTTGCATCATCAATCATCTCATCTAGATCATCATTTACCTGTAAGATATAATGCATTATACCCACAAAGTTACCAAAGATATTAGAAGAACATTTACAGTGAACATGTCTATATTAATAATCGACTTCAGTAATTTTCCTGGTTACTCATGACAAATTGAAGTTATTTTTTTCCAGATCATCATTTACCCGAAGATATAATGCATTATACCACAAAGTTACCTAAGATATTAGAAGAACATTTACAGTGAACATGTCTATATTAATAATCGACTTCAGTAATTTTCCTGGTTACTCATGACAAATTGAAGTTATTTTTTCGAGGTTGGTGATAATCCCTCATATTTCTGGGTGCAGCAGTCATTTGATGTCCCACAATACAAAATACAAATACATTTAACACACTTTGTCGTTCCATAAACGGCATTGAATGTAGCATTCAACCACAGACAAATAGTATAATAGACAGACTGGTGACGCGGCATGCCTTTTGTTCCATGGTCGTCTCGGTAGACTATTGGCTTTTCATATTAAAATGAGCTTCAAAGGTGTTAAACTTTTTTTTGTTTTGTTTGTGGTTGATAATTGCACAATATTATGCAAAAATATGACGAGATGGCATCGTACTTCCAGTCGTGTAGCAACCATAGTTACTTTGTGAGCTCGCAGGCCAGAAACACTGCCTCACGCCAATCAAAACATAACACGCCAGCAGTTTCATAATTATGTCCTTCCTTGACGCACGTGTAAAAGACGGTATGACTGACCGTAAACCATTGAGTAAAACCAGACAGTATCGATAAAAGACTTTCAAATTTGGTTCAAACACACCGCTCAAACATCAAATCCACTCAGCACCACACGACAACAACAACACAAACTTTGCCGAACATACTTTTGCTTAACAGTCGGTGAAAATCCGAAAATTACCGAAGGATGCATGGTCGGTACTCTTCGGAAAAGAGAGGCGAGAGCAACCTGGGGCGAGGCGAACATGGATGGGTTACGTAACCGCTTCACGCCTGAAACAAATCCCGTTGCGACTCTGTCTATGTTTCTCTGTGATTCAACACATGAGTGTGTCAATGTAACATACTATTATTTACACACTTTCTAAAGGAACCTCTGTAAGCTGCCGAGATATTTTGTGATCGTTCTCCAACAGTGCATTTGCCATACTATCAGCTTGTTTGATCAATCCCCCTCGCTTACATTTTCTTAGAGAATATTTAAAGATTGATTTAGTGTGATACATATACTCTGCAATCGGACAAAAACAAGGCATTTATGCAGATTTCAAGGCCCTTCCGGCAATTCACTTTATCAACCTCGGTATCGTCTTCGGCTTGATGTCCTTGGTTAAACCCATTCACCATTCTGACAAATCCCCCAGCCATCTTGGGAGCATCAGTCACAGTAGCATTATAGATTCTTTGTTGTAAAGCTGTAAGGTACAGTTTCAATTTTCACAGCGTGCAGCATCCTTGTTTCAGACAGTGTACTGACAGTAAGTTGATCTCGGCTGTGTGTGTGTAATTAGTCCCATTTAGAAATTTCCTGCAGCTTTCTGTCGTATGTGTGGATGGTGCCTTAACTTGGTTTTGGCATACTTGAAAAGCGCTTCTGCATGATTATAGCTCTTCCACTCAGACCACATGTATTGCTCTACAGCATGTGCTTTTAACAACTGATCCAAAACAATCGAATACACTTTCGCCATGTGAGGTTTCAACAAAATTTTTGAGAAAAATGAGTTTGTTATGAAGAGTAATATTTTCAAATGATTTCTTTCCCACGTACTGTGCATTACATCCATCTGTCCATTCATGGACAGTTGTAATACCAGTATCTTGTTTTACTATATCCGTGTGACTCAACCATTTGAAAGTGTTTTATTACGTTTTATTACGCCATTTTTAAAGCTAACACCTATATGTATATTTGCCTGTAAAGACATTTTTGACCAACTCCATGTATTTGCGTACAGTACACACCGGTATGAATATATATGCCTTTCTTAATAGAAAAACCAATTTAAAATAAATGTTTTAAACTTACTGATCACAATTAACACCATCAAGGCTGCTACATCGTCAAAGATGCTATATTTCCACACTTTTATGAATGTATTAGATTATTGGTTATCATAATATAGGCATCTAAATTACACTTTGGTCTCACGGTGATATATCTTTTTTAACTAAGAATGTTGTCCTAAAGATAAGAGTGCGTAACAAAATAATGCCACAAGTAATAATGGGACCACAAAAACCTTCATTTTCATTTATTCCCAAAATATACAATATGCAATTTTATTACAATCTCGGTGTATAGAATTTTTGCAGTGGATATCAAGGATATGGAATAAAATGCAATATTAAATTCCTTTTGCTCCATTTTAATCAAATTTATACTTAATTTGTGATCATAAAACATGTATAAGATAACAATGTAACAGTTTTGGTAAACATAACAATCCGTGGCATGTTGCGTCCAGTCCATTTGTCAAATTGGACACTCAATCAGAAAATAGAACTTCGGCAAATTATTAATTTTCAAAACTTTTTGCCCGCCACATGAAACAAATTTTGCCACAAATAACTGAATAGGAAATAGCTTAAAGCCCTTGTGATGACGGTATTTTGCAGCCAGCCACTTTTTGCCCTGATAAATCTTAAATTGCTGTTGTCTTTTATCAAAGTCAATTAAAATCGGAATAGTTTGACCATACAAAATAGCGCCTTGAAAAATGAACTGGAAATTAGAAATAACACCCCAATTTTCTAATTCCTGTTTATGGATGTGGGCGTTATCTGTTTTATTTAAAGATATTGTGTGGGGGCCCTGGCATGATTAGTGAAACAGAGCAGTATAGTGCAAGCTGAGAGGTGTTTTGAATTTGTTTTTTAATCAAGTACAACTGTTAGGACACCCTCGAGGGGAAAGCAGAAGAGGTGGTGTCCCCCTCTGGCATCGAAAATTTTGAGAAATTGATGTGTCCAATGGTACAATCTGAGAGGTGTTTCAATTTGTTTTGCACCAAAAATTAAGTAACCCCCGCTTCTTTCTCTTCACACTTTCAGCAAACCCCTTGTAGCTTCCAATTTTGTATGGTCCCCAAGGCCGTAAATAATGACAGCTCCTTAAGGAGGTATTGCCACTTTCGTGTGTGAAGTGGTTGTGGTTGCCGTACTTTGCGCGTCAGTCTCATTTCCAGGCAAGGAGCCATTACCAGTGTAAAGTCTTCTCGGTGGTGTAGAAGGGGCGGCTAAAATCCTTCTAACCTCACAGATAGCGTCCATTGACGATCCAAGATCATCGAAATTGCCCATGTCATTCTGCCAGAAAACTTGACAGCCATCGGGATTGTCCCTGACAAGAAAAAGAGTGTGTTCCTGGTATATACGTTCCGTCATTGGCATGACACTGGCACATTAAAATTATAAAATAAAATTATAATTAAAATTCCGTATTCAATAAATTATAAAAGTTTCAACTTTATTCCGTACTTCACAGCGCTTTGTAAAATTTGTGTTCACTCTTTTGTAAAAAACGTGGACCACAGTCCCTATAGGACTGTGAGTGGACCTAAGGGATTTTTACAAACCCCCACCTGTTTTTAGATTTGTGACTATTCATCAAAGTTTGGCTTGACGTTATGAGAGGGAAATCAATGTGATAAGTATGTAGCAATGTTTCGTCTCGGCCAGCCGATGTTTCAACACTTTATCAGTTCGAGCCTAGTGCCTGCCTGTTTGTAAGATCACATTTCGTTTCGAGATACGGTTAGACTTTTTGAAACTACCGTAGGAGCAAAATAATAAACTCACAACATGTAATTGATCGTTTATTTTAAGGAGTACGCTAATTGAAAATCGTAAATAGAAAACATCGGACGGACACCACCACATGCATGTGCTGAACAGAACTTTACCCTGACCTCATGCACTGACACCATTGACCCATTGCGTGAATTGACCAATCATAGCCAGCGGAACTTTAGGGACTTTCCCTTCACTCATTGTCTGACCTTTGCGGCCATGCTATGGGGAGCTAGCTGCTGCTGGGGAGCGCAACGAAGTATCGTGGTGATTATCTATACACGAAATACGAACATTTATTGCTATCGTATTGTTTGGCAAAAGACGGTATGGCAAATACGCTAAATTTCACACTTGTAGATCTCAATTAATTTATACTGTACAGTTTCTACTGTCAGTATCGACGCAACATGGCCATGAGTCGATATCACAAATTATGAGTTGTCTGCAGCGCTCGCGTGAATAAAAAAAAACGTTGGCATAAAATTCGCATAACATTGCATTAATTAGCATAAATTAACTACGACATTCATTTCGCGTTGACATCCGTTTATACAGCCCCCCCATATCTTTCCGTCACCTTTGGTTCTGAAAAGGGGTTTTAGAATTGGAGGAATACGGTACATGTGCGTTTACAGAACACTCTAAAGTCATGTGTTCAGTTATTGAACACATATTAGGACGCTTAACTGTAACACTTTTTCAACGCAGTTTAAGTGTTCAGTAAGAAAACTAGAATGCATGTGTTCAGGTTTAGAACATAAACAGAGTTCGCGTTTACGCAAAAATCGTGCGTATTTACGCATTGAAATTGACTCCCTACGCATTTTTTTCATTGTTATGCGTTTTCTATACGCAAAGGATAACACCGAAAGTACTCCCCACGACTGAGCTTAGGCGACAACCAGACGAAATTTGTTGCAACACATTTCTGTCAATCACTCATTTTGTGTGGAAAGTTTCGGATTCTCTGGGCGTTGTCTGAAAAATCAGCATCGAAGTTCACAGGTTATCACGTTAGGCACGTTATCATGTCAGCTGTGCCTATGAATTACAATGTTAATTTTCAGGCGAGCGATAGTTTCTGAAACTTATGACACAAAGTGAGTGATTGACAGAAATCTTGCGACAAATTATATTTTAAATGCCAACCGCGCACGATCATCGCGTCTCGCTGTTCCCAAATTTTGATCAAGCACACATGCAGCATGGCGTCGAAGCAGACAAATCTGTTTTCTTTAAACTTTGCTCTACGAGTCCGTGAAAAAATGATTCATCGGTAGAGCTCGACGGTATCCCGATAAATTTTGAACACTGCAGACGTGTCTTGATAAGCTGCCATAACTCTAACTTTTGGGTTGCCCGATGTGTTTTGACAGTCGCATGTATACCCTTCGCTGTTACGTTTCTGAGAATCAACATTGTTCAAGTTGTTCGTTAAACTGTTTTCATTAAAATAATGTTACATCGTACAATCCGAATATGTAGTGTAGGTTTATTCAACGGAACATTATATTTTACAGTCAGTTTTTCATCAATTGAGTGCGGAAGTGAATTACGCACTCAAATCCAGCCATTACGCAATTTTAGCAGACTAATGCGTATGCCGTACGCGAGGAGAAAAAAGTCACGCGAACACTGATATAGTGTTTTTATTTTTGAGCCCATTTCATATGTTCAAAATTACACAAATAGAACACTGTTTACGCATCAGCACACTGTAACACTTTTTGAACACAACGTAAGTGTGCAGAGTAAGTAAATAGAATGCATGTGTTCTGGAAAGCAGACCACCATGTGTTCACCTAATAATGTACACATAGAAAATTACAGACACAACTTAATAATGCAATATTTATAAACAGTCCAACTTGCAATGGAACAATTAAACATAAAAGCAGCTATAACAGCTTTTCATCTGATTTTTCAATTTGAATTAAATGGATATAACAAGGAGCTTTCAACTTGCAATCAATCAAAAATTACATTAAAATGCATTTAAAAAAAGTCATCTAGAATTTTATACTCACAATGGAACAGTTAAACATTCAAATTGTCATAACAGCTGGTCATTTTAGGACTTTCAACTTGTGACAAAAAACCAATATATCTGTTGGCATCACATATGGCTTCTACAGACTTGCTAACTTGCAATGAAACTGAACATGAAAACTGCTATGATTGCTTGCCATTTCAAACTTATCAACTTGCAATCAAAACCTGGATATTAGAACAACTATCAAATATGGTACTCCAGAGAGAATTTCTTACTTGCATATTGAACGAAAACTCCTTTATAAGCTAAAATGCTTTGTAAAGCAGTACAATAGCAATAGTTAATTGTCACTTATAAAGCAACTGATATATACAACAACAAATAATAAATATCAAATTAGATAGAAATTCTTCAAAAGGGATGAACACAGATTGTACAGAAATATTTATTTTATATTACATTACATTGTAGTTGACTTAAAGTTAATACACCATGTGAATAATATTCATTTACCTTTGCTGGGTCACTGTTGTTTTTGTTCTGTGTTGCGCAATCTCTTACATCTGACAAACAGCAATACAATATCTTGTTCAAATCTCACGCATCGGCCAGAACAGTCGACTAATCAGAAATTGCCTTCTATAAAACGCACTGACCACTGAGTGTACATATCGTCCGCGTATCCGCCTGCAAGCAGATTTGTTCCATTCCGATACATATAATAAGTTCTGATTTGATGCGCCGACGCGCGATATTTGAACAAGGTTTTCTATTGCTGTTTGTCAGATGTAAGAGATCGCGCAACAAAGAACGAGAACAACAGCAACCCAGCAAAGGTAAATACGGACTGATCAGATTAGTTCTAGCAGTGTTGACAATGTTGATAATGGGTGTGTCAACATGCTTTAGGGAGGAAAACAAGATTTTCTTAATAACCTATGAAACAAAAATATTGAGAAACTCATCAAACTTTCAAGTTACAGCTAGTGTCCCTTTAAAGTCCTATGGAAAGGTGACCATGAGGATACCAGGTCTTCATCTTATTGAGGAGCGTCAGCAATTAAGATATTCAATTTCTCCCTGAACCTCTTTACAGAGTACCTTGTAGGCCTATCCCTGTGAAGTTTTTTGCTTGGAAGCCGCCTCCACCACAAATGATTGCAGAAGTCCAAGAATCATAGCATGCGATTTTGGATATGACAAGTCAAATACGTAATATGAAGCCATTAGTTTCAACACTGCAGACATAATTCCAGGGTTATCTCTAAGTTTTATTTCAGGCGGCAGAAATAAAATAACAGGCGGCTGATGAAGAGCGAGGGAGCGGAGCGACCGGGCGGGGGGAGGGTTTAGGAGGGGGTATCCCCCTTCCCAAACGCTGGCGATTTTTTGTGTGACTATGTGTGATTGTGCTTATTTGGTGACACTTAAGCACCTGATTTTCTTTACAATTATTACCAAAGATGTTGTTAAATTGTATGAAAAGTAAGGTTTTTAGCATCTCATTTCTCATTTTTTGTGTACCTTTATCAGTAATCATCACCATCCTCATCTGAAGTATCATCATCACAATATTCTGCTAACTTTTTTGAAATTTTTAGAAGACGGGTTGCCAAATCTACTTCCTCAGCTACATGTGTGGCTATGTCAACCTGAACTCCAGCATCAAGGACCTCTGGATCAGATGTGAGAGTTTCATCCTGTGTAGCACTCGAAGTGGGAACTGTAGCCTTGGGCAGGCGACGTCTTTTCTTTTGTTTCAACCATGACGTTACTGCTGACCTTACAATATCTTTGCAGGCATCTGTATGAAGTGGTGGACCGTTGATTGCTATCTGCAAAAGTGACTGGAGCATGTCATTCTTAAGTCTACTCCTGAGTCTTGTTTTGATTCATTTCAGGCCACTGGCCCCTCTCTCTGGCCAGGCATTGGAGACTGGGATGGTGATACACACTTCAGCCATGCTTACCAGCATTGGGTAGAATGTGGAATAGCTTGGATGGGATAACAGCTTGGCAATGCACCACACAACTGGTTCTTTGACATCATTGCATTGGATTTCTTTTTTCCATTCAACCAGGTCATACTTAAATCTTCCCCATTCTGCTATGGCCCTATTAACCATATCTTCTTTTCTGGAAAACAGGAATTCACCAAGGACTTTCACTTTATCAATTCCACTAAGGCTGAAATCCGCAGAACCAATTTCTGGAAGACAGTACGGATCGAATATGCTGAATGACTGGAGAACTGGCTGAGATTCCAGGAAGCGCTCATCAATATTGTGGAGTAGTGCATGCACATACTTGCTCAACAGATTTTCAAGCCATTTCATTCCAGGCTCTGTCACCTTGATATGCTCAGCTAAACTACCAAGTCTAGGTGAACTTGGGCTTTCAGCCAGAGCTGACTGGTCACCACCATCTGTTGACAGGTCTGCTTTCAGGTCAATCAGTGGCTGTTGAGTGTGAAGAATTTCATTTAACTTTCCTTTAGTATACTGTATAGCAGGACCAATATGGCTGTAATTGACAGTGTCCTTCTGAAACGCCTGGCTCAAATGGGCAAGTGGTGGCAAGACATGTCTCAGAATATAGATCGTGCCTATGAACTTAAGTGTTTTCATTTTATGTAGCAGGCCACAGGCAATAGCATCACGTTCAAGCAGATTAAGAACCTGGAGGACAGCAACAATATCCTCATGTATGGCAGTAACAGCCTGGTCAAAACTTAACCATCGGGTATTACAAGCTGTCTTCAATCTCTTAAGGACAATATTTCGGCCATTTTCAGAGAGCTGCATTGATTTAATCTTTTCTTGCACCTTTAGATAGATGGCCAAACATTTTGGCGAGTTCTCAAAGTACTCCCTTACGAAAAATTTTTTTTGTGGCATATGTCCCACTGTCTTGCGGCTTATAAGCTACACACAAAAAAGGCTGCCAGAACTTATTTTTCATTATGTGCCGATATGTGCCACTAGAGGCACTTAACAGGCACACAGAGACAATCAGTCAAATCTTTTGTGGCAGATATGCTAAAATATTTAAATAAACACAGTTTGAGCAAGATATTGCTCACTATAAGCCACAACATTGAGTGACACTCCACTTGATCACGCATTCTTAGATGAGATATCCATTGAGAGTGACACTACAGCTGGCACAGCGGGAAACCTTTGATTTCAACAAATTGTGTGAAAAACTACCATTTGACTTTGATCGGTGCAATAAATCAATCACTGACTTTTTATGTACGTTTTGCAAATGATTGGTTCTCACTGACAGCGTAACTGTTTCTACAGAAAAAAAGGCTTTGCAAAATATTAACTCTGGCGAACCATATATCGACGTTAGCCCTGCGTACGATGCTGTGTGTTCCGCTACAGCTAATTGTGGTGAGCGGGGCGATTAGCTGTAGCGGATCGGAACACACAGCATCGTACGCAGGGCTAATATCGACGTATAATGAACTTATTTCACGTGCATATCTCCTTGAAAAGACAAGTCTTTCAAAGAACTGCAACTCAAAAATAACGTATATCTTGTTCTTTGTGTTTTCTTACGCCCTTTTCACACGCGGGTTTTAAATGAACTGCAAGTACGAAGTAGGTCTTGAAAGCGTACGTACGGCATGGAGGTACGTACGGTAAAGCATAGACCTTAAAACGGAAGGACAGGCAACTGCCAGAAAAGACAAAGAAACTTGCGTGTTTACCCGTACGATCTGGGTTATAATCCTCTGCGCAGTTATGTAAACGCAAAACACGTCACGTGATGACACAGTGACGTCTTGGCAGCACTGGAGCTACACAGAAGACGCTATACCTGTGCTGTCGAGTCAAGTCGCGTTCTGTTCCGGGGTCTAGTTCACGTTGTTTTCAAGCATTGTATTACCCATTGATTTTACAGACAATTTTGCTACCATTTTCGACAGATGAGTCACTATTAGGTATATTTATTGTTGTTGTTTTTGTAATTCCCGTCAATTCATGATCGAGTCGGCAAAGTTAATTTTGCAATCTAATCATTGTACACCCCTGATAACTCTTCCGTTTATTTCTGATTCATGTGTAATGCTGTAAACTTTCTTTTACTTCATTATGTACTTCTTGCACTTCGGCACTGTAGTATTTTTAAAAACTCGTGCGTCTTCAGCCCGATCGGCCATTGTTGTTTACGAAGCGACTTCATGTTTCAACTGAAAATTTCATACCCTGTCATATTTCTCTGCTGTAATGATAATGCATGTCAATGATAGTAAACGTTTCAACGTTAGGTATTTCGTCAACTGACTAGTATTTTGCGGGGCAAATCATGTTTACATTGTAAAACTTGTACCAAATTCACCAAATTTGTACCAAATTCACGTGCAGGCATCTCCAGCTCGATCGGCCATCACTGATGATGCTGTTGATGGACGATCTTTTTGTGCGTTTCAACTAAGTAATTTTTTTACCCTCTTAATAATGCATGACAGTGCTAATGTACGTTTCTACGTGTCTTATTTCGTGGATTGAACTAGTATTTTTGGAGGAAGTCATACGTACATTTGTAAAACTAGGACTATTCACGCGTCTCCGACTCAGTCGGCCATTGTTGTTTACAACACGACATTTTGTGCGTTTCCTCTGAGTAATTTTTCGTACCGTCTCATGTTTCTCTGTTGTAATAATAATGCATGACAGTGCTAACGTACGTTTCTACGTGTCTTATTTCCTGGATTGAACTAGTATTTTTAGGAGGAAGTCATACGTACATTTGTAAAACTAGGACTAAATTCACGCGTCACCGACTCAATCGGCCATTGTTGTTTACAACACCGTGAACACGACATTTTGTGCGTTTCCTCTGAGTAATTTTTCTTGCCGTCTCATGTTTCTCTGTTGTAATAATAATGCATGACAGTGCTAATGTACGTTTCTACGTGTCTTATTACGTGGTTTGAACTAGTATTTTTGGGAGGAAGTCATACGTACATTTGTAAAACTAGGACTAAATTCACGCGTCTTCGACTCAATCGGCTATTGTTGTTTACAACACGACACTTTGAAATTAGACGCGAAAGCTTGAGCATGTGCTGATCGCAATGTTGTAGTGATTAACATAATCTCGCGTCTGACAAGCCTCTCAAATCACGGGAATTTCCGTGAGCTTGCGATACGAGAGATAAACAGTTACGTTTGTTTATGTTAATGAGTGTTCAAGTTTTTCACGGATTATAACCAGGATTACATGAAAGAAAATAGCTAGTTGCCTGTCCTTCCGTTTTTAAGGTCTATGGGTAAAGCTTTCCCAGCGTATAATAATGTACGCATAGTTTCATAGTGATCACGCTGGGCTTCAAAATACGGACGTGCGCGATGAAAGTCATCGTCGGGCAAAGTTTGTAAGTCACGAGACTGCTATGTCGGAGCCGTTTTTGTAGAGTTTTGTGTTGATCTAGAAAGGTTATTCCCATGTATTTGTGTCGTTTTGGTTTTCAAACGCAAGGTTAAGCTCGCATGCAGCTTAGCTCGCTCGAGATCGATCAAGCTGCTTGCTGAAACAATGCGTGGGTCAGAACAGACTTTGAACCCGGAACTCTAGAATCACGCCTGATGATGTCATATATCATGTGAAGACTTCTTTATGATTGGTCAGATTGTTGTAGATCATGTGAACATTTCTTTATGATTGGTCAGATTGCCAAAAGGTCATGGGTCAAATCCTGAGCGGCAAATTAAATCTGATATGCACTGGTAGGCCGTTAGGACGTTTGAGCGAGGAGTATATCGTCGCCGTTTTTTCGCTCTGATTTTTGTACAGTTTAGCGTAAAATTACCGTAGGACATTATCATTCAGGGTACGTAAAGGTTAGCTATGAATTTAAAACCAACAAACAGCGTTTGCGATGCGTTGATGGCCCTTGGATGACCGATTCTGAGACCGAGATATCGTCCCGAAGAACAACGGTCACGGACACACCCATAGTTTGATCGAAGAGCTACAGATCGTTTAAAAATTCGGTAAGTAATTTTCAATACCACGAGTTGTCTCTATAATTTTCGCAGTTTTCACTGTCTTTGGTCGTGCTATATTGATGTTGTTCTTGGCGAACCCTGTTCAAGTATGCCAAATGAACGTACGGTATTGGCAAAAATAATATACCGGTAGTTAATCATGGAGGTTGGTAGCCCTACGCGTACGATGCTGTGTGTTCCGCTACAGTTAATCGCCCCGCTCACCACAGCCCTGCAAAGACCCGTAGCGTAGGTAGGGTCGGTGACTTCAAATCCATTTTGGGACTTGATGTAAAAAGCCAAATTACTGCCGAAATTCAGCGTTCTTGGGCCCAAGTCGTATCCCTGCCTACCTCAGCTACTCGATCGCTTCCAAAATGCCAGTCTTTTATTCACTTCTCGTAAATAACCGTCGATGTCGGCAACTCTCGCTAGCCCTGCGTACGATGCTGTGACTGTTAGCTGTAGCGGCCAACACACAGCATCGTCCGCATTTTTAGATTACGCTTTTGAAAATTACGAATGCAAGAACGACGAAAATACAACTTAGTGGGCTAACTGCTAGTAGTGTAACAATGAATACCAATAGGCATATCCATGACTCAGAGTACAAGCTGCAAAAACAGCAATGTATGCAACATTGATAAAATTTGTCCGCATTTCAAGCTGCGTGTCCGATATTGCGCGCGTACAGCTACGGTATATTTAGTAACAAACCTGTAACCGTGCACTGCGCTATTATAAAGGGATACTTTTTGTTTTAAAACAATTTATGAGTCAGTTTTCCATTTACATTTCTTCTGTTTGAGATGTGCTGAAACTCAATCACCGCTGGTCAATAGTTGTAGTTTTGAGTGGTGTGTCACAAGTAAATAGTGAAAATGAGGCTGAAAAGCAATGATTTGGTAATCACAATAACATAATGTATAGATATGTCATGAGTTTGTATCATTGGGTAAATTATTTAATATTAATTATTATAATTTCTTTCAAGCACATGAATGCTCTTTTCCGTGAATTTTTGTATTAATATATATTATAAGGGTAGTCGACAAAATACAAGCAATTTCACTTTGCACATGTAATAATATCCTTGTCTGTTATTTATCATTTTTATTCTCAGTGTATGGGCAAAGGCCATGAAGCTGAACAGACCAATGGATCAACAGGAACATTCAATCTGAAGTTTCAGAACAAGATCGTAAACATTAGGATGGCATCGAAAACAACTTTGGATAATGTGAAAAATCAAATGCAGACTTTTAGACGTGTTCTGTTATGTTTTTCACATGAACCTCATTAGATTATTGAATTTTGATTTTATTTTAATTTCTTAGTGGTCCAGCCTAGTGTACCAACATCATTGTTTTACATATCAAAATAAACAATGGGGTATTATCGTGAAGATATGTGGTAAGTGTTTTTTTTGTTTGCATATGTGAGTAGGCGGTTTAAAAGGCAGTAGCTGTAACTTAATTTTTATGCAGTATTTTTATACTGTTATGTGTTTGATTTTTGCCTATTTTGCCAAGTGAGTAAAGTGAAAAGTTACCTCAACGCACAAAAGTTAAAAGAGCAACATCATAAGTTACAGCTACTGTCCCTTAAAACAAAATGAAGATGTGAAGTGTATGGTAATCTCCTGGCTAGTATAAAACAGGTAGGTACAAATGCAGGTATGGTTGGGGAGGGGGGGGGGGTAGCGCAGGAAGCATGCATAGCAGCATTTACCATGAAACCTTTTACCCCACCATTTTTTGTGGCATATTGTCTGCAATCACAGCGGCTTCTATGCTGCTAAAAGCCCCATCCCATTTTTTTGCGGCATATCGTCTGCAATCACAGCGGCCTGTATGCCGCAAAACTGTGCCAGAACAGATCTTTGCATGATAAAATATGAATAACCTGCTTATAAGCCACAAACAGTTGCAGCTTGGTATCCACAACTATTGTGGGTTAGCATGCACAACTATGTGCCAGAAGCCATATTTTTTCGTAAGGGCTTCCACAGCTGTCGGAGTAGTAACTCTATATCACCAATATAGTGGATATCCTTATTGCTATCCAGACAAGCCAAAGCCAGTCGATGGCAGATACAGTGGATGCTGATCAAAGTGGGGTTTATCTGCCTAAGTAGAGTTGCTAAGCCACCACGTTTACCGGTCATGACACTTGCCCCATCCGATACAAATCCACTAATCTTTTTCACTTCCAGGTTGTATTCTGTGAATTTGTCCTGAAGTATCTGCAACATTGCAGTAGCGCTTGCCGAGTCAGAATCTTTTAGTACATTCTCAACAAACAAAAATGCAGTTTCAGCACTTTGTGTACTTGTATCAAGGTACTGAACAAAACAAATAAATTGTTCAGTGACAGCAATGTCAGTGACATCGTCACACATCACACCATAGCAGTTGACTTGTTGAAGCTTTTCCAGAAGGACCTTACTGCCTTCTTGCCCTAAGGATATGAAGATTTCTCTTAAAGACATGGAAGATTTATGATGAAAGTGCCTCAGCTCTTTCACTCCCAAATCTTCGACCAACTGCAACAAGGATGGAAATTTGCTGTTGGCAATTTCCTGTTTTGCGATCCAATAAGCAGACATAAAGCTTTTACATAATGTTTCTATTTCAGTCTGTTTGATTTCTGTTTTTTTTTTGTTGAAAGGAGAGACTCTCTGTAGGTGTTCAGCAGTGATAGCTTCACGATGTTGATTTGATTTACAGTGATCTTTTAAAGCAGCCTTCCTGTACCTGACTGATGGATTCATATTGAAGATCTTTGATCCATTCCGCATGTTAGCAGTATCATGTTTTTTGCACAGTGCACAAAACATACCACTGCCCTCAACATATATCAGCCACCACATGCCAGTTGCTTCATCAAAGGAAAGATCATGGTCATGTAATCAATCATGTTTGAACTTCTCTGGCAATTTTGATACTCTTTCTTTTTCACCAAGAGACAGACCACAACATTTTCCTATGTTACAGGTAGTGAAGTGATGGTATTACAATCTGGAAAAAAACTTTGCAGGAGTGTTTTCATGTCATGATCATCATGAGTTGACTGGATGACTGATTTTGAAAATGCTGAACTAGTTAAACTAGTTGATATGTGGGCTGCTGATTGTTGCACACTGTCTGAGACTTGGTTTGCTCACACTGACTAGTAACAGGAGGCTGGCTGTCTAAAGACTGCTCAGTTTGCTGCGGAATATCTATAATAAAAGAAATATTAAACTTAAATTAAAGTGATGGTAATCGTACTGTGTTTTATAGTTAATATTATTGTGTATTTATAACTACTCCCTAGTGATTACAGAAAATTGCACTACATAGAATAATGACATGCAATTACAAACAAAATCAAATTACAACTATTTATTTAAATATATAGAAAGTATACGTTACTCCGTTACATGAATAACAATTGACATACAACTTAATTAATTGAACAAGTACTTACTATCTATTATTTATAAAAAAAGTGCCAAATTTACTGCATGAATGACATAAGTGAAAATAAAATCAAATAGAATTATTGATTGATAACTACACTACTTTCATTTTATTACAATATGACATGCACAGCTACAAATTAAATCATCTTACCGTCATTGTGTATGATGTCTTCTCAACACTGCTTAACAAATTCGGACTAAAGAAATGAAAAAGTAACATACTAGAAATGAAATAAAAATTATTGAAATAAATAAAAATAACATACTAGAAATGAAATAAAAATTATTGAAATGAAAAAAAAACCATATTACAAACAAAATGAAAACATCTGCTGACATAAACCATTGACGTAACGTCCATGCATAAACAAACTGTTGACTGTGCTAAATATTTCAACGTACGCCTCACTTGAACACCAATTGGCAGTTTTACTCTTTGACATTTCTCACGTTAGAACTTCTAAAATATGCTACCGTTTATTTTGTTGTTGCCAGCACCATAAAATTGTATTTTACTGGCGATAAAGTACAGGAAATAAAACAGAATGCCGAGCACATGACAAGTTTATGAAAATTCATTTTACGACAGCCTTAAAACAACGCCATCGGAGTGAACGAAATTCGTTGATCGTTCGTGCATCGTCCGGCTGGGTCCTACTAATTACTGCCCGTGACTGCCCGTAGCTGCCCGAGAACTGCCCGAGGAGCAAGTAAGCCAAATTTCGCCCAATTTTAACACTAAGCCAATAGGTTGAACATATCATGCCCAGTCAACCAAAAATATCATTGATTTGGTGTTTTCTGTAGAGGTTTTAGAGCCGAAAGACGCCGGGCTTTCGACTAGAAAGACGTCCATATCTTGATTGACAGATCATACCATTCAGTGCAAGGGGTGGTACGCTGTCAGGCTGTACGCGCTCAGCGAGGTTAATTTGCCACCTCTCGGACTGAATGGTATGATCTCACTATTGCAAGCTGGCGACGTCCTTCGAGCCTAGCGTCTTCCGTGTACCAAAACTGCCGGAGAAAACATCAGGTTAACGCCAAATCAATGATATTTTTGGTTGGCTAGGCATGATTTAAACTGAACCTATTGGCCTAGTGTTAAAATTGGCGAAATTTGGCCCACTTTTTCCCTGGGCAGTGCTCGGGCAGTTCTCGGGCAGTCCTCAGGCAGCTACGGGCAGTCACGGGCAGTAATTAGTAGGACCGGTCCGGGCACGATCACGATGTTGATGGCATCGGCTCAACATTATACCCGGTACAATCAGCAAATACAATAATTCGCTAGTTACATTTTAAGAACGCATGATTCACTTACGTTTACCTTTGTCTAATTTTAGCTTCTATAGACTATAGTCTATAGAAGCTATTGGGATGGGTATCCGTCCGGCGTCCGTCGTCAGTCTGTATGTATGTATGTATGTATGTATGTATGTATGTATGTCCGTTTGTGAGGCGTCCGTCCACTCAAATATCTTGAGAACTGCAGTACTTACTGATTTGATATTTGTTGTGTAGATGAAAAATATGATTTTGAGAAACTATTTTTTTAATTTTTTGATATTGTTGAAAATAGGCAAATTAATGCCAAAAAAGGCGTTTTTGGTAAAAAATCTTCTTCTTCATAACCGCTGGTCAGACAGCTTTGTTATTTGGTATACAGGTCCCTAGGGACAACCCAACTTGGATTTGTTCAAATTGTGATCAAATATGCAAATCTGTATTTTTAAGGAATTTTTTTAGTCATTTTTGATCAAAATTTGACTTACATTGTATGTAACCCTTGTACTGTATAAACCCTATCAATTCACCCAGAAAAAAATAATTAATATGATTTTAAATAATTGAATTAATTAGGAAATCATCAAAGCCAAAATAATTTTAGTGTAGAATTATCAGAAAGTTCAACTTTTTTTGACAGTTCATAGTGAAATGCTTACCATCTTGGAGGATTAAAACATGTAAAGGCAACTTTCCTGAATCCCAACTTTGACATATTCTGAACCGTCATTTATTGTGCCCTGTATGTTATCTAAAAGAAATTGCTCAAAATAGTTTGTCATGATAGGGTGGTCAAATAAAAAAGATAGAGAAAGTTCTAATTTCCATTTATGGTTGACTTGGTAAGGATAAAATAAAATTACTTTTTGAGGAAAAAAATAGAGTGGTCAATTAAAAGAGTGGTCAAAGTGATAGGGTTTTTATGGTAAAGCTTGGCTGTAAGATTCCTCATGTGCTATTTATAGCAATTATGCAATCTGTGTAAACAGTGCAATGAAAGCCTTACATGATGCTTTTGATGACCTTGAACTTCTTAAGTTTCAAACATTTGTCTCTTCAGTGTGCTTTCTCTAAGTACGTACAGTCTCAACTTATTCAACAGAACTTACTTACAATGTTAATTTGAAAGTTAAAATGTGCTTGGTTAATAGGATGAAAATACTGATGAAAAGATAACCAGCTTAAGATTCTTATTGACAGATATGCTGTTTTTTTATGACGAAAATCTTGATTTAAGCAAGTCTTGTTTACTTTAATTAGAATGTAATTAACTCTCGTTTATTAGCTACTAATATAGTCTATAGAAGCTATTGGGATGGGTATCCATCCGGCGTGCACTGTCAGTATGTATGTATGTGAGGCATCTGTCCACTCAAATATCTTGAGAACTGCAGTACTTACTGATTTGATATTTGTTGTGTGGATAAAATATATGATTTTGAGAAACTCTTTTTATTAATTTTTGATATTGTTGAAAATAGGCAAATTAGCACCAAAAAAGGCGTTTTTGGTAAAAAATCTTCTTCATAACCACTGGTCAGACAGCTTTGTTATTTGGTATACAGGTCCCTAGGGATAACCCAACTTAGATTTGTTAAAATTGTGATGAAATATGCAAATCTGTATTTTTACGGAATTTTTTTTTCCATTTTTGGTTAGGCCATCCTGAAATGAGCTATCAAAGATATCCACCTTCTTAATCAATACATGTGTCACAAAAGGTTATTCTCTACATAACACAGCAGAGCTCTGTCAACTGTTGAGTCGCTTGTTTTTCAAAACCGCTGGTCAGACAGCTTTGATATTTGGTTTACAGGTCCCTAGGATGACCTTAGTGAGATAATTTCATACAGTCTGGAAATACTTAATTTTGTATCCATGTCTATAGTAGCTTCAGGGACTTTGGCCCTATGTTTGTTTTTTCGTAAAGTACTGCTGAATATCGTTAGATTTCTTTTTGGCACTTCCGATCGCTCGCACTCGTCCTTCAGATGCCGCCATTGCGTTTGTTGTTTGAGAAAATTCACCTTGACCTCATGATCTATGACCCGCTCAGAACATGCTAGAGGGCGCGAAACAAAATCGGCCAATCACTGCAATGATTACGTCGTGGTGAGATCTTGTCCTATGTAAATTTCCATGCATTGGAAAGAGTGAGTAAGAACGCTTAATCTGATTGGGCGTAGTACGTAATGCATTTCTAGATTGTATGTGTTTACGGAAGTACGACGTATGAGTTTTATCGGGACATTTTGGTAAGTTATTAATGTAGTTTTCTCTGTTATTGCAGACATATGTGCTAGGCTTCAGTGAAAATGCGACATATAGTACTTTACTAGTGTGACAACAGCCGGCAGGTCACGTGCTTTTTGACTTGCCAGGCAGCTATTTTAGCAAGAACACTGAATTCCCTCCTCTTTGTCTAAGTTATATGAACAGTGTCACCTACGATGTACAGTCCTGAGAGTTCTCCAGCTGCTGTAAAGACCATATATGAGGAGCCTCACATTCTTTGGTTTACAGTGCAGTGTTGATGTCTTCATCTGCTACATCCTAGTGGAATAAAGACAAATTTTATGTACTTTAATTGCATGCAGTACAAAGTGAATTACTTGATCACTGGAAATTTTTGAATTAACCCCCCTCTTGTTCATCATCATGTGTGAGTTCAACATACCCATCTTTTTTGAGTGACCCCAATTCCTCCAATCCTCAAGCCATAAATAATGACGGCTGCCTTACTGACTGAGAATTTTGTCATGTTTATACAAATTTTGTAAAACTTGCATGATATCATGTCCCTGTTCAGGGTTTTCACGTCCTTGTTTGTGCGAATTTATGCACATATGCATCAAGGGGAATACTACACTAAAACAGCACTTGAACAAAATACTAGACAGAACATATAGTCAATTGTTACAATGTCTTTATAATTACCTCAACAAGTGTGATGATTGATGCTGCCTTTGAAAGTGCTGATGAAGATGCCTTTCCACCATGCTTCATCTTTATCTTCTTCTCCATGTACAGTATTACTGCTAACATGCGGAGTGGATCCTACAAGTATAATATTTCATTGTATTGATGGATGATTATTTCAGTTTCGAAACCCCTGTTCAACCACTATGGTAGCTGGCTTGTCAGTTGACAAAGTTAGGACATAATCATGGCTATGTCATAAATATGATTTTGCCGACAAAAACGTAGATACAGAGATCAAACTTCTGCAAAATCACTATTTCTTAGCTTAATAGGATAGAATGGTAATATTCACAACATGAACACTAGGATTCAGCTATGTATCACGTGACCTTCATCAACAGACTAGAGCACTAGGAGTTAGGGAACACTACACTCAGTGTGACAGTTTTCGGACGACCTCAGTTTTCGGACATTAGTGACATGCTGTTAGTTACACTCACTTCGCTCCGTATCGATAGCGTTTTACTGGTCATGTGACGTCATATTAAGTCAGGTGACACTGTTGTCCCGTTTTCGATAGTTTTTTTTGGTAGAAGCTATTGAGTTCGCTACGAGCGGCGGTCACAAATAGCGTTGATCGCGATTCCGGGTTTGTTACTAAATATAGCTGCACGCGCGCGACTTTCGGACAAATATGCTGAAATTCGGACAAATTTTGTCGTTGTATGCGCGGCTGTTGTTGCAGCTTTTAGTCTCAGTCATCAATTCATACGAATAAGTGTGACGCTAAATAGCCATTCTAACACTCGCAGGTTTTATTCTCGTCGTTTATGCGGAAAATGCGGACAAATGTTTATTTATGCATATTAATGAGAGAGAACAGTGACGTCATTTGCGATCAGCGCTATTGTCGTCTGACACCGCGTCAGTGATACTGTCAACATATTGCCGTCAGGTCACAGTAACTGAAATTTTGAATAAAGTCCTTATTTAGCATTGAATTTCGAAGTGTGGGGGAGAATAATGATTTTGAAAATATTCTTTCCATTGTTCGCTACGATTGCATGTAGTTTTAACGAAAACTGCGCAGTTGTTTCTAGAAAAAAGAACATTTAATGAACGTATGAAGTGTACAAGTTTTCGGACAGACAATATTTAGCATAATTGTGTAAACGTAGTAAGTGACTTACCGCGTAAAAACTTGACAGGTAAATAATGTCGTACGATGAAATATACTCGCTATTTGTATTAAATAATGCCTGTGTGATTCTAATACAAACAAAATATGCAATGGAAACAATTATAAGTAATACTCACTGAACAAACTTAGCGAAGTTAGCCACACCGTACGATACAAGGTGCCGAAAGCAACACACACAGAGGCAGCCCGTGTCCGATATCTAGCGCTATACACGTCGAAATATAGTTGAGTCGTCCATGGATTAAACATAACTAATTATCATGAAATATTCTTATATACAGTTTACTAAACACATCGAAATTAAAAATTGGTGGTTTGAAGTTTCAAATTATCAATACTTAGCTCCTAATCACATTCCAAACACGACGTCCGATTTCTGGGATTGCAGTCTGATTACTACGCCATCGACATGGGGTCAAAACTTTGGCAACTTTGACCCCGAAATATCACTCCGTCGTATCAACTGAGTTTGAGAATAACCACAATAAAGTTTCGAAAGGTATGGTAATAAGATTTCTTATTGTGGTCATTTACGAAACGACTTTAGGCGAAATTTACTACCCTGTCCGAATTCTGTCACACTGAGTGTATTAGTATGCAGCATTCAGAACACTAGCATGCTATTTATGATTTACAAAATTTGTGTTTGGACTCACGAATATGGCCCGAAAACTTGCAACTGTGTAGTCTAAACACAAAACGAGATAATTATTAAAATTAGACCGTAAGTCAAGTGACTCAAAATATTGCGGGAGACGGTACTCTACGGCAAAAATACACTTCTGACTGTCATGTACTCATCGCCGGGCCACGGTTCAAACTGGTGCCTATTCAATGCCATTTGCCACGATATACAATACTTACCGTAGCAGTCAAACTCTCTGTGTAAATAGCTATCACACTGTCACAAAATACTGGCAGAACTCAATCGCTAAAATCATAGAATGTGAAAATACCTCCAGCAACAAAATGTGTCGTCTGCAGCAGCGGCACGGCTTGCATCTAATGTGCGCATGTTCAGAGGGGCCCTCGTGTGACCCGAGGAAGCCCGATTATCCGTGACGTCATACTCGGGACACCCAGGAACACAAGTGTTCCTTTAGTTGGTAACACTAGTGTTCTGTGTTTTTGCGCCCTGTTTGAATACGAATATTCACAAATTGAACACCAGTGTTCCGGAAGATATTTGTCTTCACGATTTTATCGCAGTAAATAATTTATTAAAGACATTTACGTCCTTTTACGTCCTTTTATTATAAGCAATTAATAAACTTGAACACATACTTCCAGGCATAGCTTTACAAAAGCACTGAGAGAGTATCTGTTACAGGAATACCTACAGTGAACTAGTTAAATCACAATAGTCGTCACATCATTGTGTAAGAATTTTCAGGAATACCTCGCTCTGATATCGAACTTGTATCATATAAATATAAAATAGTGTTTGTAGAACTCTTTGCATAACAGCGTACGTGTTAACCTAACTAATTTAAATTTTGTAAATGGGCCAGGCTCGACTAGCGAACAGCTATATTTTCTGGCTCCACATTACCACTGAAATGTAAATTTTATATTTGCCTGTTATGACTTGTGAAGTGTACTACTACTACTTTTCATGGTAATAAACCAAACCACCACTTTTCAGAACTACCAACATGTGCCTTTGATCTCAATAAGTAATCACTGACTCGAATTCACATATATACGAGTCAAACAAAATATTTTGTTCGTTTTTTTTTTGTTTCAGAGGAGTTTACTGGAGCAGAAAACAAACTAAAGACATCGTGATGTGTGTTTCTAACGAAAAATAATGTTGTCTGGATAAAAACACGCGACAAAAACTGTTGTCAGTTGGTGTTAGAATGGCAGCGGTCAATGGCTGACCACATCCATTCTATTTCTGAACACAAATGTTCAATACCTGAACACACATGACACTTCCCAAAACTGAACGCAACCGACGCGTCATAAGCGTCCAAACGTTTAGAGTGTAGTTCTCTTTTTGGAGGAGGTGAATGCCCTGAAAATTGCCGTTTACTCGTTTCCCGAGAAAACATCGGGGGGACCATGCAAACATATTTGCGATCGGAACTGCCGATTCTTTATTATTTCAGTAGTTGTATTTTGGTAAGGTTGGTCCCATCATGGCAACTATATCCGAAAGCGACATAAACATTGAGTCGACTGCAGGACTTGTTTCTTTCGATTTGCTAATTCCTGCTTCAAGGGCACAGTGTGACGACGTGATTGTCGGGTGAGCGACGACAAGATCGTGTTGACAATTTGCAACAATGGCGACGTCATGACCCAAATGATGAGAAAACGCAAAATGCCTTTGTTCAAAACTCAATGGCTTGCCTACGAACAGGACATAGTCCGACAACGCTGCGCGAAAACAACGATTTCAACGCCAGCTTTTCTTTTCCGTGATTACCCGGTTGATCTTCGGCATTGTTCGGCAATGATCGGTTACCCGTAGGCGCAAGGTTAGGGGATCTATTCGATAGCCATTTTTGCAAAAAAAATTTTCAACACCAATGCTTGGTCACTATTTCCGTTTTATTATAAAGCTGATAGCAAACCAAGAGATGGTCACAAGAAGACGTACAAAGTCCGCCATCCGAATTCCTACACGCTCTTTACTTTTATTCCGCGAGGCCAAACGAGCCCAATTATTACCCGCCTAAGACGCGAGGATTATTTTGAGTTTATTAAACGATCATGCATTTTATGATTTTGAATCACACGTGTTTTAACTTTCTTTTAAAGAAATGTATTTTGTCATATCCTCAACTCCGAGGGAACGGATGGTTTGTTTTGAAAATGAGGTCATTTTCTAATTCAGAATTAACCCGTGTTATAATCTTCCAAATTGTAGCAAAGAAATTAATATATCCCGCTCTCGATACATTCGCTTCCATGGACGCGATAAATCAAGCTGCAATTCCACTCGATTGGATTATAACAATACTGGTGCCACGAAATACCAGCATGGTATCGACAACATGGTCTAACTCGATTACGCTAATAATTCACCCAGTAACTTATCCCTCGTGGAAGTATTCTGCGCACTTCCACCATGTTCTATTGTATTTCAATCACTGATAATATTGAGATGTCTAATATCGTTTTAATATTTTCATGGCATGGGTTTTAAACTATAGAATTGTAGCATGCCACGCATGCAAGCAAGTGATAATTTGTACTTTTGAATCTTTTCTTACGTCGGCTGAAATCAAAGTATTGTATGTCAATATTGTATTCTTTATGGCGTAGGTATCCGACAGCTACGATACTGTATAAATAGTCATTCAGGCACAGTCACTCACATGCAGACTCAGACTGATGTATCAGTGGCTGGGTCGTAAGGCCTTGCCATGGTTCCGTATTCAATAAACAAGTTCAAGTTCTACACCATCACTCGTCTGCAGTTCCAGCTTCTTTCTATGATACGACCAAATTGTTTAGGATACTTTCTGATTTGTCTCATAGTGACATGACTTGTAAAAAGAAAACGGTTTGGTCATGGAGTTGTCAACGTATATAAGCTTAAATATCAGAAATACAGGAAAAAAGTTCTTGTCTGCCAGCACAGTGATATGGAGTCATGTATTAATGTATGGCTTTTTGGTTCACTATTTAAAACTGACACACAGCTTTACAAGTTCCTCAATGCCACACAACCAACCACATTTGATATATTGGACGCAGTGTATTTGTCTAATTTAAGGAGAAAAATCTGTCTTCCATTCACGTAACCGCTAAACTTACATTAGACGTGAAAGAAGAAAGCCAGCATCATTTTAAGTTGTTATATTTAAGAATAGAAAATTTCATTGAGCTACATTAGTCCAGTGGCTCAATTGCTATCATGTACTATTAAATGAACGGAAACTACATTTTCGAAGTAAAACTATACAGGCGGACGGTCTGAACATCGGCCCGCAAATACATTTGTGGTTAGACTTGGTTCGAGTTGATGAATTCTTAAAAATTAACATCATTTGTAATAGTTTCTCATGTGTCTTTTCTATTTCACACAAACCTATTAGGAAAAGTGCTGTAAATGGGCAATACTAGTGGCAACCATATTGTATTCATCTGCAAGTTTGGCTCTCGTCAAATCTCTCCAAATGTTTCTCTTCCGAACAGAGATCTTTGGACAGATTCCGAACGTACAGCTCCCTTGTTAGCTCGAATGTTCGTTGTCACCGGGTTACCGTTGTCCCAGGTCAATTCCCCCGTAGTACGTTTATGTTTTAAATTAAAAGTACAACTGCGAATATATATATATATATATATATATATATATATATATATATATATATATATATATATATATATATATATATATATATATATATATATATATATATAATATGTTTATTTCAAGATCAGCTGGAGTAGAGTGCCCTAATACTAGGGTAGAGCTAAGTACATGACTGAGTTGAACAGGATAGTCTAAATTACTTTTCACTACAAATTTGTTGGTATAGACAGCAGAGCCGCCTGCACGCATCGGGAGGCTGTGGTCAACACTGTGACTCAACACAAGCAATCAGCAGCCTAAACGTTTCAGTCGACCGCAGCCAACCGATGAGATGTAGGCGGCTCTACTGTCTATACGAAACAAACTTTGTGGTGGAAATGTAATTTAGATTATCCTGGTCAACCCAGTAGTGTGTATTTTATATATATATATATATATATATATATATATATATATATAATATATATATATATATATATATATATATAATATATATATATATATAAATGAGAAGTTGGCGATGTATGGAGTCACAGTTGTTTTGTTCTCGGATGGTTGCGGCAGAAAAATTGTTGGCTATACAATTATGCCAATAAAGAATAACGTCGTAATATACGAAGAATTTAGGAGAGTAACACTCAAGGGCGGTGTCCAGGGTATGCTCTGGGCTGACCATGGACGCGGGTTTTATTTGACCCTTTTTATTCATCAGTTCATTTGACATAAAATGAGAAGATATCAAGATTGCTCCCCTCACCTTCCATATGTGCAAATACCTACACAAAACTTGTCGGTTGAGCGAAAATGGCCAGAAGTCAATCAACGGGTGCTAAGTCCGAGTAAGGCAGCGATGAATTGCCTGCAACAACAGATCCCGATGCTCAGATGCATGTATTGTCTATCTTCTGTTTCCTTATCGAAAGCCGACGTTGGAATATATAGATTGATTGATGCTTGGAATGCTCGTCCCCTTGAAGGTAAGTACATGTAACGCGGTTTGTGCAGGGGGACATCGTGTGTAATTATCCATCGGGCACCATATTTCTGAGGTTTTGGGGCACAGAAAACTTTGTCACCCTACGAAACCAGAAAGATATCACTGATTTGCAAAGTTACCAATAAACCATTTTTTACTCTCAAAAAAGTACTTTAGGAAAGTTTTTGTTTTCAGGATTATTATTTTTTAAGTTTATTCAAATAAACTTGACGATTTCTTCTACGGAAACATGGTTTCCAACGCAGTGAAACTGTTCCGTCTTCACCGTTGTAATAACGCAACTCTCATATGCGTCAGTACATAGAAATTGGTGAATCTCCGTCTGATGCCGTTGATGGCGTTGCTTGCGGACACTGAAGAGGACGGTGCCATTATGTTAATGGTTGCGCTATTACAACGGTGGACACCAGAAACCCTGTTTTGTCTAAATGCGGCAGATTTCTTCAAACATTTTTATCGTGATATGAGTGTGTTTTTTTTTGGACAGCAGAGAGCCTTCCGCATCGAACGAGGTAACTCATACATAGAGATGTAATAAATTGGTTCAAATCGTATTCGTCAGATCGCTCCCAAATTGTTTGCCACATTAGCAAACTATCAAATATCATCAGGAAAATTAAATGAAACGATCGCGAGAATGAATTAATGGTCATGACCATTAATTCACTTACGCAATGGTTTAATTTATTGTGTCTAAAACCGGCGTCAAATATATGCATGGTCACCCGTTCATTCAGTATCTTTCAACATATCAAGCAATATAAATAGTATCTTGTATCAAACAAAATTCATGAAAAATGGCTGACTTTGTCCTTTTAAAGGACCCAATGGAAGATTACAACCTTTTTGGGTCATCTTCCCGATTTGTGCTTGTAAATGGCAAATCCTTCATTGTGAATAAATAAGTACACGGACGCGTCGACATGGAGACATACAACAGCAGTCTATCCGTGTGTGGATGAACCGCACTATAAACAAAGGTACAAAATATCTTGGTAAAAGTCATCAGAATTTAAAAGACTTTAACCGGAAAAAACTTTTCGTAATGTTTTTCTAGGCCATAGCGAAACCTAAATTCTGATGCGGAAGTGTATACTAGTATGGCGAGAACTAGTCATGGTTTGGAGAAATTATCAAAGGCAAACTACAGTCAGTTGTTCGGTGTAATAGTTTTCGAATCAGTCTTCCCTAAATCGGCATTTCTATGTATTAGATTGAATGATAGAAAATGTGAGTCTATTTATGCGTTGTTTGCCTGAAAAGACATCGGCAAAATTTATCTTGACCGTGCATATAGAGCTAGAAACGGACGCGACTTCAAAGCGTGTGATTGGTGATCCCGTCCACTCAATTTTTGTAGGGCCGCCATCTCGAAGTTTTTAAGTATGAATGTAATTGTTTATCGATAAATTAAATTTGAAAATACAAAATGATACCACTCGAAACAACGAAACAATATAAAGAGCATGTACTATACAACGTTTATCAAGTTTTCAGACATCGTAATTATCGCCGATGCGGTTTTCCCACCTTGGGCCCGCACAATGCGACACGGATTCAGAACGGCGTTGAGGAAATCGAAAACACCTGCCAACAATTTTCGTGGGTAAAATTCATGTCACAAATCAGGAAAAATGTTCGTGTATTTGTATTGCCGAATCGATGTTCTGCCTCGTCAAACATAATCGCGAATAAAAGGTAAACGAATGTTGCTTACTCCTAAATGTCGGCACGTTTCCCAAGTCAAACTCATCATATCGTCGTGTAAAGGACTGCCGTCAAAAATGTGGCTGGTACTGCGCCGGCCTTCAACAGTTTTCTTATTGGCTTTTAATTCAATAGTTCGGCTTGCAAGTTTCGCTCTAAGCAGTCCTCAAAGTTGTCTTCGTAGACAATTGTATTTCTGCTAAACTTGAACGTCGAAGCCGAGTGCTTGACTCCTATATTCTATAGCCATTTTTCAGCCAGTGGAAATTACTTTTATTCTTCGTCGGATCGGAATATGGAAAAAAAAATTCCCAGACGCGTTTACCAATCTTATTTTTACATGCGGGAGCCTGACACTCCGCAATGACTTCTCCGTCGACTTTACACTACTTTCTCTGTACTAGTGGTAACACGTCTAAAGTTTGCGCCGTCGACTGCTTCAATGACAAAGTGTACTACGTCACCTCCGGTATTTTAGTACGCCGCTCGACTCAAAATCATCAGATCAAATCATCAGATCACACTGTTTTAATCTTCCACATAATTTTCAATGTAACGTTATATTTTCAAGTTACTCCTTTACGGGCCTCACTGAGCAGCGCTTGCCATGACTGAATAGAAATATTTGTAATATAATTTCCAAACCTTTGCCAGATGAGTCGCATTATTTATGTAGTGCGCATATTTACTGGCATTGTAGTTATACATCCCCGGACTTTGTTGCAGCAATGTCCGTCTATCTGTCTTGGTACTTCCTACATTTGCCAATGCGTTCACCATGCTACCATATGAGGAATTTTTATGTAAAATGAGGTATACAAACATAGACGCCTTTTGAGCAATCTAATGTTTTTATAATTTTTCTTACATTCAGCGCTTCTGTCAGTTTTGTTCTACGCCGAAGCCTGGCTTCGGAATTTGATCTCATTTGTCTGTGCCGCTGCCAAGCCGAAGGAAATCCTTATTTGCGCATTTTGGAATATATAATTAGTTTCTTTTGTAAAAAAAAAACCCTCCTAGGTTTATCCTTATCAACTTTGCATTGTCATTTGATTGCCAGGATGAAAATGGCCTAAAATTGGGGTAAAGGTTTGCACTGCCGACCACACAACCCAGTCATAAATTATTATAGGTCTCCCCTCCTCTGGGTCTGTCTGTGTCTGTGAACGTATCTCATGAACAGCTGATCGGATTGAAATCAAATTTGGCATATAGATTTTGTATCGAAATTGCAATTACTAGATAGGTTTTGGTGGATATCGCTAACATATTAACAGTCATTGCTCGTATTTTCATGACAATATGACGGCGGCGCAAAAATATGGACACCAGAGAGCGCTATCCTATTACATTTCAACAGCTAGCTGTCTACACTATCAGAATAGGTAGCAAAAAGAAATCAAAATGTTTGAGGGCACAATACTTATATGTGAAAAATTCTATATTGTTTCTGATTGTTAAATTATATTGTAAAATCTCTCCTTCAGATGCTGGTTGAACAGAAATGTGCGTTTATTGAAAAGCATTCACCTCTATCTACAAGTTGCTAGCTAAATCCTATTTTGTTGTAATATTCGTTTACCACATGGAAGCATATTATCAGTAGGTTAGGAGGTCAAATATGACTTATTCTGATTGAATTTATCATCGTAAAAAAGAATTATATTATGCTTCCATGCGCCATTCTGATTGGACGAGAGCTCATTCCACCGATGCTAAAATACTGTTTTAGCACTGCTAGCAGTGCTAAAACGGGCCCTATAAAACCAGCATTTTTCGAAAACTGCCCGGTCGGTGCATTTGAACGTACATATCTAAACCATAGACCCTCGAGAAAGACCGAAACAGTCCACTTTGTTTCAAAGGCCGAACGCATCAGTTATACCTTGCTGGTGCGTTTGTTATTGACTTTGTCAAATTTAATCCGGTGATAATCTGGTGAGAGCGTCCACAGATTAGTAATTTACCCTTGATTACTTTGGCTAATTAGGCACTCAAACTCATCAGATAATAGACGCAGCATGTTGATAAAACGTATACGCAAGATTGTCAAGGGCAGTGCTAAGTTAAGACCGAAACACCAAAGGTTGGTAGAATATATCTTTATTAGCGATACAACGAAACACCTACCCACCCCTGGGGACGGACATGTAGACAACCCCCTGTGGTTGCATGCGAATAAATGCAATGTCGATATGAACATAATGCGTATTGGCTTATGATGAACAACGAAATAGATACATAACGAAATCGCGAAATCACGAAATGGCATTATTTCCACAACCCCCAAAATTTTTCCCAATATAATCTAATATTTATATAATGTCCGTGACCACAGCAGTTGGTTTACTGGGTTTAATGAACGGATTAGGTACGTAACGGAATATTTTGAAGTGATTTCAATCACGGTCGAACTACAAAGTGATACATGGCGAAATCATGGGCCACCATGAAAATATCAGTATGAACACGTACTCCCACAGTCACTACAGTACCTGTTTAGTCAGGGGAGGCTGTGAACTTCACAAATCCTACTCTGATTCATGATTTGGGATTATGTAGGACATGCCGCACCGGCATTTTACGTATGCCGCGCCGCTGAAGGACGCCATTTTGATAACCGCATTCGAGAATAATAAAGATGAAAGTAGTCACGGATTCGGATTCATTTTCGGTTTCGGGTTCGAGAGACTGAAAGCTGTCAAATGTTTACGACAAACTCATTGATTTTTATCTATATCGCCAGGCAAATACTTGGAGGTATATGAATGATTCATCACAATCTTTGATTCTACTCTTACGTTTTTTATCAACTACAGTTTCTTTATAATTTTATCACGCGTGTAATTTTTATCAACTCAAGAGGGCGTTATATAACATCGACGAGTTTGTTATTGTTCTTATCTGTAGGTTTATGAATAATTCGTTAGTTTATTTGCATTGGTCATATAATTATGTTAAAATGTCATGACAACCTTTCTTTGAATCTCTGATTCAGTTATTCACAACACATTGCCTTCTCTAACGCTGGCCCTAAACTATGGAATGCACTACCACTTGACATCAGAGAATCTACAAACTTAGAAACTTTCAAAAGAAAGCTGAAAACTCGCATGTTCACCAGAGCATACAGTGTGGCTTAACCATTGAGCGTAACAGAGCAAAACTTCTGTTTTGGATTTTGGCGCTATATAAACTTTTGCAAATTGATTGATTGACAATGACACAACAATCGCGCCGACAAATTGCGCCCTCTTAAGGAAATTAGAGGAAAATGCACTATTTTTGAATTTGTCATACATTTTTAGTGAAGATATACTAACAATATTTATACTGTATAAAGCATACTAAATATGCAGCCACAATGTGCATTTAAAATATTGTTTTAATGACAAATAGGTCTTTAAATGACTCGTAAAAGTAGCAAAAACAGCTACAAATGTAACTCAGAAAGACCAATCATTCAGTATCTTTCACTTACTAATATCTCCAATGAAACAAAAATAACCCGAACAATGTCACAAGATAGAACTTTGCCCTTTAACAACTGCTCAAAATCCTGCGCATAATAGGTCATTGGTCTGCTGCTTCTTTTCTCATTTTGACATTTACTTTTCTAGTTGAAGTTCCTCAATGTCATTGCAATGTTTTATTTTTGTTGGTGTTAGCTCTATTTACCCTGTCTTGCCTAATTTCATTACAAATTGTATAGATGTGAAGAAACTGTATCCTCATTTTGTTTATCCATGGTATACACTTGTTTAACTGTGATACATGAATGCCATACAGTACATAATTTTACAACATTAAATTTATTTCAACATGAACTGGGTTTCACAACATCAGTGTACACTTACTGAACTGTGTACTGTACTGTGTCAGAAGTACAAGGCTGGAAAAAAACTCAGTGTTTATCAAAGGACATATTGAAAGGACAAAGTCTAAAACAGTCGACCAAAGACAATGTTTGCATGTATAGAAAAACCTCAGGTCAGGGGTTAATGCAGGGCTGGTATTAACCCCAGACTGGCAAGCGCTGACCTGCATTCAGATATAAGATACATGTATCTACCCTCACATAATCAAAGACTTTGTTTACTTGTATTATGTTACTGGGAGATTAACACAGACATTCCACTGACTTGTCCTGTCTGGAAAATGAATTAATATACACAAAAAAGTACAAAAGCACAAGGTATGATTTTGTGTGCAAGTTTGGCAGCAAATATTTTAAAATTTTAGGTTTTCAAATATTTTTTTATAATTTCTTGACACTTTTTAAAATCCTCCAGTGCCCCTGTGAAATAAAACAATGTGTCCAAAACTAAAATAATGCACATTTAGTTTGTAGAGCATTGTTTAAACCTTGTAGTTTTATCACATTGTGGTGATCACCAAACGAACATTTAACAGTGGTGTTTACTTCAATTGGGTAATTTCACACATTTCTCAAATGATAAATTGGCATTATTAATCTCCCAGTCACATTTGAGTATGTTTTTATGGGTTTTCAATGATAAAAAAGGTCAAATTATAGTGACTCTGTCACTTTTGATAAACATGCAGAACATCAAAGAACAAAACAAAACAAATACAACAAATGTATGTGTCAACAGATTTCTGAATACTTTCTTAGTTTATAGTTTTTGTTGTCTTTTTTGATACCAACTTATCTTTAAGGCTGAGCTCCATCCTATATTTAGGCATTTTTAGAACAATTTCAGAGTGAATGTACACTTTCAGTTTTTTGGTCTGAAAAGCACATCTTAAGTACATTTTCATTATGATTTAATGTAAGGTTCCAAGATAAGAAATTGACCTTTTTATGCCAATAATTCTCTAGTGGTTAATAAGCTCAGCACCCCCTTACATTATACATTTTCTGAAAGCCTAGATATAGGGGAAGATTTTGGTAATCACAGTGTCACCATTGTTTACATAACTATCACGTGACAGGTAATTTGCATAATTTGCATAACCTTTCCCTATATTTCATCTCAATACTTCAAAATATCTGATTCAAACTTGCTGGAATGCAAGCTGTCACAACGCTCTTTAAAAAAGTGTCTCACATTTTTATATCTTGCCTAGTTGTTATTTTAGCACAATTTTAAAGAAATAAACTAGGGTTAAATTCCTGCTCTGGAAGTTTTTCTGGCTTAAAAAAACTGTTTAAGAAGGTTTCAAAAAATTCTGAGACACACTTTTGAAGATCTAAAGGACAGCTTGCAATCACACAAAGTTCAGCCATATATCTAAAAGAATTGAAACAAAACATAGGGAAAACCGATTTTTGAAAGGTTATGCAAATTACCTGTCACATGATAATTATGTAAATAGTGATGACACTATGGTAACCAAAATGTTTCCCTATTTCTAGGCATTCCAAAAATATATATAATTTACTTTGGTACTGAGCTTATTAACCGCTAGAAAATTGTTGGCATAAAAAGGTTGATTTCTTGTCTTGGAACCTTAACTGAAAACATATGAAGGAATTTGACATGTGACCAAGATGACAGCTACAATTTTCAACGTGTTTGGCTAAATAATCTGAAACTTTGCACAGAGTAACTTAGAAACATAACTTATTGATTGAAGTAATATAAATGATTTAAGTAATTTATCCATTGAATACAGCTAAAACAAGCTATGAACTGTATTCTTCTTGGGGACATTTTTATTGTATTCAATGAATAATTTACTAGCATCAAACCTTTTAGTTCAATCAATATCATATATGTCCAAGTTACGCCATACAAATTTCCAGAAGATTGGGCGTATTTGTTTTCGAGATATTTCTGTCATGCTAAAATCATGCAAAATTGAAGCAGCCATCTTGGTCACCAGACTAAATTCTATTTGCATATGTAAAATATAGCTTTATATGTTTTCTGTGAAACTAAATGCTAATGAAAATGTCATGCTGAAAATTTGCTTTCTGGTCCAAATATTCATATACAGTGAACTTTTTCTAAAACTGCCTCAGGTGAAACCTATCCATAATGTTTCACCCTACTGACACTTCTTTTATTTGTACGAAATATGTTCAAATTGATGTTCAAATTTTCCTCCAAGTGTTTAAAGTGTCCTGTTTTAATTGATGTCTGACAGCATCAGGTACAACAACTAAACCTTTCCAAAAGTATGGATGTCGTTTACGCAGGCATTTTGGATCAACATCATAAAATGCATCACGTTGTCTCCATTCAGTGTATACCCACTGGCCCTCTTTATTGTGGTATTCATACCTCTCTTTGTGTACACTTATAACATCAAAAGGGGCACATAGAAAATTTCTTGGGAATTCAATACTGCATGATTTACAACGTTTGCATTCGGCAAGTCTTTAATAAAGGCCAAGGTAAATGGATTGGCATTGTGGTATGGTTGAGTGTACCGACAGACAACAGGTTGGTCAATTGTACAGTTGACAGTGTCCAATATTGGCTGCATTCTCAATTATTTGCACCCTTTCGGGCACCAGGTTTTCTGCTCAATCCCTTTGGCATGGTAGATTTCAACACTGTGGAAACACTTGGACCACCTTGGTTTTTGTACAGGGTAAGAATTTCTTCAAGTTGGCACAAAGTTTCAGCTACAACCAAAACATGCTCACATATTCCATTAAATTGTGTATAGTGCTTACATTTGTTTTCACAGGTTATTTTTGTTGATTCTTTGATCTACCAATTTGTATACATTAACTGTCATCCTCATCAAGGACACAGTATTTATGTTCATTCAAATTAATTACTTCATGGTGTGATAAAATAATTTCAGCTCTTGACCATATTTTACCCAACTGCCAAGCTGCTAAACATTTAATTTGACAGTTTTCTTGGACACTGACAGCCGTTTAGTTATCGGTAGTGGTGAAACATGTTGACATATGTTATCACTTTCAAATACAAGCCTCAAGTGTGATTTTCGTTGTGAATCTGACATTTCCATCCATCTCACAGCAGCTACTTCCAAATCTTTATAACCATCAGCAAGTCTGTATTCTCCCATGTTGAAAATGGCCTTTTTCAATTCCTCATACTGCTCATTTACCAATGTTTTAACTTTTCCAAGAAATCAACAACATCATGTTTCAACCAATCAGTATGATCCTTGAGTACATGGTTTATAGATTCATTTCTCATATTCGTCGACTTATTTGGGGGTTACAAGACCAGCCTTTATGCGGATAGGTTTCAACATGTTGTTTACTATGATAGAAGAATAATGTTTCTCAAGCCAATCAAGAAATACATCAGATTTCCATTCTTCTTTCAATGTTAACAATCTGTCTTTAAATTCCTCACTATCGTCACAATCAACTAGGCCATATCTCCTGACATTTCCAATTTCTGAACCTAAAATATCTGCAATGATCTCATGTATTTCATTTGATCAAAACCCAAAGACTTCAATTTTTTCTTTAAGTCATCTTCAACATGGGCAAAACACCTAAGATGGACAGATGTGCCAGATACAGTGGGATATGCATTTTCAAAGGAATTTATCAGTGCAGCAGGGCTTGACAATTCCTATCGCCCGACGCCCGGGACAAGTGAAATTTACGTTCGGGCAAGTCAAAAATAAAATCTGGTCGCCCGCCGGACAAGTTGTTTATACAACTTCTGGCGCAATCAACGCGAACCTAAGGGACCGTCTCAGATTGTCGCAGAGTTCAAGAAACGAAATTTCTTCGTTTAGATCTAAACCCCTCCCCCCTCCCCTAAACGAAACTTCAAAAGTGCGAAATGTTCATGTCTGCCTGAGAGTACAATGTTGCATTTTGCTATAGCTACTAAGACGTATTCCCCTTGCCACATTACAATTAAAGTAATCGATCAGATTTGAGTACTAACAGGGCATTTTACCGCATAAAGTTTCATTTTATTTTACTTTCCTTTTTGCATCTCTTGTGCTGTTATTTGTCTTTGTGAACACGCAATTTGTACTTGGTAGGGGCGGTAAATAAGCGAAAAACTTTGACAAGGGGTCCAGGCATGTTCAATCATATTAAAACGACTATGACCAGGTGGCATAACAATTGAGAATAAAGACATCTAGTGGTTAGAGCAGACGCTTATAAATAGCACATTTTTAAAAAATGATACTTTTTGTCTTTGTATAATTTGATGAATGAAATGTTTAGGATACAATGTTCCTATCGGTAAATTGTGTTTGGGGCACAAACGAGATGGAAACAGTTACAAATTTGTTGGCACGAGTGTGCAGTTTTTCTTTAATTTAAAATAAACACACGAAAACTTGTGATCACAAATAAAGTGCGAAAGTGAAGTTCACTAATTGAATGGAGGTCAAACCCCCTCCCCCCATAAACGAATAAATTTCGCTTTTTGAACTTCTGCGACAATCTGAGACGGTCCCTAAGTTGCGGTGTCGCCCGATTTGCGTTGTCGTTCACACAAAATAAATGTCAATCACTGACTTTTTAGATACAACTGGACGTTCTTCTGCGATTCATTTGCCGACTCACACAATGTTGCAATTTTTCGATGATCGACATGAAATTGTTTCATCGTCCAATTAAAAAGTTGCTTAAAACTTGGCGTAAACAGCATTTCTTTGTTGTATGCTGACTGCTCCGCCCCAATAAATTAGGTAAAAAATTGCAAAACCCAATGCCATAGTGCTTTCTATTGGCAATCGACCGTGCAGTACTTCAAAATCATTTATGCGGCCTCGCGAGGTAGACGAACATTGTTGGCAGATAGTTTGTGGAGTGATCGCTGTAAATATGAGTATTTTACGGTAATATTTCCACTAATGCAAACAAGGCATTGTGCATTTTTCGCGAGCCAAGCGTAATTTCCACTCCGCAGACCTACGCAAAAACCAAGCAAAGTTGTTGCCGTAAAGAGGTACGTAGTTTACGACGATGGGCATTGTGTAACTCTGAGAAACGACATTGTGATGATTTACGACGGCGCCACGAGGGCAAGCGTGAGTGGGATCGTCTGAGGATCGACGACTCGATGTGATGATCGATGTTTCTGACAAGAGATCTAAACATAAGCGTTATGATGAGGAAAAACGCCGTAGACGTTATCTCCCGAAATGGAATTTGGAAAGCACAGTGGCCTTGGTTGAAATATGACGGTTCCAAAATGTTCAGTACGTCGTGTCTCAAAACCTCACCATAGTCCGTGACGCGGATACGGCCATCTTTGATTTGTGCGATGCATTGTGGGATTGTTTGGGGACACTGCTGTTGCCGTGCAACATCAGCTAATCATTCTTTATTAACACGTAATAATTCCCTGAGGAATTAAAAAAGGTTACAGATCAAAACATACAACAAAAAAAAGAAAAAAAAAAGGAAATGTTACTTGAAAAAGAAGAAGAAAAAAAAAGAGAAAAGTCAAGTTTGGGGGGGGTTTCTGTCTTGTCAAAAGACCAATTTTTATGTACTGTGCAAGTTTGATTGTGCATATATTGTTGCTCATAATTTCTATGAATTTTGTATCATCATCTAATGAGGAGAAACTCAGAATATTAGATGAGATATGATAGAATAGACACTCTCTGTCTTTTTGGTGTAATTTACAGTACATAATAAAGTGTTTTTCATCATCTAACTGATCTATACAAGTGGGACAAATTCTTTTTTCCACAGGTATTTTAGAATGTCTGCCTGTCTCTATTTTTAAATTGTGTGAACCAAGTCTAAATTTGCTCATTATATTTCTTAATTCATAGTTTTGTAATTTTATTAAGTATTCTTCCAGGCCAAACTTTTGTTTGTATAATCTGTATGTCCTTAATTTATTTTTTGATTTAGTATTTGATCTGTTATCATTATTAAGGTCACTTTTCCACTGTGTTATAAATGAGTCTTTTAGGTTACAATGTATCTTGTTCAATATAGATGCTGATAATTTAGTGGAAGGAGAATCTAGAATGTCCATACCAGACAGTTTGACTAGTGACTCAGTTGTTTGATACCATTTACTTTTTACACTTGAATTAAATAAACATGATTTACTTAACAAATTGTTGTGTGATTCTACTAAATGGTTATAATATTTAGGTAATTGATTTTTTACACATGTGTCCAGTGGGTAGCGGCCCAGTTCTCCGTATATACCCAATTTGGGAGTTGATCTAGGAACACCTAAAATATAGCGGCAGAAGCTCAGATGTACATCCTCAATGGGCGAGTTGGTATTGCATTCATCTCCCCAAACCTCACAGCCATACGTCAAAATGGGTTTATTAATTTATCAAATAAAGACAGCATCAATGGTATGCTAAGATTTGAATTAGATGATAATTTTTCTTTCAGAGAAAACATTGCCTTTTGTCCCTTAATTTGAGGTTTTTCATGGCTTCTTTAAATTTGCCATTAGGGCATAATACTAATCCAAGATAATTAAATCTATTAGTAGTTTCAATTTCTTTTCCTCCAATATAGAAGGTATTTTTATCAAGTAATCTATTGCTTTTATTAAAAATCATAACTTTAGTTTTCTCAGTGTTGGCAGTTAATTGCCATTTTTTTGAATATTCGTAAAAACTATCGAGGCTATTTTGAAGGCCAGTCTTGGAAGTAGATAAAACAACAATATCATCTGCATAAAGGAGACATTTCACGGCACATTGTTCATATAAGGGGATTACATGATTGGTTATTAAAAATGGTGGGCAAATCATTTATAAATATATTAAATAGGGTTGGGCTTAAGTTGCACCCCTGTTTAACCCCTACAGTAGAGTTGAAACATTGTGTAAGTCCGGTCTTAGTTTTTATTTTATAGTTAACATTCATATACATATTCTTTATGATTTCATACATTTTACCATTGACTCCACTTTTTAAAATTTACCGAATAGGCCATCGTGCCAAACTTTATCAAACGCTTTTTTTAGGTCAATAAAACAAGCATAAATTTTAGGTTGATGTTTTTTATTTGCAGATTTAGAGTCAGTTTTACTGTACAGATAATTATTGATAATGGATTTTAGTATAAATAGGTTGTCGGTTGTACGGCTACCTCTTCTAAACCCGAATTGTTCGTCGTTCAATATTTTATTTCTTTCTAAATATGAAATTAATCTTTGATTCAAAATGCTATTGAATAATTTTCCAAGACAACTTGAAATTGCAATTCCTCTATAGTTAGCAGGATTAGATTTTGAACCTGATTTATGAATTGGTACAATTAAGCCGGTGTTCCATGAAGTTGGGAATTTACCACTATTAAAGACTAAGTTGAAAAGTTTTTCTAAAGCAGGTACAATAATGCTATCTCCACATTTCAACATTTCATTACAGATCAGATCCTCAGATGAGGATTTACGATTTTTCAGAAGCATCACCGCTTTTTTAATTTCACTGGCTTGAATTGGACCATTTAGTTCAGAGTTCAATGAACTAGTTTGGGAATATATTCTTTCAAATTCTTCAAGTTTAAAGTCACCATTATTAGTATTATCATCTTTATTCTGGTTTAGTAGCCCATGAAAATGTTCAACCCATTCATTGGCAGATATTAATTCTTCTGTAGATTGTGAAACTGAGTCGTTATCAAGTTCTTTTATTTTTTTCCAAAACTGGGAGGTGTCACCTTTCAATTGTTCAATTTCATGCAGCTGTCTAGCTTTAAATTCCTTCTTTTTGTTTTTAATTAGTTTTTTATATTGTTTTCTTAAGGTAAAATATGATATTCTAATATGAGAACAGTTAGGGAATCTGACTATTAATTTTGCTAATTTATTCACTTCCTTTCTTAAAGAAAAACAACTTTGATTAAACCATCTCTTTTGTTTTAAATTACTTCTTTTAGTTCTTTTCTTTGGAATTATTTTAGTTGCTGTTTGATCGGCAATATTAATTAGTAATGTCTGGAAATCTGCAATTGCTTTATCTGGGTTATCATAATCTCGAGCAATAAATGAGTTTATTTCAGAATCCTTTATTTGTGTTAACATGTGTTTATAGTTTAGTTTTGCAGAGTCATTCCATATATACTTATTCGGAAGGGGCTCCAAATTATTGTTTATCTGTATATGATGTATGTAGTTTACGTTTTTAACTATGTTCATAGAAATGGATATGGGACAGTGATCTGAAAGTTCTGTCAGGCCGTGAACTCTGAAATACTGAATGGATTTATAAATGTTCTTTGAACTTATTACAAAGTCTATGGCACTGCTACCGTTTGGGGAGTGGAAAGTATATTGTCCAACTGAGTCACCCACTGTTCTACCATTTGCTATCACCAAATTACAATCAATACACATTTGTGTTAATTGTCTTCCGAATTTGTTTACACTGTGACTTGAGTTAATGTCCATGTTTGATCTTTTTATGAAATTATCTATCGAATAATTTGCTGGGAGAGGCAGATACTGACTGCCATCATCACAAATTGTGTCATTCAAATTCCCTATTCTGGCATTAAAGTCCCCTAAAAGTAAAATGTTTCCCTCAGCTGAAAATGTAATTATGTCTTTTTCTAAAATATCGAAGATATTTTGATTTGTTTTACTGTAAATTTTTGAGTTTTCTGGGGGTATATAAATACATCCTATAAACAGGTCATTAGTGTTTGATACCAGACTTTCGTCTAGTTTCAACCATAGAAAATGTGATGAGTAACCAGGAACTTTTGAAATAAATTTTTTAAAAATGGACTTGTACAAGACAGCGACCCCCCCACGAGAACTCCTATGATTATTAATAGCTCTATCTAAACGGGTGATTTCAAAATCAGCTAAAGCAGTGGGAAGATTAATGATACTATTACAGTTAAGCCAAGTCTCCTGAATACAAATAAAATCAAAAGTCTTCACAAAATTAATAAAAACTGGATCATAGAATTTTTTTGCCAGACCTATAATGTTCCAGCTTTCCACCTTTAGGGCAGGTAGGTGTGAGTTTCGGTTGTCCATCAGAAAAGGAAATACTGAGTAACCAAGCGAGCATACAGCACATCAGCGCATGCGGAAGTACATACGTTTGTTATTGTCCAAACGATCGACCGGTCTGTAAGCGCGCGTTTCTTGTTGACGTGAAATAGCCGTCTGAACGATAAAGTATTTTTAGATATTTGGTGAAGATGGGTGGTGGTGATCGCTGTGCTGTTTTTAAGTGTAACAATGACAGAAGATACCCAAATAAGTAAGTGTATGTTAGCATTTGTTTAGTCTGAAGGCGGAACCCAATGTATAAGCTAGACTGTATATCAGTTCGTGTTCACTCTTAATTTAGAGATGTATTATGCGCACTCGCAGTAACGTTTTGACCCGTTGACCCTTTGTTGCGCGTGCGTAGAGCAGAAAGTTGATCGTACCTAAATGTCAGAGGTCAGAGCTAGCTCCGATCGCGCGGATCGCGCTAAGTTTTCTGCCTGACTGTCTACACCGTGTGTACTCCTTCGGAAGCTTCTGCTGTATACGGTAAACTTGCCGAATCAGGTCCACAGTTACAATAGATTAGCAATCAACAGTAAATATACCTCTTTACAGTGATCCATGATAAATTTGTGGAACCAGCGCTTCATTTTTAACTTTCCTGGGAGCACGATGCAAGGCCTGCGTGGCAGGGCTGTGTGTGTTACCGGCGTTGAGACCACATAACGCCGGTACCCTGCGACGCAGAGCCCGCTGCCCGGACTTGTATTTCATGTTTGCATGCACGGCAGTTGTATTTCTTTGGGTGTTAAACTTCGCCATTGTACCGTCGACTGTTTGTCCCTCCCTGCCTGTCGTTGTTGATCATTTCGAATATATTGCAATGGGGCTGTGTAGGGCTTATAATTATAAATATGATGCTGCATGGAGGTAGAAACTTCTTCCGCCATCGCCACGGTGAACGTACGTTGATGCTCCGGTGGACGACTGCGCTGCACTCTTGTCTGCAGAGGTACGTCAAAGGCGATCGTCAAAAACCTAAGCTTCCGCAATGACCCTCGGGGCTAGGCTTCCATAACTAACGTACGTTTCTAAAACTATATTTAATTTCCCTTCCCCTCTGTCTTTTGCTTCACGCCAACGACGCCAAAGGAGTCTCGCCATAATGAGGTTGGGAGGATCCGGACTAACGGAAGGAAACCAATTGGAGAGGAATTTTAGTCAGACGTACGACACCAGGATGATAAAATTTGCCTAAGTAAATTTGCTTCATGTGCATTATAACGTTTGTCTAGTCAAGCTTATAGGCTGATTTTCACGGTGTTTTGATTTTGCTGTTGTTTTTGGGAAAACTATTTCCTCCAAAAACCTAGTTTGAGGGTTTTCTTTCGGTTTTGTTCTTATTTTTTTATCATCATTATATTTTTTGCACAGTGCAATGAAAGCATTTGTTCTTAGGTTAATATAAAGACACATGTCAGCAGCATATCACTCATAGTTAGTTACTCAACAGGACTGTCCATGCAGCTCTATAAAGTACTACAAAAACAAGACAGAGAAACATTTATTTACTGCAAGAGTATACGTATTTATTTGAAAATTATAATACTTATATTGTTATACATGTTCATGGTGTTGTGAAATATAATAAAGATACTGCAATATGACTTAGTACTAGTGTCTTTTTTAATTCAGATCCTCAGTCATGAAAAGCAACACAGAATTACTGCAATAACAATACTGACTAAATTCAAGGTATCTCTTGTAGAAATACCCAAACTGCAGACCTTTACGATCCATCACCAAATTGACTAATCACAGGGCCAGGTTACTTACCCATATGACCCCATACATATATCATCTCAAAAACAAAAACTTATTATAAATGCTTGGCAACCCTAAGATCAAAATTCTTTTACTCTCGAGAACACAATTTGTATTGTACTCTACAATATCTGATAATGCAACATTTATTTTAAAATGGGATCAAAATCCTAAATATTTATAATGGTGTATTTCCCCTCTTATCACTAACATCGAATTCAGTTCAAGTTTGAACCCATCTAAAGTGCGGTAGTACCCACTGACTTGATTCAATTCGTATACTGCCACTTGACGTAGCCGGCCCTGCGTATAACGCTGCATGTTCCTGGCGTTACACGGTTTGGAGGGCCGTGTAGCGCCTTAGATCAAATGAATTAATTTAGAATACATTGTGTACCTTTCAAAAACCTCTCTCTTGTCATGGCAATGAATAGAAATAGCAACGGAGTAAAGATGGCAATGGAGTATAGATGGCAATGGAGTATAGATGGCAAGTGCACTTGCCATCTATACTCTTGCAATCTATACTCCATCCATTGCCATCTTTACTCCCTGCAACCATTTCTACTGGCCATAGACTATACTAGCCCTTGATTTGTTGAGTCACTGTCAAACATAATGTCTAATTTGAATCTTCAGGCCGTTGAGCAAGGCACTTTACTCCTCAGTGCTCCATTGGGGTAGAGGGTTGTGGGTACCTCATCCTGTAAATGGGCTAGCGCCCGTTGGATGATAGACTAAATAAAAATTAGAACAAAGAAATCTGTTTGACTTGTTATAGAAATAAACCTCAGTGAAGTTTTCATTGTTCTGAATCAAACAGTGAATGATTAAAATCAATCGGCCTAAGAGCAAATGAATTCAGTTCAAAATTCATTGTGTACCTTTCAAAACTTCTTTCTCGTCAAGGTTAAAAAATATAAATAGCAATGGAGTATAGATCGATAGCAATTGAGTATAGAAAGCAATTAAGAATAGATAGCAATGGAGTATAGATAGCGATGGAGTATGGATGACAACAAAGTATCAACAGCAATGGAGTATAGATAGCAATGGAGTATAGAAAGCAATTGAGTATAGAAAGTAATTGAGTATAGAAAGCATTGAGTATAGATAGCAATTAAGTATAGATAGCAATGGAGTATAGATAGTGATGGCATATGGATGACAACAAAGTATCAACAGCATTGGAGTATACATGGCAATGGAGTTTAGAAAGCAATTAAGTATAGAAAGCAATTAAGTATAGATAGCGATGGAGTATAGATAGCATTGGAGTATAGATAGTGATGGAGTATGGATGACAACAAAGTATCAACAGCAATGGAGTATAGATGGCAATGGAGTATGGATGGCAAGTGCATTTGCCATCTATACTCCTGCCATCTATACTCCACCCATTGCCATCTTTACTCCCTGCAACCATTTCTTCTGGCCATAGACTATACTAGCCCTCGCTTTGTTGAGTCGTTGTCATGGTTCTGCTTGGGCAAGTCAGCCCGTTCATCGTAAATTCAACTTGTAAAAGATGTTTCCTCCCGATTTTCCTGAGCCGTGTCAAGGGCAGAGTATAGATTGAATGCGATATTTTATTTGCATAACAATTTGAGTGATATGCCAGTGTATGTGTCAAAGGTCAAACGGAGTGTAGATGGCAATGAGTATAGATGGCAGAACACGTGTAGCGCCGGGAACACACACCATAGTACGCAGGGCTACCACTTGACGCAGCTGAACACTGGGATGAAACTGTGGACAGTTGAAGGCTGTATTTTTTTCAATAAAAGAATTCCTTCACGGGCTGTTCTATAAGTCGCCATGCATAAGATCGTTATATTCTTGGTACGTCTACAAAGCTAAAACGTCGGAATTTCCCAAAATTGAAGTAGGCCGCGATGCATGTAAGAAAATGTCGAGTGTCCCCCGATGTCCCCCATGGCACAACGGCCATAAAATGCTGGCCTTTGTGTCCACCAATTGTTCATCGACAGTATTGTTCACGTGGGATGAAAAAATCGGCCAAAAAAGACACTGTACGATGGATTTGAATATAGCTGAATGAAATCATGGATATTCTGACAGAAACAACATGGCGGAAACTCTGAGAGGACCGCTGAAAGTATTGCATAAAATCTACCGGAAATCCGAACTTTCCACCCTCGCTGGTTGCCATGACGTTAACTGAAAGTCCAAACTGTTTCTGCTTCCAAGCTTGACCCGAATATGTGTCTCGATCGCCTTTACACAAGAGCCGAAAGCACCCAGTGCGGGACGAGTGCCCTGAAAAAAATCCATGTTCGTGTCGAACGGGTCGCTTATGCAAATGTCAATCTGCGCATGCGTAGTGCTCCAAAATACATCTCTAAATTAAGAGAGAACACGAACTGTATATAGCGCTGTTTCCAACAAAATATTTTAAACTTCGTTTTTCTTCCATAAAATGTCATCTTAACTGCTTAAAAAGCAATCCCTTCATCATGTAGCGTTGACATGTTGACCTCTCTGTCAAAATGCAGCTAATATTTGAGTAAGTAATAGACATGAAAAACTCTTAGTGGGACAGCGCCCTCATCATTAGACATGCTTACTGCTGTTGTTATTATTGGTATACTGGTTTCACTGAGAACATACATGCCAAAGTTTTTGCATGACACTGTACATATTGGTAAGATACATTCAAAACCATTTTCTAACCAAATTGGACCTGTATATTTCTTTTATAAGCTTTGTAAGAAATATAAATGCATCTTTTACACTGAAATTTAACATTCATTCATCAATTATGTGAAATGTGGGACGATAAAAATTCTAAATTTTGATAACAGCATTTTTTCATTCTGAAATGGAATTGAACTGATAATTTTTATCAACATTCTTTTTAACTATAGCATTGTGAAGATGGGTCACATTCATGAACTGAAGTGGCATTTCTGTCCTCCAAAATATCGATCCCTCTGGCTCCGATTGATCAACAGGAAAGATTTGCTGCATATTACAGACAACACACGCATATGTAGCAACCACTTCCTTCTTGGACGACCCATGGGTGAGCACCCTCATCCTACATTGTACATGAGGGGGTATGAAGGCAAGGGAAGTCACACTGAGAACCTGATACTACAGCCTATTCTTGATCAATGGTCAGTTGCAGATCAAACAAATTATATCACAACACGACAAGGTGCTGTGAAAAGAAAAATTCAAAATAAAGTTTCCATTTCAAAAGAGAAAAAGAAAAGAATTGATCAAGTTCCCCCCAGTGATGAAAAAATCTCTTATCCATTCAAAGATCATGATTACTGTTTTGATGAAAAACCACTCAGGGGAAACATTACCAGTTTACATAACAGCCCCTGTACATGTACAAAATGCCAAGTGTGTGAGGCTTCATTTGCCAAGTTGAAACAAGAAAATGAAGAACTCCTCAGCAAAATAGATAACCTCCATAGCAAAATTGATGAACTAACAAAATTATCCAAAAGTACTCAAAAAATCAGATATGACATTGATCAAATAAAAGACTCTGACACATTAGTTCACCTCCACACTGGCTTGCAAAACTTTGGTATTTTCATGTGGATTTTTAATTTGGTAAAACTAAAACTACCGCATATCCAATACTACAGAGGAGCTCAGTCAGATAAAATTAAGTCCTATCAGCTGAATAAAAGCAAAAAACCAGGACCAAAAAGACTTCTCTCTCATAAAAATGAACTCTTGATGACACTCATGAAACTGAAATTGAATTTAACCGAAAGTTATTTGGGCTATCTTTTTGGCACATGTACTAGTCTTGTTTCCCAAGTACTATCGACTTGGCTGCCCCTGTTAGATCTTGAACTGAAACCATTGATTAAATGGCCAAGGCAGGAAGATCTCCATTTGTACTACCCGAACTGTTTCAAAGCGTATGGCAATGTAAGAGCAATTTTATCATAGATTGCACTGAAGCACCAATCCAACGACCATCACTGGCAACAGTCAACAGTCAAATATATTTATCATATAAGGGAAGACCAACTGCAAAAGTACTTGTGGCATGCACTCCTGCAGGCAGTGTTTCCTTTGTTTCTAAAGCAGCAGGAGGTTGCATGAGTGACAAAGAGCTTGTCAAACGATCTGGGATCACTGATCTTTTTGACCCTGGTGATACAGTTCTTGCAGACCGAGGATTCAACATTCAAGAACTCCTCCTTTACAAGCATGTACGGCTTGTCATTCCACCATACCTCAAAGGAAAGAAACAACTGACAACAGCCGAAGACAAGCAGACCAAACAAGTTGCCAATGCTAGGATACATGTGGAACGGGTGATAGGTCGAATGAAGGACTTCCACATCATGAGATCTGAACTTCCATTAGATATGTTTGATTTATTCGATCATATTGTGGGAGTGGTGGCAGCTCTCATAAACCTTCAACCGCCAATCGTGCCAATCAACAGCAGGTGAAATACCACCCATACCAAATGGCCCTTTTCAGGGCCACCAAATCCTCAAAAAAGAGAACTACCGTAATAAAATAAAAATTGAAGGTACTTTTCACCCCACACACATACTTATACTAACTACTGTAAATATAGGGAAAGTATACACATACTTGTGCAACTAGCTGTGGAAACGCAGCTATCTGTTGGCAGGGTAGCGGGTATTGCTATGTGGGTCAAAGGTCCACCTGTGGTGGGGTTGACCTTTGACCTGCATAGCGATGCCCACTACCCCGCCAACAGATAGCTGCGTTTCCACAGCTATTGTGCAACCTACTGGGAAAAAAGGTAAGTACTAGATACTTTGCTGGTTGATGATGGTTCAAAGGTTTGTGAAAATATACACACACTTGCGTAAACATCTAGGAAAAAGGTAAGTAGATACGACTTACTAATACTGACTTTGCTGGCAGACGACGGTTAAAGGTTTGTACCCATCAATGTCTCAAGTACATGGTATTTTCTTACTCGTCAATGTGCATTGAAATCTTTCAAATCCATACGGAAACAACTTCAACAAACACAAGTGACTCACACACACATTGAGATAGTCTACCAAGTTTTGAATAGTTGATTAAGACACACTTTTCTATATGGTTTAATCATTTTTTTAATGAGATTTACTCTTCTTCATCCAAATTAGTAAATTTGAAATGCATGAAAAACACTCAAAACATTCTTTCATTGAAATCTGCTTAGTACATGTGTTGGACATCATTGTACATGAATGTTAAAGGGACAAAGTCAACCATTTTTCATGAATTTTGTTTGATACAAGATACTACTTATATTGTTTGACATGTTGAAAGATAATGAATGGGTGACCATGTATATATTCGACCCCGGTCTAACACACGATATATGGATCCATCGCGAATTTGCGATGATTTCATGTATCGTGTCTAAAACCGGGGTTGAATATATGCATGGTCACCCATTCATTATCTTTCAACATTTCAAACAATATTAGTAGTATCTTGTATCAAACAAAATTCGTGAAAAATGGCCGATTTTGTCCCTTAAGTACTAAAATTACTCAGATTGCACATTTTGTGTCATGTGTGCTTTGCTATAGGTATTTTGGGCTACTTTACAATAAGAGCATCCAGTGAATTAGTTGTTACAAAGATTACATTTCCATTTCATGTTTTTTCTTTTCAAGAATATTTCTGTACCTTTAACATTAACACACTCCCAATGATACCATTGATTACAGAAATCACAGAAAATACTCATCTCAGAGGATATCTGAGGATCCTCAACACATACTTTAGTACATACTTACAGGTTATTACCCATTATCATATACCTATGCCCTGTATTGTGTCTGTACTGAGTTCAGTGACATGATTTATCATGTTGATTTGCATGTCAATAAAGTGATACGCCTTGTTGATTTGCATATGAAAGGAATGATCAGCGCGTCTTTCTTTCATTCAATTGAATATTTGCATATGAAAAAGTGATACGACCTGTTGATTTACATAACAAAGCCTGATACGGCCTGTTGATTTGCATACCGGACTACTTACATGGTGGCCCCCTAATCAAAACAAACCATGGTGCCCGTCTATGATTTTGACTTTGACTACGATATCATGTCCGATCTCCAAAAGTGGCAGGGTTTTGAAGCATAGGGAAATGCGGGGTAACTAAATAAAACACATGTGTCGATATCGGATTAACCTGCTCGCAGTGCTACCAATTTGAACAAATTAAAGAGCAGAGCATCACACCGTACGGGCACTGACAGATCGATGACAGACCGCTGTTCCGTCCGTGCATATGCACAGACCGCGCAGACGACAAGCAAAAGTGCTATCGGACATGTCAGAGGACCGGCAATTCAAAAGCACAACTTTCAAAAATATCATGTATTCATGTAAATGCGTTCTGGAAAATAATACCAAACCCAACACTTGCATGTACCGTACCGATTCGGTAGATATCCTAATGTTTGATGAACAGAGTTCAAGCATTTCTCTGCTCAAACGTCAGTGAGCCAGCTGATAGATTACGTCAGACGCTAGTATATCAATCCGCCTTGGCAAGATGACGCAAACAAATGTAGTCCATCAAGAAAAACCACAGTGAAACGTATCATATTTTAATATACGAGATTTATTCATTCAATAACGTGGGCATAGGTATATGATAAAGAGGTTATCCCTCGATATCACCTCTTGGTAGGGTCATATTGCTGCTCGTGCGGTTGTGGGCCGCATCACACTCGTCTTCGACTCGTGTGATGCGGCCCACAACCGCACTCGCAGCAATACGACCCCACCAAGAGGTGATATCGAGGGATAACCTCATAATATCGCCTGTTCCTGATGTCGTATCAGCATGCGTGTCATTTGTGCTGCGTCAGACACGAGACGAAGTCGAGTGTCTGACGCAGCACAAATGACACGAATGCTGATACGACACAAGGAACAGGCGATATTGGGTAATAACCGATATATCATATACCCATGCCCATAATTTAGGGAATTTTTACTAATAGAACGAAAAACCTTTAATTTTGAGGCTTTACTTTATTACGCCTTGCGCATAAATATCAGAATGTTTATGTGAACAGGCTTCATTCATAAAGTATACGACGAAGATGTCAACATCACGCGCGACATCGCTGCAAGTCGTCCATATCTCAATGAAACCCAAGAGAAAGACACCGGGATACAAAAATTGTCATACAGAAGAAACATTTTAAGGTGCAGTATGCTATTACAACTGTAAGCGATCAAAAACTGCTCAGCTTTAAATCTATCCAGATTTCGATCGTCGTACGGCACGGAGCTCGCGCGTAGAGGGGACGCCATTTTGTTAGTTTACCTTTAGAGTTGCCATGTCAACAATGTCGTCGCACGCGCGACATCGCTGTCACGCCACGCGCTCACTACCTGTTCGGTGGAGACCGTGCACAGTGCCGGCGCCGTGCGAACGGCAGAATGTTTGCTAGAACTTGACCAAAAAAATACCATGGGAAAACATTTCAAGACTCAACGTGATATTTCCGTATTTTGCAACCAGAAATACCCGTGTTCCCGAAGCCCTTCAAGTTTTTACGTCGGCGACATCGCTTCGCAGGCGGGAGCGGCAGCCATTTTGTTGTTTACGTTGTTTACCAACAAACTGCTAATGTAGTTCGGGAAAACTCTAAAACTGATGACGTTCATCGTGCATATCTCGACGTTTACCGTGAAATATCACGGCTGATATTTTACGTTGAACGTCACTAGGATGTAGCATATGGGCATGGGTATATGATAAATTACATATATATTCAGTAATACAAGAAGTATTCTCATTGGGATTTTCAACATGCTCATCTCTACATTCCTGTGTAACTTGTGGAGTTTGTTCAACATTACATCCTGTCATTTCAATTTCTTTCCTTACTTTTCCATGAATAAGTTCAGGAATTATTATGGACTTAAATACAACCAAACACTTTGAATATACTTCTTCCATTAACATAGGATCAAAACATATCTCTTCGAAATGTAGATTGTTGTAGGGACTTGCTGTTTTTAAAGCAAAATAACCAACTCCAGATTCCAATGAAAATAGTTGCCCTTGCACTTGAAAAAAATATGGATGATTGGATTTGAGTTTTATTTGCCCAGAAGATGTAATATGCAAACAAGAATCAGGGAGCTCAGCATATTTAGGGATGGACAAATGTCTCATTTTGTATGGATTCTTAACTTCAAGTGGACGAATCCCACAACAATCACACGTCACCAGTGCATCAGGAGAAGCAGCTATTATTGGGCATCTGGGATACAAGATTAGGCCACATTGCTTAACACTCAATTTCCTATGAAACTTGCGATTCACACGAAGAAATTGTTGAATAGCAATTCCTTCATTATATTTCCCCCAATCAGTAGCTGGTGAAGAGAAAGGAGGATTGTAATTCATGACACACTTTAAGAATGATGTATTCTTGTCACTCACAGTTCCATCTACTGACACTTTTCGTGTTACATCAAAGAGTCTAGTGGCAGTTATGCGACCAACACGATACTTATACCACATATCTGAATCAGACTGATTTACAGTTGCATCACTGACTAACTGTACAACATTAGTGTCAATTGGGTTCATAGCACTCTCTATTAAAGTTTGTTCATCACACTGTTCAGCAAGTTCTGGTAATGATGGGGGTAAAACAGGCTCCTCAATCACCGAAGTCTCCTCTTGAGTGACGACTACTTCTTGCGTGACAGAAATTTCTGATAAATCTGGGTTTTGACGATCAGGATCTGCTGCGATATTCATGTAACACAAAATACCAGCATTCCCACCGGTTACCTCACGTAGACCATCGAGATCCATATCTTCCACCTTTCTTTGTTGTCTGTCATCTATAGCCCTTGGATCATACCTGAAGCGGTTAGACTTGGACACAGTTTCCTCCACGATACAGTTACCTGCATATTTAACAAAGATGTATGGTTACTCATAAAATATTCAGCATGCCTGCTGTAGTACCTTCTATCTCATCTTCTTCTTTTCATGTAGGATAACAAAGTTTGGCTCAGGAGGTCGCCATTGCATAATGTTGTTAAAAACAGTTTCCCCTACCAACACATTGATTATAGAACATTGTACAATGGTATAAGATTATACACCTGCTTCTGTAATATGGTGTTTTGTCACATTGTAAATTCAAACATTACTGAACGTAGAGAACAATGACTTAGATGCAAAGTACAATTACTTTGCTGTCTTTGGATGCTCCCTCACAATTGACATGACAACTGTTTTTATGTGAACACCACGAAAACAAGACAATCTGATCATTTGTTTTAGAATATCAATCAGGACGATTAGGTCATATGATCAAGGAAGACTAGACCAAAAGGTATGATTTTATGATAAAATATTTCTGCTGAACTGTGATTGTCTCACTGAAAATATGCAAATTCTATTGCTTACTTGTTTGGTTTTATACCAGGACAGTACTTTGTGTCTGGAGCACAAAGCAGATTCGTAGGTTGTGTAATATTGGTTGCCTAGTCAGAATGTGAACATGTGACCACTTTTAAATACAACAGTTTTAACAGTTAGCAAAAGCTAGACACCACTGGTACGTTACTACCTCCTTTTTATTATTCTCAGTATCACTTTTAAAACTCAAGAGCACAAAGGAAGGTAAATCTCACCTTGAATCTTATGTATTGTAATATCTTCAAGAAAGGCTGGCTGGTGTATTTTTTTCGGGGTATGCCACATCTGACGCCTTTCTGTCACGGTTCTGTTGACACCATGTGCCACCAACTCGATGAGGTTGTGACACACTGCAGCAATATGCTTACATGTTCCCCTGACCCTATTGTGCAGAAAGAAAAAAGATAAATAAAATGTTACCAGATGTTATAATCTGAGATTATAAATACTTACAGTGCAAAATATTGTCTATCTCCCTTACTACATGTACCAATCAATTCATGTATATTCTAGTACATGTCAATTGACTGCTGTGTCTTGAAGTTACTTTGAAAGCTATATATACCATACCACGGACAAACAATATACATCTACATTCAGACTGGAAAAAGTTGGAAAGGTTTCTATTGTGCTGTTCCCTTACAGACTATTAAAACGCCTATGAATCTGTTCTGGTCCAATACGGGCACAAATGTTTCAAAAATGAGACGGTTAAGTCCGCCAGACCTGAGCCAGTGTAGGGATTATTTCTATCCACAACTTGCTGTGTGTATGGACTGAACTGCTTCAGAGCGATCTTAAGTTCCCTCGTGCAACAGGTATTTGTAACAAATAAACAACAACCAACATTCAATTTCTTTCGTTATGGCTGCTGAACAGAACACTACATTCTGTGACAATAGTTGGTTTGACCACCAGATCAGTCTGATCATCTCAGTCTGAGCGGACGAAAGTTTACAGAGAATGGTGAATAGAACCTGTAGAGAAAGCCTCGTTCACAAAAATAGTGCTGAAAGGGTTCTACGAAAGAGTATAAACAGGATAGCTGATCAATTCGACTGCAAGATAAAGGCACCGAAATGGAAGTACAAAGTTGTTTACAGCAACAAGCATAGGCAGTATGGAAGTACGAAAGCATTCATGTTAGCCGTTTTGTTACAGTGCTGAATGCTTGGCCATATACACCTTTTGAACTTGAGAGAGCACATTAAGCTGGCTTACACAACAAAACAGACTTAATTTTTTGTGTGTGCGTGTGGACACAAGCAGACTCAAACTACTTATCCCCTTTGTTTGCAAAACGCAAATAGTTTTCACAGAAACATTTCCAATTTTTTACTGTCTGAACGTAGTATGTGACACTATTTGTGATTTGCAGACACAGGAGATTAATAGTTAGAGTACGCTTAATGTCCACACACAAAATTAAGTCTTTGTTTTGGTATTTAAGCCTGTTTAATGCACCCTTTCAAGTTCAAGAGGTGTATATGGCAAAGCACACAGTATTGTAACAAGAAGGCTGACATGAATGATGCGGTGCTGTTGTACTGCCTGATGCTGTAAGCAACTACTGTCAATCTAATTTTTATAAATATGACTCACCCTCCAGGACAAGAACAGTAGCCATCGATAATTTGACACCTTTCTTTATGGACTAATATCCAACAGGAGTATGGGTCTGCAGATATACTGGTCTCTCTAATGACCTTGGCTTTGATGAAACAATAAGGGATATCGGCAGCAACACCATGGTATTTAAGACCATTGACATGAGAGGATAGATGGAGAGATTTCCCATCTCTCAAAGACTCCTTTCCTCTGGTCTTAATACCTATCGCTTGATTTTCTACAAAAAACCAAAATTGAATGATTTGAGCATCTCTGTTTAACAAGTCTTTACATAATAGTTGATCATGCTTTAAAAGACTGCAAAAACTAAAACTATTACTATAATTATTTGTAACTAACTAGGTATTAGAATATGAATATGAATATTGCATATGTAATCATTGTAAATACTCACTTGTTATTATTTAATCATTGACCTATAAAAAAAAGAAAAAGAACTTTAAAATGAAACAATAAAAATATATATGTAACAAACAAATAAAGAAATAGCCAAAACAGCGACTGTACCGACTATATTATACATGTACACAGAGATATCATAGCTGTAAGATCAAATGATAGTACTACATGTTATTATCGTTATAACTGAAGGAAAATGAGTAAAAAAACTTAAAAGCCCAAATTAGCTGTATCTTTTAGCATATTTTTATGACTTTACTTAGGTACACACTAATCAAAGTACCTGCTGGGACAGTATGTGCAATATTGAATGGGATAAAGATTACACTATTATTAAATGTTTGCCCACACAATGAATTGAAGTCCCATGCAAAAAAACACCAAAAAACGTGGATACTGTGCATATCTGCACTGAAGTCTTCACATAAACTGCACAGAGTAGTCCAATGTAAAATATGGGGATGAATATTTTCAACTGTTACATTGTAGGTTCTGTTTCCATTGTTATATAATCAATTGTTTAAAATGGCGGGAAATCAAAATGACCGTTAACATTTGAATATTGAATTGTCAAATGGTTTACAAAAGAATGCTTTCCGAATGTAGAAAAAGCCCGTATCTCTTCAGAGGGTTCAATTCAGAGAGAACCAGGAGAGAGTAGGGAGATAATTTGAGGTCAACAAACTCCACGGGTTACAGCTAGCTGGCAGGGCTTGACAAAAGGGTCGACATTGCTAAGGGGAGAACCATTTGATTTCTGGGGGGGTATGGAGGATTTTGAGAGAAAAAAAATTGTCACCAGGTGAGAGAGAAGAAAAAAAAATTGATCCTGTCATGGCCTGAGAAAAAAAAATTGTCATAACAGACAGAAGAGAAAAAAAAATTGTCACAATGCACCAGAAATAAGCAAATTTGGAAACCTTATTCTCATGTATTCTTTGCCGGCGCGCCGCCGTAGGCGGCCCAAATGTTTTACCAAAAGCAATTCTTATGTTTCTTTTCCCAGCACTTATGATATAAGCATGCACTACATAGGTCTACTTTACACCTCAGTACACTCAATGTTTTCCTTCCATTTTCTGACCCAAGAAATCATATTTCAGGATTTCTGTTGCAATATCTCAATGGCATAGGCACTATCTAAAGGGGACTATTTGACTTCTGTAAATTGTGAAAATTTAAAACACAAGACAGGAGTCAATAAACTAGTGTTAAAACCAATATATTATTTTCTCAATATAAATTTGTTAGAAAGATGTACCTTGACAATGAAAAATTGAGGAAAAACAAATATAATGAAATACAATGTGTGAGCCTTGTTTTTCTGACCACAAACACCGGATCGCAAACATACCATATTCAGGCTTTTCATTAGAAGCTGGCAGCTGGAGAAATGACACAAGAAGGTCACAGATTTTCCGTTCCTGTATATTCATTTGTCTTCAGTCTCTGGCAAACAGAACTGTTTTTCACAAATTGTATTGTCATTGTTGGTTGTTGAATATTGAGACTCAAAACTGATCATGCAAAAAATGTAAAAAATATCAGTCTTCAATGTCATTTTCAAACAGTTTTACCGAGTGCAAAATAAACTGAAACTCCTCTCAATTGCACCATTAAACACATCAATTTCTCAAAATTTCCAATACGAGAGGGGGAACCCCCTCTCGTGCTCTCCCCCTTGGGGTATTCTAACAGTTTCACTTAGTAAACAAATTAAAAAACCTCTCAGATTGCACCAGACTGCACCATTGCACACATCAATATCTTAAAAATTTCCATGCAAGATAGGGGAAAGCCCCTGTGACACTTTCCCCCTAAGCCTCTCTCATGTTCTCCCCCTGTACTTTCAAATTCTGCCCGGTCAGATATCCTAGTGAAAACCCTGTCATAATATCCATCCAAATTAAACAATATACTACTGTATATGATTAGATACTGCGTGATCTTTTATATCTTTATTTTATTGTGACTTTGAATTTCATTTTGATGTGTTCACCTTTTTTGAACCATCATGAGATAGCTGATGATAGTCTAGCAGGGTACATCAGGATTTGAAGGGTCTTTACTGTTGCTGTATTTTGTAAATTTTACAATTACATGTATTGGTATTTAACTTTTCTGAGTGGGGAATGGTCAAAATTTCAGAGTTAGAGAGGATGGTTACTCAAATTCATCATGGTTGGTGAAGGGGGGAGGGTCACTCGAAATTTCGGAGTTTCAGGCCGTCAATAATGACGGCTCCCTTATATACAACGCATTACAAACTTAATGACCAATAAAAAAAAAAAGAGCGTCAATTACACTGTAGCTCCCATCCTGGACTATTTAGTGTTTGTTCTCTGGTCAGATATTTGAACATGTGTGAAAGGGATAAAGTGCATGAAGTGAAAATACTTAAATGAAATGTACTGGAGACAGTGAAATATGTTTAATGTAATTATTCAGAATATAAATGGAAAAAATACAGAATTAGATATATCGAATACTGTGATACAACCATTAACTCAACAAGTCATTTACAATGACATAGTCCCCACTTGTAATAGGAGTATTAGTCTTGATGGGGCAGGAAAATGTGGTCATTAAGAAGTATCACTGGGTGTATATGTTGAGATCTATGGCACATAGGTCTATGTTGTTGTTCCCAATTTGAAACACATGAGGCATGTCTAAGTTATGGTTCTAAATCGGGAAAAAAGATCAGACCTCTAGCAGTATTGGCCAGCCAAGAAATACATATGCGCATTATAAATGAGGTACAAGATGTGACATCTTAAGGTCTAATATCCTATCAAAATTGGAGGGTATAGAACTTGTGGTTACTGAAATATGCATATATGTATAATCAAAGGTCAAAGGTCATGGAGGTCACATGACATTTTGAAAAAAAAATTATATTGCTAATTAATCCCTATATGCCAAAAATCAGATCTCTAGCTCTATTCGCTTGCCCAGAATTAGATGTGTACATAATTAATGAGGTAAAGCGTGTGTTGTCATAAAGTCTCCCATCCTACTAAATACAAAGGACATAGCACTTGTGGTTACTTATTTATTGACATAAACATATATTTTAGGTAAAAGGTCATCGAGGTCACATGACATTTAATCAAAAAATTTCTCTCCTATAGTTATCCCTATATACCAAAAATCAGACATCCAGCTCTATTGGCTCGCTCAGAATGAGATATGTGCATAATTATTGAGGTACAGTATGTGGCGTCATAAGGTGTCCAATCATACCAAACATGAAGGGTGTAGCACTTGTGGTTACCGAGTTATGGAAAAATATGTATATTTGAGGTCAAAGGTCACCGAGGTCACGTGACATTTTGTCAAAAAAATTGTTTTGCTAAGTTATCCCTATATACCAAAAATCAGACCTCTAGCTCTATTGGCTCGCTCAAAATTAGATATGCGCATAATTAATGAGGTACAATATGTGGCGTCATAAGGTGTCCCATCATACCATACATGAAGGCTGTAGCACTTGTGGTTACTGAGTTATGGACAAATCTGTATATTTGAGGTCAAAGGTCACCGAGGACACGTGACATTTTGTCAAAAAAATTGTATTGCTAAGTTATCCCTATATACCAAAAATCAGACCTCTAGCTCTATTGGCTCGCTCAAAATTAGATATGCACATAATTAATGAGGTACAATATGTGGCGTCATAAGGTGTCCCATCATACCATACATGAAGGCTGTAGCACTTGTGGTTACTGAGTTATGGACAAATATGTATATTTGAGGTCAAAGGTCACCGAGGTCACGTGACATTTTGTCAAAAAAATTGTATTGCTAAGTTATCCCTATATACCAAAAATCAGACCTCTAGCTCTATTGGATCGCTCAAAATTAGATATGCGCATAATTAATGAGGTACAATATGTGGCGTCATAAGGTGTCCCATCATACCATACGTGAAGGCTGTAGCACTTGTGGTTACTGAGTTATGGACAAATATGTATATTTGAGGTCAAAGGTCACCGAGGTCACGTGACATTTTGTCAAAAAATTGTTTTGCTAAGTTATCCCTATATACCAAAAATCAGACCTCTAGCTCTATTGGCTCGCTCAAAATTAGATAAGTGCATAATTAATGAGGTACAATATGTGGTGTCATAAGCTGTCCCATCATACCATATATGAAGGGTGGTAGCACTTGTGGTTACTGAGTTATGGACAAATATGTATATTTGAGATCAAAGGTCATCAAGGTCACATGACATTTTGTCAAAATATCCGAGATATCTGCGTGAACGGATGGACTCACGGATGGACGAACAGACAGACATGACCCAATCTATAAGCTCCTGGACTTCATCCGTGGGGACTAAAAATTGTGTCACTGCATCCTTTTTGCAATATGAATACGATGAGAAACTAAATTTTTACTTTTCGTGGCCTTATACATGGGAGTCTATGGAGATCTGCCTTATACATGGGAGTCTATGGACGTGAACTAAAAATATGCAAATTTCACCACGATTTGCCCAAATTTGGGAAAGGTCACTCCTATGCACTTCCATACCAAGTTTCAAATCAATCGGACTTGTGGTTTCAGAGCAGGAGATTTTTTGACCAAAATGGGAGAAAATTACAAAAAAATTCATGAAAAATAGCAAGTCCAAGATACTGACCCAAGATGTGCACAATCATTTCATGTCAGCCCAAAGTACTTACATGCTAATTTTTCATGTAATCTGCTCAGTGGTTATTGAGTTTTTTCAATTTTGACTGTTTTTACATTTTTTCACTTAATTTGCATATTTTTGGCAATGACAACTTCATTTGAACAAAATCTCATCTACAGCCCATCATCCATGTACACACCAAATATCAAGATGAAATGTACAGCGGTTTTGGAGTTTTTGATGTTGACGGACAGACATACAGACATACAGACATACAGACATCACAGACATACAGACATTTCCCTAGCCTATAAGAATAGCTTCCATTGCCATATAATACTATATATGCACTGCTACTCCATTTGGAAAAAAAAAATTGATGCAGGTCTGACAGTAGAAAAAAAAAATTGCTGTCACTCTAAAAGGAAAAAAAAATTTGCTCCCATACCCTCTTCCTCCATACCCCCCCCCCAGAAATCAAATGGTTCTCCCCTAAGGACGATGCATGCAAGTATTGAACACGTAAATGTTAAATATAACTAAAAATCATTATATGGTAATATAGTAACACAGGTAGCTGGAGGTCAAATTAAAGTAAATACTTTTGTCGAAGTAGCTTTCTACTCTGCTCTGCTCAACATCTGGGAAGCTGTGAGGAGAGTCCTCCCATCCGAATTGAATGCCATCGGGATCTGGCAGACGGATGACACCTTCGTTCAAAACCAACTTTTGGGCTTTGGCATCAGCGATGTCTTCAAGCTGTTCTGTGATGGGAGGTTTCCGCTGCAAATCTAGCTGCTCTGCAGCATAGCAGTTCTGCACGAGCTCATCTTTTAGGGAAACACCGACCGGAACACCCCGCGTGATTAAAAATTGCCTCAGCTCAGGCACTGTCCAGGACTGAAATTGGCGAGCTGCCGCCGGACAAGTAGCCATGATGCATGTGCTGACTGATGACCCCAAACAATCCCAGAATTCAGCGCGTCCGTCGTCATTTCCGCTATCCGCGAAAGAGACTATTGCCAAAGCATGGAGGTAGGAAGAGACTACCTCCATGACCAAACCATGCGAAATGCTTTTCTTGACAGATACGACATGTTTCGCGTTGAATCGATAAGGTCTCACGAGTTTAGTCAACCGCGTTTGGACTGTTTGGCGCATCGCAGATGAGATCGTGACGGGGACAATGATTGTGGAAATTTTGTGGGTCCCGCTGAGCCCGATAGTACGGTTTCGCTTGCCAACAATCCGATCACATGCACTCGCAATGCGTGAACCGAATGACGACGACCAGCGATAGAAACTGACCAATCTTTTTACGACGTCATTTATGCTTGCCAAAAACGGAAGCCGATGTATGATATGTACCTTCAAATTCATGTTAGCTCTGCGTACAGGTCTGTGAGTTCCCGGCGTTATACGGCCTCTTGTGGTGGAGGCCGTATGACGCCGGAAACACACAGACCGTACGCAGGCCTACTTCAATGTAAACTTTTGAAAAAAAATCGGCGTCAACATCGGCGAAAATTACCAAGATAAGAAAGCCCTGAAAGCCGCTACGGACTTCGTCGCAAGCATTTTGGTCTTGATTATTACAAATGGAGGACAAGTAAAATTTTTGAGAGGACAAGTGAAATTGAAAATCCACTTGTCCGACGGACAAGTGAACTGGAAAAAAAATTGTCAAGCCCTGAGTTTTTCCTTCAGTACCCCATGCAACTACTCTATCAATACCAAGGTCTTAAGTGAGTTACAGAAAAAGTCATAGTCTATTTGTTTTCTGCCCATATGAGTCATGATTGGCCCAAGCATTGTTGGATGATTATCAGTACCTTTGATCACAAACATTGGGTGTGGAAAGGTTGTTACAATTGTGTAAAATTCACCAAGACGAAATGTTGGATCTATACCAAGGATACATTTGTAATTGTCACTGCCACAATATCGCTTCAAATCACATAACTGTTGATTTGTGGCTGAAAATGTTTGCAGCTGTGGATTAAATTGGACTGATCTCAAAAAGTCATTTTCAGCCGCCATAGTAAACAGTTTACCATAGTCCCCAGACATTGTAGGTGCTCTGCCGCGCTTGGATTTACAAGCGTTTGTCATATTTTTTTTAGCATTGTATACTTGTCGTCTGTCCCTTGGTATATCTCCTACCGACTTGCACCCCATCACACCACCAACATCTTCTGTACATGAGCTTATTACTTTTTTTGGTGGTAAGGTTAGACATTTTTCTCGAATGTTTTGGAGTGTACTTGGCTTTGTTCTATAAAATGGTGCCCCCGCCTTCTTTTGGTTTCCATGGTTTGGAAGACTGATTTCTTTTTCAATGCCATCATCAAAGTAATATTGAATTACAACTAGAGGTAATAGTTTTCTTTCATTGTTGTACACTTTGTGTATTATTCTTTTGAAGGATGACTCGGCATGAATGCTGTAGTGTCTCATATACAAATAGGTGTTACTGGAGGTAGACTGATTTTTTGGAACAGTTTTCACTGTTTTAACAACACCATCTGCAGTTGTTACTGTAACATATGTTTGTGGACAAGAATGTCCCCCTCGCCAAATACCATTATCATCAGCACTCAAATCTCTAACATTTATACTGGTTGTATCAACCACAAAAGTTGCATTTTTTCGTACATTGGTTGGGACAGACTTACAAACTAAATCAAAACTAATTTGATTTCCAACAATTATGTTTAATACATCTCTCCTGTTCAATCCCTTGTATATATTGCTAAAAACTGGCCACTGTCCAACGTGATTATCTGTGAAAGGTTCACTTTGTTTATCAATTACTGTTCCTTGCCCATGGTGGTCACCAGTCAGCACAGGTTGTCCTTCCAAGTTTACCTCAGATGATGATTTTCCATTATGACTAGCATGAAGCAATGCTTGCCCTGCATGAGCTTCTTCACCTGTCACTGAATGGTTATGGACTACTTCTTGAGAATGTCCTAGCTCATCTTCATCACTATCACTTGGGAGAACAATAAGGGAAAATCCTGTCAATTAAGTCAGTTATGAACTTGTGACTCAAATGATATATGAACAAGGGGCTATATGACATCTTCATATACATCATTCTGCTCTGTATAAGTACATAAACTATTATTGCTTGAATACATGAATTTATGTGCTGTCAAGGCAGAAGACAAGTGACCATGCTGTGTTCAGGAAATGTGTAATATTCTGTGCATGAATAAAAAAAACAGAAGAGACATGCATGCACAGTACCTGATTACTATGATATCATCTGCATTGTCGTGAGTCAGATCTATGACAAAATTTGCACAAATATCCATATTTTCTGTCCTGAAGAAAATGTGAAATGGAAAATGTTAAAGAAACAGTAGCTTTAACTTCTGACAATTTTGTTGTTTTTTTTATTTCCTGTGTATTATGTTTACTTGTGTACTTTTCAACATACACAATGCCTAATATTTGTTGCACAAATATTTCTTGGTTATTTGTAGTTTTGTCTTGACTAATATTCAAACGTAAACTTACAAGACTTTATTATTATAGGCAAGTCCTACCCATCCAGACACCCCAGTGAAAAGATTTTGTGTGTCATAAGCTCTTCAACATATTGGCTGCTTGTGCAACACAAAACAAATTGCTTTATTATAAACCCAACTTAGGCACTTTTTCATATTTGTACTCACTTACAAATCCTTTCTTTGGCAACCAACTTCTTCTTTACTGTCTTTGTCTTCCCACGGGAAACCTCAGAGGGTATAACCACACTCTAAAAAAATCATTGCAGACATTAATCAAGAAATCAAGCGGTGTATAATTTTATCGCTCACAACCATGGTTGCATTTCGACAAATTGAAACAATGTTTGAAAATTATAATGAGGCATATATTCTTCAAAAACAGTTCAGGTACACCATTAAAATTATGTCATACTTGACTATACTTCTACACATTTTGTTAAGAATAATACTAATGCAGTATTCTTTACAGAGAAATACACTGTCAGTATGTTTGAACTTTTCATTGACAACATAATGTTGGATTTGGATGACATATATTTTCCAACAGGAATTCATATCTATCCCCTTGCTTGCTGACTTGTTTTAACTTTTAGTGCTCATACAATGGAGAAGTTCCCCAGAATTTCCTTTAATAGAAGGTCTTTTAGCTAACACTTTTAGCACAGTAATGCTATAGGGTAATCAAAGTATGTGCAAATTAAGTCACATAAATTTGCTTGAGTACTTCTTGAGAAATTGCCTCATTATGAAATTCGTAAAACTAGGCTTAGCCTAGGAAGCAATTGATTAATAAGCCACAACCATGAAAATCTATTGAGATCTACTGGTAGATCTTATCATGACAGTGCTAAATACTTGAACTTACATGACATACAACCCCATGGTTCTGTATATGGACAGACTGACACACAGACATAGACATTACGAGGAAATAGGACACCTTTGGCGTTTTGTCAAAAAAGGAAAAACATTGGGGAATAATATGACCTGGCCTTGCTAAACATTTCACAGTCACAGCAACTTCTAGTTATATTTACCTTGTTAACATCAGAATACTTGAAACTGCAGTGAGATGGACTGATTACTATTCTTTCTTCCCAATCATTTAAAATGTCTTCTCTTTCATAATCCTCACAATCACTGCAAATATCAGTATGAAGTAAACAAGTCATTGGCAATGACATAGTCCCCACTGTAATAATAGTCCCCACTTGTAATAGGAGTATTAGTCTTGATGGGGCAGGGAAATATGGTCATTAAGAAGTATCAATGGAATGTATATGTTGAGATCTATGGGCACATAGGTCTATGTCATTGTTCGCAATTTGAAACACATGAGGCATGTCTAAGTATTTAAAGACCCATTAACAAGTGGGGACTTCGTCATCAACGATGACTTTGCAAATATTTAATATCTGAAATGGCTGCTATGACAAAGATCTGTGCCCGTGTACCCAATTTGAAAGAAATCAGTTCAGACATGCCTTAGTTATGGCTTAAAACACGAAAAAATCGTAACAGAACGGCTGCCTGGCGGCCATCTTGGATCATATTACAACAAAAATCAATATGCATATGTATGAAATAGATCAATGCCCAAATTTTAAAGAAATAGGTTGAGACATGCCTCAGTTATGGCTGAAAACACAAAAAATCATAACAAAATGGCCGTCTGGCGGCCACCTTGGATAGTATCACAAAACCAATCAACGTGCATCTGTACGGGGTAGGGTACTATCCTTGTGCAAAGTTTGAAAGAAATTGACCGTGGCATGTCTGAGATATCTGCGTGAATGGATGGACGGACGGATGGATGGACATGACCCAATCTATAAGCCCCCTGGACTTCATCCATGGGGACTAAAAACTGTGTCACTGCATCCTTTTTGCAATATGAATACAATGAGAAACTAAATTTTTATTTTTCTTGGCCTTATGCATGGGAGTCTATGGAGAACTGCCTTATACATGGAAGTCTATGGAGAGCTGCCTTATACATGGGAGTCTATGGAGGTGTAAACTAAAAAGTCCTCTAACACGGCCAAATTTGATCGCATTGTGAAACAAATCGACGTGCATCTGTATGGGGTAGGGTACTATCCTTGTGCAAAGATTGAAAGAAATTGACCAGGGCATGTCTAATTATTTGCGTGAACGGATGCAGCGGTCGGGACGGACAGACGGACATGACCCAATCTATAAGTCCCCCTTGAACTTCGTCAGTGGGGACTAAAACTAGACTATGCCTTTTTTGCAGTATTTCATTCACGATGGCATTTACCTGTGTCAGAATGTGTGTGGGTTGTTTTGTTTGTTTGTTTATTTGTTTGTTGTTGTTGTTGTTGTTGTTGTTGTTTTTTGGGGGAGACGGTGGTTCTACAAGTTCATATGAGGTGTGACTGACATCATTTCCTGAGACGCTCACCCAACTTCACACAACACTAAGGGTACCCCATGTCAACAGAACCCCTATCATCCTGTCCACATGAAAACTCTGCCACTGACAATTTGAAGTTACGAATAGTGTAAATGAACGATGCACAGCAATAAAATAAAATGAACAGGTACTGATCAGCAATTGTGCTCTGGTACAAACATATAGGCACTGCAGCACTGACATATATTCATATATGAGTTTATATGAGGAAAAACTGCTGATAAACTTACCTGGAACAGTCAAACAGTTTTCGTTTCTTTGTTTTAACCACATCATTATCACTCTTGGTGACATTTTTCTTGATTTCATTTAAATTGAAAACACAAATAGAACACTGTAAGGTTCGCATACATGAAATAAATCTGCCTTTGTATGTCCATTTCTATAAATTCGTACATGTAACCCATGATGCATCTGCACATCCAATAATATCATGGCAGCTTGGAATAGTTTTATGTTTCTCAATGGCCAGCATGTTCTACAGACTACAGTAAACTTACAATTTTATTTGCTCTATATATATGTGTGTACATAGTGTGTACTGTAGGTGCAATTAGAGGGTAAATAGCTTGTGAATTTCTGTTAAACAAGACTGTCAGCCAGTTGAACTCTAAAAGAAAAACACGGTAAACTTCACACAATTACAATATATCGTTTCACAGGAAAGGATGAAAATTCACTGTGTGGATAAATGGCTGTACAAAACTAAATTAAAAAAAAATAACAAACACATTGAACTGTACCATGGACTTTGCCATGCACATGATAAGTTATTATTGTGTAAAGTTTGAAGGCCATTGGTCTGAGTAATGACACCAGATAGACACATTGACAGTCAGAACACAATTACAAGTCCTCATCCCAGTTGTCTTGTGGGGACTAAAACAGAAGAGAAAAGAAAATAATGTCTAGGATATTTTAATTTTATAATGGACTGACCTTAGTGATGGAGACTTGCTTGGACTGGCCAAGGCTGACATCATACTCACAACATCACTCATACCGGTATGGTTGTCAACCTACAGATGAACAACTCATTGAATTTTTTGGAAAAATGGTATACATGCTTGTAAGTGGAACTTTGCTAAATTGGACATAACTGAATGATTGTTCAGTCAATCCAATACATGTAATTGAAGTACCTTATGTGTTACTGGTGGTGTCATAAAATTGATTCAGATTAATGTTTTTATATCAAGACATTCTTCATGGAATGATGCGAAACTACTTGATCATATCACAACCAAAGTCAGGCCAGGTATTTCTGCAATATTTCTGCCCAATCTGAGAAGCCTTTGCAATCATGTGCATTATGTCTATAAAAACTTGTGTATTTTAGCACACTAATTACTCTGATGGGTGCATTGGTATGAAATGTAGGTAGGTACATTAGAGTGTGGATGTACATCAACATATACAATGTTCTCATAAAATGCTTAAAGGTATAGTATGAACTGTCTGGAGCTAGTATACTCTGTGAAATTCTATATTATTTTTCCCCTGCAGAAGACTAAAGATGTATGAGCCAGTTGAGACTTAGAAAGAGTAACCTACCTGCTTTGTTGGCGATTTTGTCACATCAGCATATGAAAAAAAAATTCAACACTGCATTCTTGTTTTGAGTGATCTGGTGGCATTTCAACGACAGTTGCCTGTTGTTAAAGACAATATATACTTAAAATATGACACTTATATTGGGAAATAAATAAATGACTTGCATGCATTGTCATTTTTACTTCAATGTAACACAATTCTGAAGTGATAGCTTTTGTATGTAATATGAACATGGCAATATGCCAAATGTTTTGTGCATCAAAAACCCAAAGGGGGTCAATTTTTACCCCCAAACTGTCAATTTTTGCTGGGTACTGTCACTTGGGTGAATCTATATGGTACTTGTACTCAAAGTGATAGTCATATGTTAAACATCTACAACACTTACCTTTGCTTTCCCACACAAGGGACAACTGGACAGGGATGGTAAAACATCACTATGACAGTCGGAACATGTCCAGCTTGACATCCTGTTGAGACAATAATGTATGTTTATTATTAAACCTCTTTCTCCCAAGTTAAATAACCCCTGTGAGAAAGAGGATTAACAAATAGCATATACGTAAAAGGCACCTCACACATGGTTTGCTGTAACTGTTTAACAAAAACAACAGGATCTTTTCAGTACCTTTTGGATGCAACTAATTCCAGATTATGCTACATACAATAAATTTGAATTTGAATTTTTGGATTCGGTAAAAGTTTAAGTGTGAGACAATTTATTGGCAATTACACCCCATACAATAAGGGGGGGGGTGCACTTTGACAATATTAATTAAATGATTTTTAAAACAACAGTACATTCCATAGAAAAGCCAATATTAAGAGTCCATTCACTGTCAAGTGCAAATATAAGATTGTTGAATGCAATGGTATTTATAGAGCCAAAGAAAATGAGATACTCTTATCCTGTCTACTTGTTCAAAGAACTTTCACTGGATTTTTGTGGAGCATGTTATTGAACACATTAAGGTTTGGTGCGCCTTTTATTTCTCATCAATAGATTTCAATGAACATTTCTGAAAGGACCAAGGATTGTCAACGAAAATTAGGGTGTCACCATGGAAATTGTTGAGATATCAAATCATTAAAATCAGTGATTTTCATATTCCTATATAGGAAAACAATGGGCTGAATAATTAAGAAATAACATGGCAGAATTTAGTATTTCCCGTGAATAGATTTTGATGAAATTTCCCCAATTGAAGGATCAGTGACTGAAAAGTATATCAATAGAAAAAAATTGGGGGTCAACACCTCATTTTTTTAGATATAGCCAAAAGTTATAAAACCCTAAGACTTTGAAGTGCGCCCTCTGGAGACAAAGATGAGAAATCATGTTTCATATGGCAACATTTACAAGATAAACTCAGATTGTGAAATTCATGATAAATTATGTAACATAACAAAGAGTACAAGTAATTGACATGAATAAAGCCTTCAAATCAAGGTTACTTCAGCTTTTGAATGTTACTTACTTTACCATGAAAATCACAAGGGACATTAGTGAGGGTGTTTTGTTGCATAAAGCCACCATTTTGACTGATCTTGATCGTGCGCATCATAGGTTGCACACTATAATGGGCGCACTAAGCCTTGATACTTTACAACTTGCACAACCAAGTTGATAGGTAGACATGGCATATGTGAGGAAAATTGCTTATTTTGCATCTGTTAAAATAGTGGAGAAACTGAAGGTACAACATTTTTATTTTTTGACATTAACTGGTTGTTTCACTATTGAAGTCATTTATGCTGTTTGGCTTAATTGAATGTACTATATACAGACCTCTGAGCTCAGCACACTCACTCTACTTGTGCAGATTTATGTAAAGATTTCAGGATGACACAGGTAAGGGTAGGCTACCAGGAATTATATTTTACATATTTACGTGTTCAGCCTATATCGCAAACTTTTGTAGAGCTACAATGACTTGACATTTCAATATTTTTCAGTAATCAGAACAACATAAAATAACTTCTCACATGAAAAAATAAAATAACCCAAATAATGTCAAAGATGGCTAATTATTATTGTCTCTTTATGACCCCTCCCCCCCAAAAATTGAGTAAATTGAGAACATCGTTTGCATTATGACACCAGTGTTTAATTGCAAAAACGTAAATATGACTGATGTAAAGCAGACTAAGTCGCCTCAAGGCCCTGAGCACATGGGGCCAGGGCAGCTCTTTGCCCTCCCCCCCCCCCCCCCTAGAAGAAACAAAACACATAGGCGAGAACTGAAGTGTTGAATTGGGTTGAAAAGAATTGAGAATTGTGGGGGTTCTTCGTTATGTGAAGTCTATTTTAAAGTGAATATATTGTAACTCTGTACGCGTGCTAGCGACAATTCAATTTTTTTTTCACAATCACAGGTTGTGCACTCGCACGTGAACTGAGTGCGGGCTGCCTTTCACGTCGGCATGATGAGTTCGATTACTTCATATTGTTTTCTAACAAATTACATCGCGCAAACTAACCTTACCTGGCCTAACCCAACCTTAAGTTATTGCGCGTCCTTTCCCTCTGATGTTACATAAAAGTTAGTAACAATAGTTTTAAAAATTTACTTACAAAAATGACAGAAAGTTAGCGTGGTAGCCAGGCATCGCCATGCTTGCTCAAGTTGTATTCTCTTGTGAAATTTACAGCCCAAGTATTCAACCATTTCTCGACCGCGGAGTGACGTCAGGAGTGGGTGAAACGCATACGAGCGAATGATACAGAAATTGTGTGGAAAAAAGCAGAACTAAAAGTTATGTCATTTATGTATATTGAAACTTTGAATATTGTGTTGGTGGTTGAAAATCCGAACTTCAATTATTTGTTTTTCACGGCGCTGTGACGCAAAAATGACGGAAAAAAACCGCAAGTACCCGGATGGGCCGCGGTCGAGAATGCCCCAACACGACTAAAAAAAGTACATTTAAGTGATATTTGTCTCATAAAAATATGCGCTAAATGTTTCTTTCATTTTAAATAGTGATTTAACATATTCCTTAAATACAAAATCGAATCTTGCTTTGCCAAAATGACGAATGGAATCTTCGCAAATCAAAGCCCTTGCACTGCGAGTTAGTATGGCAGAATTTTGATACATTTTGGATAACAAAAAGGATACAAAATCATACTGAACAAAAGATGACCTGACGCAGTCGAACTTTGGGCAAGGCACACGTAGCGCTAGCGGCGTGCGTGCTGCGAAAACAATGGCCGAATTCACAGGCGCTGGACCTCGACCTTAGCTGGGTAGTCTGCTAAGTAGATCGATTTTCGGATCGATCTATTGATCCCGTAGTCGATATGCCCGCGACTGAGGTTGCAGTGGCGGGCATATCGACTACGGGATCAATAGATCGATCCGAAAATCGATCTACTTAGCAGACTACCCAGCTAAGGAGCGCCTGTGGCCGAATTAGCTGTGATATCGCAGCGGCACTTTATCGAACGCGCTCGGGTCATTGGGGTCATCGCCGATGAACCCAATGACCCGAGCGCGTTCGATACAGCCACAAGCGCCGCTTCGATATCTCAGCTTTGGCCGAATTACTATTTGTATTTTACCTCGTTGGATTTGTGCAGGTGTTTGAAGATTAAAAACCTCAATTCCAAAATGTTATGGCTTTATTTCGAGAGAGATTTGTGAAGTTCACAGCCTCCCCTGACTAAACAGGTACTGTAGTGACTGTGGGAGTACGTGTTCACACTGATATTTTCATGCCGGCCCATGATTTCGCCATGTATCACTACTTTGCAGTTCGACCGTGATTGAAGTCACTTCAAAATATTCCGTTACGTACCTAATCCATTCATTAAACCCAGTAAACCAACTGCTGTGGTCACGGACATTATTTAAATATTAGATTTTATTGAAAAAAAACTTTTGAGGTTGTGGAAATGTTGTCATTTCGTGATTTCGCGATTTCGTAATGTATCTATTTCGTTGTTCATCATAAGCCATGCGTATTTATCGTAGGATACTGTGTGCCTGTACGGAATCCCAACTTATAAAAATGCTCGGTCTCGGGCGCAGAATTTAAGACGTTCGATCTCTCAGACGTCCGTTTTCTGCATTTGGCACTTAGAGTGATGAAAATACACAAGTAAGACAACAAATACACGCAAGTTGATATAATATAAAAGCAATAACCCCCTTCGCAGTCGGGTATACACGAGATTTTGGTACAATTCTATATGTCGCGCATTGTACCAAAATCTCGTGTTCCTGCGGCGGGGGGGGGGGGGGGAATTGCTTAAAGAAACTTGCAAGGTTGAAAACCAGGCAGGTTTCATGATTTCAATTTTACGTTAAATTTAATGACCCGCATCACCTCTGGTACAGGGTAAGGAAAAATTGGATCCAGGTTAGCTTTAATTCTCAAACAGGAAGCTTTCAAATTCTCAACTATTTCATACAGAGGCGGCGATACCTGTACATACAATATATACATTCTACTTAATACACACTGATATGTATGTGCCTGTCTGTCAGTGTCTGTGTCTACCGGTATTTGTATGTATAGAGACACACACCCGCATAGGGACGCACCCTACCCCGCCAACAGATAGCTGTGTTTCCACAGCTTACATGTATAAATTTAGATGCCATGATAACTCATCTCATGATCCGCCTCTCCAACTGCCCATCTGATAATGAGATCACTACTTTAGGATCGACTCATTCGTCTGTGAATTTCTGTAAGAGATTTCCAAGTCCCTACTCCCGTAAAATCCGTTCCATCCATTGAGATTTGAGTGATGTACCCCTCAGGAACTCATGCGTCGAGCAAAGCGAATGAAAGTTTGCACGCTCAAAGAAAGTGTCCGAAGGCATGCGCCCTCTATATAATCATATAATGACTTTAAACATAATAATAAAGACGTTACACATAATAATAATGGCGTGTGCACATAATATATTGACGCTACTAAATAATATATTTACATTACCTTATAATATAATGGCCTTTTCAATTCATATAATGTTGTGCTCTAACAATATATAAGCACTGCTTAATCATATACTGTTATTGACTCGAAATATAAAGGCATTGCCTATTCACATGTAGATGTCACCTAATTATATATTTACGGAACCTTATGATATATTGACACAACCTCATAATATAAAGGCGTCACCTAATCATATATTGACACGACCTAATCATATAAAGGCATTACTAAATCATATATTGATGTCACCTAATTATATAATAACAGCACCTTATGATATATTGATACCACCTTATAATATAAAGGCGTCACCTAATCATATATTGACACGACCTAATCATATAAAGGCATTACTAAATCATATATTGATGTCACCTAATTATATAATAACAGCACCTTATGATATATTGATACCACCTTATAATATAAAGGCGTCACCTAATCATATATTGACACGACCTAATCATATAAAGGCATTACTAAATCATATATTGATGTCACCTAATTATATATTAAGGGCACCTTTTCATATATTGATACTACCTTATAATATAAAGGCGTCACCTAATCATATAAAGGCATTCTAAATCATATATTGATGTCACCTAATTATTATTAATTATATATTAAGGGTACCTTATGACATATTGATACCACCTTATAATATAAAAGCGTCACCTAATCATATATTGACACTACCTAATCATATAAAGGCATTACTAAATCATATATTGATGTCATCTCATCAAATACAGCAAATAAATCTCAGAAGGCAGCTACGGCGTTCCATACAGGTTACATGTGCCCCATCAGAGTTATATCGAATGCTTACAGTGCCCGGAAACTGGCTTAAGAGTGTTGCACGGCGCAGAGAGCCATTCTGCAATGGGACATTTATGATGTCGGTGCCATCGAGGGTGCATCGAACAGTTGCCGCCATTGTAATTTACTGAATATCTCCCGCTTATATAAGACCAGAGCGCCACCCAGCGTTAAGGGGGAGATATGGACATGAACGTGTTTTTAATGAACATACGTAGTGGTTTGATGAACAAACAAATGACCTTAATGAACATAAGCATGAAAGGTTGAATAACAGCATGGTTTGATGAACATGAACGTACAATGTAAGAATATAAACATACAATTTAAGAACACAACCATGATTTTTATGAACATAAACATGGTTTTTATGAACATGAACATACAATTTAAGAACATAAACATGGTTTTTATGAACATGAACATACAATTTAAGAACATGAACATACAATTTAAGAATATAAACGTAAAATATAAGAACATAAACATGGTTTTTATGAACATGAACATACAATTTAAGAACATAAACATCGTTTTTTTAACATAAACATACAATTTAAGAACATAAACATGGTTTTTATAAACATAAACATACAAGTTAAGAATATAAACATACAATTTAAGAACATAAACATGGTTTTTATGAACACAAACATGAAATTTTAGAACACAATCATCAAAACATGGAACACACAAATGTGTTTTTTGAATTTTGCAACACTTGGCTTGCCATAGAGATTCATTCTATGCTGGAGATACAATAATTACGGTGAAAGTGTGTACAGTGTAAGCCTAAGAATGGACCGTCCATTTATTTTGAGTGTCGCACATATGGACGTCTTGATTGTGCTCTGGCGCAATGAGGAACAAGTAAAGCGGAATTAGCTATTTTGCTACAGTTGGATTGACTCGAGTCGACTTAGACTGATATAGCCAAAAGTTCACTGATGCGTAAAAATTGAGTCAGTTTAAGAGCTTGCCTTTGGAATATGACTCTACAAACTGCTAATAACAGGTACCGTACTGTTGAAATCTGCGAGCAGAACTGCACAATACATGTCTATTTTTTTCTGCGCCCACATTGTGATAGGTGGGGGGACTTGAAATATTTTGATGATATAGAGGGGAGATTTGAAATTTTTGAGGTATTGAGGGAGGGAATCTGAAAAAAAGATTTTACTCACGATTCCTCCGGTCCCCCCTAATCCTTATTTGTGAACGCAGCCTAATGATAATCGATAAAGTTTACGTCTTTTTGCAGACCGTGTAATGTACGTATGAAAGTACGCGCACTTTAGCATGGAATCACTTTTGTATTCCACAGTCTGAAACCGAAAATCACATCAGCATTCGTTTACATTGTAGCGGCGAAAATTAAGTGGTTTCCGACAGCCTATGCCTGGCAGTCAATTGATCAGCAGATTGTCATATTTCCGAATTAATGTTACTGATGGTGAAATTGCAAAATTATATTATTCTTTTATCAATATTTGACACGAACACAGGCCAGCCTCCATCTGCAGATTCGTACATAATATTTTGCACTATATTTATGGGAGGAAATATTTCAGAAGGGAATAATTCAAAATGAACACGCCCCCTATGGTTGGGTACAAAAACGATGTTCTACCAAGACTACAAAAGTGTGGCACTCATGTCAATTTTCTGCAATAATACATTTACAATTTATTGCAGTAAAACTGCAGTAAAAAAACGTTCACTGATGTTTATTTACAACTCTTGTAGTTTTTTAGCTACTATAGACAACAGTCTATAGAAGCTATTGGGATGGGTATCCGTCCGGCGTCCGTCGTCAGTCTGTGTGTATGTATGTATGTATGTATGTATGTATTTATGTATGTCCGTTTGTGAGGCGTCCGTCCACTCAAATATCTTGAGAACCGCAGTACTTACTGATTTGATATTTGTTGTGTAGATGTAAAATATGATTATGAGAAACTGATTTTTTTAATTTTTTGATATTGTTAAAAATATGCAAATTAGCACCAAAAAGGCGTTATTGGTAAAAAATCTTCTTCTTCATAATCGCTGGTCAGACAGCTTTGTTATTTGGTATACAGGTCCCTAGGGATAACCAAACAGAGATTTGTTCAAATTGTGATGAAATATGCAAATCTGTATTTTTAAGGAATTTTTTTTGTCATTTTGGGTCAAAACTTTATTTCATCAAAACCGCTCGTCTGACAGCTTTGATATTTAGTATACAGGTTCCTACAGATGAACTAAATATGATATATTGAATACATGATGAAATCTGTAATTTTGTATTTTTGGTGCAATTTTTGCCATTTTTGGTCAAAAAATGTGTTTCTCAAAAACTACTTGTCTAATGCCTTTGATATTTGGTATACAGGTTCCTAGGGGTTGTCTTAGTGTGATATATTGAAATTTGATGAAATCTTCAAATTTTGTATTTTGGGGTCATTTTTTGCCATTTTTGGTCAAAATATTTGTTTCTCAATAGTTACTCATCTGATAGCTTTGATATTTGGTATACAGGTACCTAGGCTTTATCTTAATGTAATATATTGAAATTATGATGAAATTTTCAATTCTGTATTTTTGCAGCTAATTTTGCCATTTTTGGTCAGGCTATCCTGAAATGAGCTATCAAAGATATCCACCTTCTTCATCAATACATGTGTCACAAAAAAGTTATTCTCTGCATAACACAGCAGAGCTCTGTCAACTGTTTGGGTCGCTTGTTTTTTTAAAATGCTGGTCAGACAGCTTGAACATTTGGTTTACAGGTCTCTTGGATGACCTTAGTGAGATAATTTCATACAGTCAGGAAATACTTAATTTTGTATCCATGTCTATAGTAGCTTCAGGGACTTTGGCACTATGTTTAGTTTTCTTAGACTCTGACAGACAAGTATACCACATACCGTTGGTATATTTGATTACAGAGTGATAAATTTCTCAAACAAATTGATATACGAGTGAGCCTTAATCATTGAATAAGAACTGAATTGCTGAGTGTAATTGTGATGATAGTAAAGTGAATCTGACAGAGATCACCCTAGGAACATTCAAGCAAAGTTTAAGAGACAGGTTGTATTTGAGTTTGTTTTGTTTTGTTTTTACAAAAAATTAAAAATTTTGAAAATGCTTCAAAATACAAGTCAAATTTCTTATCCATATAATCTATAAATGCATTGACATTGTCAGTTTTAAGGTTTATATTGGAAAATTCTTTTCAAAGCTGTCGGATTTTCCCATCATTTTATATTACAATTTCACACAGTTTTATCTTTTCCAACTAAGAGATTGCTCTGTATACCCAGGTTCTCAACCTAGTATTACTGCTCATCGTCTTCCTTCGAGAAATAACTAGCGAGAGGACGTCGGGATACAGAAATATAGTGGCTCTAAGTCTTTAAAATAACACCGTTTATTTTTTATACATGGATGTTACATTTTGCCGTGTGTTGTAGTTTCTTTCTCCTTGCTTCTCCCATCTATGCTTTCTCTGTATTTGTAAACATGCCTCTCTTTACAGCGGTTATTTGCATACAATGGCAATGTAAAATCGTCATATCATCCTTTATACATGTGGATATCAGAGAGGTTAAGATTGCATACGTGAGCGGAACGTATACGGATATCTCATCACTCAGTCTCTTCGATCTCTTATCATATTGAAAATGATAAGAGAGCGCAGAGAGTGATGAAGTACTCATCGCTTCACGTTAATGCTGATGATGTCACGCGTTCTCTTGTCGCTTGACAGTCGTTTTCAACAGGCAGGAATATTTTCATAGGCCGATTGTCACGCTCGTTTGTTATATACTTAATCACTGACAGGGATTTCTCCTTTTCTGACTTGATGTTCACTCTTTTAATAAGTCTAGCGTCCTCTTGTAGCTACTATAAAAGCATAAATTTGAAATGTATAAGCGAAGCAACTTGGGAAATCCCCCGCTAGCTGATGAAAGCTGTCAATTACCGGCTGTACATTGTTTGGACGTCTGGTGACGGCGTCAGCAATAAAAGCATTTTGCTCAATGTCATAGCCGTATTTAAATTCACGTTACACAATTTATGTTTCATAAGTCTCCCAGTGAAGTTTGTGTGTTTCAAAATCAGCAAAAAGTGTGTTTTCCTGTTAGCATTCGTGTCTCCGATTGCGATTTACAAAGCGTATATCTGATGATCAAATGCCACATCGGTCATGGCCCAGATATTATGATTATAAGCGTCGGTATGCAGCGAATATTACAGTAATTTATGCTTCTTGGTTGAACACACTTTGCAAAACTGTAACTTACAAATTAATAGTAATGGCATCAAGTTGTTATTTCAGCGTATCTGCAACAGGCATATGGATGTTGTATGTACCATCAGGCATTATTTAATAATGTTAGTGGCCTGTCGTGTTTAGTCTCACAGTGTATACTTCGATATGTAGTTTCGTTACTGAACTCTGGCTGTAATGATTGATTTTTGATTGAATGTTTATTCGATTGGTGATAACGGTTAATTTTTGATAACTGCTCATGTTCATGGGAGCATGGAAGACATTTGAAAATGTAATACTGAAAATTAAATGAAGTCAACATGAAATATAAAACTATTTTTGTTTATTTACAAAAGATTTTAATTGACATTTCATGATTTTTACTTTACTTTAATATCCCAGTATCATTTCTATATTGACCTACTTGCAGACCTACACAGCCGGTAGTTGTCAGCTGACAGCTGGCCGAGGGTTTTCCTCAGTGGCTTTGATTTCAAATTCGCTGTGGCCACACGCGGACCACACGGTAGTTTTCCTTTCGTTTTGCATTGATGCTTTTGATTTTATCGATTAGCGTCTGATTTTGAGACATTTTAGGCAATAAAAAGTTGCACTGAACGGAACAAAAGAACCCCCAGCAGTGACATCACAGAAGACTCACAGAAACTACATTGTCGTTTGTTTTACTACCATGGCTTTGTACGATTGTTCAAACTCAAACTGAAATTTCAGTAATTTGAAGTTTTATCATTGTGTTCAACGAAAAATCCTCAATACAATGCGACTGTGTTAGCAGGCAAATCGTAATGTAGACTTGCTCCAGTCTATCAAAGAGGTATATAAAATATAAAAACAGAGTATAGAAGGAATAAACTTCACCAGACATTCACGTCAGTGGTAGGTTGCTAAGCAGATCGTGGGATGTACGCGATGGTCCACAGACTTGTAAACCTTGCTAGGCCAGCCAGAAACTGCTGCCGAGAAAAGCCACGCGACGCGAACCAGTCTAGTCTTAAAGGTATACTGTCACCTGTTCCAATTTTGCCACAGTTACCATGGAAAGAGAAAAATTTAACCAATTACAGATTTTAAGCGGGGGTCGCTCTTTAAAAACAGCGCCCTCACACGGGCATGTTGAATACCAAAGAACGCCCTTTGACCATATATGGGCATATTTAGATTACAGGTGACTGTATACCTTTAATCGGAATCTGTGCAAACACAGGGCCCGGCAAGAATTATTAGTGTAGGAGTTATGAATATGATCAATAAATGTCTTGTATTAAACTTCTTTTCATTATACAAGCCTTACCTGTGTCTGGTGTGTGCCTATTACTTTACCCTAGCCCAGCGTACAGGTCTGTGTGTTCCCGTCGCTATACGGCCTCCACCACAGCCCTGCAACGGTCTATGGAGATAGATGGCAATCTGCGGTCCGGATCCGGACCGCAACGAAAAAACAATCTTTTGGCCGAAATTCTACTCTATCGGGGCAAATCCTTTCCCTGCATACCTTTACCCACTAACCGACCCCAGAAAAGATGCGATTAACTTCTCCTAACGTCCGAAACCGCTCGTTTTCTGAAACATAACGTACTCGACAAGTTGTTACCCATGGAGACCTCCATTTTGAATCTCGCCAGTTATCTCTATGGACCATTGCAGGGCTGTGGTGGAGGCCGTATAGCGACGGGAACACACAGACCTGTACGCTGGGCTAACTTTACCCTAGCTTAGTAGCTATCTGTGTATAGTGTTTCAAAGAAAACAGTCTATATCTGTTAATTGCCCTCCCTAATTCCCTTCATTAATTTGTTCTGCCGATCACTGACGCGGGGGCTTATCGCCCTGACCAAATACCTCGTTAGCAGCTCATAAGGTAGTAGACGGACTACCTTATGAGCTGCTAACGAGGTATTTGGTAAGGGCGATAAGCCCCCGCGTCAGTGATCGGCAGAACAAATTAATGAAGGGGATTAGGGAGGGCAATTAACAGATATAAACTGTTTTCTTTGAAATACTATACAGGGATAGCTAGCGTAAAGTAATAGGCACACACTAGACACAGGTAAGGCTTGTATAATGAAAAATAGTTTAATACAAGACATTTATTGATCATATTCATAACTTCTACACTAATAATTCTTGCCAGGCCCTGTGGTGCAAATCGTTATGGAACGCGTGAACCATTCTGTGTTGCGTTCTCGCTACGGGTGCACTCTCAACCTATCAATTATGCGTGAACAAAGATTCCTACCCTTTCACACTGCTTTCACCATCATGTTGTGGTTTTATTTTTGAGTTGTTGACTAATTGCTCACCAGGCGAAAGTTGACAAAGTGTAGTGGGCGGAAAGTGAAAACTAATAACCTCTGTAACACTCCAAGTGACTGACGGGCATCGTGTAGTGTTACATCTGTCAGTTTCACGTGCATGCCGCCATCATTAACATGACTATTTTTACTAATGTATAAACCAACGTAAAATGATAACTAAACACATGTATATGGTTTCACTTTCTCATAATCAGCAGGTTGGCTGCCCGTGCTTGTAGAGAGTCTCCTCGATATACCTTAAAATACCTCTTTCAGGTTATTGCTACTGCTATCCCACACACGTTTTCATTATCCTAAATTCTACTTTTGCGCCCCTCTTTTATGCCGTCGATATCTCACCTGTCGACGGCCCTATTTGTTTTACCGCCCGTGTACATCACGCCAGAAAAACGAACACTGGCCATGTCAAACCCTTATTGTGTAAAAATTTGCGTCATTAATATGAGGACGTTAGCCTGTTGAATAGCAGGAAAAGTACCTTGAACACGCTTGGAACTAATTTGGGATAATTCGATGATGAAGTAATGTCGATTTCACCTACAAATATAATATCATCTGCTTTTCTTTTTCTGTTACACATTTGTTTTTATGAGTAATTTGCAATATTGAAACATTCAGCTATAAGACACCTAAGATAATTGAGAAATTTGAAAAAAATGAAAATCCAATTATCACAAATAAGTTCCAATCGTGTTCTTGACAGACAGTCGAGGTATTGACACAGAGGCTCCTCTGGCTGTTCAAGACATTTAACAGTATATTTGTGTTCTCTAGAATTACAAATTTGAAGTATTACTCCTACTGTCAAACAGAGAAACTGTTAAGAGGACTGGAAAATGATGACTTGACAGTTGTTGCTATTAGTGTACGTCAGTCAGGAAAACGAGGTCGACAACGTTCCAACGACATCGGTAACTCGGACATCATAGACGAAAACCGAAACTGCTATCCCCATTCCCAAGGATAGATCTTCCTATCCACGTTTAACTTTAAATTATATAGGTATTAGGTATAGTTCATTTTTGAAATGTACATTATTAAAATATTTATAAGCTACCGAACTTTAGCGCAGGAACGAAATGGGTTTAGGAAAGACAAACGTGCCAAAATCATATTTATATTAAACAGCCATTATTCGTAAAATTTACCTACATTCGTTTCATTTCTCGATTCACGCAAAGCGTTTTATTTTGAGGACAGGGGCACCCTATTTTATAAAATATTGATTAATTTGATTGATGGGAAAATGTACATCGTCAATCAAGGTAATTTATAAGGCCAACTTTATTTTCTTTATTTATTAATGATCCTGTTAAAGATGTGCAATCTCTTGACCGTGGGATTAATATTGGGCATCAAACTATTCTATGCTTCTTTTGTGGACGGTCAGGCCTAAACGGAATTCGAGCAGCCGTAAATCGACATCTCATCTTACCACTGTTCCATAAAATTGTCAGTATAATGCAGGACAGAGATTTCAATATAATGCAGGACAGAGATTTCAACTCGTCAAATAACTTACATAGGCGATTTTGAAACGTGATATCCACAGGATTGGATCGCGTTGAGCATAAAGTACCGACATGCAAGGCAGACCTGCAAAAACTTTCATCTAGCGGGTGCTCAGTAGCAATACCCGTACAGCTACGCTTATTTCTGGAGAAAAGTGAGGTTTGACCTTACATTTCACTTTGGGCGGCGTGGTCGCCAGGGATTACAAAATGAAAGACTCGTTCTGAGTTAAGCCGACGAATTTGATAAGAAGTTCATTGAATACGAGATTTTTGAAACAAACCAAAAAATCTCCCCTGTAATAATTTATGCATCCAAAGCTAAAATGTGCCCCATCGACAATGACCGAAGCCCGGTTGCCATATTTTGAATTATGAACAAGTTACGTCCTTCTATAGTATTTGCTTGTTTCAGCGACCGAAAATTAATTTCGTCATGGATGACCCAGTCTGGTTAGGCAATGTCCCAACTTGGGTCAACAAATTTGGCGAAATGATGAAAGATATTTCAAACAGGAGGCTGCATTGTCCCGCATCTATACAAATCATTGTCTGACAGCGACGGTATAGGCACGGTTTCAGACTCGGCGGAAGTAGAGAGGCGACACATCATGTATTATATATCCTGTCATAAAAACGAGGCAAGTTCACAAATAATGGGATTGTAAATGACAATGTATACATAGATAGTGACCAAGACTTGCTTTTACCTATCTACTTACCTACCTACCTACCTACCCACCTACCTACCTACTTAACTACCCACCTACCCACCTACCTACCTGTACACCTACCTGCACACCTAAACACTACAGTAACTAAAAACACACCTACACACAGCAGTCATTCTCAAAGCCTTTCTCAAAATTTGTCAGATGTACTCTGCCCTGGCCAGTTATCATTCTTTGAATTTTACATGGTCAAGTCTGATTCTACGAAAAGCAGCCGTGGAGCCGTCTGCATGTCAATTTGCATAAGGGAGCTTTCAGTAATTACAGGGGGTGGGCCGGGGAATTTCGCGAACACCTGTACCGTAAAATGTGACCCTCCTCCCCAAAACCCCCCTATCCTCAGTCTAAAATGTGACCCTCCCTCTTGTCCGACATTCTAAAACTTGACCCTCCCCCCACCACTGCGGTATTCTCCCCAGGAATAACTCAAACAGTATCAGCTAATTTACATAACAATTGGTTCAATTGTTATGTTAGGGACAAATTACAGAGGGGAGGGCTGGTGTTTTTGGAGGGACAGTCAAATTATCACGCAAGAATTTTTGAAGAGATATGGTATTTCATACATTTTAGGGAGGGTCACCATATTTTATGCAACTATAAGAAGGCAAGATGTGGCTGATTTAGTGCTTCATCCAAAAATATCAAATCATAATACATGGAGTCTATCAGGCAAATTATTGACAATTTACCCCCACAAAACATGCTATATCTGTATTTTATATATGTTTGATAATGTATTAAATGTACTTTGCTTGAATAGGGAAGTAAAATGAACATTTGTGTACAAGAAATTGATTTCTGAATTTCATCTAAAAAGTTGGTTCACTATCCATAGTGTCTATGATGAAATTATGAATAGTTTTTTTTGCAATACAAAAATAGGTAAATCTTTGCATTTGTGTACTCTTGATTATTGATATTAATTTTCTTGATTAGACTAGAGTGGTTACAAGTTTATGGTTGTGTAAGAAATTTGATTTTGGAATTTCACTGAAATGTCGATTCACTATGCATTGCGGTCTATGGTGAAACTATGAATAATTTTTTTAGTACAAAATTAGATAAATCTGTTCATTTATGTATGCTTGATTATTTAGATTATTGTTCTTGATTAGACTAGAGTGGTTACAAGTCCATGATTGTGCAAGAAATATGATTCTGGAATTTCACCAAAATGTCCTTACACTATGCATTGGGGTCTATGATGAAACTATGAATAATTTTTTTTCAGTACAAAATTAGATAAATATGTGCATTTATGTATGGTTGATTATTTAGATTATTGTTCTTGATTAGACTAGAGTGGTTACAAGTCTATGGTTGTGTAAGAAATTTGATTTTGGAATTTCACCAAAATGTCAATTCACAATGCATGGCGGTCTATAAGTGTGTGCGTATTTTGTTGGTGATTTCCTTTTCAAGAAATATCACACGGACAATCAAATGTTTGGCTATAATATCAGCTTCTGTCAAAAGTGACCCTCCCCCCCAGATAGGTTTTAAAAAAGTGACCCTCCCCCTTGAACTGTTTTTTTTAAAGGTGACCCTCCCCCCAATTCCCCCGGCCCACCCCCTGTTATTACTGAAGGCTCCCTAATGACTCTAATAGCTAAGCAGTGAACTTGTGAAGGGGCCGCGGCTCCACCATGCCACATCGGGTATTAAATTATGTTAGGAGTTGCAAATGCAAGTTTGCTACAGTCTATTATGGGCTGGGAGGGGTACATTATTGCTGTTTTTTTATAGTTTTGGCAATGCAAGTGAATTATGGATGCAGAAAACGAATAAAAAGGAAATTTAAACCGAGTTTGAGGTCATTGAGCATCGTCAGGCATGATAGGCCCTGAATCTGTATAGGTGTACAATTTACAATTACACGAACTCCACACTGCACTGCACTGAACACTCAGATCCAACACAAAAAAAATGAGCAGTACTTTCACGATTCGATTTGGAAAGAAAAAACGATGTATTTTAGAAGGAAATGAAAAGGCATTGCATCCCTACCGCCTATATCGAACTTAAAACATCAACTTTCATATCATGCTATTCAAAAAGCTGAAACACGGTGAAATGCCAGGCATAAAGAAAACGGAATGTTCATGCATCGATAGCAAGGTGCTGCATGGTATCAGCTGATCGATACGACGCTAGTAATACAGCATTCAATTGCAAACAATATCAACGGAGTTCAACAATGTTATTAATATGTGTAAAATTCATTTATAATCTTGTCTATAAATTTAATTTTCGATGGCTTCTTGAGATGAGCTGTTGTATTTTGGCGAACGGGAAAACTCGATGTAAACGGGTGCTTGATAGGTACAGTTGACAAACATACCGGACGGTCTCTGTCGCGAACAAGGTAAATCACAGGCAATGAGAAAAAACCGACGAATGAAAGCCATCGCCGATTTCAGTCGGTATATCAGAACTACGTTACCGAGACGTTTAATAGATCTGCGGAGAACCCACAGCCGTCATGATTGTTGGTCGTAGCTGACCTCAGACCGAGACTTTGAATGACTCCGGAGTCATTTCCGTAGACGTTACCGGTCTTGAGGTTGATGACAGCTGCCGTTATTGGTCCGTTGATGACTGGTTCGAGTAGCTTTTCGCTTGCGCATGACTATTAGAGTAAATGTGAGTTACTTTAGAAAGTAGACGCAAATTTTGCAAGGCTGCATTTACAAATACTTGAGGGGGCTGGAGGAAATCAAGAAGGGAGTTGGAAGTTCGAGAGTAGTATAGAGAGAGTTCGAACTGTTTGCACAAAGTGTTAGATCTGACAATAGTTTGGTTTCCCTTTTTTACCTTTTCAGATTCCACTGGCTGGTATGAAATCTTTAGGTTGGAATCTTTAGAAGCCACTACTAAACCACAACCGATGCAAGTGTCAGTATGAGTTGATATGAAGATTTCGAAAACAAGACGTGGTTAAGTGTCGCTTTCTCGTGACGTAACTTTCGTAGAAATGGAAGAGAGCCAAGCCGAGGACAGCAATCGATCCAAGTGCATCATCGGATATTGTTACCAAGGTAGGAAATAAACCCAACCACTGCTATCTCAGTTCGTTTTTTCTATAAAATGTTTTAATTACGGAGACATAGCGTAGCATTCAGGATGACAACGTTTCCAATTTCCAAGACATTCTATGATTGAGCCTTTCTGTTTGAAAGGGGGGGGGGAGGGGCTGTCTGTCGCGTGTAAATTCTGTTTGCCTATACTTGTGCATTAGACGAAGTTAGCTGAAACTATTATTCGGGACAGTACAGTGTCTAGTCTTCATTGTGTATTTCGAGCTTACGTCACCAATCATAAAGTGAACCAGCGGCATCAGTAACTTTTGAGGGTTTCATTTGTACTTTTTATACAAAATTGGATTTCTTCATAAACATAACGGAGTTTAGCCTACCTCTTCTGTGCCCATAACCGCCAAATAATGCAGATGTCTAACGAACGACTTACAGACTACATGTTGCATGTTTAAGAATTGCGAAAAATTCCAAACTACGAAATTTGCAGACGCTAAAAAGAAGAGGTTTTGTTTTTACGCCCGTCGTCCGAGATTAGTCCGTCTGTCGATGTGAGCTTTTTTGCGCTTGATCGAAAAAAAATAAACCAGTAAAATTACAGTGCAGTACGTGTGGCAGAAAAATAATATCTTGGCGATCTCATACCATGCTGTAAAGTTCGGAACAGTTACTTCAAGTCATCATAAGGCCATGTTTCAGAATTAATGATGCATGTAAACATTCCTTTTCATCTCTGTATTTGAATCCTGTGAACTAAAGAAGACAAAATTAAAATAAAAACAACTTCAATGCATCGTTTTTGCAAGTGATGTAGGATGACAACGTCTCCACTTTATGATTGGTGACGTAAACCCATCATTTTTCCTCAAACACTCAATCAAATGTTGATGAGCACTAAAATTGATCTTGAAGACTATGTACTCAATTTCATTCCCATCCAATCTGCTATTCCTGTGATAGACTATCAGCGCACAAAAGGTGCACAGAACGATGCACAAATATACCCTCAGCGGTAAAGTATTTGCTTCCATATGAACACGCCGGCAACGCGGGCGAACAAAACACAACATTGAAGTGTCAGATTTGAAAAGGTGACCAAACGAGGATATATAATTTTTCGACTTACAAGATTTGAAATATTTCCGAATGAGCAGAACATACCCTTTCTAGAATCTCACGCAAAGACTGAGAAGTTTTCTCTTTGCAGCAGTTTTCTCTTTAGGCCTAATACTCCCAACAACAGATCTGATTGGGCATTTGGTATATCTAATCTCCGCATTATTCGTGCTGACAGACAGATTAAAAATTGTCATTTTCACTTGGAATAATATGTAGTTTTCCATTTCATTTCTACTAATATCAATGTATTCTACTAGACATTAATGCCATGCTGGCTTACACAACGGTATGATGCTGGGAGCGAGTTCTCGATGAGCGACAACTTTGTCAATTCGTTTGTTTTTGTTTACTTTCTTTCAAGGGTATCGACAGAGTCGACCGTCGCCTCAAAGATCTTTGTCGAAAGTACAGGTCGACTTTGTTATATCCCCTGTACGCTATACTGCTGACAGCCTATGTTGTGTACTCGCTGTGAGCAGGGACTTCAACAGGGCTATGGCATTAGTGGCTTTGACAATATTTACCATGAGTATTGGTTGTGTATAAATCAGTTGTCAAACACTTTGGGCAAACATTACATGTATAAAGAGGTACTATAAAAATGAAGTATCCATCTCCCCATGTGTCAGTCACACCGAGTGTGACAGTCACTAATTTCTGTGTGACAGTCACATCGACGTTGAAACCACGATGTAGTTTGACGCACTTCTCGAAAGTGATTTCCTCATGTCAAAGAAATGTATCAGATTATTGATGTTCGCGGTAAATTTGAAGTCCATATACTCAAACAGAGTGTAACCTTACGCATCGCTAATATTTTACATATCACAACTGCTGTAGAAACTAACGTGTGTTGTAATATGTCTTTCTTTCACCAGGTTCAGTGGTGAGCTGTATGTTGGGGCATTGTTTTGCAATTTCTGTTCGGTGTCCTGATTCTTGGCTGCTGGCTTCGCGAGTTTCCGTTGGCTAGGCGATAAAGTCTACTTTTCTCTTTTTCTCGTTTACGCTGATCGTGGAGCTGAATTTGTCTTCAGTGCGTCACTTTAAGTTAATTTCTTTGTTTTCAAGGTACCGAGCGATTCGTTTTCGATATGATGAAAAGATTCAGGAGCATAATTTTCAAAGTAGGTTTATGCATTTACGAGAGGACAGACTTTAAAATGTTACCATGGTATTTCTGTTCCGCTAATTCTGGCCTCGCAAGTAAAAAGCCTTGTCGTCTCTGCGAATTTGTATGTATTACAAATGGAGTCACACCGAAGCAAGTTTGTTTAAACTTTGACAAGGTTAAGGCGACGCTATATTAGAAGCGTTTTCTCCAGTATTTCTTTAACCGCATCATGCTTTTACTGTTTTGTTTAATTTGACCCAAAGATTAATTTCAATACTTGAGGACAGTACGTACGCTAGATAAGGCAAATAGACAAGTTTGGATATATGTGTGCGCCCTCTATACATTCAGCGTTTTAAACTCTTCTCACATTGTCTTCTTGTCGATAATATTCTTCAGCTACATTCTGGCTATGCCCTATTACCCCGGAGTAATGCGGTGGATTACACAGACATTTTAATTTTGCGGTTGTAATGCAGCACACCGTTGGAACGTCAGGAGCGGAGTCACTCTGCGCAGCCGCAAACATCTTCTCTGGATTGGTAAGCCTTGACAAAGGTGTTGCACATCTTGCCACTCTCCAAGTATAAGTGTCACTCTAGTATAATTAGGATTGACGGCCTCAACATGTTATTTCGCATTACTAATAAGGCTCATGAGTGCTTTCCTTTTGTATCACTATGCGGTGCTTCCGCTTTTGCCCAAATTGATAGAAATCAGGCTAAAAGATATTCTTCTGTGTCATTCTATAACTATTGATGCAGCTGCAGTCATCGTGTATGACAAAAATATTCAAATCAGTCTTTTTTTCCGTCAAAATGTTTTTATTCGTCCGTTTTCGCTAAGTAGATGCAGTAGTGTTAGTCTTGTTATAGCGTTACCCGCTGATTTTTGGCTTTCCCTTTGCCCATAAACAAACGTTAATGGTCAGGGCGTCGCCCGTGATTTCACAGGCCACCCAGACAGTATTAATGAGTTTATTATTGAGTTTTTCTCACTGTTTTTTCTAGCAGTTCCTCTCCTTTTCTTCATCACAGTCCCTCTATGGATATGGGGACTGTCTTTATGCTCTGACTGATCGGAGTAAATAAAATAAACGGTTATATAATCCAACCTAGCCTCTTAACTCACCCATTACAAGTTTATCTCTCATATACACATCTTGTAATTAATTAGTCAACACAACTAATTATGCTAATCCGTGGACTTATCAAGAGTTGGTCAACATTGCAAAGATAGAGATGTAAATAAAAAAGAATTTAGTAACCTTTCCTATTTCGCGATGTTGACCAACCCGTAAAATCTCTGATAAGTCCACGGATTAGCATAATTAGTTGTGTTGACTAATTAATTACAACATGTGTGTGAACGTCTTGTAATGGGGTGTAAAATAAATAAAAGTCACAGAGGCTAGATTAGGTTATATAACCATTTATTTTATTTACTCTGATCAGTCAGAGCATGAAGAAAAGGAGAGAAATGATAGAGAAAACTGTGAGAAAAACTCAGTAATAATATTTGGGCCGCCTGTGGGTATTTCTAAACCATGACGCAGGTATTCGGTTGGTTCATTTGATACACTTAAAACGTAACACTTGCTTCATGATCTATTCATAACAAGTAGGGTTACCGGTGAACACGTGCAAAAAGATACCAACAAATCCGATATTGTTGAAATAACACTTATCGTTTACACTCGTGTAATTAAAAAAGCTGGTATATATATATATATATAAACAAATCTCGACCTTTATCTCAGTGAGACTGTGTACAAGTTAAAAATATAAATAAACAATAGATCTACCTATGCTTTTGCACTTTTCACTTGTGACCCTTGAAAATTTCCGTACCTGGACATTTTGATAAAATTTCGTCTTCCTAAGACACAAGACCAACAAAATGTTTATAGATCCTAACAGTAGTATACAAAATAGGGATTCTGGCGCACATCTCCCTTTCAAAACCTCCATGTCACTCAGGAGGCTCACAACATGTAACCACGCAAAAACACGAAACTCTCGCCAAAAATGGGGACAAAGAGAAGGTTAAATTTACTAAACTCGGGGCACACTATTGTGAGAACACCCTCCCTTTACTGCCTAAGCCCTCACGATCGCATTATTTGTAAAATATCAGTTGAATGTGATAAATCCTCATAGATCCGAGAGAAATATCTTGGAGGCAGCAACCAATGGTGCATCAGATGGTCTTAAAGTCTGTGTCAACGTAACAGGACATTTGATTGAAATCATTTCTGCGTTGGCTTTCATTGATGAAGTTTTGTCTTGGATTGGTGGAAGAGTCGATCACCCAGGGCTGACCTTACGGTGAGATGTAAACCCGTTGAGTTCTTAAACTTTTAGAATTGTACTCACAGATACTTAGTAACCTTTTTGTCCAAATTAAACTCACCAGATATGAACTGAAAATGCTCACGTGTTTCAGCACATATTGATGTTGTATGTGAATTTGAACTTTTGCCACATTTTTGCAACTTTATTGAAAGTATTACGATCAACATACTGAACAATATTCATCACAGATTAATTACAAGGACATTAAGTATATAAATATGTAATTGGCTGAAATTTTAGTCAGCCTGGCAGAAAGTTTTGTCAGCTTTGGTCGTCAATCTAGAAATATAGCCCATATTAGGAAAATTCATTAAATATGCAAATTAGGCATTGGCTGAAGTAAAAATGCTTAATGACTTTCAGTAATGTTAAATCATAGTATCTTATATATATATATATATATATATATATATATATATATATATATATATATATATATATATATATATATATATATATATATATATATATATATATATATATATATATATATATATATATATATATATATGCCAAAAGATGAATACCAGAGAGCTTAAGCTTGAAATTGTGTAGTAATTTCGGTTCATATCGAGCGCCTGAACACGCTGTCAGAGTCGGCCCATACGATTTTGAACGACTTACTTCCCATTCCACCTTTATAATGTTATCTCCATAGACATAGAGAGAGTAGTATGGGTGTTTGGCAAACATTGATTAAAACAAACAAAACAAACAGACAAACATTGATTAAAACCTACAGCAAGGTAAAATTATTTTTTACTAAATGGACTCGATAAGAATACATGTGCGCACTTTATCAGTTTTCAAGTTTAGTACACTTTAATCCAGCTGCCTTTACTTGTAATAATGAAATGATTAAGGGACATTTTATCTTGGCAAGATTCTTCACTCTCTTAGTATTCATTGTGGAAAGCATTATTTGATGTTCAGAGTTTTCACCGGCCCTTGATTCTGCTCTGCTCTGCCAACTTCTTACAGGTACACCCCGAAGTCATAGCAACCTACGCCCTGTGTGGTTTCGCCAATGTTGGTGCAGCTGTCATCTATAGGAGGACTGTCGCCTTTGTTACCGCCTCATCGAAAGGGCAAGAAGGCCATTTTATCTCTTAAATCTTTTTTGTTGGCTGGGTCGTTGGCTTGCCTTATGACGGCTTGTGTGGGTGGTAAGCTTAGCTTATTATGTTCCGCATGCATTCGATATTTTCCGAGAGTTCCTCAACATAAAAAAGCCTAAACAACAACAACAACAACAACAACAACAACAACAACAACAACAACAATAATAATTACCTCCTGGTCCACAAACACAACAACGATAACAATCGGTATCGAACAAGTGCAGGCTTATTTGAGAGAATTAGATTAGAAGAAATGTTGGCGTTATTTACAAAATTAAGCCCATTACCTGATTTACCGGTAATTTGTAATATGACGACTTTCAGATATAGGGCACCTAAAACGTTTGATAAATTTCTACAATTAAAATGATCCTATTGCCCGATTAGTTCAAATCGTGTTACATTTTAAAGCAGTGCATTTGTCCAATCACATGATTAAGATATGCTTGATAAAAAATATGGTTGTCTTGTTTTCAAACAAATTCTCTCTTTTTGTTTTGATCTGTCTTTTACAGTTGTTGCAAGATTTACGAACATGGAGCTCTCCTCTACTCTCTGTGACTTTATAACGGTCCTTTAACATTTCACGTTTCATTTTCATATTTCCTTGAAATGCTAGACTTGCGATTCTCGTTGTTAATCAACAGCATGCATCTTCTAATTGTAATTATAGCTCCATCAAATATTTACTCTGATCTCTTAAAGTTGTACACTTGACCGCCTTCATCTATTCCACGCCTGGCTTTATAGCTGTTGGTAAAGTTTCAGAGATTTAGGGGATACAAGTCCAGTACAGTACTGTAAAAATATTGTTTTTAATAGTTTTTACAGGGATTTTATTTTCCTGGTTTGATGCTTTTATTTAACTTCCCCGTTTCTTCACGTTTTTATTGGAGTTTAAATTTACTGATTCGTCAGTCTAACAATTTAGGATAATTTGGTAGTGTAAAAATGTTGGTTTCATATGCAAATGTGAGCTCTTTCTGCTTTACTTTTTTCAATACACTTGCTTTCATGGGAAATTTGTAATATTGCAACCTTCAGCTATGAAACACTCAACAATTATGATAAATCTTAATGGTATTTCACACAGTCACCCGTTCTTTTCCTCTCAACGGCTTGATAAATAGGCTGCAGTAACATTTTATGCGATCTCATTGCAATAACCAAAACTCCTCCATGATAATGTTATAGATTGTCTTTAAGGTCGCCCACTTGAAATATTAATGGAATATCCTGAACAGATTTTAGCGATACAAAACAAGTCGATCTCTCACAGGAAGAGGCGCAACTTCGAGGACAATCGGTCATAATTTGTTAAGGCGAACAATACTTCTTAAACTTTAGTGAAAGATTATTTTTTATTCATCTGTACACATTGTTGGAGCTAGAGGGTTCAAAGTACTATTTGGTCATTCAAAAATGTAGATGCAGGGACTTGCAGTACGCCTTGAAGGCACTGAGCATGGATGTATCTTTTGTGTTAAGTATTGATTTCAAATCAGTGCCAAGTAAGGAGCCATTTTGAAATAGGTTGACATTGTTAATCGTATTGCGGTTGATTACGATAGTTCTGACATATTTATCAGTTGATGGGCAAATTTATGCTTCTTTCGAGAAAGTCATCGTATCCTGTTTATGCTTGAATTGTATTTATGTTTGTTTTCAGTATGTATTTCGACTTAATCTGATTAAACTCCGATATAGAAATGTGTCAGTCTTTTCCAGCACCTCTCTATACCTGTCTCTCCAGAGGTGCAGGACAGCGGAAGTAAAACCTCAGAACCATTGCGCAAAAAACAATACATCGCTACGTCTGATTTTAATTACTTTGTTTCTCGTCTATTCGTTTCGTTGAATTACCATTTTAGAATAAATATAAAACGTATTAGACTATCAAATATTTACACTTTGTTTCTTCGTGGTATTTCTTTCTTGACCAAGCAACTTATCAAGCAATGTGTAAGTCCTACAGGACATTTTCCAACTCGGTGCTGAAGTATACGATGTCGACAGAAAGTGTCGACTGTTGAGATTTGCTTTCACCAGGGCAACAAACGCGTCCTCGTGGCTAATCCATACACATAATCACTTACTTCGAACGGTACAATGGAGGTCACCATTAGGCATTATTGCTGGTACACTAGGCAGACACATGCCATATCCAATGGTTCACTAGGCAGACGTATGTCATATCCATTGGTTCACAGTGGCAAAATCGAACTTCAGATGAATAGAATAAAATACAGGTATATTAATTGTATTAAAATACGCCGCTAATGATTGAAATGAAGCTGACGAAATTACTTGACAAGAATTCAGCATTTAAAAGCCGTTGAGTTTAAAAATACACGCTGGGAAGATGATGGCCCTTCAAATTCACTAATAATAGCACTGAATGAAAATTGATCGAGAAATACCGGTGGTATTGTGTTCGAATTGACGAGTCCTAGAAACAAAGCGACCTGCAGCATTCTGACGTGATTGAAGGAGTCCAAACTGAATCTTCCAATACATGCATAAGAGTGGTACAATAATCCGGCCGAGACGTCATACATGTAAATGGGTGAAACAGTTTTCCAGTATTTGGTTTGTCCAACAAGTGACGGATCTTTTCAATTCTACCTAGCGCGTGAGAACCATTCCAGGATTGCAGATGTGACTGGTGTGGTCGGACATCGAGCTATCTTGATTCAGTACCATACGGAGATTACGAACTGACGAACGAGGCATTATCAAACTCGCAAGTTATGTATATGGTATTTATTTGTTTATAATCATCTATTTACTTATGGGCACCGAGGGGATGTGTGACAAAGAACGTATGGTCAATGCGCCTGTGGCATAAACAATTCACATGATTCCAAAATTCGAGTCTAAACTTTCCCGTCACGAGTTTTAAAACGTTAAAATTTTGACAGCTGAGGATTTAATTCTAATCGTTTATATGCGACCAACAGTATAAGATTTATTGTTGTGTATGACCATGATTACGTCAAATATTAATTAGTTTGCTCATGAACTGGCTTAAATTGGTGTAAAATGAAGGTATTATTGAGAAACTTCCTCATTGATCTTTGAGAAACTAGCCTTGTTTCGATACTTCGAATCAAATCTTAAACAAAGATTTTCGGCGAACATTAGTTACATGTAATTGGAGATCATGCAAACTTTTGACAATTTGTTTTCTGAGTCAAGACCTTCAGAATACAGGTCTATGGAAGAACTGTTACAGTACTATTTCCCATTCAGGGCGATATACCTGTATGATTTGCACTGAGTAAAAAGTTGGAGGCCCCCTCGCGATACTCTTGAATTTTCAAGCTACCCAAACACCCGGCCAGTATCAGTGTCTTTCGTGCCCCCTTAATTTTCGCTCCTCCCGCCGTTTAATGATGCTTGTTCCCCAACAACAAACCGATCATTATTTGAACACATTCTTAAGGGCTCATGCCTAAAAATCTACGAACCAAATTCAAAATTTATCAGACAGGAGACTGTGGAGCCTTGAAAAACACCTTCGAACAAAAAGGAGAAACATTGCACATCTCAGAACGATCATCAACGAAGGGTTTGCAGAAAGGGGTGTGTAAGAATTTAATGCATGGTGGAAACTTTGCCCTGAGAGTCTAATATTACCTTTCCAATGATCAATGTATTATCAAACTGTATTGCATGTATGTTTGTCATGTTCTGCATGTGCACACAATATAGAATATGACGATTACAAATGCACATGAATGCAAATTTTGAAATTTTGCCCAAAGTGTCATTTCGCGATACGTGAGAGTCTAGGGGTAAAATACGAACAAGTTTTTCCCAAACAAAACAAAACAAGCTAAATCTGTGCATTTATATATGTTTGACGGTTGACGTAAATGTACTACTGTAACACTAGAATATTGCGATCAACAGTGCTTGTATACAACTAATACGATTTTGGAATTAAAACCATTTCTGTGTGCTTGGAGTCTACATGGCAAACTATCACTGAGAAAAAATGAGTACCAAACTAGATATATCTGCAAGAATAACAGTTCAACCGAATATCTCTTTCCATTGTCCATTGTCTGCTTTTTAGTACCTCATGATAATCCGCTGTTAGTGTCGTTTCTCATTCTCACATTTCCAGCCACTGGGAGTGTGGGATCGAGGTGTGGGAAAGTCGATCCCGCACCCTCAGTCCCGCACTCTACAGTAATATTACACGAGCTCAGATTGGGTGATAAAAACCTTTCGTTCCACCGCGCAAAGAATTACCCAGAATTACCCAGTGAGATGAGTAACACACGGGCTGGAACTACAAAGTAAGTTTCTAGGACAGTTGCCACCCAGTCAAATACCCTATGGACAATCAGCATCAGACATTAAACCCCCCCCCCCGGGCTAATTACTACTAACCAATTACCACCGATACATTTACCACCCGGATACTTACCCCGAACCATTATTTATAAGGACAATATTGCTTTGTCAAAAATGATGTCAAATGGGAAATGATGAAACAAGAAGGTTCCCGAACAATCGCGAAGACTGCATGTGCATCTTTTCTATAGTACTGTTTCCTGCTAGGTGCCACATCACTTACTATGACCCGTAAGAGTTATTATAACACACCACATGCTCGTTCTGTGTCGCGATTCGCCAGAATACGTCACGTGACGAGAAAATAGATACGTCTAGTCCCCACCAGATCGACAAAAGTGACGTCAGAGGGTATTTTTTTAAAAGCTATTTCCCTAGGGAAATAGTTGTGACCAAATTTGGAAAAGTGCCCGGTCACGTTACCGTAGTGTCGTCTGCAGCTTTGCAACAATGGCGGGTGACTAGAAGGTGATGTGCGTCTGGGCCCGGATAGGTGACGACACATTCTCTGAAACAGATTTTCCAACATTTTCCAACATTCCAACAGCATAGGAAATTGAACAGCTCATCGACGGAAAAGATTAAAGTGCAACTAAGGATGTCGCTAGGTATGCTTAGCATATTTTTTGAAAGATAGTGGTACCACGTACAACTGAAACCGCTGTGGAAACATCGCCCAGTAAACTTGTCACAATGGATTGCTGCGGTGCAAAATATCAAAACACATTAAAACTATTTAACAATTAATACAACATGAGCATGTGGTGTTGTTAAAACACCTATAGCCTGGTCTTTATTCGGGCTATAGCGCTCGTCTATTACCCCTCGTGGCCGTGTGTTACCAGAAACACATCACTATACCCCTCGGCCTACGGCCTCGGGGAATAGCGATGTGTTTCTGGTAACACACGGCCCTTCGGGGTAATAGACGGGCGCTATAGCCCTCATGACCAGGCAATAGGTGTTTACTATACGTTCTTAACTTTACCCTATACCTATCAGGAAATCTATCACAGGACCTCTACTCTAACCACTACTCCACGCGGAGTTGTCTGCGGCTGTCAGTTGAAACGTCAATCTAGATTTGAACTTGACACTGTTCGTCTAACCATGCATTATATAATCAATGAATACTATAAATGACATTAAAATAACAACGATATGGTGTTAACGCACTAAAAATAATAAAACAATGCCTCTATACGAATCATTTTATTGGCTTATCCTAAACCTAACCTTAAACCCAACACTAGGCAACTTATGATATTTGTGTCTTTTCCATTTTGTCTTTTTCTGGTCAAAACAGGGTTGCATCTAAAGTTACATCTTCATTTTCATGTTTTACGGGTGGAATGTGTGTAAGATGTTTCATAAAATATTTACTAATTCCTTCATCATAAACATAATAAATACACTCCATAAGGATGTTTGAATCATAGACAGTGTCTATGCTATGTCATATATATATATATATATATATATATATATATATATATATATATATATATATATATATATATATATATATATATATATACATCATTGCATCATATGTATAATATAATATATATATATATATATATATATATATATAATATTATATATATATACACATCATTGCATCATATGTATGTATGTATGTATGTATGTATGTATGTATGTATGTATGTATGTATGTATGTATGTATGTATGTATGTATGTATGTATGTATGTATGTATGTATGTATGTATGAGTGTGCACGTGCGTGTGATTGTGTTATTAGGGCAAGTGAGGTCATGCAAAATTTTGTGCAAGGTGTGTGTTAGTATTGAAAATTCGAACGTGAGGAAGGGGACAACCCTAAATTTCGAAATGTCCGAGGCTATTCCATAAACAATGGCGGCTCCCTATTCAATAATTCATTCACTAATGCGCCTGTTTACCTCTTCTTTGTTGGTTTATAGGGCGATAAAGTGGAACTTGGTGAGTTCTTAGATCACTCCCAATCAGAACAAAACCCTGTTAAAGTTGACGATTTGGCTATTCTCGCTGAATTTGAGGAAGTACACGTTGAAATAGAAGATGATGAGGGGGATTTCAATCTTCCTGGTAACCAATTCACTAAGGTTTGTCAAATATCATGTACCGTCTACCGTGTTTGGTTCCAGAATCCAATGATTTTTGCATGCTTCAGGCGTTCATTGTCATTGATTCTTGATATGATGTCTGTGAATTTATAGCGACTAAACTTGAGTCGAAAATAAACTGAAAAAGTATTCTGTTTTGTTATCTGTGAAAAATTTCATGAAATTTTGTGCAGTATTTCTTGATATATGTCGACACTGTCATAATTGTCTCCATAGGGAAACCATTATATGTAAAAACAATGATACTGCATAACTTCATTAATATGCAAGCCACACTAACCAAAATCTAATCAGTTCTTGCAAGTAGCATATGATACCTGTCTACCAAATCTGACTTGAATCTGTTCACTTTTTGAGTTATCGTGTAAAGAGACTGACACACAGACATGGACAGATAGACATCGCTATGACATTAGGTCACGTGTGTAAACACGTGAGCTAATAAGAAAAAGTTAACAGTTTGGGTTATGACCTTGTGAAACTGCAATGAATGAAAAAGGCATAGTTCTTCACGTTTTTGGAGACAAGTAGACAAGCTCTCCATGTTTAGCTGCATGACGAGCTATTTTAACCGAAAAAGAAAGGTAACATTAGAAGTTGTCCAATGTGAAAATTTTACTTCGCCATGCTTATCAGTTCCCTCTAATTTTTGAAACGCTTTGAACTTCTGATTGGATTTGTTCGTCTGTATTGTCAATCACTCACTTCGCAGACCATTGACAAAGTGGAGCGAGACATAATGCAGGCATGCCGCGAACACAAAACTGGTATTTGGTATGGCATTGGTATCTTCTTTTTGGTACTTTATGCCGGATACTTCTGCTTGGCTCTGTCTCTCGATCTGTGGCGAGCCCAAGGCCTGTGGATCATCACCATTTGTTTCTTAGCCCTAGCCATTTACAAGTTCATACAACATAGTTTGGGTGAGGTTATCTATCTCCATGTCTGTGCTCCACCAATAGACCATGTCAGGAAACACTGGCGTATATGGCAATGGTAAGCCTGTGCTAAACTGCGTTACTATAACTATAAACAAATCTTACAATTACCGGTGATGACAGATGTCACAATACAAGCTGGTGGTTTTAAATTATGAATCTTTTGTTATTTCCATTTATATAGGGCACTTTTAGTCGTAGCACTTTATTCAGCTGAGTAACATAAGTTACACGGTAAAACTTCTATGTCTCACACTAGTCTAATAATAGGCGTCGGTCACGGTCAGTGTCGTCTCGAGCGTCGCAACAGGTTCCGAACAGCTTCTACTTTAACACACTAAAATGCAGAGTTTATATTGGGTGAATATCTGGCTTTGTCATGACTTTGGTATGCGTCTATCATTATCTAAAGAATTAACTAAAGACAGTCGGCATACGTGCAAAGGACAGGAAGGTCGCTCCCATCAGTACATCTGTCAACATAACGCAGGAGGTCCAGCTTAAGTGTCCGGTCGCTGTTAATGACTTAAGCTGTTGTTAAAACAATACGTTCACTAAAGACGGATGAACGGTTACATCAAAGGTCACGAAAATAAACAAGGGAATCGTTCTCATGATGCACCACGTGCAGAGAGGTTAATATAGGTCACTGTCGGTCCTTCATTATCTATCATACAAACTAATTCAAGTCATAAAATATCATACAATATTAACTATCGAGTGGCTACGTCACAATAGTATGTAAGTCATTCAATTGCTTGAAAATTCAGGGTTTAAATATCAGTGATACATTTTATCTTTACTGGCGAAGACTAAAACTTGATGAGTCATCAAAAGTATCAGAAAATGTTCATTACGTATTATATTAAGTCGTCTGAAATATTATTGATACATTCGTCAAATTTTCAGGTTAGTGCCATTGATATTGATTGTGCTCCTCGTACTCTTCGCCTGGTGGATGGATGTCTTCGAAATCTTTCGTGCAAGACCTCATCATCTGATCTCTGGTTTTGGTCTTCTCGTTTTTATTCTGTTCAGTTGGCTGTGTTCCAAGCGACGAGGCAGAGTAAGTGTTGACGCTTCATTCACGAACACCTCTGGAGGGGGAATCAGGGGGACTTGAAAAAATTTACAACATGCCAGAGGGGATCTGAAAAACTGACATTGCAAAGGGGGCTTGAAAATCTACTGAATGTCAAATTCCTTTCCAAATACCTTCTGGCACTTTCATTCCATTTTATTCCATTCATTCCATTTTCGGGCCGCCCTTCGGGCGCAAGTTTCAGGTTAAGGACGATGCATAATTTATTGATGATCCAAGCAGTCGATGTTGGTTGTCATGATTGCACTTTTATTTTTCACAATTGTCCTCTATAATGACTTAAAGTTTCAACTCAACCTTTTAATAACAATTTGGAAGATAACTTATAACGTCGTGTCACCATATGTACGTTTTTATTTTTTCGGGACTTCAACAGCATACAAACTATTTAGAATAGTGCATAGTGTGATCAATAATAACTGGAATCTTCAGGTCAAACAACCTTTAAATAACAATTCGGGAGATGACAACCATTGTGTCCAAATCCTCATGAAATTTGCTCCAGCTGGAAAAATGCATGACCCTTTAAAAGTGTTTGCAAGAAAAAGAGTGACCCTCGCCACTTTTCATGCGCAAAACAAACTTACCCTCTCCCTGCGTGCCACAGTCCATATTAATAATATCTTAATTGACATATAATTTATCGTTTGACCTGTTGGCTTTCATAGAATACTTTTAACCTCTACAAATAATCACTTGGTTGAAATTCCAATATCACATTTATTATTCACATCTGCTCTTTCAAATACCCTACTCTCATCATGTACATTTATATCAATCGTCAAACATTTATAAAAGCAAAGGCAAATATTGCCAGGAGTCAGAAAACATTTTGTCGCACAAATTCCTTGCTTTGAAAGATGATCGATTCCAGTTGTACAAACAACAATTGATATGATTTTATCTTCAAATTTGACTTCTTTTCCAACCCATGTAGAGTTTGCCTCGTATCTAGATCTGGTTCCCCTGATGTGAATGCGAGGAGATAAAATATATTTAAATCGAATCATAATAAAAACGAGTAGTCTATGGATGTTTTGCGAAGATTAACGGTGTATATCATGACTTATTCGAATGATTACACAATTATTTTGGGGCATTGCTATTGCTACTACGGGATGCAAGATAGATGTTAAAGGATAACGACAAAAAGGCAAATAAAAATGACACAGACTACTGATAGTCAAACATGCCAAGGCCGTGAAAGGACATCGGTATGGCGACTCCCATAGGTAACATGTCTTTTTTTTTGTTCTTAGGTACAATGGTCTGTAGTGTGTTGGGGTGTTGGCTTACAGTTGGCTTTTGGTATCTTTATACTTCGATCCACGGCTGGCTACGTGTCTTTCAACTTTCTCGGTGACCAAGTTCAGACCTTCCTGGAGTACACTGATGTCGGTTCAGAGTTTGTTTTCAGTGCCCCACTGGAAGTGCATTTCTTTCTCTTTAAGGTTTGTGCATGTTCAAAACAATGATGTACTCACCTACGGGATACTTATGTTTAGAACTTGGCAAAGAATAATTGTGACATACCACATTCTCAATATATCTTAACATTGACCCTGCAAGCTATGAAATAATCAAACAATGTCAGAGCTAATTTACATAAGGTGTACTAATGTTGTGGCTAAGCTGTCGCTGAAGACTTTTCTACCCAAGCCAAAATTGCTTTCGTAGATACAAAGGAGACGTTCCTGACCAGAAAATAAGTGACCAATGACTTTTGAATCGTCAAGTTTCTTTTGTTTTTAGGTTCTACCGGTAATAATATTCTGCAGCTACATCATAGGCCTTCTGGATTACGTTGGTATTATGGGATGGATAATAAAAGTTTGCGCCTGGGTGATGCAGTACACTATGGGAGTCTCGGGAGTAGAGGCCCTTTGCGCCGCTGCAAACATTTTTGTTGGTCCGGTAAGTGTAAATTAGTTTCATTGCCTCTGATGTGCATGAAAGCAAAATGGCGTGCACGGTGCCGAGCGAAATAACTGAAGGGTAAAAGACAAACTGTGGAAAGTAATGCGTTACATACGGTGCACGAAAACGAAATTCTCCATACCGCTAAAATTTCTCTGCCAGGAAAAAACAATTGTCCGTTTTGTCAAAAATATTTCCATTCTGACAAAAACTACTCTGAAGGCAGCCAAGTCTCCGCTCTGACAAACATTTCTCCTCTCTGACAAACATTTCTCCTTTCTGACAAAGGTATCTCTGCTAAAAGACAATCTCTATTCTGAACAAGCATTTCTCTGTCCTTACAAAAATTTCTCTGCTATGAGACTAATTTCCGTTCTGACAAAAAAAATCTCCGTTTTGACAAAACTATCTCTGCTAGGAGACAATTGTGTCCGTTCTGGAAAAAAATTCTTACAAAATTTCTCCGTTCGAACAAAATTTCTCTGCCAGGAGACAATTCTCCGTTACAACAAAACTTTCTCTGCTAAGAGACAATTCTCCTTGCTAACAAATAATTCTTTCTTCTGACAGAAATTTCTCTGCTTGGAGACAGTTCTCCGTTCTGACAAAACATTATCCGTTCTGACAAGGAGACAATTCTTCCGTACTTACAAATATTTCTTTGATAGGAGATAATAATGTTCTGCGAGAAAGTTCATTGAATCTTGTTCATTATTTCCAAATACATGTCGACATTGTCATCACTGTCTCCATAGGAAACCATTATATGGAAAAATAATGCAAGCCACATTAATCAAAATTTAATTAGCTCTTGCCATAAGCATATGGTACCTCTCTACAAAATCCGATTTGAATCCATTAAGACGTTCTTGAGTTATTATGTAAACAGACAGAGAGATAGACAGATAGACATCCCCACGACATAAGCTCACATGTGTGAACACATGAGCTAAAAATAATCCAACTCGAGCATTTACGTTCTAACTACAGCCTAAATGAAAATGACCTTCTTAACAAATAGTGAAGTGGTAGTAGTTATCACAATTTCTGAAACGTGGACTCAGAGGAGAGGAGTGCCGAACAGTTGTCTGGTCTTGCATGGTCTTCATGTCATTAAGTGATTTCCTCCAACATCGATTCCTCCCTCCCCCCCATCCCCTTTTTCCTTATTCCCACTCACTGTTTATACCCGTACCTTTGCGCCAGTCAAGTTACGAATATTTAATTGGGCTGCGGCGTCAGCGTCTTTTATCACCAGCACGGGGAATCTTATGTGTGTGTAAGCTAGAATATGCCTTGAATTTTGATATACTCACAGCCCCTAACTAACGTCAGATTGATATCATAATAATAAGGGTGATCCTCAACTGACGGAGTGGTCGCACTGCATGAAAGAAGTAAGTGCTCGAATAAAATGATCAATGAAGTATACATGTTGAGGCAACAAAACTAACTTTACGTCAAGTACAGTACTAGTCAAGGATACAGCGATGGTGATGTCTTGAATTAATCTGTGTGATCGCGAATGGATCGCATCACTGGACTGGTGCTCGTCTTTTAAGTGTTGCCTGTACTTAATTTACATTAAAAATGATAATAAATAAAAATCTTCTTCTCTTAAGTTGATTTGAGAGGACAGATATCACACATTAGTGGTGATGTTTTTTGTTAGTGGTAATCGCATTTGTGTGCAAGATAAAACATGGCTTAAATTTTGATATACCAACAGCCCCTATCCAACGTCAGATTGATATCATAACAATTTCAAAAACATTGTAAACCCCGCATCACCAAAGTCAAAAACAGGGCTACCCTCCCCCCACATCCACGTACCTTTCGCCCCAGGCTGAAGAAACTCACCAATCTCTAATTTTAACGAACATGTGAAGTAGTGAATACATTTTGTCGCTATACAGGGCCGTAAACCGAAAAATGCCGTGAGTAAATACAAAACCCCATTAGCCTACGTTTCTCAAAGCCTTTAAACTATTCATGATAGTGATATATAACTACAGGGACTCTACAGCAATCTACTTTTGCTAAACTTGTCTCAATAATAACTTTCAGCGACCATCACTCATTGAACAACACCAAGATGCAATCTTTCACCTTATCGTAATACAAACAAGCAAAGTGGTGAGGTTGCTGTGTAGGGCAAAATCATCTTGGAAATCAAAGGAAATCAAAATCACAGAAAGCCGCTATGAAACCAATCAAAGTTGGCTTCTTGAATAGAAGAAACCATCGCTCTGCTATAGTCAAACTGATTTGCAAGGCTGTCTCCAGCAACTCTTGTTAACATAACATATGAAATCGGCGAAAGGTTAAAACCAAAAGAAACAAGATGTTGCATTTCTTAAAACAGTCTTTCACAACATGCTTATGTGCGATGTATGATAGTGAGCATGCGTGCGTGAGTGCTTCACGAACTCTACAACGTGTTGAGCGGTCTCAGTCAGAAAAATGTAACAACTTAGCCGGCTATTGAACCACTCTTTTTTGGGAGTGGAGATTTAGCCGAGTGGTTCTGTCTGTGGCCTCTCAGCTAGGCGACTGATGCCGTATGTTGTGGGTTCGAATCCGATTGAAAAGTATCCGTATTTTCTACCCTGGGTTGGTAACACTGCTGGTGGACAGAATTGTCCCCGAAGTTATCGTTCGCCCAGTTAAAGCGATGAAATTCGTTTCTTCGCTTCGATAAAGTGTGTATGTGCGATGTATGATAGTGAGCATGCGTGCGTGAGTGCTTCACGAACTCTACAACGTGTTGAGCGGTCTCAGTCAGAAAAATGTAACAACTTAGCCGGCTATTGAACCACTCTTTTTTGGGAGTGGAGATTTAGCCGAGTGGTTCTGTCTGTGGCCTCTCAGCTAGGCGACTGATGCCGTATGTTGTGGGTTCGAATCCGATTGAAAACTAGCCGTATTTAAAACACAAGAAGCAGGCAATGCTATTGACCCGAATTCCATTTCAATGCAAAATAGCGCCCAGACCTCCTGTCGGAGATGGGTCAATTATGACACCACGCGCCAGATCACGCACATACGGCAAACAATGACTGACCCTATCACTAACGAATCTGACTTCTCCTCGTAGAGGAAAGATGACTTTTATCACAAAACTATAAGTCGGGTAATTGATCTAACATTACTGACAAAGACAAACTAAGCATTGACATATTAGCAGTAAGATCATGATCATTTACACACCGACCAGCCAAAGGTCAAAAACAAAGAAATTCACAGAATCTCTTCTTGAAATAGCCTTTCTCAACAAACCTCTCTAACATTGAGAAAAAAATTGAGCACTATTCAAACTTAAAATATGCTCCAATACGAAACAAATAGCGTCCAGTACTCCTGTCGGTGACATGTCAATTATGACACACACAGGATTGCGCACGTATAGTGACTAATGTCAATAACGAATCTGAGAGAGAAGATGACCATCACACAAACAAATTGAGGGGATACATAACAACAGAGCGACTAGTGAAGGGACTCCAGTTTGGTCCCGAAATCGTTAGGACGAATTAGTCAAAAATAAAACTGTTATTCGGGGAGCCAGGTCACATGACCCGGGTCAATGAACCATTTATTCAACACAAAATAACCACAATGAGCCACTCATCCACTGTATCGTAGCACAAACAATGCATAATAGATCCTATGTGTGAAGTTACCTTCATTTACTTAATATTATTTTTGTCAAAACATAGAATTGCCTACCAGCAGAGAATTTTTTATCAGAACGAAGACATCCTTGGTAAATAAAAATCTTCTTCTCTTAAGTTGATTTGAGAGGACAGATATCACACATTAGTGGTGATGTTTTTTGTTAGTGGTAATCGCATTTGTGTGCAAGATAAAACATGGCTTGAATTTTGATATACCAACAGCCCCTATCCAACGTCAGATTGATATCATAACAATTTCAAAAACATTGTAAACCCCGCATCACCAAAGTCAAAAACAGGCTAACCTCCCCCCACATCCACGTACCTTTCGCCCCAGGCTGAAGAAACTTACCAATCTCTAACTTTAACGAACATGTGAAGTAGTGAATACATTTTGTCGCTATACAGGGCCGTAAACCGAAAAATGCCGTGAGTAAATACAAAACCCCATTAGCCTACGTTTCTCAAAGCCTTTAAACTATTCATGATAGTGATATATAACTACAGGGACTCTACAGCAATCTACTTTTGCTAAACTTGTCTCAATAATAACTTTCAGCGACCATCACTCATTGAACAACACCAAGATGCAATCTTTCACCTTATCGGTAATACAGACAAGCAAACTGGTGAGGTTGCTGTGTAGGGCAAGATCATCTTGAAAATCAAAGGAAATCAAAATCACAGAAAGCCGCTATGAAACCAATCAAAGTTGGCTTCTTGAATAGAAGAAACCATCGCTCTGCTATAGTCAAACTGATTTGCAAGGCTGTCTCCAGCAACTCTTGTTAACATAACATATGAAATCGGCGAAAGGTTAAAAACCAAAAGAAATAAGATGTTGCATTTCTTAAAACAGTCTTTCACAACATGCTTATGTGCGATGTATGATAGTGAGCATGTGTGCGTGAGTGCTTCACGAACTCTACAACGTGTTGAGCGGTCTCAGTCAGAAAAATGTAACAACTTAGCCGGCTATTGAACCACTCTTTTTGGGAGTGGAGATTTAGCCGAGTGGTTTCTGTCTGTGGCCTCTCAGCTAGGCGACTGATGCCGTATGTTGTGGGTTCGAATCGATTGAAAACTATCCGTATTTAAAACACAAGAAGCAGGCAATGCTATTGACCCGAATTCCATTTCAATGCAAAATAGCGCCCAGACCTCCTGTCGGAGATGGGTCAATTATGACACCACGCGCCAGATCACGCACATACGGCAAACAATGACTTACCCTATCACTAACGAATCTGACTTCTCCTCGTAGAGGAAAGATGACTTTTATCACAAACCAAAAGTCGGGTAATTGATCTAACATTACTGACAAAGACAAACTAAGCATTGACATATTAGCAGTAAGATCATGATCATTTACACACCGACCAGCCAAAGGTCAAAAACAAAGAAATAAACAGAATCAGAATCTTTTCTTGAAATAGCCTTTCTCAACAAACCTCTCTAACATTGAGAAAAAAATTGAGCACTATTCAAACTTAAAATATGCTCCAATACGAAACAAATAGCGTCCAGTACTCCTGTCGGTGACATGTCAATTATGACACACACAGGATTGCGCACGTATAGTGACTAATGTCAATAACGAATCTGAGAGAGAAGATGACCATCACACAAACAAATTGAGGGGATACATAACAACAGAGCGACTAGTGAAGGGACTCCAGTTTGGTCCCGAAATCGTTAGGACGAATTAGTCAAAAATAAAACTGTTATTCGGGGAGCCAGGTCACATGACCCGGGTCAATGAACCATTTATTCAACACAAAATAACCACAATGAGCCACTCATCCACTGTATCGTAGCACAAACAATGCATAGTAGATCCTATGTGTGAAGTTACCTTCATTTACTTAATATTATTTTTGTCAAAACATAGAATTGCCTACCAGCAGAGAATTTTTTTTCAGAACGAAGACATCCTTGGTAGATGGGAGACTTGTCTACAAAAAGGGAAGATTTTGTCAGAACAGAGAAAATTTTGCCAGAACGGAGGATAGTCTCCTAGCGGATAAATTCTTGTCAGAACGGAGAAATTTCTGTCAGAAAGGAGAAATTTTGTCTGAACAGAGAATTGTTGTCTCTTAGCAGAGAAAATTTTAACAGTGCAGAGAACAGTCGTTTTCGTCCATGGTAGTTAAATGACTTCGGTGCCGCACTTTGACCTCTTAAAGCTGTCATTAAGCCGACGCTAACTAAAGGTGCGGTTAAGTAATTGTGAATAAATAGGTTGTGAATGAGAGTAGTGGTGAATATCTAATTTTTATTCGTACAACCTCATCTATTTGTCACGAAAAGTTTAATACCTATTTGACTTTTGTCTTCTTTACATTCGTACAGACCATTGCACCCGTCATGGTGAAAAATTACCTGCATGATCTGACACCATCGGAGTTGCACTGTGTTGTAGTTGGTGGACTGGCAACCGTTGCTGGTAACGTTCTTGGTGCCTACATTAGCTTTGGAATTAGTGCTGCACATCTGATTTCAGCATCTGTCATATCTGCCCCAGCCGCGTTATCCGTCGCTAAAATATTCCACCCTGAGACGAGAAGACCGAAGACGTTGACGGAAAGCAATATTATCATTGAAAAGGGGTACTCTTACTGCTTGTCATCTATACCACTGCTAGTCCATTATGGGAGGGGAGAGGGTACATTATTGCTATTATTTTATGATTGTTGCAATGCCAGTGAATTTGTAGATGCAGAAAACATCTTGGGCCACATTGCTGGATAATACAGTAATAATCTGGGGGATGACGTCACAAAATATATTGGTATTGATAAAGCTGTAATACAATATAATTTGATAAGCAATGCCAAGACAACATATCGGGTTCAATTTGCACAAAATGTACTTTTTATCTTATTGACAGTAGTCTATCGGCATATTGATTGAAGAAAAACTTTGTGGGATACCAATTTTCAAAATGTGCATTTCCATGACTTTTGAATCAAATAAGCTGAGCGTTACGACATTTTACTGTTTATCGAGATTTCTAGTTTCCGCTTCTCCAAATTGTGGTCAGTAAGACCGCAGCAGAGAATGGTATGAAATTGACTTTATAATGTCACAGACCCCTATTACGATGCTCGAAATCATCAATGGCTTCAGTTTTGTAGAATTAGGGCATGCCCGATTACTTTGGCAGAAACTGCTGAAGATTACGGAGCGTCTGCAGTATTTTGATCTTATGATTTTCAGTCGGCATCTTCTCAACAAAGTACAGAGAACACCAATTTCCAACTCTTCTATCTTTCACAGGAAAGAAAAGAACGTTTTGGAAGCAATGGTTAACGCAGCTCAAGACGGTTTCATGATCTGTGGGGCAATTATATGTCAACTCATTGCAATCTTAGCAACATTGGCTTTCGTTAACGCAGTGTTAGCATGGCTTGGATCGATGGTAAACTGTCCACAGCTTACCTTTCAGGCAAGTATAAATGACTTATAACTAAATAGAACTTGAAGAGAGCGAAGTTCACCATAATATAACAAATATTCAGATATTATTACTTCATATATTATTCATATATTATTCAATATTATTACTTCATATTATATATATATATATATATATTATATATATATATATATATATATATATATATATATAGATAGATAGATAGATAGATAGATAGATAGATAGTGTGTGTGTGTGTGTGTGTGTGGCCAAACAGGATTATATAGCTAAAAGAGGATTTTTAGTTGAATGAATCTTGTGCAAGTTACCATAGCGCGCCTTGACAGTGGTTTGCTTATTTAAAATTCAAATTGCTTGCATTCTATTCACATTTGTATAATCCTGGTAATATAGTAATTAAATTTATCATTTCAGCCTATGGACTCAATGAGAAATTCAATTGTCTACAGTTGAAACTATTCTATGTTGTACTGTTCTGCATTTATTGTATCCCTTACGGAATACGTAACAATTTTGTTTTGCAGCTCATTTGTCGATATTTATTGTATCCACTTGCTTGGTTGATGGGAGTGGAAATCGCTGACTGCGAGATTGTTGCTGAGCTGATAGGTGTCAAGACCTTCGTTAACGAATTTGTCGCATACTTGCAGTTGGCAGATCATATCAAGAAAGGAGCAATATCGGTATGAATTTCAAACAGAGGAATCTACATTATTAATTGCATTTGATTAAAGGCCCATGAGCTGTAACTCTGCAAAATTTGTCCAACCTCAAGGTACCTCCATTTTCCTCAGATATTCATTGCAATCTACAATATTGACGACATAGTCATTAACTGTGACGCAATAACAGTTGTGTGTGGCAGAATAGGCAGGAAAAAAACAGATTTTTGTTCATTTTAAATTTCCCGCCATTTTCAAAATCTTGCAATATTAGGTGAAAAACGGAGAATTTGTTTGTCAAGGTGGAGTGAATTCCTTTCCGTTATTTCAGTCGGTTGCACCATGTTGTATTTGTAAAGATTCAATTGTGTACATGAGCCATTTACGCTCTTTATCATGTAGTTGCATGGAGATGGTCGTATTTTCGGTGCTTACTGAAACCTCCCCATTCAGTCCGACTCAGTAGATAATTATAGTTGAGTAAACATCTCGTAGTAAGAAGTAAGAACAGTTGTAAAAACTAATTTTGATCTAAATATATAATTATGAATATAATGTCAACACCTGGAGCTTATGTGCTGTTTAGATAACAATGAAGGAGAATACTATGTCATCACAAACATTCTGCATTTGTACTTTTCATTGAAATTAGCAAAATGTATTCATACCCTTATAATCACATTTCTGACACAGAAAGCAGACATACGTCGTACCTTAGCAATATCGAAACTTCCCCTTAACAAAAACTACGAATATAGACTCTCAAAAGGCATAAACAGATCCTGCAGGTCCATAATTTGTTAAAGACCTAGCTAGAGAATCGTATAACCTCTTTATTATTAGTCAAAACTAATGATATACTAGATATATATCCCTCATGGGGCCAGTTGCCACACTTGTTTTATCGATTTTAACTGCACAGGTCCGATCTCAAGTGATAGCTACTTATGCACTTTGCGGTTTTACCAACCTTGGATGCATCGGAATAATGATTGGGGCGCTAGGACCCATGATGCCGGACAGAAAGGGCGAATTGGCGTTGACATGTATCAGAGCTATCTTTTCAGCCACCATAGCTTGTTGTATGACAGCTTGCGTTGCCGGTGAGTACTTTATATTGAAGTTAGAATCCGGTCTAGTAAGATATAATTTACGCCCAGTTGGTGATGTGTTTACTCTCTCTATTACTTTCCCTCCAGTAGATGATAAAAAAATCAAAAGTAGATGTTTTTCACACAACATCAAAAGATAAAGGGAATACTTTTAAAACGTAGCATTATTCGTAACATACATATTTGAAGACTTATCATCTACCATTTGATATTAATTTCTGCATTTGAATATTCATCACGCTCCATAATTTTCTTGGCTATATTTTTATTTATTTATTTATGATTTATTTATGAAGATTTATCCAAGCAAACTAAAAAAGGGTCTACATAGGATTTGGTGACCAAAACAGGTGCAAAACACCTATACAAAGTCAGTCCCCATAACATACTACACATCGAGCAAAAGAAAAAGCTGACGTAAAATATACAACAATTTGAATTTAAAATGAAACAATGAAAAACATTTTTTTAAAAACATCCAAATTTGCATAGGTCTACATTTACTACAACACCAGTGGATTGTCCATATACAAGTGTTCTGAGGATCAAATGAATTATAAAATTTGCTCACATACCATTTTATTATTGCCTGGTTAAATGTAAGCGTTGAATTAATGGTCCTCAATGCCCTTGGTAAAATATTCCATCAATTGGCTATGCGAAAAGAAGTGATGGTAAGAAAGAGTGTTACAACGATTTAATCGTAATGTAGTTGAATCAGCACTGAGACGGGTGTGAATGTTAGAAGATGAAAACTCAACAAACCTGTGTACGTTCACAGTGTATAATCCAGTAATACATTTATGAAAAAACACAAGGTCAAACACCTCTCTGCAAAATGACAGTGGTAAAAGGTTGACAGAAACCAATCTCTGTTTATAATCAACACCAGTAGGATAATGGAGCATGTATCTAGTCGCTACTTTCTGGATTCTTTCTAATTTAACTAGATTTCGTTTAGAATGTGCTGTCCAAACAACACTTCCATACTCCAGGTGGCCATGAATATAGAGCTCTGATGGTTTTTCTGTCACACTTATAATTACAAGTACGCTTTACCATACCAAGTAATCTATTAAACTTCACGCAAATGCGATCAATATTTGCACAGTTTGTATGTTTTTACTCGCTTCTACATTTTCGAACTCATACGACAATATCCAAAGTGGTATGCCATTTGTTAGACCAGCTCGTACACGCAGATATTCATATAAACATTTGCTTTGAATAACTTCGAGACCACCTACATATAGGATATTAACAGTGAAATCACGCCGAATGACACTGCGAAGAAAGTGATATTGAATTCGACGAATGACATGTAAAGTTGTCTAAAAAGCTATCAAAGTACTGATCTTTCTGTTCGGGGGGATATAACCCAAATTTGTATCTACATGTATGCAGATGGTAAGATAATGAATCGAGAAGTATTGATTTGGACATAAAATGACTCCCAACTAACCTTAGGGTACGCTACACATACGTCGACATGACTCTTACTGCCAGCCGACGAAAATGTAACATCGATTAGGAATATGACCATACGAACGCCACGTCGATGACTGGTAAAACTATCTAATCTAAATGCACTCATATTATCAACATAAAATGTTTCAACGATTATTAAACAGGTAGCATTACGCATGGGCATATAAGCTGAACAATCAAAATACAAGTCTAAATGTTTGTCGTATATTTGTCTTAAATTTAGGTCCTTTGTCACGCTGCCCAAAACACCTGTCAATATGGTCATCAGTGAAGCTATCTTTTCGAATCCTCTCCACATACAGCTTTATCATGAAACTTGCCTATTTTATGTAACTATCGTAATTATTACATTTATGAAAGGAACTTTTGATCACAATAAAGTATAATCGTAAAGAACATTTCGTGACGTCAAACATTTATCCTCTTCCTGTAAAGTGCAGACTTTGAACCATATTTACCAAGAAATATTTCACAAATGAATAATTAAAGGAAAGACCTACCAATCATAGCATTTTTTCGTAATTCATATAAGAATAAACTATCAGTATTATTATCATTATTATCGTCTGTATGGTATTGACAGATTTATGTCGAATGAGAAAAAACAATAACATTGCGAAAGTTTTCCACGGGATTATACATTTCAAGTAAGATTGTGTCCTAATATTACGTACTGAGGATTGCAAGTGTTTCAAATCAAATGAGAGTATGCACTTGTCTGCTCTTCCCTCAACATTTACACTCTTTGCATGAAATTTCTAAATTACAACCGCGGCAAAGCAAGTGCATAGGTAACTGATTGTAATACAAACACTAATTAGTAATTATATGTAGTCTAACTGCGCCTTGTTTATCTATACTTTGTTGCTGTCAGTAAGAAATCTCAGCAGGGTGGCGTTAAATGGTACTGTCTTCAGGAAGTCCATGCCAAGTTGATTTCTTATATTTATGTTTGGCAAGGAGACTTCTCATATCTAAACCAAGCACCCCGTGGTTTATTAGCTCTTTATCAGTAAAATAAGGTGCCGCTTCTATATACTTTAAGGTTTTCCAGTACTCGTTGCCATTGTAGTTTCTGTTTGTATTACAATGAGTTATCTATGCACTTGCTTTGCCGCGGTTGTATTTATCGAACTTACAATCAGAATTTATTTTTAGACATAGTCTTTTTAACTTTTCCTTATACATAAATTTCACTATTTTTTGTATTAAAGATGTCTGTCACATAGCTAATATAAACTTCTAATAACTGTGATTCCTTATCTACCTTGATACGTTATAATCCAAAAATATTTTTATAAACTTTTTTATTGTGTTAATTTCAGGGCTCCTGTACGATGATGGGCGCCGCCTATTTGACTCATCAGACATTATCGATGACATTGCAAACGCTACGTCATCATTTCTTGCCAATACCACAGATACACCCATGTGAACAAAATTGCCTGCAAATAAAGCCGTTAATAAGGACAATAGCGCCACTTATAAGTGATGGTACAACATGTAATAATCTGATAATAAAACGTCTTAAATGATATACCTAATCGATGTTCATAGAAGTCATGATTGACTTAGCTTAAATACCAATAAGTTGTATGGGTCATTTCTTGAAAAATAGGGATAGTTTATTATTTCAAAATTTCAATAAATGAATGAACAATTTCTAAATTTAAATCTTCGTATTTGCTATACATGTTCTAGAACGAATATTTTGTGTAATTTTGAGAAACAAATAACGGTATGAGGCTGGGTTCGTAGTTTTCGTCCTTCCGTTGATTCTAATTGGCGATACCTTAAAGACGATTGTGCCACCTAGGTGAGTCATAAAAGTCTCGTGCGTATTTCTACAGGTAAAACACATAGTCGTACAGAAGCAAAGGTAAAATGTTTAGGTTTTAAGGGCATTTCAGACCAGAAATGCCTTGAAAGACGAAAAGATGAATGAGTTTACATAATTTAAGGAAGAAACAGAACTTTTGCCCCCGACAGCAGTTATATATATATATATATGTTAAGATTATCTTTGAGATCACTATCTTAATCTTTTGCTGTGGTGAGAAGTTGACATTCTGTCCATAATGCATTTCAATATCATGTAGTTTGCCCGCCCCGGACAAGACAAACGCCATTCAAGGTAGCGAGAATTAATATTAATCAGACTTACTCGGATAGTTCATTATCAATATCTCGATGAGTGTCGACTCGTTGGAATTCTTGGCAATCAATAGCTTCATATCAAGTTCTGTGAAGAGATTGTATGGATGGAGTTTCATAAGAGTACACAACTAAGACTGCTGGAAGTAGTGCAAATTTGTACCCATAGGAATGTCTTCTGTACTTTAATGTAATGTTGTGTTTAAGTACTTTGTTGATTCAAAAGATCAATATGTCATTAATGTCCTATTAGTAAACGCATATCATTCAGTTATTACTCCATCCTAGCTTAATCTTTGCACCGCACCATGACGAACATCTGATTACTTGTCGACGAAGATCTTCTGGTACTATTTTTATACCATTATTAGAATAAAATTCAAATATATGAAAAGATCTAAACACGTGATTTTAATCTATTCAATCACAGTAAAGTTTTATTCTACTGCGGCAACGTTGAATATATCCATTTAGTTTCAACTGTGACGTTTCAGACATCCGTTTCAACTGTGACGTACAGTAACGGCTATCACATGTGATCCAAATGTCAGCGTTTGCTGATTCAATATCTGAAAGTAGAACGCTATTAAGTGTATCAACTCATCCAGTATAATTAAATAAGTTAAAGTAAAAATTATTGAAAACAAAACAGGCAAGCTGTCACCAAACTTATGAATTATTTTCTGTTATAGGTAAATGTAAATGAAATAAGCTCAACAATGTATTTTGTGCAGAGTATATACTGTACAATATCGGATAAGTGATTTGTAACTTCTTTAATTTTGACCTTCCCTTTGCAATTATTTTGGGCTTCGTTGTAACCCAGTTTCATACACAGTTTTGCTCTTTTCGTATCCAGGTTTTATCTTTCATACTGAATGTAGTCCTCTTTTTATTGTTATTTTAATAATTCTGCTGTTTAAACTGAGTACTATCATCAAGTTTTGCCGTATGTCCAATTGATTATTAATGGAAATATTTATCCAATGATATATGTATACAGGGCTCGTATGTTATTCGCGTTTTGCTTCAATTTTCCGTGTTTTATAACCATTGTCTTTAGGATTACTCTTATCTTTTTACGTTACAGTGATTTTTCGTAAATAAAGTGCAATAGCAAGTACTCAATATTGTAAGCCAATCTTGTAAACATTTGGATTTACTTTAAAGTTTTTATCTGACAAAAATATATGATGGTTGAGAAATGAAAACGAAATGCAGTCATGGATAAATTATCGAGAGAAATCGATTGTATTTGTTCACAGTACTAAAATTCTGATTTCGATATCGTATCTAATCGTATGTGTCCGAAGGAACACGCATATTTCTTGAAAACACTCTACAAAGTCACAATGAGCCATGGTCATTGTGTGCTGATGAACTTATCAGCGATCTTTCGCAGAATAGTTGGGATCTTCATCACAGTGTTGCCCATTTGATTAATACTTGTTAAGCGGCTATTCATTTAGCAAGGTTAAAGTTACCATCATTGAGTGCAAGCATATTATCCACGCCACCCCCAAATCTCGCCCAAACACGACTCAATCGTGGCAATGGGAACCTGGTCACCATCGCATATGATATATAATTTGAAGTCGTGAGCATACATCATGTAATCTAAATCATGATTGATTATGATATCCTCCAGGGGTGCCACATAGAGAATGAAGAGAATCTGTCCAAGGACAGGGCCCTTCCGACAGGACTGACTTGACGCAAACAGACTGTATAAGACTTGAACCAGTCCAAAACAGCAACTGTGATGCCAAACCGATGACACAGTCTGTGTAACAGAATGTCAAGGTCAATCGTATCTAAGTCGAAAATTAAAATTACATCTTTTCGTTTATGTAAAGAGCGCAACAAGTCATTCTGCACTCTAATGACAGAAGTTTTTGTGCTGTAACCTGCCCTATAGGAAAACTGACACTTGGCGAACAAATTGTTGTTATTTAGGTATGCGTTTAATCACTGGAAATCAAGCGCCCGATGAGTTTTGACAGAAAGGTTAAATTTGACACTGGGCGATATTTACTGAGAATATTCCAGATTTGCCTTTTGAGTAAAGGACGAGCTTATTTACAGGACTTGGGAAATTCACCAGAAAGTAAAGACTTGTTTACAATTTAACAAACAGCTGGTGCCACCTTGATCGCAAACTGCTTTTAGAATGTGGCAGGAATTGGATCTATCATAGAAAACTTTGGTGGCAAGGAGTTGATGAGCTTTAACACAACCTCGATTGTAACAAGTGAGAAAGATGAGAATGAAAGATTTACACTTAGGCAATCAGACGAGGTAACTACCGGTGAATGCAAGCGTAGTTTTTTCAGTTTTGGGTTGGAAGAAGTTAGCAAAAGCATTTCGTAAATCGGAAAGTTTCGAGTCCGGGAAAATTTCTATCGTGGCTTTCTTACTGATGCCATCGATGATGTTAAAAAGGGACCAGTTGATCTTCACTCTTAATTCGATGGTATACAGCGTGCTCCTCTTTCAACATCTTTACATAACCACAACAAGCCGGTTTGAAAATTTCGAGTCCTCTTGTTTTCCCATGTCTTTCCAGCCGATGAAATTGCTTTCTTTCTTCCATTAGTTGAACTTTATACCACGGGCCTCCATGCTTATCACAATGAATTTCACTAACCAGGGAAGCAAGTTTGTCGATGACAGATCTAAGGAGAGTATCGTAATTTGATGCAAGGAAACTAGCATTTGCGCCATTGGATAGCAAGTTTGAAAATAAAACTGTCAGTTCTCCTTGAAGTGTGGTAATATTCACAGAGTTGAGTGGCCTAGAAGTACGGATGGCTGTCGGTGCTGGAGGTTTGTTCACCATTATGTGAAAGTGCAGAGATGAATGATCGGAGGTAAATGCCAGTTATTAGGTACACCAGAAATATATATATATAAATATATAAATATATATATATATATATATATATATATATATATATATATATATATATATATATATATATTTTTATATATATATATATATATTTATGGAAGTCTCTAGTCATGACAAGATCCAGGGTATGGCCTCTGCTGTGTGTTCGAAAACCGATTTGCTGTTTCAATCCGAAAGAATTAACGAGACCGATAAATTTCCTAGCATCTTGATCAACATAATTGCCAACATGGATATTGAAATCCCCAGCTATGATCACACAACCCTTAGCGTGGATAGCATCTTCCATAAACGAAATGCGTGGATAGCATCTTCCACCCTCCAGGGTGGAGGTGTCGCAATGTACATCCATTCCTCACTTGCCCACTCACAAATGGTTAATTTGCGTATTGCAAGCTGTGAGTCACTTTTCTTGAAGTTACAATTGCAAAGAAAAATTTTGTCTTTGGTGTAGTTTATAGAAAGCCGAATACTCCGACATCTGACTTTCTTGAAAGCTTTGAGAAAGTCATTGAATGCCTTTCATCGAAAGACAAAAATTGCATAATTGTTGGAGACTTCAATATCGATACGTCTTCATCGTCTCATTTAAATACTTCTTATTCAACACTTTTGAATTCGTATAACTTCCATCAAGTAATTAACATCCCAACCAGGATAACTGATAATACATGTACAACAATAGACCACTTGATTACCAATATAACAGATCACTTTCTGGAATGCGGTTCCATCGAAACTGACATTTCAGATCACCTGTCCATTTTTGCAATTGTGAAAGGATTGAAGCATGTATTCAAACAGCATACGCAACACACATGTTTCGATTTTTCTAGTTACAATCGTGAGTCCTTTTTGACTGACTTGAGTAGTACTTCATGGCAGGAAGTGTATGATTGCAGTGATGCGAATGATGCCTACAATATTTTTCATGAAAAATTTCACGCTATTGCTATGAAACATGTACCCTTGACGACAAAAAAACACCGTAGTAAGTCAATTCGGAAACCATGGATAACAAAAGGCTTGCTTATTTCTATCAAGAAAAAATATTTGCTTTTCTCAAAAAGTAAGAAGCGTCCCATGAACGATGACATAATAATGATATATAAGAATTACCGTAATGTTTTAACCAAGGTTTTAAAACACGCAAAGAAATGTATTATTGTAATAAATTAAACTCTGTAAGTGGGAATTCTGGAAAACATGGAATGTTATGACTGAAATTCTCAATAGAAATAATGGGAGTAGTATGGCCCCAAACAAATTAGAATTCAGTGAAATAGGCGGCAAGGTGATAACAGAGAGTACAGATATTGCAAATGAATTTTGCGAGTATTTCTCTGATATTGGGCCCAATTTGGCGTCCAAAATTTCCACTGATATCAATTTCCAGAATTATTTGAAGCAGAGTCGTAGCAATTCTTTCTTTTTTCAACCAGTTGTTCCAGGAGACATTATGAAAGAAATACTCTCCCTGGATTCCTCAAAAACACCTGGTTATGATTTTACTCATCCTCTTTTGACTATCCATGCAGCTGAGTATATCGCTGGCCCTCTTTCGCATATTATCAATCTTTCGATTTCAAATGGTGTTTTTCCTGATAGTCTAAAAGTTGCAAAATTACCCCTCTTTTTATTAAGGTGAATGTCCATTTGATGTTGTAATTACAGGCCAATTTCAATTCTGCCAGTCTTTAGTAAATTTTTGAAGCAGTTATCAACAAACAACTGGTTTCTTTTCTTGACAAGTACGATATTTTAATTGATACGCAGTATGGATTTCGCAAAAAATACAGTCCTAAAGTTGCCTCGCTGACATTGTTGCTGATCTTATAGAGAAGATGGACCTTGGCTATGTAACATTAGGTATTTTTGTTGATTTGAAAAAAGCCTTTGACACTATAGATCATGATATCCTTCTTCACAAACTACATCATTATGGAGTGCGAGGTCCATCACTAAAGTTATTTCATAGTTATTTAACAAATCGTAATCAATTTGTAATTGTCAATGGTAAATCTTCTTGTTACAGGCAAATCAAATGTGGTGTACCGCAGGGTTCCATTCTGGGTCCGACTTTATTCTTGGTATATATTAACGATATTTGTAATTCAACAGACTATTTTAATTGTAGACTTTTTGCAGATGATACAAATATTTTTAAATCTCTACGTACCCACAATGTAATCTTACTCAAATTAACGCTAAATTTAACGAAATTATCAGTTGGTGTATGGCAACAAACTCACAGTCAACGTTGACAAAACCAATTATATGATCATAAAGACATGTACACCACAGCGAAACACCACATTTGAAGGAAATCTGTCAATTGGGAATGATACAATAGAACAAGTTTCTTGTGCCAGCTATTTAGGAGTTACAATAGATTCATCTTTGTCATGGAAATATCATATACGAAAGGTCATTGAAGTAATTACACCCAAAATTGGTATCATTACACGACTAAGACACTATGTTCCAAAATCCATTCTCATTCAACTATATAATGCTTTTATCTTACCTCATATAATGTACTGTTTGGAAATCTGGGGAAACACTTTTCCAGCTATTTAGAGCCAATTTTTCGCCTTCAGAAACGGATTGTTCGCTCAATTACCTTTTCTCATTTCATTGCTCATTCCGAACCTCTGTTTTACAAACTGAATATTTTAGATATCTACAAATTGAGTAAATATTGTACTTGTATGCTTTTTTATGATTTGAAACATAACAATCGCCTCATACAGTTGAACACTATTTTGAGATTCCAAAGCACTCGTATCCAACACGATTAACACAAGTTGAAAATTTTCGTATTCCAGGCTCAAATTTGACAATTTCACAACATAACATTAGGTATGCAGCTGTGAAACACTGGAATTCGCTGCCTGACTATCTCAAACAATTGTCAAGTAGACAAGTTTTCAAGTCTGCATTGAAACATCACTTACTGAATTTACATTAAATCTGTGTTTGTTTCTATCCTCCATCACACTTAAGCTTGTACCGAATAGTTATTAGTATACTCACGGGCCATGAACTCGACTAGTCCTTTTAGACTATTTTCATGGCCCCCACCAGATTTTACAATATTGCAATGTTCTTTTCTTTTCTTTGACTTTGTACAATTTCAGTAATACACAGTTTTCTGATAATTTTCATTATTGTACATACTGTGAAGCATCTGGTGAAATAAAGCATTCATTCATTCATTCATTCAAAATCTGACATTGTCGATTTGTAGCTGGAACAGATGACACAGATGACAACAAGATGAACCATTACTATCATAATTATACTTTATTTTAGGTCAACGAAGACCATATCTAACAAGCAAAACAAGCAAAACAACATAAATAAATTTACACACCAAAAATCCGCTTACACATGATGATTCTAAAGTGAGTCCAAAAGGATGAATGTAAAAAAGCGTCAGAATCAATGCAACTACGAATTAAAGCATTCGTGCTCCCAAATAGATGTGCGCTAAAGTTAAAAAGCGACTTGCGCTGAAGTGATTGAAGGCTTCCAAACTGAATCTTCCCAATAACATACATGAGATTGCTGCAATAATAAATAAGTGAGCCAGTTTTCCCGTATTGGGTTTGTCCAACAAGTGACGGATCTTTTCACTTCTACCTAGAAAAGAACCATTCCAGGACTGCAGATGTGACTGATGTGGTCGTACATCGAGCTATCTTGATTCAGTACCATACAGAGATTGCGAACTATAACGAACGAGGCATTATCAAACTCGCCATTTATGTATTATGAGGTTTTCCCACGATATCAGCGCTTGGTGGGACGTATTGCCACGAGTGAGGGTGCGAGCCGCATCACACGAGTCGAAGACGAGTGTGATGTGGCGCGCACCCTCACGAGTGGCAATACGTCCCAACCAAGCGCTGATATCGTGGGATAACCGATTTATCATATGCCCATGACCGTATATTTATGTAAAAGGTAATTAAAAATAAAGAAATTTTATTAGTTTTTGTCAGTCTTTCGAAGGGGCTATATTTTTATATTCTGCCGCTGGTCTGAGCGCATTGATACATGTTTGTTTACAACAGCTGATCAAGTCGTCGATCGCATCGTGTTGAGTGTATACAGTCTAAATAGGATTATTTCAGCGCAATTTACCGCAGTTCAGAAAAGGAATGGAGCCAATTTACTTATTCTGGTCACCGTGCCGGTGTTCTGGTGGATAATTATTACACGGACAATATTGTAAGTTTGAATTCATTTTATTAACTCTTGCTGAAACATTGCTGACGTAAACAGGAACGACGAAGTAGCACGAAATACAACAGATTGTAAACATCAACTAATTAATTTTCTACAACAACCTGTCCTGTAACTCTCTTTAGATCTGAAATAAAGGAACGTTAAATTCATATGTACTAGTAATATGTTTCGTTTTATATTGGTAAATTTTGATTGAAGTGAAAAAGATGGATTTGATCGTTAAATGCAAGATGAACATCATACCATCAAAATCGGAAATAAACAACAATTGATGACGTATAACGTGCCGTATCAGACTGATGTTTTACGTTCCACGTCACGACGCGTCAGAGGAGACACGGATACGGTCATGGGTATATGATAAATGATATTTATCTATTTCAAATTATCAATTTACTTATAGGGTGTGTGAAGAAAATTGTCACAGGACAATACATGCAGTGAAGGAGAACAATTTTGGTACTAGAGAGACAAATAACTTACGATTTCTCGATATTTGAAATCCAAAATGGCCGCCATCCCTGTGTTAACTCTATGGGAAAAAATAAATTTTTCGATTTTCGAAACATTAAGACCATGAAAACTTTTCTTTCTACCGAGAGCTTCAAAATGAGCCCCCACAAGTGGTAGGTCAGAAGAAAATTGACAAAATTTGAAGGCCTGAATTTCTGTCTCCGAGGTGCGTTCTACCTTAATATTGTTGGCTTAATGGATGTTCGGCCTTATGATAGTGGAGGTTTGGAACATTTTTTATCGTATAGAGGGATGGGAAATATTTCCGAAGGTATTGAAGGGGATCTATAACAAAGAAGATATCAATCGCGATTCCTACAGTAATTCATTCTTAGACTGGGGAGACGACATCAGCATGCCACATTTGTAAATCTGGCAGACTGAACACTGTCCGCAACAAGCACGATGTTATTTCATAGTAGTGCCAAGTGTTTGTCTATACATCCTGGCGTATGAAGAGAACAAAAGATCGACGACAAAAACGTTTTAGGGCGACATCAAAAGTTCAATCTCTGATAAAAAACTTAATTATTTACGTTTTGCACACCCCATCTCCACACCGCATGTAACTTAATTGTCGAATCAGAGGTTCCCTTTTTACTGTAATACATCAAACCATACTTAACTCAGAATTTGTGATAATGCAAAAGACAACATTATTAAAATGAAAAACACCTTTATTTCATTAAAAAAACTCTCGGTCTGTCACCATAAATGTAAAACTAACATAAAAGTATCAAAGGGTCTCGATCAACTTTGGTGTAAAAGGAGTGAAAATGCGTAATTTCTATGCAATTTTAAAGACTTCTTAACAACACCAAAGTAGAGATATTGTTTTTTGTCGAATAGAGAACGTTTTTGGGTTGAAACCCCCATCCCAAAACTAAAAGAATAGCATTTTTATCTAAAATCCATCTCAGGAAGTTGTCCCTTAAACATGACCCGTCTTAAAAGGTTATTTCAGCATTGATAATCGGTTCAGCGGTGCGCACAACAGACAAAGGATTCCAGACCCTAGCCATCGGAATAAAACCAAGACGGTAACCGCTAAAACTCGCAGAATCCCTGAACATGGACAACCATGGTCATAAGAATTTAGCCTCTGTAGAGAACGAAGCAGATAAGCATCTCCTCGAAATTGGCGAAAGTCGTCGTAGTTCAATACAATCAAGCCGAACAGCAAAGGTAAGAAGCATTGGTACATACGAAAACAAGTTTTAAAAACTACACATTGCCTGCATTACAAGGTGTGTCTGTCGGGGAGAATTTCCTCTCCACCTTCGCAGTATGTAGGGGCGTTGACATGAAGATCTCCGAGAAGCTTTAGTAAGTATTATTGGATATTTTTACAACCTACTGAAAAGCAGAGCCAAAAGCGACTCCAAGAACGACCTTTGTGTTGTCTACGACTTGGAACGTGAACGATATCAAATGAGACGACGACAAACATTCCCGAGTAATACATTTGTTCCGGCTATTGAAAGTAACATAGTGGTTGTCCTTTCAATTAAAAACCTTAATGATTTCGATTAGGTTTGTTCCTCTGTATGTTGATTGTTCAGGTGTCCTTCACCAGATCGCTCATATTTTATGGACATTACTGGCTAGACAGAAGGGGACACACTGACCTTTATGTGCACTTAAAGTAACACTGTTACTCTCAGTAACGCCAGAAGTTACCCAAGTGACTCAATTTCAAAAGGTGGAAATTGCCCCGCAGAAAAGGACGAACTAAGGTTATAAAGTGTCACTCATCTGCTCCCATTGTATGATAATAGGCGTGTAAGCCCTCTAATTGTAGAGAGAACAATAACACAATCGGTGATTTTTTTTCTCTACTTAGAACAAACCCGCATGGTTGTGGAAAAAGGTGGCGAAGACGACAAAAGTATCATGCTTTTGAAAGACACTTTTAAAGCCAACTGGTTGTGAATCGTGCACATAATTTCAGTTCACTCACATTGACTAACTACATATATAAACACTTTATTCTACAATGCACAATAAGGAGTATAGATAAGTAACTATCTTTCCCAGCAGAAAGATACAACTGCCAATGCACGACGCTCAATATTGCCTGCCTTTTCTTTAGGAATTGACGTTGAGCTAGCTCATCCATCTACCGTGACCTAAAATGCCAACCATGCATAACTGTACAGCGACATTACAATGAATCGTTTATAATACTTTGACCTATTTACATAAAAAGAGTGCGGTAAAGTGAATGGAGGCAGCAAACGAAAATCTTGAAAGCCTTCAAACACGCTGTTGTAGAAATGCTCTCCAATACTAATAAGACAGGAATTAAAGAACAAAATAGTTATTAGTAAAATGGACATCTTTTATAAGATTAATATCAAAGATTGGCCCAACTAAAATATTAAATTGATTGTTGTGCTTCGGCAAAGTCATTGTGCACATACTGTCCTAGACTTGGTTCAAGTCGGTGAATTAAAAAAAAATAAAATCATTTATAATAGTTTCTCTTTTGTCTCTCCTATTTCGTACCAACCTATTTGGAATTTGGCAGCCCAGGCCAAGTTTTCCCAGCGATTGAATGCATGAGTCTGCGCAGTAGTGAGTTACCTTCTGCCGGATTCCGGGTGAAACTCCCCTGTATAGCGTTCACCCACAGTCCCTCCACCAAACGGTCGGGAAACGCTATTGTCAAAACGTGCGAACGAGGGGATTAGCTGGTAGGATGCGCGTTGCGCTGGCGTTCGCTGTTGACGACGTCACACCAGCTGTAGCGTCCCCTCAAAGAGTGGGTACGGTTGTGTCGTCTTTGACGAAGAAACTAGCCCGAATCGGCCGTAAAGTGTACAGCTACTTTGAAACGTCAGTATTTTTGTGGAGGGACCGTGGTTCACCCCACTCATCGCGTCCACTCGACTCACGCGTTTCACATGAAAACAAAATACAAACCATCGCGTTCACTCCACTCAAACATTCACAAATCACAGACTTGAACCAAGTCTAATACTGTCCATGCATGAATGCATACAGACATGGATAGAAACATACAGAGTGAGGTAAAATATGTATATATGCATCTCTCTCTCTCTCACTCTCTCTCTCTCTCTCTCTCTCTCTCTCTCTCTCTCTCTCTCTATATATATATATATATATATATATGTATATTTGAGTGTGTATATGTGTGTTGTTATGGCTAGTGGTTCGTGCAAAGTTTTTGGCAAGTGATGTGTTCAAATTATGAGGAAGGGGGCAACTAAAAATTTCGAAACGTCCGAGGCAAGGCTTTTCAACCCTGGTCATGAATAATGATGACTCCCTAACGTTTTTGCTCGCTCACTTATTCCGAAATTGATTAATTTGCATACTTTAAAAGTTATTACAAAGATTTACATACTTACTTAATCCATAATATATCTATTTACCTTTCCTTTGTTTGATTTATAGGGCGGTGAGGTGGAACTTGGTGAGTTGTTAAATCACCCCAAATCAAAACAAAACCCTGTTAAAGCTGATGATAGGGCTATTCTCACAGAATCAGAGGAAGTCCACGTCGAAATAGAAGAAGATGACGGGGATTTCAATCTTCCTGGTAACCAATTCACTAAGGTTTGTCAAATATCATGTTCATATTGTTATGTGAGACCACAGCTGTACTGTCTCATCAAAAGATAAACGAACCGACGAATACGGAAAGAAGGCGTTAAGTTGATGGATACTTACGAGTTGTATGTTAACGATGATAATTTCAGCTATGCTTTCTTTTTCAAATATCTTTAGGAAATTTTGCCGCAAAACGTGGCTGTTTGGGTTTATTCGTGAGCTCCTCTCCAGGAATCAGCGACATCACGATATGGAGGAAATGTAAATCCTATATTCAATTCACTATTAAGGGAATTACAGAGCGACCATACAAGACAAATACAAGGACAGTCTCGCCCTGTAAATGTAACAACATTACTTACATGACCTACTAAGTATTATTGGCAATTTCCATATTCCAGATTGCCTCATACCTATGCTTCGTCTTTCTGTTATTACTGTAAAGTTAATTGACTAAACATTCGAGCCAGTAGAATAGAACAATAAAATACGCTTAAAGCGGCATATAAATCCCTGGTTCCTACATTAGTGACTATTGGCAATTATTGTAACTTTATTTTATTTAAATATGTCCTTCGTTCTTCTTTGAAAGTTTGCACAGTAAGTCAATTTGCTCAAAGATAGACCTGTCCCTTTAACGGAATAATAATTGAAACATATAACGATATTTCCATTATTTGCCTTCAGCAAAACAAATACCTTTTCATATTCTTCTTCAGCAACTATGTTCAAGTGTGTTTACTTGCACAATCACTGTACTTTGTGCAATGTTATTATTGATTATCAGTTTGAACTAGAATACATATACATAAAATGGTGTTGATGATTCGAAGTGTAATTATTTAGCCTGGATTTTGGCGGTAAAACAAGAAACTCCATTTTACAGACAATGATAATAAATGGAGAACAAAATTTAACATATATTAATCACCGGTGGGCACTTTCCAAAATGTAGTTTCTTTTGAAGTTAGGGGATCAGAAAATGATCTGAAAAATCTAATATAACGGCGTACCGGCTTTAACAATATGATATGCCAAGCTCTTTACATGCTTGCTAACAGCCGTTTTCATTCTATATTAAAACATTTGAAAAATTTGTTAAGACATATTTCATATTGTTTGTCGACCATAACAGGAATCTCTTGATCGAAAAATACAAAGATTTGTGACTTTGGTATGTTTTCAATTGATTATGAAAAACTCTTCAATGTTGACGAGAACAAACATTTGACTATCATCGAATTCAAAGAATTCCCCTTCCCGTGAAAAAATAAATTGAAAATGCAGCTACAACAAAATTTAATGTTATTTTCAAAATGCAAACAGTCTTCTCTTAGCCATGGAAATTAGAAAAAAAGTGATTTTGAATATACGAACGAAAATAATCCCGAAGACGCATGTCAATCTTTTGAGGAAAGAAGTCAATTCAACAATAGAATACATCCCTACCATTAACATGAAATATGTAATTAATACAAAATAAGAGAAAGTTAACAATTTGGGATATGACATTGTGTAAATCCATTAAATGCAGAAGGCATAGTTCTTTATACTTTTGAGACTGGTAGGCAACCTCTCTATGTTTTAGCGACACGCCAGTCTATTTAAGCAGAAAAAGGGATTTAATATTTGAAGAAGTCCAATTATGCAAATTACATCGCCATGCTAATCAGTTCCCCTAGTTTTTGAAACATTTTGCAGTATTGTTTTAATTTGCTTGTCTCAGTTATTAATCACTCACTTCGCAGACCATAGACAAAGTGGAACAAGATATAATGCAGGCATGCCGCGAACACAAAACTGGTATTTGGTATGGCATTGGTATCTTCTTTTTGGTACTTTATGCCGGGTACTTCTGCTGGGCTCTGTCTCTCGATCTGTAGCGAGCCCAAGGACTGTGGATCATCACCATTTGTTTCGTAGTCCTAGCCATTTACAAGTTCATACAACATAGATGGGGTGACGTTATCTATCTCCATGTCTGTGCTCCACCAATAGGCCATGTCAGGAAACACTGGCGTATTTGGCAATGGTAAGCCTGTGCTAAATTCAATTATTATATTATTTATACTTACATCTGGTTCATAGTGGTACTGCGAAATTCGGGACATAAATGCTTGTACGGTTTCTTACTGTATAACCTTTCCCTAAGGTCGATTCTGATCTCCCCTTAATTACCTGTCAAAAATATGTCGTATAACCCTACAGCTTGTTTGCTTGGTTGCTTAGAGAGAGAGAGAGAGAGAGAGAGAGAGAGAGAGAGAGAGAGAGAGAGAGAGAGAGAGAGTCAGACAGACAGTCAGTCAGACAGACAGACAGACAGACAGACGCAAGAAGAGAGATAGAGATCGTGAACTTTTGTAGAGTATTTGTAAAACCAGACATTTTTACGATGATGATGATATTGCAATGACTATTACGACGAAGATTTTGAGAACATAAATGATTATGAGAAACTCGCTTTAGATGGCAAACGCTTAGAAATCTGATTACAAATTTCATACTTTGGTAGAAAGTCAAACCGTGAAGTTTAAACAATTAATGTGTCAACTCTACTGCCACTTACATCTAGAGTTTATTTACAGTATTGAAGTCATTCAATTGCGTGAAAATTCAGGGTTGAAATATCAGTGATGCATTTTATCTTCGAGCCGAAGACAGACCGTATTTTCATTAAAATATCAGAAAATATACTTTGCATATTATATTAAGTCGTCTGCAATATTATTGATACATTCGTCAAATTTTCAGGTTAGTGCCACTGATCTTGATCGTACTCCTCGTACTCTTCGCCTGGTGGATGGATGTCTTCAAAATCTTCCGTGCAAGACCTCATCAGCTGATCTCTGGTTTAGGTCTTATCGTTTTTATTCTGTTCAGTTGGCTGTGTTCCAAGCGACGAGGCAGAGTAAGTGTTAACCGAAAATAAACAATTGAAAACTTCGGTGGTAACTTGCATGTTATCTGTCTCTACACTTTTCATAAGACGATGTATACTCTGTTTGATCTCTTTTTTATGGTACTATGGTTCGATTGGTTATTACCAGTCCTTTAATACCAATTAAAATTGTCTACGTTTTGATATTGTCGAATCAACTGCAGACCCAAAATGTAATGAGACAGAATTAGCACCCGGCACAATAACCCCCTTGTTCGTCATATTGTTTTTAAGGTAATTTTTGAGTAATTCGAATTTAACACCGGGAGGATACTCAATAATCAAAAAGTCTTCATGAAACACACTTGGTAACAAAACACTGCAATTAGCAGACTTTACAACTAATCATTAATTATAAAAATCTAAACTCTAAAACAACCAGATTGAAGCACAGTTAAGGTAGATACACGATAAATCAAATCTTCCCTGAAACGAATCAATGTAAATAGCTATCCGATTTGAACACGGATTGACATAGCTCAAAGGGTTTTACTTTCTGTCACCAATTACCTACCTGTTTGTACTTAATTTTCTTTATCAACCTCAAAATGTTAACATTTCGCCGTAATGTTTTGCGTACTGCAATAATTGTGGTGTTGAATTTTGACTGTATTTATCATTTAATTTTTTAGCTGTTTTGAAAGATATCAAACGCTTTAGTTTATGGGGACGTTTTGTGAAATATTGCATAAAATCTGTCTCTGAGGGGTACTCTGTATTAACGGTTTCAAGAAGATTCATAAAACGCTATGTTGAAGAAATATCTCATTTATATTCAAAAATATTATCTCAAACGACAACAATTGTCAGGAGTCAGAAAACATTTTGTCTCACAACTTTGAAAGATGATCGACTCAAATTGTACATGACTTTCTCTTCAAATTTAACTTCTTTTCCAGCTCATGTAGAGTTTTCCCCGTATCTGGCTCCTGTGATGTCATTGCGAGGAGATAAAATACATTAATATAGAATCGTTAATGAAATGAGTAGTCTATGGATATTTTGCGACGATTAACGGTGTACATCACATCGAATTAGGGGATTACACATTGTTTTTTGGTATTGCTATATTGACTACAGGATGCGAGATATACATAATGTTAACAGTTCTAAAGGGATAACAACAAAATGGCAAATAAAAATGACTCAAAGAGACTAAAGAGAGTCAAATATGCAAATGCCATAAAGGGAATCGATATGGCGACTCCAATAGATAACATGTTTTTTGTTTTTCCTAGGTACAATGGTCTGTAGTCTTTTGGGGTGTTGGCTTACAGTTGGCACTTGGTATCTTTATACTTCGATCCACGGCTGGCTACGTGACTTTCAACTTTCTCGGTGACCAAGTTCAGACTTTCCTGGAGTACACTGATGTTGGTTCAGAGTTTGTCTTCAGTGCCCCACTGGAAGTGCATTTCGTTCTCTTTAAGGTTTGTGCATGTTAAAAAACAATTACGTACTCTCCTATGGCTTACTTGTGTCTAGAACTTAGTAAAGAATACCCGTGACATACTACATTCTTAATATATCTTAACACTGTCCGTCCAAACTATCAAATAATCAAACAATGTCATAGATAATTTATAATATGGTGTGCTATTGTTGTGGCTAACATATTGCTGAAGACTTTTCTATCGCAGTCAAAATTGCTTTCGTCGATACAAAGGAGACGTTCCTGACCCTAATAACGAGTGAATCGTGCATTTTCTTTTGTGTTTAGGTTCTACCGGTAATAATATTCTGCAGCTATATTGTTGGCTTTCTGGATTACGTTGGTATTATGGGATGGACAGTAAAGGTTTGCGCCTGGGTGATGCAGTACACTATGGGAGTCTCGGGAGTAGAGGCCCTGTGCGCCGCTGCAAACATTTTTGTTGGCCATGTAAGTGTAATAGTTTGAGTTCCATTGCGTTCCGATCGAAATAACTGAAGAGTAAAAGACAAACTGCGGAAAGGAATGCGTTAAAGACAGTGCATAACAATGACAATGCTCTGTACTGTTAAAAATATCTGTTAACAGAGAACAATTCTCCTTTCTGACAAAAATGTCTCCGTTCTGAAAAGAAATTCTGTGCTTGGAGTCAATTCTCCTGCTGATAGAAATTTCTCCATTTGGACAAACATCTCTGCTGGAAGACAAAATACCGTCCTGACAAAAAATTACTCCGCTAGGAGACAATTCTCTATTCTAACAAACATTTTCCGTTCCGACCAAAATTGCTTTTTCTGCTAGCAGACCATTCATTTCTGACAAAAAATTCTCTGCTAGCAGACAGATCTCCGTTCTGACAACGTTTTCTTTGGCAGGAGACAAATTTAGTTCTGATAAGAAATCTCCGTTCTGACAATAATTTCTCTACCTGGAGACTATTCTCCGTTCTCTAGACTGATAATATCTGCCTCTCATCATGGCTGACCTCTAAAGAGGAAATGGAAGTGAAAAGTACATGAAACTGACATGTTGCACAAAAAAGAAGAATTTGTCATCAATTAGAGAAAGCAGTACACCTCTGTGTTTTCATGATAATTTAGGTACAAAAAGTGTATTTTAAGTGACCGCATTATTTTAGTTCTCTGAAACTATCCCTTAGATTTTGCCCTGAAACTAGCTTCAAAGTTATTGCATATGAATTTTGGTGTTCCTTGTTACCTTTGTAATGAGAGGTTCTGAAACTTTAGAAATAAAACTATAACTACCTGCAATATTAACAAAATACAATTACATTGTTACCAAAAGAAGGACAGAAGCAAAGAAAAATGGGCTTTTTTGATTGTTTCGAATTACATCTCCTGAAAAGCCCTATAGTGCTAAGTTTTATTAGTTGTTGCCAAATCTGATGTAAACAGTGTCTGGGAGGACGTTCACTTTTACCGTTGAAACCATAATAGCACATAACAAAACACTAAATAACAAGTAAATTAAGTAAATTACCATTTACCGTACTCATGAAAGTCACCTTTTATTTTGAAGAAAACATTTGCATGAATGCAAATGAAAAATATCTTTTCATTTTGTCTTCCTAAATACGTTAATGAATCAATGTATGGTGAAATATAAGTGCGTATCGCTTTCTCATAATGAGTTCTCTTGATGGTAAAGAAAACAGTAAAGGATCAGTAGTTTATCATTCTTTTCATATAAACTGCTGACTTCATAATGATTGTACGCTTTACAAAACAGACTTTCAATTTGCAACATCCAGTTATGCGCTTCGCCAAAACCAATAGCCGAATTATGCAATTAATGGATGGTATGATGCTTGCAAAACAAACTTTATATTTGCAGACATGCCTGCAAGAGATATCTGATATGTATCTCAGATATAAAAGTTATGTTCACGAAGGGCTGACCGACAACTGCATGAATGATGCAATTTATTGCTAGTACGATGCATTTTATGCAAGTATGAGCCGGTGTCTTAATTCAAAATACAAACTGACCCCACCCCCTTATCGAGCATTTGTGACCCGAGGATATTGAGTCGGGAATATATTTGGAGAATGTAACTCATAAAAAGCTATCTAGCTTGGCTAAGACTGGCCTTAGAGGTACCTACATATATCTTTGGAACTGATCAACACGAAAAACTGGAATTTATGGTGTAAATTGAAATGAAAAAAATAATTAAATAAACCTAATCATGCACTCACGTTCTAACTACTGCCTAGATAAAATAACCCAGTAAAGAAATAGTGTGGGGGTAGCGAGAACCTCTAGCTCTATCACTTAGCCAAGAATTAGATACATACATATTAAATGAGATAAAGGGTGCCGTGCCTTTAGGTGGTTCATGGCATAAATATGGATGGAAAGTATTTGTGGTTACTGCGTCGTATTTGCGTTGCGGAAGGGAGAAATAACAACAGAGTAACTGATGAAGGGACCCCATTTTGGTCCCCAAAAAGGGTTAGGACGAATCACTCAAACATAAAACCGTTCTTCGGGAATCCGTGGCACACTACCAGTGTGCCCTGTGTCGATTCCTGGTGTCTCGATCGCCATGTATTCCCAACAAGCTAACTAGAATGATCCACTCACTCACTATATTGTAGCACTAACAACGGTAGATCCGATATGTGAAGTTGCCTTCATTTCCTTGATATAATTTTTGTCAAAACACAGAATCCTCTCCTAGTAGAGAAAAAATTTGTCAGAACAGAGTTTTGTCTCCCAGCAGAGAAATTTTTGTCAGAACGGAGAACTGTCTTATAGCAAAATTTTTTGTAGGAAGGTAAAAAGTTGTTTCAGAACTGAGAAAGTTTTGTCAGAAGGGAGAATTGTTTCCTAGCAGAGAATTTTTTTGTCAGAACAAAATATTTTGTCAGAACGAAGAATTGTTGCCTCCTGGCAGAGAATTGTTTGCAGTAGGGAGAATTGTCGTTTTCGTCCGCGCTAGTACTTTTTTTCCTTTTAAACTGTCATCAAACCGATGCTAACTAAAGGTAGGGTAAAGTAAACATGAACATATAGGTTGTGAATGTCAATATTGGTGAATATCTGATTTTTATTCGGTGGCCTAACGCTCTATGCCTAGCGATGAAATTGTGACATCAATTGTTTAAACTTCACGGTTTGACTTTCTGCCAAAGCGTGAAATTTGTAATCAGATTTCTCAGCATTTGTCATCTAAATATGGTGGTTTCAACAGGGTTCGAACTCACAACATACGGTACCCAGTCACCTAGCGGAGAAGCCACAGACAAAACCGCTCGGCCAAATCCCCAATCTCAAATAGATTGGTTCAGTAACCGAGCTAAGTTGTTACAATTTTTGACTGCGATCCCTCCATACGCTGTAGAGTTCGTGAGGCACTCACGCTCGTACGCTCACTATCACACATCGCACACAAACTTCATCAAAGCAAAGCAATGAATACATCGCTTAAACTGGGCGAAAGACAGCCCCGGGGACAATTCTGTCCACCAGCAGAGCTATCAACCCAGGGTAGAAAATATGGTGGTTTCAACAGGGTTCGAACTCACAAGTTTGTTTCTCAAATTTAGGTTATCTTTTATTTTCAATCTTCGTCATATCAATCATCATTACCATTACCATCATCATCATCGAAAAATATATCTGATTTTAGAAATAAGGCACATAAGTTGACGCTCTCTCTCTCTCTCTCTCTCTCTCTCTCTCTCTCTCATACGGAACGAAAGACTTCAGGCACAAATGAAATAGAATTACTTGAAACTTCACTTGATCGTTGACATCTTCGCATTGCATGCAGATTTGGTACCGTATGTTGCCAAATTAAATACGATAGAAAAAAATCAGTGAGTTATACTGTCTATGCAACATACTTTCATTTTGTAACATGTTGTTTCTGTTAAACCTCATTTATCTGTCACGAAATGTTTAATGCCTCTTTAATTTTTTTTTCTTCTTTATATTCGCACAGACCGTTGCACCCGTCATGGTGAAAAATTACCTACCTGATGTCACACCATCGGAGTTGCACTGTGTGGCAGTCGGTGGACTGGCAACCATTGCTGGTACCGTTCTTGGTGCCTACATTAGCTTTGGAATTAGTGCTGCACATCTGATTTCAGCATCTGTTTTATCAGCCCCAGCCGCAATAGCCGTCGCTAAAATATTCTACCCCGAGACGACGAGACGACCGAAGACGTTGAATGCGAGCAATATTATTATTGAAAAGCGGTAACTGTTACTGCTTGTGTCAATTATTAGCCGGGAGGGGGTAAAATATTGCTATTATTTTATAGTTTTGGCATTGCCAGTGAATTTGTAGATATAGAAAACATCTTGTGCCTCAATGCTGGATAATGCAGTAATCTGGGATATGACGTCACAAAATTCATTGGTATTGATAAAGGTGATGCAACGCACAGAGAACAACTCGCGCATAATTGCACGAATACCTTTGGCTTATTGACAGAAGTCTGTCGACATACTGATTGAAGTAAAAACATCGTATGGAATACTAATCTCCAAAATGTAAAGTCCATCATTTTCAAACCAAGTAATCTGAATATTATGGCATTTTACTGTGTATCAAGATGTTTACTTTTCACTTCTCAGTAAGATCGCATTGTCATTCAGTATTTTCAGCAGACAATAGTATGGGAGTGACTTTATAATGTCACAGACCCCTTAGATGCTCGAAATAATCAACGTTTTCAGTTTCTAAGAGTTAGGGCATGTCAAAATAAGTTGACAAAAACTGTAAATTACGGAGCGTCTACAGTGTTTTGACTTTATGCTTCTTAGTCAGCATCTACTCTAGGTACAGTAAACACCAATACACTAGTACAGAAATTTGCGAGAAATGGACACTTTCTCGCTGTATTGCGAGAAGTAAGCGAGAATACATACTTTCTCGCGATCAAGCTGCGAGAACTGTGCTTTCTCGCATGCATCTGCGAGAAATTGAATTCTCGCAATCAATCAGCGAGAACTATGTTTTCTCGCTCTGCATCTGCGAGAATTGTGAAATTTTTGTGAAATGCTTACACAGAAGAATACAATTTCTCGCAGATGCAGAGCGAGAAAACAAATTTCTCGCTGATTGATTGCGAGAATTCAGTTTCTCGCAGATGCTGAGCGAGAAAACACAGTTCTCGCCAGCTGATTGCGAGAAAATTAAATTCTCGCTAAGTTATTGCGAGAAAGTATGTATTCTCGCTTACTTCTCGCAAAAAAACGAGAAAGTGTCCATTTCTTGCAAATTTCTTACAAATTTCTGTACAAGTGATATTCGACCTTTTTTCTTTCATAGGAAGGAAAAGAATGTTTTGGAAGCAATGGTTAATGCAGCTCAGGACGGTTTAATGATCTTTGGCGCCGTTGTATGTCAACTCATTGCAGTCTTAGCAACATTGGCTTTCGTTAACGCAGTGCTAGCATGGCTTGGATCGATGGTAAACTGTCCACAGCTTACATTTCAGGCAAGTATAAATGACTTGTTAACTTAATACTCCAAGATTGCGCTTGAACAAAGCGAACTTCAGCATAATCATTTTTTCATTCCGATTCAAACACAACAGATCTGTAGAATTAAAATGTATGGCGACCGGGGTATCTTTTTTGTGATGCACTGAGGAGAGGTGGTTATTGAAACGAAGTCGGAGAGATGTTTTTGATTCCCCGACATATTGTTTATGGTAGCGTTCGAGGAATTCTGATCAACACAGTATCAGTGATATTTCAGTAATTGGCATCATACAAGTCAACAAACAGGATGACAAACTACGCAAACACTTAGAATCACAATGGATCAAAAAACTTGACACACTGTCCCCAGCTGGCGTTAATATTCGCCCAAAATTTACATAGCCTTCAATAGCGCCCCCACATACTAGCTTTTGAGTATTTAAAGGGACCCCCTGGACTTCAGCGCGCCAATTTCCAGCTCTCGGCGTCGGTCAAGACAGTTTTGACCGTACCCACAGCCTCAAGGTTAGTTTCTCTCCTGTCATTTATGTACATCTACAGATTTCAGATACTTGTAACTCCACATTGCTCGTTTTTCTAATCAATTCAACCATTGTAATTTTTATGTTCGTACTTTTCATTGTAGAAAACGCCTGAAGAAGCTCTAAATTTAGAGCGAAACGTTGTGTTTGAGGTATAATAAATACGTTTGGAACCTAACAACCAGGTGTGGTAGTGTGTGTCAACCCAAGTTTCTTCTATCTTCACCCCACTCCACGCTCCACTAGGGATCACCTGAATTCCTACAGTTTCTTATATATATATATATATATATATATATATATATATATATATATATAATATATATATATATATATATATATATATATATATATATATATAAATAACTCTAGGGACTTTGATATAGTGATATTAAGTGTATAAATTGTGCTTTGTCTTTCGTCTTGACATCACATCGCTAGGGATCATCGATCTGCTAACATGTCTCTGAAACGCAAACGTGTCAAACTAACAATTCAACGTAACGTTGATCTTATCCCAGCCGCCGATTCAATAAAGATAGGTTGTCGTCAACTCGCTGCAGAAGTTGGCATAGGCAAGACTCGGGCCAGCACGATTCTTTAACATCGTGAAGAAATACTACGAGAATAGGAGTCAAACTGCGCTGGTGACTGACAGAGACTTTGTGTTCGCACAGAATATGTAGACATCAACGCACTCTTTTTGGAGTGGTTTTAGAAGAAGCGAAGCCAGGGTGTGCCGATATCAGGGCCGATGGTCAAGGAACAAGCGCTCGTCTACGCCGAAAGTGTAGCGTTTATTCAACAGAACACTTAACAAAAATGCAGACCATAGTATGAACTTCCGGATCTATAGGAATGTTGGGTAATACGTACGTCATAGTAACACTACAAAATATGTGACATCTTTCTTTCATTTTTAGGAACAGTTCACAGGAAAGCTGAACAATGTCACTTTTCCAAAAAAGTGAATCAATAAAAACGAAATGTTCATTGTCTTGAAACTGTTCACTGATCATGAGATAAACTCAAATAGAGTCTATTGTGGTGAAGTGTTCAACTTGGTGTTGGTTTTGAAAGAGGTAACCAAACAAATTCAATTCGAAAAAGGTAACACAACGAATTTCATTTTGGGGGGGGGGGGTTTGTTTTGTTTTTGGTTGTTTTTGTTTTTACAATACAACAGCGAAGTCATAGGTTCAAGCACTTGACTTCCCGGTGGAGAGGATCTTTACCATCCGCTCTTCTTGACTGAGGTTATTGCTCACAACAGTTCGATCATATGATATAGTCATCCCTGTATCTGTGTGGCAGTTGTACAAGACGCCCACTCGATGTGTGTTTCTCATATCACTAGTACAGAAATTTGCGAGAAATTTGCGAGAAATGGACACTTTCTCGCTGTATTGCGAGAAGTAAGCGAGAAAACATACTTTCTTGCAATCAAGCTGCGAGAACTGTGCTTTCTCGCATGCATCCGCGAGAAATTGAATTCTCGCAATCAATCAGCGAGAACTATGTTTTCTCGCTCTGCATTTGCGAGAAATTGTGAAATTTTTGTGAAATGCTTACACAGAAGAATACAATTTCTCACAGATGCAAAGCGAGAAAACAAATTTCTCGCTGATTGATTGCGAGAATTCAGTTTCTCGCAGATGCTGAGCGAGAAAACACAGTTCTCGCCAGCTGATTGCGAGAAAATTAAATTCTTGCTAAGTTATTGCGAGAAAGTTATGTATTCTCGCTTACTTCTCGCAAAAAGCGAGAAAGTGTCCATTTCTCACAAATTTCTCGCAAATTTCTGTACTAGTGTATGGTTGTGTTGTCGAAGTGGAAGTTTTTATTGAAGGTGTACATGCTACGCTTGGAACAGCTTTCACTGGGGACGCAATTTGTGGCTCACTGGTTGGCACATCTTCGTCTAGTGGAGTTTCATGGTGGTATGATGGTACAATACTGTGTTTTGACCATAGTGCTTTCAACAGGTGCCTTTTATTTCGTCGGTACTGTTGACCTTCTGGTGTTGTGACGATGTAGGATCTTGGACTTTCATGCTGATCTGTCACAGTTGCTGGCTTCCATATGTTGTTTGACCTTATTCCTACGATGTCATTCACCTTTATCATAGGTAGAGGTTTAGTGTGCCTGTCGTAATAGCTTTTTTTGTCTTTCTTGTCGCTTGACCAATTCAGATCTTGCTTCAGTAGCAATCCGTGGGTTTAGCAGTTTTGTTGAAGTTGGTAGTGTTGATTTCAACATTCTGCTCATCTGTAGTTACGCTGGTGAGGAGGTCATACCTGAAACGGGTGTGTTTCTATACTCTAACAGCACTATCCTTGTTATCATCCATAGCTTTTCTTGAACAACTTTTTGACAGTCTGTGTGGCTCTTTCGCTCATTCCATTCGACTGAGCATAGGTAGGGCTTGATGTGTTGATCTTGAATCCCCAGTCAGTGGCGTACTGTCAGAAACGTTGACTTGCCAAATGGACCATTATGTGCACACACTTCATCTGGAATTCTATGCCGGGCGAATACAGATTTCATTTGAGTTATGACTGCATCTGCTGTCTTGGATCTCAGCAAGCTAATCTCTGGATATTTAGAGTAGTAATCGATCATCAACAGGTAGTCATTTCCATTAAGATGGAATGTATCTGCTCCGATCTTTTGCCATGCTCTGTCAGGCACTGGATGCGGAATCATGGGTTCTCTGTGATTTCCACTACGGTGTTTGGTGCATATGCTACATTTGGCTACAGTGTCCTCAATGTCTGTTGACATCCCTGGCCAGTAAATTACTGATCTTGCTCTTGCTGTGCATTTTTCAATGCCTAAATGACTCTCATGAACAATTTCCAACATGCGTATATCCTCCATGATGTTGGTATTATTATTCTCTCACCAACAAACATTAGTCCGTCGGCCTCATGTATTTCATCATGGTCCAGTATGCTCTGATACGACCGTGCACCTGGTACTTTTGTTGTGGCCATCCTTGTTTGACGACCTTCTGCAGTGCTTGAAGGGTTTCGTGCTCCGCAGTGGCATCTCCCAACTCATTCAGCTTATCAGGTGCAGCTGGGAGATTTTCAATCAATGAGTGTACAACGATATTCATCAGCATTCAGCTCTTCATCTTGTTGTGTATGTCCTACATATGCTAGTGACAATGCGTCAGCTATACATTTACTCTCCGGGTGTGTATCTGACATCAAGTTGGTATCTTTGCAGTCTCATCATCATACGCTGAACCCTAGGTGATGCTTTGCAAAGTGGCTTCTTTAGGATGGTTTCCAATGGTTTGTGATCTGACTGTACTTGGATGGCTTTACCATACACATATACTGGTTAAAGCGTTCACATGAAACACAATGGCGAGCATCTCCTTTTCTATTTGTGCATAATTCTGTTCTGCTTGTGTTGGGGAGCGTGATGCGTATGGAATGGGATAGTCATCTTGAAATAAACATGATCCGAGACCGTTCTGCGATGCGTCTGTCTGTATTCCAACAGGTCTATTAACATCGAAGAACTTCAGTACTTGTTTACTTAGACAAGCATGTCTCAATGCGCACCAGTGCGTCGTCTTGCTGATCACCCCATATCCATAGTACGTTATCGGCAAGCAGTTCTTGCAGTGGTGATGTCATTTCGGACATGTTTAGAATGAACTGGGCCATATAATTTACCATGCCTAGTAGACGTCGGAGGTCTTCTTTGGATTCAGGCTTTGGCATCTCCACTATTGCCTCTACTTTATCATCATCTAGCCTCAACCCATCGGGTGTGACGATCGATGCATGTTTCCCACATATTTTACCTCATTCACACGCAATTGAATCTTCTTCTTATTCAACTTCACATTGTTGTCTTTGGCTCTATCCATCACTTACTCTCAGTGTTACTCTCAGTGTTTCGTCTGCATCAGAATCGTCTTTGCCTGCAATTATCAGATAATCAGCAATTACTTAAACGCCGCTGATATCACCGTAAACTTGTTCACTTCTTTTCTGGAACACTTTGCTTGCTGAACATATGTCGAACGGAAGTCGCTTAAAACGGTATCGGCCAAATGGTGTGTTAAATGTACAGCGGTATGAACTCTCTTCATCAAGCTTGACATGCCAGTAGCCATCTTTCATGTCAAGTATTGAGAAGACTGTAATTCCATTTAGCTTGGCTGAAATCTCCTCTAGGGTTGGAATGGGGAAATGCTCTCTCTGAATGGCTTTGTTAAGGTCTCTGGAATCTAAACGTACTCTTAGTGATCCGTCTCTCTTTTCGACTACTACAAGACTGTTAACCCATTCACAAACAGTTGGCTTGTCAACTTTCGTTATGACACCACTGGCTTCCATCATCAGCAGTTTTTTGTAGCTTATCCTGGATGCTGAATGGTACTCTCTTGATGGGTGAATTACTGGCTTTGCATCATCTTTTAGTTCGATGTGGTATTCCCCTGGTAGTTGACCCAGTCCAGTGAAAACATCATCGTATTCTTCCAATAGTGACTCCTTGGTGAGGAATTTTGCCATCGCTCACCGCATCGATTAGCTTGATGAGGTTCAGTTTCAGACATGACTTAAGACCTAGTAATGGTGGTGAGTTTACATCAGCGATATGAAAATCCATCACCTCAGTATGGCTTTTAACAGTAACTCTCAATGTTGCAATGCTATGGGGTACAACCTCTGTGTTTCCATAGACAGACAATATTGTCTTATTTGGCGTAAGTTCCGGTTTCGGTTTGTAGGGCAATTGCCTATATAATGTCATCGGGAGCACGTTGGCACTTGATCCGGAGTCAAGTTTTATCTTTACCTTCAAGCCATCAATCATCATTGTAGTGTACCATGATGTTGTGTCTTTGTCAGTTGTCTGGCAACCATCAACAGTGGTAAGCTCTCCAACGAACAATGGTTTCGGTCCCCATCATCACTATTAGCGATATCACGATCAGACTGCTCTTCTAACACTGTGTGATCACGAGATTTATTTTTGCAAAACTTCGCGAAATGGCCCTTTTCCTTACATATTTGACATTCTTTGCCAAAAGCTGAACATGAACAAGGCCCGTGAAGAAGGGTACCACATTTATTATTATTATTATTATTATAATTATATTAAAAACTGCTTTTTAACTATTTTTAACAACTTTTTGTGGTGTAACTTTGCTTTTTAACTATTTTTTGTAATGTATTTTTTATTTTTCAGCGTCCTTGATCACAATTTTTGTGGATACTGACGCTTTATAAATAAATTATTATTATTATTATTATTATTATTTATATTATATTAAGTATTATTTTATTATATTATACTTTATTTAAAGAGGGTAATCTGAGTTACAAATCAAATTGTAATTTACATCAGAGCCCTCTGAGAGCTCGAAAAAAGTACATGCGTATAAATAGCAATACAATGTACATGTACATACAGCAAGTGTTCAAAATAAGGATAAGTAACTGGTGAAACTCTACGAATAACCCATCTTCATTGCAACAAAAGAAAATAAATTAATCTAAATCTGAACCCTCTTTTGTAAACTTCGTCATAAGATAACTTCGCAACTTTACTTTGAAAGGGAGTAAAGTTCAGCTATTTCTAATCGCAGGGGGGATTGTATTCCAAGTACTCGCAGCATTTGAATTGTTTGCCCCTATCCTTATCATGGGACTCCGTAAAGTTCCTGGTCCGTTTCGACCACTTTACTTTCTGAACAGCGTGAACCTGTTTCTTCTTTGTTGTCATTGCTTCTATCTGAGATTTGCTACTTTCTGCAGCACGACACATATCAATGGCCTTGGCCAATGTGGTTGGAGTTTCTCTCAGCAATCTCCCTTTCAAGTGTACATCCCGAATACCTTTTACGATTCGGTGCAGAATATTCAATTCTTCCTGATTACCCTTGGTGAATTCACAAGATTTTGCTCTCTTTTTTAACTCTGTTAAGAATTGATCAATGGACTCACCCTCTTTTTGCCCACACTCCCAGAATCTGTATCGCTCAAACAGTGTGTTTTTCGGGGGTTGCAATGGTCCCGGAATTTCGCTAAGTTCTCGTTGAACTTGTCTTTGTCGGACGCCGGGTCAAAACTGAAGGTGTCATACAATTTAACAGCATCATGCCCCACGCAGTGGAAAAGTAGCGCGAATTCTATACCTTCATCAGCGGTGTCTTCTACTCGGGACGCCTTCAGGTATATCATGATTTTTCGTTCGAATCGGCGCCAGTTTTCCGACAGATTTCCTTCCTGAGAAAGGGGCTCCGGTTCTTTCAGCTGTACATGTAACATCGGCGGTTGTGGCTGCCATTGTGCAAAACCCGTGGATAATTTGGTCTTTTTTGTTTGTTTTACGGCGATCCCACTCCTGACACCATGTGGCGTTCATTCAACAGAACACCTTACAAAAATACAGACCATAATATGAACTTCCGGATCTATAGGAGTTTTGGGTAATATGTACGTCATAATAATACTAAACAATATGTGACAGAAAGATTGAAAAAAAAACTGAATTTAAAGCATCGAATGGATGGGCTTGACAGTTTTAACAAACGCCATAATGTCACATTTCACATTGTCAACAGTTAAAGCGCAGATGTATCCGAAGACATGGTCAAGTCATTGAATTCCCGGCTATCCACAATCATTGACGGTTACTCACCCAGCGACATTTTCAACATGGATGAAACTAGTACTTTCTATCGTGCCCTTCTAGACAAGACATTTTTAATAAAAGGCAAGCACTCTTTCGGCGGATAATTAAGTCAAAAGAGCGTTTGACTTTGGTGGCATGTGTCAACATGAATGACGCGGAGCAAATGAAGACACTATAGTCACTGGTAAATCAGCGAAACCAAGATGCTTCAAATTTGGTTCAAACTCACTCATTGTATATTTGTCTGTCATATTTGTCTGTGCTGCTACAGGGATTTCGCGATTTATCAATGTCCTAGGTGCGTGCCAATGGATGGGACGACCTTGGAACGATGTTTCCAAAGAAACCATTGCAAACTGTTTTCGGAAAGCGGGATTGCCTGTCGAAGCAACCGGAGAAAGTGGCAAAAGGGGAAGTGACGACAGAGAACTTCATCGTCTCGTCGAAGCAACTGGTGAAACTCTACGAATAACCCAACATTGACGGGCAAAGAGTTCGTGAATTTCGACTGCGATGTTCCTACATCAAATCTTTCCGACGGATGGGAAGGCGTTTTCCTCGGCGATTTGCACAGTAGCAACGACAGTGACTGTGATGGAGATGAAGAAATTTGCACTTGTGAAACATACAGGTATCATCAATAGTCTCACAGATATCGCGGAGGATTTACAGAAAGCCGTAACAATTCGTCACGTCACCGCTAAGTAGCAGACACCTGACCAGTTTTTCATCCGCTAGTTTATACAAAAGTGACTGGGATTATTTCGGTTGAACATTTCATTTATACTTTTATTCTGATTGACGTACCCTTTCAAAATAAGACAAGCTTTTTGTTACTGTTTCATTTAAACTTGTATTCTGATTGATTTTTTAATTTCAAATTAAGACAACTTTGTTGTTATTCATATACTAAATAAAAACGTTCATATTTTACAATGTACAGTACACGTCATTCATTGCTCGAGATATATATATCTATATATATATATATATATATATATATATATATATATATATATATATATATATTTATATATCACATCACACACACACACACACACACACACACACACACACACACACACACATATATATATATATATATATATATATATATATATTATATGCAGCCAAACAGGATTTTTAGTTAAACGAATTTTATATGCGACTACCATAGTGCGTCTTGACAGTAATTCGCGTCATTAAAAGTTCAAGTTACTCGCATTCAACTCACATTTGTATAGTCCCGGAAATAGAATACTAATCAAATTTATTAGAGCCTATGAAATTAACGCATATGAAGGTTTGGAATTTAATTGTCTGCAGTTAAAACTATTATAAGCACTACTCTGCATTTATTGTGTTAAGTATTTTCCTTATGTGATAATATTTAACATTATTGTTTTGTAGCTCATTTGTCGATATCTATTGTATCCATTTGCTTGGTTGATGGGAGTGGAAACCGCTGACTGTGAGATCGTTGCTGAACTGATAGGTGTCAAGACTTTCCTAAACGAATTTGTTGCATACTTGCAGTTGGCAGATCTCGTCAAGAATGGAGCAATATCGGTATGTCAATCAGAGAAATCTACCTCACACCCGTGGCTACTTAACTGTTTATCAAGCCTACTTGATGCAGGAAAGACAAAATCGACCTTGCGAAGGGTTGTAAGTGAGAGCTAACGATTGGCTCCCTGTGTTAAAGCTTGAGACACAAGATACCTCTTCCACAAATTAAAGCCTCTACACAGTAATTAGTTTATTGAAGCAACACCTTTTTCATGGGATCACTGTTGTCAGCGTCACACAAACTTAGCGTCACATTAAGATAGTGTGTCTAGCTGAATCGAAATCAGCTGCACTGATTTCCATAAACCTAAAAACTGGAGACATTGTGATAAGGAGAAAAATATAAACAACAACATTCATAATTGGTCTACAGACAATAGTTTGTCAGTTACAATGACACCAGTTTTTCCAATTGTTATCCAGTAGATCAAGCTTCCATTATTTGACTAAGATAACGACGCAGGAGAATACAAGATGCCATCACAAACATCTTCCTTACTATATTTGTAATTTAATTGAAAGTGGTAAAATATTCAGCCCTACGCTATACAATAGTACCTTTGCAAACTTCGAAATCGAAATTTGTCTTTCACAAAATTAGGAACATAGACCTTCGTAAGACATATATAGATCCTGCAAATCCATAATTTTTGAAATAATCCAGCAAGAGAAGTAAAATTAGCCAAAGCTAATAACATGCTAGATAAATCTCATTTAAAGGGCTAGTTGCTACACTTGTTTTATCGATTTTAACTTCACAGGTGCGATCTCAAGTCATAGCTACTTATGCACTTTGCGGCTTTACCAGCCTTGACAGCCTCGGTATAATGATTGGAGTGCTAGGACCCATGATACCGGAGAGAAAGGGCGAGTTGGCGGTGACATGTATCAGAGCTATCTTCGCAGCCACCATAGCTTGTTGTATGACAGCGTGCGTTGCCGGTGAGTGCTTTCTGTTTAAGTTCGAATTCGGTCTAGTAAGATATAATATATGCATAGTTAGTGATGTTTTTGTTCTCTGTATCGCTTTTCTACTCGTAACTGAAAATTAAATTCAAAGGGAGATTCCGTTCACAACATATCAAACCTATGATTACAAAATTACATAGAAAACCTATCATTAGTTGCGACATACATATTTTAACACTTGTTTTTTTACCATTTGATATTGAACTTCACATTTGAATAATCATCCCTCTCCCATTTTATAATCATATGCAGTCATATCCATGGCTATATTTTCCTCGTTTCTCGTTTCTATAATTTAACATTTGCACTCATACGGCAATCGCTACAACGGTATGCTATTTGTTAGACAAGCTAGTATATGCAGATATCCATTCCCACGTTTGGTTTGAACAACTTCGAGACTGCCTATGGTATTCACAGTAAACGATGCCGGATGACAGCGCGACGAAAGTCAGTTGTAGTTCGATGAATGACGAAGAGTTGTCTAAACAGAGAGCTATCAAAGTACTGATCCGTTTGTTTCGGACCCAACTCAAATGGTTGTTCGGATAATTGTAGACGACAAGATAATAAATCCGGATTCGAAGTATTGAGTTGGACGTAAAATAAATCCCGACTACCCTTTGAGTACGGTCGCTGACCCGCATTAAGAAACACTAACTTCAAAAGACAAAACGTATATATTTGTGGACATCATTGTAATTTCAAAAGACAAATGTTTAGCTCTGCATGACGCTTTCGTCATACTTTGAGGTAACGATACTTATTGATCAATGCATGGTCTGTTAATTCATTGCATACTTATCTCACATACATCGACATGACTTACTGCCAGCTAACGAAAATGTAATACATCGATGTGAAGTATGACTATCAGAACGCGGCGTCGATGAATGTCAAAAATTACTGATAAAACTGTCCAAGTACACTCATATCATGAAAATAAAAGTGTTATCATTGTTCACAAGTAGAAACGATTATCGAACTGATAGCATGACAAATGTTCAAAGGTGTGTGACAATCAAAATACGAGTCTAAATGTTTGAATTCGATTTATTTTAATTATTAAGTGTTTTGTTACGTCCCTAAAACACCTGTCTAGAATAAGGAGTATAGCAAAGCAATCGCGCAAAAGACAAATACAGTTTTATCTTAAAAGCAGTTTACATAACGAAACTGTCTTATCGTAATAATTACATTTGTGAAAGGAACTTTGATCACAATAAAGCATATAGGAAAGAACTTTTTCCAGTGACATTAAATATTTATGCTAATCCTGTAAAGTGCAGAGTTTGAACTGCTTCACAAATGAATAATGAAAGGAAAGACCTATCAATTATAAAATCGTTTCATAATTTATATTACAATAAACTATAATGTTATTGTCATTATTATTATCATTAGCATTGAAAGAGTTATGTTGAATGAGAAAAAGCAATGATATTGCGACATTTTCACATTTTCTCCACAGGAATATATTTCACATGAAATGGTATCCTAGTCTGATGCGACTGGGCATTGAAAATCTTTCAAATCAAACAAGAGTATGCACTTGTCTGCTCATTGCTGTACATTCACAGTCTTCGCATGAAATTTTCAAATTATTCATCGAATTTGTATACAATCAGATTTTATTTTCAGATATCATCTTCTTAATATTTTCTTTACCGAACCTTCACTATCTCATTAATTTAAGACGTCTGTCACTTACCTAATACCAGCTTCTCAAGAAATGTGGTTCCTTATTTATATTGATACTTTGTAATCGATAACGATTTTTAAATTTTTTTATCGTGTTAATTTCAGGGCTCCTGTACGATGATGGGCGCCGCCTATTTGACTCATCATATATTATCGATGATGTTGCAAATGCTACATCACCATTTCTTGCCAATACCACTGATATGCCTATGTGAACGGAAGTATGACCGACTAACTATCAGGTTCACCGATCGTCGTGACATCTGTATCACTCACTAGCCAAAGTAATGTGCATTTTGCAGAACTACACCACCAATGACGAAATACTTACAGGGAAATATAATGCATTGAATTCAAAGTTTGACTAGTTTCCAACCGACAACTTGCAACGCTAATCTGCGACTAATATCAATGGCATCATGACGTAAAAACCACATAAAATTATATTAATCATTTTAAATTAATTCGATTGATTAAACAAAGAAAAATTGTTACACGGTATGATATATGCTAGCACTAAATATAAATATTTAGTTATTCTTTATGCCTTCGAAGATATATAGCAAAATTGAGGTCTATGGTACAAAATTTGCAAAGCGTTAAAATGTATTGCAGACAATTTTCTATCTTGTTATACCATGCAATATGTGTCACATGCGTTGGCGTACTACTGAACGAAAAACTGATATCGTAGATCACAAATATCATCAATGCACCCTTTCAGAGAAATCATACACTTCAGTTGGATTAACTCCGATTTATTACTTAAAGTTCCGCCTTTGCATGATAAGTCACAGTGGAGCTTCATCATGTAACTTTCGCTATGTAACGCCTAAACAGATCCATCTGTTGTATCCGTTCAATTTAACAAAATTGCATGTCCATGAAGCAGTTAATCAGGACAATAGCGCCACTGATAAGAGGTGGTACAACATGTAATATTTCGATGATTGAACTTCTCAAATGATATACCTAATCGATATTAATAGAAATTTTGTTTGAATGTTTGACTTAGTTTAATACCAATAAGTTGTATCTTAGTCAAAAGTCTTCATGTAAATCACAATCTCTTTAGTATCTCAGAAGTTGTAAAATGTATTCATTATACGCTTGAGCTAAAGAATAATGTCTTGACAAATAGGGAAAGTTTATTATTTCAAAATTTCAAAACATGAATGACCAATTTAAAAATTTAAATCTTCCTTTTCTTATACATGTCATGCAACACATATTTGAGTAATTTTGAGAACAAATGATGGTATGACGCTGGGTTCTCAGTTTCTTTCTTGTTTAATTCTAATTCTCGGTACCTTAAATACGATTTTGCCACCTAAGTGAGGCATAAAAGACTTGTGCGGTCGTCCGCATTTTCAATATAGCAGATTTCTACAGATCATGCAGTTTGCCCCCCACCCCCCCCCAACTCCCCAGCACAAGACAAAAGCTATTTAAGGTAACGAGAATTCATATTGATATATACGTTAATCAGACTTACTGGGATTGCTCATCATCAATATATCGATGAGTGCTGTTTAAATTCATGGCAATCACTAGCTTCATATCAAGGTCTGTGAAGAGATTGTATGGATGGAGTTTCATAAGAGTACACAACTAAGACTGCTGGAAGTAGTGCAAATTTGTACCCATTGGAAAGTCTTGAGTACTCTAACTTAATTTAAAAATGTGTTAAGTACTTTGTCGATTCAGAAGATCAATATTTATTAACGTCCTATTAGTAAACGTATATCATTGAGTTATTACTCAACTCTTGCTGAATCGGGGCACCACAGCCATGACGAACATCTAACTACTTGTCGACGAAGATCGTTTAGTTTTTATACCATTTTATTAGAATAAAAGGCAAATAAATCAAAAGATATAACCACATATAATTTTAATCATTTCAATCATAGTAAAGTTTTATTCAACTGCGGCAATTTGACGTACCGCAACGGCTATCACATGTGATGTAAAGTGTTTGCTGATTCAGTATCAAAAAGTGTACAGACTCGACCAGTATAATTTAATATGTAAAGGTTATAATTATTGGAAACAGCACAGGCAAGCTGTCACCCAATTTTATGAATTATTTTATCAAATAGGTAAATGTGATTAAAATCGACTCGATCTATTTAATGTACCATATCAAATAAATAAATATAATTATGTGATTGTGTAATATGTGATTTTGACAGTCATTTTTCGAAATCTTGCCAGGCTTTTCATTATAATCTAGTCTCATACACATTTTCGGTCTTTTCGTATCCAGGTTTTGTCTTTCCATAGTTAATGTAGTCCTGTTTTCATTGTTATTTTAAATATTCTGCATTTTTAACCGAGACCTATGATTACGTTTTGCTGTATATCTGATTTATCGTAAATTACTGATAGAAATATTAATTCAATGATATATGTATACAGGGCTAGAATATTATTCGCGTTTTGATCTCATTTTTGTGTGTTTCATGACCATTGTCTTTAGGATTACACTTATCTATTTACGTTATAATGATTGCTCGTAAATAAAGTGTTACAGTTAGTACTCAATATTGTAAGCTAATCTCGTAAACATGTGGATTTATTTAAAGTTTTTTACTTAAAAAATTATATATCTACTCTGTAATGAATATAAACTAGTATCTTTCTAACATTAACTGTTTACTTGAAACTCTCTTTCCACTTACCAGTGTCTGCAATTTTAGTACCCATGATAGTCCACTGTTGGTGTCGTTTTTCATTCCGGCACTTTGACAGTCGGCGTTTAGCGCTTAAAAGCAAAAAAACTGTTGTAAGTGAAAATAGTGACTCATGTAGAGATTAAGTGATACCATTAACGAATGAATGCCAGTCATTGAAATACAGCCGTTTCATTGGATAACCTCAGAATACAGGTTTATGGAAGAACTGTTACAGTACTCATTCCCATTCAGGGCAATATATCTGTATGATTTGCACTGAGTAAAAAGTTGGAGACTCCCTCGCGATACTCTGGAATGTTCCACCTACCTCAACACCCAGCGTCAGTGTTTGTTCTGCCCCCCTCTAATTTTCTGTCCTCCTGCTGTTACTGATGTTTGTTCCATAACAACAAAATGATCATTATTTGATCACATTCTTAAGTGCTCATGTCTAGAAATATACTAACCATAATATAATATTCAAAATCTATCAGGCCGGCGACTTTGGAGCCCAGAGAAACATTTTTGAATAAAAAGGAGAAACATTTCAAAAATCTATACATAGGCATATCTTATCGTCGTTTGAACAAACTTGACTGAAGGTATCTCAAGGGACCTTAAAAAGAATTTTCGTAGATATAAGGCATGCAGCTTTACAGAATCAAACTTCAATTTGTGTTTTCTGTTGAGCGTTTTTGGGAGTTACAGAGTCCGCAATAAAATCATATGGAGACGGAACTATCAACCTCTGTCAAGTCTCGTACTATCTTCATACTACAAGGCTGTCACTCTCAAAATATGTAGTGATAGTTTCAAGCCACTGGGACATATGCTTTATAGACACGGAACATGGGAAATACTTAAACAAAGTAAGAATTATTGTCGGGTTGCGGTGTGGCAAGCCTTGGTACAACATGTTGTTTCTCAGATATCATCGCGTGATGTACCAACATGACAACGTCTTCACCTGGTAAAAAGTACTTTCATTTTATTAGTCTGCAGAATCGTGATGTGACCATTACAATAAATGTGGGTTACGTCAGAAAGTAGAAACGCATGTCATTAGGCTGCATTTACACATACTGGAGGGGGCTGGACGAAATCAAGAGGGGATTATAAAGTTCTGAGGTGTTGTAGAGAGGTGTTTGAACTGTTTGCACTAGGTATACGGCTGGGATCAGAAAACAGTTTGGTTTCCTTTTTTACCTTTTCAGAGTCCACAGGTTGGTGGATAATTCAATTGAAAAAATGAATGAATAACATTGTTATGTCATCCTATGCCTCTAATGTGAATAATAATATTTTATAGCATTTCATAACTTTTATTTTGAAACAATCTAAAACAATATAAGTGCCCTTGAATTTTCGCAAGTAAAAACAACAAGTGGACCTTGTGACAGCGGACATAAACTAGCTGCAACTGTTGATAATTTTGTTCAATATTTCTGTTTAATGTATCAACGACAATTTCAATTGTCAACAAAGCCTTTATATGTATATACTCTTGTTGATGATTGAATTTGAGTCCAAAGCTAAATTCACCTGTCACGGATACAAATGCAAATTACACAAACACAAGCTGTGTTGACAGGCTGAATACAACAGGATAAAGATGTAAAACAAGAGATTGGAGTTGACACAGAGAACAAAAACTTTAAAAAAATATATAAAAATTGTATTTTAATATTGTTGGCTTAACAAATGTTTGGCCTTATAATAGTGGGGATGAATATATGATTGTAAAATTTGACCCCAACTGTTTTTACAAGTCAACCACCCCTGATAGTTTTACCGACCCCCCTCCCCGTGAAGAAAAACATGCTCCCTAATTTTAAGTCGTTTCTTGTATCAGGATATGTCCCAAGATCTCAAAAAATTGAATTTCCTTATGGTGCAGTGAAAATATCTCAAAAAGTGTCAGATGATATCACGTCATCATAAACGCAGAAATTGCTTTGTGGCTGTATCTATTTGTATGTACAGACACAAACATGCTTCAGTGTTTGAAGTTCTTTTCCGTTCATGAATCGGCGTTTGTAGCTGTTTTACTTTTAGAGGGATTGTTCAGATTCAGTCTGGGGGCGGTGGATTCATGGGGTCACCCTGTTTTTGACTTTGGTAATGGGGTCACCATGTTTTTGAAATGCCCGATAGAAGGGGGAGTCAGATGTATAATAAATACATCGTACAGCCACAAATTGCATCATTCAGTTGCATTTTTGGCGTGCCCTTCGGCGCGTAACTTTAACATATCAAACTAATAAATCAGAGATATCTTTGCGAATTGAAAGTCTGTTTTGCAAAGCATTATACCAGCCACGAATTGCATTATTCAGTTTCAGTTTTCTGCACGCCCTTAGGGCGCAGAACTTCAATATATCAGAGATATATCAATATGAAATAAGGTACACTTTTGTGATAAAAAAAAATATTTTTATCTCGTGGGCACGAGATACTATCTTGTGCGCACCAGATAGTATCTCGTGCAGAGATATCTTGATGCCTGTGAATAAAAAGTTTGCTTTAAAAAGTGTACTAATCATTATGAAATCTGGACTGCATATGGAAAGCATGACAAAATCCTTATTCTTTTCTGTTTTCCCTAGGAAAATTCAGCATATGGAAGTAACATGCACTAACATTCCACAGTACATTGATAGAGAGACATATTTTAGAAAATCCAAAAATGATAAGATATTTTTCATTGTCAATGATGCAACTCTTTTTCTCCCTGTCATAGGTTTTCAAATAAAAGGGTTTTTTTCATGAGTAAAATAATAGTTAACAAAGGGTAGTTTTTGTCATTATTAGCTATGCTTTCAGGGTTTCAATGATAAAAGAAAAGATACTTTCAAACACTGTACAGATGTAATTGGATGGCTGGCAACATTTGAAATGCCCACAGAAATTTTTGATTTATTGTTATTCTTTCTTTGATAATAGTGATTGACATCAATTTATATACAACAGTTCTTGACATCTGGTTATGCATAGAAAGTGTGAAATACACACACGCACAAGTGTGTATATATATATATATATATATATATATATATATATTATATATATATATATATATATATATATAATATATATATAAGTATATAAGTATACAGATGTCCTCGTGGGAAATTAGTGCTCGATGCCGAAAGCATTTAAGTACAAAGAAATAATATCTTCTACTTAAGTTTCATGCATCCTGCAATCTTCAGACTGAAGTCAAAGGATTCTTAGTCCTACACTCTTGGTTATATGTTTTAGACGTCGTACCATTCTAGTTGTAGGTGGTGTTAAAATTTTATAAATAATATTTCTTTTGGAGATGACACTTTGAAACCAACTCAGAGCGTTTGTTTAATAGCGTAGATTTGTCAGCATTGATAATGTTGACAAATCTATGCTGTTAAACAAACGCTCAGGAGATGTAATTGGATTGCTGTACATATGAACAAGGTAGAGATCAGAGTAGTGCTTAACGCAACGGAGGCGGGAGTAGGGTATTACATTTTTATTATCTTCTGAAGGGGATCAAAAATTTGTTTGTGTGGGTAAGGGTTCCATTAATTCGATGGAGGCGCACGAATAATTTGCCGGCCCACCCGCGGCCATAATAACTGAACGTCCCCTCAGGCATAGAAACACAATGAGACAAACAAAAAAACTATTGTCTCTTCGAGACGTCAAATGGACAACTGAGTCCGAAAGTCAAGTAAATATAGATCCTTAGGGTCAATGAAGTAACGTATAATTACATTGATAAACACAAACGAACAATCTTTTGACTAATTGAAGGAAAATGTATTCACTTAAAGGAATTGGGTCAAAATACGGATGATAAAACATGTAAATGATAACGGTTATGCAGAAAACAAATACTCGATAGGCAAGATTCATGTAGATGTAACTTTGCTGTCGGACCGTATTCGGTGACAGTGACATTAGCAGGGGAGAGCGGTACCTCAGCGGTGAGAGCTCATGGGACACCCGGCACCGGTGGACATAACGCAGAACACTGTTACTTTAAATTAATTTCCCATATTCATATCCCAGATTCGCATTTGCTACTAAATAATTATGACCGACAAATAATGATTTTTTTGCTGCCTTCAAGTTTACTTACTGTCCATCTGCAGAAGAGTATTGTTTAGCAGGGCCTACACACAGGGGTTCCGTGTAACTCTGAACGTCGATTTTATCGACAAATCTGGATGTTTTTGTAAAGCACTATTACTAATGTTTTGGAAGGGTCACCATTTACCGTAACCGCTGATGCTTGTTTTATTTTAACGTTTTCTGGTACTTGTAGAATTTTAATAATGTTTTTTGTAGTTTGACTGTTTTTACTCTGCAGAAATTTTCATCATTTTTAACCATGTACGTTTTTAGCCTAATTTGATTGTTTTTTACATTTTAGTTTGTTATGCTTTGCTGGTATTTTATCAATTTTAAATGTGTAAAGCGCACTGAGACGTATGTGTAGTGCGCTTTAAAGAAATAAATATTATTATTATTATTATTATTTAGTTAGACTGAGTTATGAACAACAATTTTTTGATGCGCGAAATGATGCGCACTGTAACAAAACGCACAGTCAACAGTGTCATCGCCAGCAACAGTCTACGCACTTCTCTTTGAAATATGCAAGATATTTTTTCCCTAATTTATCTTGTACCTGCGTTTCAAAGGATTGCAAAAGCAACACTAAACAAACTACAATAAAGCAGTTCAATTGCTCTATTGAGTCGTAGTCGTGTTACAAGTGTGACATGACCCCATGGTTTCAAGGGTGAGGAAGGTATCTAAATATAACAATGTCATCATTGTTGGATAAGTCTTGCTAGCTTTTAAATGTAATGATTGATAACTGAACATTCTTCAATAGTATGATATTTGATGATTTATTAAATACGAATGTGAAAGAATGTTGCCTTTCACTGTAGTAGATAATCGCATACATAAGGATAATCAATGAGGTTTACTTCGTTTTCGCAGACTGTGTTGAGTGTGATGAAAGTACGCGCCCTTGCTTCCCACAGCCTAAGCCTAGCAGTCTACAGATCAGTAGATTGCCATATTGCCGAATTAATCTTACTGATGGTGAAATTGCGAAATGATATTATTCATATGATCAATATTTCTGACGAACACAGGCCAGCCTCCATCTTCAGAGCAGTACATATGTTTTGCACTGTATTCGGGGAAGGTCACAAAGTTTTCAGAAGGGAATTTTTTATTTAAACTTTATTTATTAATCTCGATAACTCCATAGGTTACGAAAACCTCTTTTCATGGAGGTCGAGACACAAAAAGACATAAAACACAAATACAATCAAACATTAAACGAGACACAGCCCCATATGATTCATATGATTGTAGTAGTGGAAATGTTATATTGTGACTACTCAAGTGTGGCATCGAGGTCAATTCTCTGGAATATTACACGCATACCTACATACCTACATACATACATACATACATACATACATACATACATATATACATACATACATACATACATATATATATATATATATATATATATATATATATATATATATATATATATATATATATATATATATATATATATATATTATTGAAGTAAAACTTCAGTAAACTAAGTTCACTGATGTTTATTTAGAATTCTTCTGATGAAAGAGATGTAGTGTTTTAATTTTCTTAGACACTGGCATACAATTGTATCACATACTGGGTGATTAATTTCCCAAACAAACAAATATCTACAAGTGAGCCTTAATCATTGAATATGAACTGAATTTCTCAGTGTAATTGGGACAGTAAAGTAAATCTGATCGAAAGAGAATACCCCTAAGAACATTCAAACACGGTTTAAGAAACAGGTTGTATTTGAGTATATTTTTTTTTAACCAAAAATTAAATATTTTAAAGAATGTTTCAAAAATGCAAGTCAAATTTCTTAAACACATATGCACGTGTAACAATTATATTACAACAAGCACATTTATGTCAATTATCCATAATCTGTAAATGCATGGACATTGTCAATTTTATATTGGAAACAAATTGTTCATAGCTGTCGGATTTTCACATCATTTATTACAATTTCACACATTGATACCTTTTCAAACTCTCTGTACACTAGGTTCTCAACCTAGTATTAATGCTCGGCATCTCCCTTCGAGAAAAAGCTAGCGAGAGGACGTTGGGATACAGGAATATAGTGGCTCTAAGTCTTAAAATAACACCGTTTATTTTTTATACATGGATGTGTTGTAGTTTCTTTCTCCTTGCTTCTCCCATCTATGCTTCCTCTGTACTTGTAAACACACCTCTTATATATAGCGCTTATTTGCATACAATGGAAATGTACAATCGTCGCATCACCCTCTTTACATGTGGATATTGGAGAGGTTAAGATTGCATATGTGAACGGGAAGTGAAGTGACACCTCATCACTCTCTTCGCTCTCTTATCATATTTTGATGATGCCACGCGTTCTCTTGTCCTTTGGCGGTCGTTTTCAACGTAAAACGGCCACTTTTCATGTACATCTTTTCCGAGGTTGATGTTTACGCTCTCTCTGTTATAGACTTAATGTTCACTCGTTTAATAAGTCTTACGCCCTCGTGTGGCCACTATAAATTTTGAAACAAAAGCGAAGCAACTTGGGAAGGGCCTCGGCCAGCTGATGAAAGCTCAGCTTGTACACGCACGGACGTCTGTTGGCGACGCCGGCAATCAAAGCATTTTTCAAGGTAGGAATTACTGTTTATGTTTTATTGGTCTCCCAGTGAAGTTTGTGTGTTTCCATGTCAGCATTTGTGTCTCCGATAGCGAGTTTTACAAAGCAGACATCTGACGATCAAAGGTCACGTCGCCAGTCATGGCCCAGATATTATTATAAGCTTGGTGCGCAGTGAATATAACCAGTGCTTTGTATTTCAACGACTGTAAAGTACGGATGAACAGTAATGCATCAATTGTATTTTCAGCGTATCTGCAACAAGCAGTTGATGTTGTATGTACCATTAGGCAATATATAATATTAGTGGCCTATCATGGTTAGTCTCACAGCCGGGTCTCACGGTGCAGTGTGCTAAAAGGCCAGTGACTTGATCCCCGGGATCAAGTTTGTTCTAGTCTGTAAGGGGATTATGGAGTGTCATAGCCTTTGTTTTCCATTGAAATTGTAATCTAGTGAGTGAAATTCCTTGCAAAAGGCATCAGACGCCAACACAGGCCTATAATTTAGATGTGCAATTTCTTTATGAATTACTGACTGGCTGTAAGATTAATTTGTGATTGAATGTTTATTCGATTTGTGATAACGGTTGATTTTTGATAACTGCTCATGTTCATGGGAGCATGGAAGACATTTGAAAATGTAATACTGAAATAAATTAAGTCATGATGAAATATTTATGTTTGTTCACAAAAGGTTTTAATTGATATTCCATGTTTTTAAACTCTTTTTGCGCTATTCCCCTTCTTTAATATCCCAGTATCATTTTATATATGACCTACTTGCAGACATACACAGCCGGTAATTGACAGCTGACAGGTGGCCGAGGTTTTCCCGAATGGCCTCGCTTTGATTTCAGATTCGTAGTAGCCACTCGAGACCACACGCTCGGTACCTTTCCTTTCGTTTTGCATTGTAACTCTTGATTTATCGATTAGCGTCTGACTTCGAGATATTTTAGGTAACAAAAAAAGTACAAAGTTGCACTGAACAAAGCCTAAGAAACTCAATCAGTGTAATCGCAGGACGACGGCAGACGTTGCATACGCACTACTATGCTTTTAAGATTTAGGCTACTGAAATCAACATGGTCTTTTGTTTTACCATCATGGCTTTTAACGATTGTTAAACACCAATTGAAATTTCAGTAATTGAAGTTTTATCACTGTTATCACACGAGTACTTTTTGAGAAATAATTGTTTTGACCTTAAACGGCAAAAATTGCCCCCAAATACAAATTTGCATATTTCATCATAATTTGAACAAATCTATGTCGGTTATCCCTAGGGACTTGTATACCAAATAGCAAAGCTGTCTAACCAACGGTTATGAAGAAGAAGTTTTTTACCAAAAAACGCTTTTTTGTGCTAATTCGCATGTTTCAACATTATCAAAAAATAAGATAGTCTCATAATCATATTTTGCATCTACACAACAAAAATCAAATCTATAAGTACTGCACATCTCAAGATATTTGAATGGATGGACATCCTCACAAACGGACATACATACATACATACATCATACTTACATACATACATACATACATACATACATACATACATACATACATCCATACATACCTACCTACATACATACATACATACATACAAATACACACACACACACACACACACACACACACACACACACACACATACATACATACATACATACATACATACATACATACATACATACTGATACATACATACATACATACATACATACATACATACGACGGACGCCAGACGGATATACCCATCCCAATAGCTTCTATAGTAGCTAAAAACAAAGCATAAGGAATAAATTTCAGCAGACTTTCACATCAGTGGTAGGATGTTATGCAGATCGTGGAGTGTGCACCGTGGCCCACAGATTTGTGAACCTTGCAAGGTCAGTCAGTAACTGCTGCAGAGAAAGCCAAGCGACGCGAGCCAGTCTGGTCTTTAATAATCCGAATCTGTGCAAATCGTTATGGAACGCGTGAACCATTCTCAGTGCCTTGCGTTCTCGCTGCGGGTGCAATCACAGGCGGCCCAGACACTATTAATAAGCTTATTATTGAGATTTTCTCACAGTTTTCTCTATCCTTTTCTTCATCACAGTCCCTCTATGGATAGAGGGAGTGTGTCTTCATGCTCTGACTGATCGGAGTAAATAAAATAAATGGTTATATAACCTAACCCAGCCTCTTGACTCTTTATTCGTTTTACATTCCATTACAAGGACGTTTATCTCTGATATACACATCTTGTAATTAATTAGTCAACACAACTAATTATGCTAATCCGTGGACTTATCAAGGATTTTATGGGTTGGTCAACATCGCGAAAGATAGGAAAGGTTACTAAAACGAAAAGGTAAGAAGCTCTCCTGAAATGTGTCCAGAAATAACCAAATTGCAGCCAGTCATGACCGTTTATCCAAAATTTACTGCAACCAATGTATTTTGATGGCCGAGGAGAGCCAGCTACTTTAATTTCAAACGTTTAAATGGTCGCAAACAGTGCAAACCCTGCCAGTGCATTGCGTGCAGTTCATGGCATGAGGACGTCCGTAAAGCAGGAAGTCGGAAGTTGAAACCTTTGACCTTTACCACAGGGCCTCATAAGTGGCTATTTGAGTCAATATTAGAGCGTTTTTCTTTCTTTTTAGTGTTACAAATAAACCAGCTGAAGAGCACAACACTTGTGTAGCTGTCTTTTGTGTAGCTTGTATTGGCATGTATAGTGCGTCCTCGTAAATGTAACCTTTAGTTCCGTGACCTCTAGCCATGCCTACTTCCTGTCCTCGCATGGCTAGAGGTCATGGAACTAAAGGTCGCATTTACATATGATCACATTCCCGTTGAGGGCTCACTATACATGCCAATATAAGCTACACAAAAGACAGCTACACAAGTGTTGTGCTCTTCAGCTCGTTTATTTGTAACATTGAAAAATAAAGAAAAACGCTCTAATATTGACTTAAATAGCCACTTATGAGGCCCCGTGCCTTTACATTCTTTATAAATTGGCAAACTAGTATAATTACAAGATGTGCTCAAAAGCACTACCCGTACAGCTACGCGTTTTTTGTTTGTTTGTTAGTTTTTGTTTTTTTGTTTTGTTTTTGTTTTTAGGGGTTTTTTAGAGAAAAGTGTGGTGTGACCGTACACTTCACTTTGGGCGACGTGTTCGCGAGGGATTACGAAACGAAAGATCGATCGTCTAGAGTTAAAGCCGATGAATTTGGTAAGAAATCGAATACGCGTGTTCAGGAAAAAACACAAAAAATCACAACTGTGATGATGTATGCATCTAAAGCTAAAATGTACCCTATCGACAACGAGCAAAGCCTGGTTAGCATCTTTTGAATTACTTGAACAAGTTACGTCCTGGTATAGTAATTGCTTATTTCAGCGACCGAAAACTAATTTCCTCGTGGATGACCCAGTCTGGTATAAGCAATGTTCCCGCTTGGGTCAACAAATTTGGTGAAATGATGAAATGATGAAAGATATTTCAAACAGGAAGCTGCATTGTCCCGTATCTATACAAATCATCTGACTCGGCGGGAGTATAGACGCGGCTCATCATGTGTGTATCCTGTCAAAAAACGAGGCAAGTGTAAAGATACACAAATAATGGGATTGTATATAACACTGTTTACATAGATGGAGACCAAGACTTGCTTGTACCTACCTAGATATACCTGCCTATATATCTACATAACATCTGAACACCTACTCAGACACACCTACACACAGCGGTCATGTTCAAAGCCTTTCTCAATTTTTTTGGATATAGAATTGTGCCACTCTGCCTGGCCGGTTTCGTTCTTTGAATTTTACATGGTCAGGTCTGATTCTAAGAAAAGCAGCCGTGATGAGGCCGTAATGCATGACGGTTTGCTTCACTGATGATAGCAGTGACCCGTTTGTATAAAATATTAATTGTGTATACTGCGTGACATGTGGCACCTACATTATAAGTGGACGCCCGTAAAGTCTGTGATGGGAGGAAAGAATGCGTCATGGAATCATGTGACTGGAATGCAGCTGACAGTTCACGTCAAACTTTGTACTGAAGTGAAGACAAACAGTAATGCGTCTGTAAAATTGCAACGACTGTGGCCCTCAAGCTCATAGTAACTTAGATAATCTCAGCGAAGACGAAGGCGTCAACGAACTCTTGGGTGAGTTAATCGTTTATTCTTTAATAGCCAAGGATATCGGCGTATAAGAAGACTGGTCATGGAACATTGATATCCAAGATGGCGGGTTGGCAGCACAGTCACCTTTGTTCTATTCCGCTTTGCGCCTATGAACACAAGTGACTGTGCTTGGCAGATGGAGATGCAGACTTTGTTTTAAATAAGTACAGAGAGCAGTTCCCCAAAACAAAAAAATACGTGGTTATATATAGTTGCATGATTTTTAGTAGCCGTGGGTCCATAGCTGTGGTGTTTTCGGACGGGATTTCTGCCTTTTACGGGCTGCTTTTACTTTTACGTTTTAGGGTTAAAACGTTCAAGTCAAAAGCAGTCCGAAAACACCACAGCTATAGACCCACACCTACATTTTTATGATCGACGACCCCCGGAAGAATCAACACTGTCAACATTCATTTCGCATATGTTTGCCTTGCGGATCTGTCCGGTCTTCAGTATTAAGCTACGGAAGACATAATCTGTGGGATGTTAAAGCAATAATGTTCCCCTCCTGGCAGGGCCTATGATGAACGAGACCAAACGTTTCACCACATAATCGCCGAGTACATTGTGGAGTTAAAATTTGCCTGAGTTCATTTAGGGCCCAAAGGAGGTGTATTTTTGCAGTTATTATTTTATAGCTTTGGCAATGAAAGTAGGTCTATTGATGTAGAAAACATATGGGGCAACAACACTGGATAATTATATACATGGAGTGTCCGACAAATGTCACAACTACGCAGGGTTTTTTGTTGTTGTTTGTTTGTTTGTTTGTTTTGGGTTTTTTTGTAGAAGAGTTTGGGCGACGTGGTTGTGAGGGATTACTAAACTAAAGATCGTATAGAGTTAAAGCCGATGAATTTTGTAAGAAATCGAATATGCGTGTTCATGAGAAAACAAAAAATCACCACTGTAATGATTTATGCATTCAAACCTAAAATGTACCCCACCGAAAATGAACAAAGCCCGGTTGGCATCTTTTGAAATATATTTGAACAAGTTACGTCATGGTATAGTAATTGCTTATTTCAGCGACCGAAAATTAATTTTCTCGTGGATGCCCCAGTCTGGTTTAGCAATGTTCCCGCTTTGGTCAATAAATTTGGCGATTTGATGAAAGAGATTTCAAACAGAAGGCTGTATTGTCCCGCATCTATACAAATCATTTTTTGAGAGCGACGTTATACACGGTTTCAGACTAGGCGAGAGTAGAGAGGTGACACATCAGTATGTATCCTGTCATAAAAACGAGGCAAGTGTAAAGATACGCAAATACTGGGATTGTATTTACATAGATAGAGACCAAGACTTGCTTATACCTACCTATATATACCTATACTTAAACCTTACTACCTACCTATACATCTACTTACACATCTAAACACATACCCAGACACACCTACACACAGCGGTTATGTTCAAAGCCTTTCTCAAAATTTTTCGGATATAGAATTGTTCCACTCTGCCTAGCCACCAGTTTCATTCTTTGAATTTTAAATGGTCAGGTCTGATTCTACGAAAAGCAGCCGTAAGGCCGTAATGCATCACAGTTTGCTTAACTGATGATAGGAGTAATCTATGTGTACGAATTTACTATAAAATAGCATTCGTGTATAATGCGTGACGTGTGGCACCTGCATTATCAGTGGAAGCCTGTAAAGTCTGTGATGGGAATAAAGAATGCGTCATGAAATCGTGACTAGAATGTTTAATACCTTTACAACTGACAATTTACGTCACATTTTGTACTGAAGTGAAGACAAACAGTAATGCGTTTGTAAAATTGGAACGACTGTGACCATCCAGCTCATAGTAACCTAGATAAACTCAGCTAAGACGAAGGCGTCAAAGAACTCTTGAGTGAGTTAATTGTAAAGGTTATGACGAAAAATACCAGATCTTCACGTGAAATAAAATCCTTTTCTACAGCCCTTTTCTCTCGATATGACTGTGAATACAGTTTTGTTTCTGTTAATGAATTTCGTCTTCATTTTCGAAATGACTTTCACTTTCATTTCGATTTCACCGAATTTATGAATCAAAATCGTTTTCATTTTCGTTTTCATCTTCATTTTTCAACATTTGACCCTTAACCTTTCGATTGTCACATGATATCTTCGGCCCAATAACAAGTCTAATGTATCTGTGTAATAATAAATGATCGAGGATAACTGAGCTTGGGACTGGGAGTGCACATGGCCATTCACGTACAGTATAGCCAACCTGTGGGGTGGCGACGTGCTGTACGCACGTGTATAGCCGTGCTCTCGACCAAGCCGGCCCTTCTCCGATGCAGAGACACATGAACATGACATGGTGAAGATCTTTTCGTTCATAAACTGTCAAGCTTCTAACCTAAGCGCCCTTTGTATGTGCTGTAAGGGTGACATCTATACTGTATAAATTAAGCATAACAGCGCGAATTCAGTAAGGTTTAGCCCAATCTCCTCTCTGGTTCCTGTCATGTCTGTGGCTTCACGGTGACCACCGCTCATTTTGCTCATGAGCTCATATGAATGAGAGTAAGTAGGGGGGAGGTGCCTTGTCCAAAAGCACGGTTCGGTTGTCCCTTGGGGAAAAATTGGAAAATATTTTTCTATGCATACCACGCGGCGGCCGCTATGTATCGAAACATTCCTAACTGTGCACTACAGCTAATCTCAAGCCTATACGTGCAGTGTGCCCGGAGAGCGCACGTACGCTCTACGGCTTTCGCGATGCTCTCACAGGAGCAGGATCGGCTGCCAGCACTACATGGCGGGGATGTGTACTGTTGCCGGCCAACACAGCCCTACACAGCTAGATCGGATGCTCGCCATATACTGCCCACTGCAATGGTTAAGGTTTTGCAGGGACATAAAGCGACGTCGTAACTTAGCTACAGGCTAATCAAAACGAAAATATTATGAATTTTAGAAATAAAAAAGAGCTGTGAAAACGAAATCAAAAGGGAAATGAAACCTGAAGTCAACTTCACCGTAAATTTTAAACTAAGTTACATAGTGATAAATAAATTTATAATTTAAATGTAATTGAACATTCAAAAAATGAAATGAAAGCTAGAAAAAATTCAAATGTTATGAATTCGAGTAAAGTGCATGTGTGTACAAAAAATTGATTTTTGGATTTCATCGAGAATTGATTCACTTTCCATGGTAGTCTATGAGAAAACTATGAAAACGACAATCAACTATCTAAATCTATGCTTTTATAAGTGTTTGACAACTGATACAAATGTATTTGATTCTAATACTGTGTTTGCAAATTCAGATGTGGACAACAAATATGATATTGGTACTTCACCCAAAATTATTATTTCACTTCTCATGGTAGTCTACATTAAAACTATTAAATGTTTTCCTTGACAAAGCTAGCTATATCTGTAATATGTAAGTATATATATATGCGCATATGTTAAATATTGACTTTTAGGCTGAAATAAGTTTCTCGATAAAAAATAATAGTGCTGTCTGTAAAATATCAAGCCAAACTATAATGAAGGTAACATTATAGCTAATGTCCCTTTTGCGATCCAACAGGAAAGGTTTGATACAGGATGGCTTCCCTCACCTTTCAGGAAACCTGGTCACAATTTACATATTTGTACAAAAGGGACATTGAATACCTATTGGCCAATCAGTTATGTTTTGTTTTGTGTTTCACCTGCGGTTTCTTGTTCTACTCCCCACAGCATGCTAGAATAACAAAATTCAGTTTGGCAAATACTCTGTATATGCAAGTGTAAAGAAAGACCGTAATCATTGTTGTAGATCACAAATGAGTTCTTGTCTGAATTTGAATTCAATTTTAAACAATAACAATGCTAACCGTACACATATGACGGTGCTTGACTTTTCATCACGCTTCAGAGAGTAGAACAAGACACTGCAGTGGTGGATACACAAAACAAAACCACCCAAAAATCAACCAAACATTATAGCTTAAAATGATAACCCCCAACAGATATTTCATATCTATCAGAGACAGTTTTGTTTCAAGTTTCCCCTTCAAGTGCCCCAAATATACCCTTGATATTTTAAAGTCAGCCGTCAATCCCCTCCAGAGGTGTTTGTAAATGTAGCCTTACCGCACTAAATATACGAAGTTTCATTCAGTGATTTTGTCAAACACAAGTTCAACGCGGGAATTCTTAGTCATTGTTATTTAGGTTTCGTTCATGTGAATGAAGCGGTCAACAATATTACATCGTCTGCGTATGTGCAACCACTATTTATTTGAGTCCCTTTGCTCTAATAGAGATGTACGCAACAAATACCAGCGTTCCGGTTTGTTTTGTTGCATTCGGCGTCAGTTCCGCTAAGCTCGGAGATTTCCAAATGGCCACAGTCTTGCAAACCGCTGTGAATTTCTTTGATCGAAACGTCATTGTATTAGTTCTCAGAACATTGAACATCGGCGTCGAGATATTCGTTGAAATGCTTCTAGTCCTCCTACTTCTGCAATCGGTGTGCTCAACATACGACCGATATTGCAATCATCTGGATCGCATCTGAGCAAAACCCCGTTTAACGGTTGTCGATCAAGTTGCGATAAAAAGTACTTCTGAGTATCGATATCTCTTGAATACCAATTCAGATTACATCATATGATACACATCCTCTTCGATGTTCCTACAGAATGCAATTTTGTCATACAGCGAGCATCATTTTTTCGACCCTGCTCCTTTTTCGACGTATAAACCCGTTATAACTTTAGTATAATACCTCCGCGACTGCATAGACTGAAATCGCCGTGACCAGATAAAGCGCAAGAATTGGCAGAATGAGAATAAAACTAAGACCTTCCAACATGGACAATATATAGGCAATATATAAATCATATCCTAACATAGTAAATCATTTTATTGGCGTATTCACCGTGAAACAGCCATCAGTAATCGGCGCATTACGTTGTCAGATGTCAGGGCTGACCCAATCGAGAATAAGGAGGCCATATGTCCAGCTTTCACAAATTACCATATCTTTTCACATACCTGAAAAGACACACCGCCTCCAGGGTTCGCTTCCTACGTCTCCTGTTATTATCATTATTATTAAGTCTACTGTATTTTGTATTCCTGGAGCCCATTTACAAAAATGTGTCAGTACTGCATTTTTATGGCGATCGTCATCATAACATTCAGAGGTAATGTAGTCTGTCCCAGTTTTCATTGTATACTAATACTTAAATTGCTCCCAATGCGTCAAAGTGTCTTTTTTCAACCTTCCTCTGTGTGACAAACAAGCCTACTACTCATCGTCGTAAACCACATGCCACTTTAAGGCAACAGCTTTGCGTTTCCTGATTTTTGCGTTGGTTCGTGGAGCAGGTCATGCTCTGGCTCGCGAGAATGCGACTACCTGTTGGTGTCTCTCCTAACCACCTAATAACATTATTTTAGAGAACCCTGAATTGGAATACCTCAATAGATACACAGTAGTTTCTGTATATTTTCATCATACAAATTTTTCCCGGCAGGTGAGAGGCAGTCAGATAGTTTCTACTTTGCTTTGCCTAGAGTGCAAAAATTGAAGGATTCGGTCTGCCACTACATCCAAAGACTGACTCATGATTTATACCGACATCTTCAAAATAATCATAAGTAGGAGTGGGTTACTTGAAAAATGTTAGGGGGTCACATAAATAAATCAGAGGAAATTTTCTTGGTTCTCCCATGCAGAGGTATTTGTGAACTTTGCTCTAGACACAAGGGCACAACAAATCATGCTATGCTCCGCGTGCATCCACCACACTGATGACATAATGATTTCTCACGTCCCCAGTGCGCTGGGAGTGTGAGAACACAGTGTGAGAACAATTGTTCTCACACTCTGTATTGTTGCGCGACCGAACACCTCGTATGTGAAACGTATGTTGATTGGTCAATTCTGCTCAGCGCCCAGTTCTCTGTACGAATTATTTGACGAATAGAACATCGCGTAATGTACAACTGGCACTATAGGGGACAGACGACTGAACCGCAGAGTGAACAGGTTGTTCTAGATTTGAGTACGGTCAGCGCGGCGTCGGCAACAAATACACGGAGGATGACCGCTTTTATGTTGTAACGGGAGAATTCAGGCCATTACAAACCTATCGGCTATACGCTCGTCGACATATTTTCTGGAGAAGAACTGACTTGACAGCGATACAGTTAGCGAAAGACTTCGATGAGCGAGCCATTTGCACACGAGGCTGTAGCAGACGACAGCTTTCACGCAATGTCATCAACAGATGGCCACCAGAGCTGTTTCGCAACATTTTCCTCAGATGACCTGGAGAATTTCGTGGCTGACCAACAAAACAAAATTGCCATATCGGTAATATATATGTAACGTGTTTGATATGCTCATCAATGAACGGAACTTCTTTTTCTTTGCGGAATGATACAAATGAAACAAGTGCAATCGGGTGCTGGTTCTTGATAGTATAAACCTACCACAATAAAATGCAATTTTCTTGAGATATTGGAGGGACGTGAGAAAAATAATCCCACACCCCAATGGGTTGGGATGGAATGTCTCACACGAGTTGGGGATTCTGTCTCACACTCGCCTTCAGCTCGTGTGAGACAGAATTCCCCAACTCGTGTGAGACATTCCATCCCAACCCGTTGGGGTGTGGGATTCTATTAGTCTCTTCCCAGTACTCCTACCGTCACAAGTTGTTCACCCTAGGTTTGAATAAATACATGTCCAAGAACAACATCAAATATTACAGTGGCCCAATTAAACCAATGAATTTTGATAAAATGCCTACATTCATTGGCTAACATTTTGGCAGGTTGTAGTCTAGACAATGATGGCTTCTCTGCTATATATTAGTAACGTATGGAACACGGGCATTATATTTGCTATTGTTGCTGTTGTTGTTGTTGTTGGCGGTGGTGGTGGAAACAGTTGAACGATACTAGTAAGGCCAAGGAAAATGAAAAGTTTGTTTCTCATACTCGACATATTGCGAAAATGATGCGGTGACACGGTTTCTTTTGAACGATACTAGTAAGGCCAAGGAAAATGAAAAGTTTGTTTCTCACATTCGACATATTGTGAAAATGATGCGGTGACACGGTTTCTTTTCTTCTCATTTTTTTCTTCAACCAACAAGAACATAAAAAAAACTAAAAACAACGTAGAAATGCACGCAGAGATAAATGCACAGCAGTGTTGCTTTAGTATTTTTGTACAGTAACAGTTCTGTGTTTTTAGTTCAGCAATGCACAAGCTTTAACATTGACATATGTGTACAGTTCTGAATGGAATGTTAGTGTCAGTTATTTTGTTTATAGTCCTGTTTTTTGTATAGTCGTGTATTTTTGCTGGTTTTTTTTTTCATTTTATATCCTCATGAGCAGAAAAAAGGTTGACGTGACGGGTACAATTGACGCGCGCGAGGATCAGAAACAAACTTTTTATGTTTCTTGGCCTAACAGAGCACAATATATTTTAAAGTGCTTTCAGAAGTTAATCATTCACAACGTTCAACAACTAAAACGTGTATGTCACTCAGACTATTTTAACATAAGAGGCCACAAGTTCGTATGCTGTCACATTCTGGCCTCCGAAATAGTCATCTAAGTCAGAGACTTACACAACAATGTCTCACCATTAAAGTTAGAGACTTCACCAGAAAAGTCCCCCTGGAAAATGACGAACAAGGGTATGTGCCGTGCTACCGGTTCATGCCGAGCATGTAACTCTATGTAATATAGCGTTAACTGTGAAGAGACATGTAATAAAAATAATATTGCCTGAATACATGGGTTTATGTGTTCTCGCAGCAGGAGACAATTTGCCCTCCTGGCGTAGGGCAAATTGTCACCTGCTCTCTGGCACATAAACCCATGTATTCAGGCAAAAATATATAATAATATTCACGTTCTGTCCGCTTTGCAATTCTTTAAAAGAATGATGTGAATAAGATGAGCTATAAGGAGCTCGAATATAAGAAATATTTTCGATCAGAAGCACTATTGCATTAATGCACATATTTCAAAGGGTACATAAACAAATCATTTGTATATATTACGCTTACGTTTTTCGATACAAAGGTGCAGCAGGATGTCACAAGGTACACACGGCAGAGCCGAGAGGTCACCTTCAATAAACCGCGAAACCAAGGTAGGTTTTTCAATGAAATGAAAACAGCCCTCGAGCCTCGCTTGCTTCGAATCGATTTTTCGTTTTTTGTTTGTCGATTTATTTGTTTCCACATCTTTACGAAATGATGGAACTGGAATATAATTATGATAAATCTCGTACTACATTTGAAACTTATCAAATTGAACCCATTGATAGGGTCTTTGGGAGAAGTTAAATCACAAGAAAATGATGACACGATGAAGTGTTTCCGAGCTAAATTTTGAGGCAGAACGCATAGAAATGCATCCTAACTTTTGATTTTGTGAGCCTATAATACTAATTGACTACAAACTTCAGCCTTGTATGAAGCAGTGGCCTCGTCTATATTGAAGTATTTCATTTGCCTCTCGGCGTGAAGTTCTAAAACACTCCTCTATACATGGGTTTTTAAATCCAGTGATGGAAGCTAAAGAGACAAAGAGAAGAATATACAGAATGATTCTTGCGCGAAAAGTTGCAAATTACCCTGAAGAAGGAATCGTTTCATATTTTATAATTAATGTGATAAACTTAACATTGCCTTTGAAATCAAGCACGATACGGCTTTCCATACTGAATCTTTAAAAAGTTTTAAGAAAGCTGCAATAATGCAAGATTTTTTGCACTTGTACCGGCAAATCAATAGAATTTAAAGACGCTGCATAATCCATGGGTTGCCCCATCTTATAAGAAAGCTTTATGTGTCGCATGTCATCTGTGTCACGTGCTTAGAGGTTTCATCACGCATTCTGTTTTATGGACTTGCGCAGTTATTATAATATTTCCAATTTATTGCTTGTCAATAAAGGAGGGTTCCCCTATACCCCCGGACCTTTCTGACCCTTTGTGTGCTGTAATTTTTCCCACCAAAATGTTAGTGCAATTTTTTACCAATTTTTATGAATTTTTCCTAAATGGTTTTGATAATTTTGGATTAAAGGGACACAACTTTTGTTGGCAACAGTTTTTTCTCAAATGTTTTTGAAAAATCTGAAAAAATCGTCTGGATCTGAAAAAATTGTCTGCGTTATATGTTATAGACGTGACAAAAATTGACCTTTACACTCAAAGGATTAAAGTTAAGTGGTTCGAGAATCTGTCAGGGACATCATCGAAATTTATATTCAATTTTAATAATCTCTTTCCTATTTTTGTACAGAACAGCCTATCTCTTGTTTTTCCATGTGCCGTCTTTTTAATGTATGGTAATGTGGGATATTCTACCATTTGCATGTTAACAGGTATTTAATGACCCTATTCATGGACATATTGAATTGGACCATATCTTCATGAATGTTATAGACACGCCAGAATTCCAACGTCTACGCAATTTGAAACAGTTGGGAGCAGTCAACTTTGTTTATCCTGGAGCAGTTCATACCAGGTTTGAACACAGCATAGGGTAAATAAATTTATAAATAAATACATTATATTGAGTGTACTATGAACAGAAATTACACCTTTGATAACTATGCATTCTCTGTTCTCGCTCCTTTTATAGGTAAATTGGTAACGGCCCGTGCGCTGTAACTGTCTTAAATTTTTATCTGTCAAAGAACACCATTCGTTGAACTGTTCGTTTTTAATCCTACCGATTAATCGATATTACTTTTAGCTATGTCCTGACAACATTCATTTGTGAAAGAACACCAAACCCTACACGGTTTTCTGTTCACTCTAAATGTCCGGACAGTTTAAAAAGTTACACATGTTACGTAGAAAACAGAGATTTATAGAATATCAAACCCCGATGGACTAAGATGGAATTCATCACACGAGTTTGGGAATTTCAGTCTCAGGCTAATGTGAGATAGAAATTCCCCATATATGATTGTGAGGCATCCATCACAATCCATTGGGTTGTGGAATTATTTTCCCCACGTCCTTTCAATACAAGGGAAAACATTTTCATCAAGAACTTTCTTTGATTTATGTCACCTGAAATGAGGAGGCAAATAAATATAGATCACTTTTTACTCGGGCTTGTATAGTCCACAAGTTTTGAGGTCGTGACCCTAAGGACCCAAAGTATGTGAAATGAAATTAATCAGCCCTTCCCCTTAATCCATTTAAATGCTGCAAAGGATATCGGGGTATTCATATGCTTATCTGATCGCCCAGTTGGGTAATATATGTAAAAATGATAGTTTGTGTGTTGTGAGGGGGCCAAGTAAGGGCCAGTTTAGCTAAAGAAGTCACCAGCACAACAACAACTATGGCCACTCCAATATATACTGTCCCTAAGGCTACGTGAAGATGAATGGGCAAGTGGTATTAAGGGAATGCTGAATGACCTTACTTCTTCAACGTAAAGACAAACACCAGTATCTGGACACTGCCATTATCAGTCTCTGGAGACAAAGACGAAAGGTTTGCCGACGTTCCAGGAAGGAATAGCCCCAACTTGCCAGAGCCTCCTCAGGAAGTGCCCTTGCCTGTTCAGACTCAGTCAAGTCAGTCATCATATGCTGCTTTTGTCCATCAACTTTCTAAGTCTGGCACCACCAGAAAAGTAGGCGAGAGAGAATTTATATTTCTTCTGTAAGACACAGAGATATGGGATCATGAGTGTGCAGATGTATAAGAATATGTATGAATTTGAATGTGTGAAAGTCTTCAAGAAACCCGGCTCGTGGAGAACTGATACCACCAAAGAAGTACATGAATTTGAAGTCGGATCAGTGGCATTGACTGAAATGTATTGTGCTAAGCATTTATGAAGCAACCATGACACTGACTGCGAATTCTTCATAAATTAACATGGCATACCTTAAAGGTATACTGTCACCTGTTCCAATTTTGCCACAGTCACCATGGAAAGAGAAAATCTAACCAATCACAGATTTAAGCAGGTGGCCGCTTTTTAAAAACAGCGCCCTCACGTGGACATTTTGAATACCAAGGAACGCCCCTTTGACCATATATGGGCATATTTAGATTACAGGTGACTGTATACCTTTAATCAAAAAGGGTGTTTAAATATGAACAACTGGCCTAGTTTGCGACAAAGATGACTGAATTGGTGTCAAAGTTTAAGACCCGTTCGCCGATGGCTTCAAGAGGATCGTATAACTTTAAACGAGCAAATGCTGTACGTTCGTGGTGAGTGCAGAAACAGCAAAAAAATGATATCGACGGCCCCTTGGCAATTTCATCCCGAACTGTATCTTGTACAGATGCCATGTTGTCGCTGATGGAAGACAACTTTTTCACAATGTTTTGTCACTCATAGACGGAAGGGTTCTATGGGTTCTTCGATGTATCGCAGCTATGGAAAGTTGTTACTTTGAGGCAACATGCCCCACATGGAATTCAGCACCAGTTTAGCGAATGCTCATTGACCTGGATTTCGGTAAAGCTTAGTGTTTGAAGAAGATGATCTTCTCTCGTAGAACGTACGGATGAATCGATCTTGTTCATCTTCCGCATGGCACCATGGAGGCCAACCAATCCTCTCTCGTTTCAGCTTAAGTAGGTATTGATGTCACTAGTAAAGAGCCCATCCATGTATGATTCACTGTTGTGTACCTAACATTATCTATTGTGCCACAGTCAAACATTTTCTTAACAGCTGTAGCTTACTCCGATGTTGTTCAAAGTCTCATTAAGGATTTTTGCTCATTATCATATTCACATAGTGACTGAGGTTTTGTGTCTGCACAACTTCTGTAAAGGGAAAACGTCAACTTTCTATGCACTCTGACGGGTTTGAGGACAGGAAAGAAGAGTTGTCGAGGTTGAAGTAATTGACATTTGGCTTGACCACAGTACAATGAAATAGGTAGTACGATGTTCGTAGACGGATGTTTGATGGATTACTTACATTACTTGTTGACAAATGTTATTTTTTATTCACTATCACCCCATTTATGAAAAAGTCCAGTAGCATTGGTTCTACCATCAATGAATGCATCTCCAGGGTGAACGGACCCCGGTACATCAAGTGGCTTGATGAATTCTTGCAGCTCTTGGTTTTCGTGAAAATATGTCTTGAAGTCACATAAATTGCTCCCTTTTGATCCCACTAAAGCCATGGCAACGTGAACATTACATCTTGGTAGAGGCAGACCATTGTCTTCTCTATTTTATTGTTGATGATGTAAGTGACTTTGAACCATCAGTGATAGCCATGTAGTAGCTACCATGCATTTCATATATCATAATCACCTTCCAATTAGTGGTCAATCTTCCTCTCACCTTCATACTGGACATGTTTGATGTTGACATCGTTCTTAAATGCAATTCATGCTAACCACAGCAATACAATGACATATAGATTTTCTGTGAATAAAACCATGGTCTGGAATGGTCTGTCAATACATCATATCATATTCGCGTATGCTTGACCATCATGTTATTAATGCTGGAGCTCTTGTACTTCAAGTTCAGAGTTTTTTTATGAATGAAACCCTCCAGAAGTGATAATCTTTGCCAAATTACTGGTTAATATACAAATAAGTTTATAGATGTCCTTGTCGAAAATTACAGCCCAAGATGATAAAAACATAGTGTTAAAAATGATGACAGACATGACGACATACAAAGAAATGATATCTGTTACTTAAATTTCATGCATCTAAAGAATTTCTAGACTTGTGAAACGTATGTACAGATATCACTATTTTGGATTTAAAAGTAATAATAATTAGTGCTCAGTTATAGTTAAGTAATGATGAACTCGTTCGGTTGTGACTCAGAGTTTCACGCTGTTACACGATCATCAGACAAGTGCTGGTGTTGCTCTTGTCAGCGCCAACGGTAATTCGCAGATGGATGGTATGCAGTGTTCTATTGTTATACAGGTTCATAGGTTAAGTTTGTGTCAAAATGTCGTACAGTATGGCATTGTCATTTAACCTAAAGGACTCCCCTAAAATCGATCAGGGGGATACATAAATAAATATAGATAATGTCATTCTTATAGGTTGATCCATTAATCCAAAAACTGTATCCAATTGAGACTTTGTCAGCTCCGTCAGGGTAGCCGGTCAAAATAGCTAAATTTCACGGCCCTGGCGTTGCTGTATACTTGTAACTTCTCCTTATTTAGCCAGGGGGTCTTTAAGGAGTCATAAATTAGGAGACGGTCGTATACTGTATAAGCCCCGGAAAAAGTAATCAAAACAAGCCTCAGCACTTGTGATTTATATAAGCCCATGCACAGAGTGATTTGTATAAGCTCCAGCACAGAGTGATCTATATAAGCCCAGAACAAGGTGATCTTTATCAACCCAGTACAAAGTAGTTCATCTCACTGCTTTTGCCAGCAGTTACTATAATAATTTGGTGCTGTATTAGAAAAAACGACAGCATAGTATCGTGCTTTGGCCAATACACATACGTATTCGTCACCAGTGGGGATTACACAAACCCATTGACTTTGAAATATGGCACCTGCCGTGCCATAGTTCTGGTTTCATACTAGGCGACTGCCCAAATTACTCGCAGCTTTGGCCCAAAACGAAAAATATATCTATGGCAGGTATTGCATTTTAAGGGTTGTCTTTGTTCCAACCATTTCTATGTATGTTTTACAACGATGTATCCAGACTCATTACCTTCATCTGCAGGACATGTTACCTTGCTCTGAGGCTGGTTCGACATTTGAGGGAGAGTCAACCACATCTGGGCATAACTAAGGAAGAAGAGATTTGTGTAGCATTGGCAGGACTCTGTCACGATCTAGGTATACAATACGATTTCGACACGGGAGGGTCAAAACAAGCTGGAGATTAGTGACTAAAATTGTAACAAGCAGCTATGGCTTCACGTGTACAGGAATCTGGAATGTGATTATTACAGAGAGATCTTTCATAATTAACAGGGCAACGACGGCCAGAATGTGTCTGCCGATATTTTGTAGCCTTCCAACAACAATTAAGATACTTGGGACTCAACAATGATTTATAAAAAAAATGTCGTTGATTTCTTTTGACGTTCTGTCGTCATAATACAAACAAATGAAGGCAAATATAGAGTTTGCTAATATTTCATCAACAGCAACTAACATATTTTGTGTATCACTAACCTTTTCCAAATGATGAATGAACAAATACATATTTTTTTTTCTTTAAGGGCATGGTCCATTCTCTCATACCTTTGATAAGATATTAATTCCACAAAGCAAACATGAAGGTCATGAGAATTGGTCGGTACGTTTAGCTATTTCTTTGAGATTCTTTTTTACCAGAGACGTCGCTTTACACACAGGAATTATATAAAATAGGGTAATTGAACTTCTTCGAACCGAATTCTTGATGCACTATATGATGTTGTTTTGACTTTTTCGAAGAAATTATAATTGTCAAATCTGTTGCGTTTTTGATAATAATTTATTGAACGGAAAGACTTTGAGGCATCACTGACTGAAAATGTGACTTTTTATACTAGTCGAGTTTTTCCGACTAAGTATTTCATTTCAGACTCTTATTGCCTGATTGAGTATTTTTGTTGTTGTTCTGTCAGCATGAGCTAGGATCCATCAAGATTTTTGACTCAATGGTTGAAAGGTATGACTTAATCGAAGTGTTTAGTGGGTATAGATACCATTTTACTACAGAAGACATACACTTTGTCAAAAAGATGATATATGGACCACTGGGTATGGACAATCCTGAATTATACAAAGAGGTAGGATTATGAGAAGAAGAAACAATTAGTCTGTATTGCACAGATGTAAAAGGATACAAATAATGAGCTAAGGGAAGATCAATTATTGTTTAAAAAATGTATGTTTATCTTGATATACGCACCAACACACGCATGTACATGCGATCAATTACGGTTTTGAAGTAGGTATCGGGTAGACGAGTGGCAAGACAGACAGATTTTCTGTGCACGACGTGCGTGCATGCCTGTTTTATAGCTTGTCTTATTGAGGCATACACCTTTAAATCGTAGTTTTTGCAGAGTTGCAGTTTTATTAGAAACACTAACGATGACGATGATCTTATCCGATGGATGTACTTATTCAATAATACATGTGATGAAGATGTTGACAGGTTTAATTGCATAAGAAATCAATTAGCACAATTTTGGTATTTACACAGCATTCTTAGAGATATTGCAAAGTTCGAATTTGGTTGTTTTCTGGAATGTGCAAGTAAACCAACTGATACCTTTTAACCTCTGAAGTCTTATCAAGTTCAGTACACAAAGTCATGATATATGAAATATGATTAATAAGATTCAATGACCTCTATTTCATTTCTATTGCATGTTTGTATGATTGAAGTTGAAGTCAGCCAGTCAGTCTCTGAAATCTAACAAAATATAATATACGCAGTTTCGATATACTGCCTTGTGACTATCATTCATCACAAATACGAATGGGCAATTAGCAGTATGCCATGCTTATCAATATCTCACCATAATGGAACCTACCTATGTTCTACATACCCCCGAAGTCCGATCAAATTGTAGTGTGTCCGTGTATGTATGAATTTATGTAGACAATTCATGAAATATATACAGTGAGCTAACTTTAGTATCACTGGACCTTTAAAGAGTAATACTATATGGTTGTAAAATAATTCAAAGTCTTACGAAGTATAATTGCAGAGTAACTGCATGCAAGCTGAAATTACACATTGTGCAAGTCTAATTACGAAAGCTTTGTGTTCCAGAAAAATAATGATTTGCTATCAAGAACCTATCCTTTTGCAATGCGAAAATCACGGCAAGTTCTATTTTTACATCAATGTACCATATACCAACCACCTTAACTTTAGCTTAGATGTCTTATAGCTATAATTTGACATAAAAAGTTGTCAAGGAGACATACATGAGTCTATAGACACAGTCTTGTACACTTACAAACACAAAAGGTAAGTCTAGAGTAATGGATTCACTATCAGAAGATGGCTATTCGAGACTTAAAACATGGTAACATGTACCAACTACAGGGTATATAACGTGGGCCAGGTCCGCACGTTGGCCGAAAATGAACTTGTTTGGAGTTGATCTTTTTGTGTCTTGCGTGTTTTTCATAGAACCTCTTCAGTGTTGTTGATTATACCTTGATTGTGGCAGAGAATGAAAGTACGACTTCTACATCTACGATTGATAAAATCTTAATAAGTTGATCTACTTTAACCATTCTATTTTGTAACCACATGAAGACATTGCAAAGTATTCCAAAGTGCAACTTCATATTACGTATCACATAATGTTGAATGTGTGGAATTCACATTTAGAAAAACTTTTTTGCATTTTTCCTCATATTTTACTAGCCGGATGACGGAGAGTATCAAGCAAAAGATCCAGATAAACATTTTTTATACGAGGTGAGTCTTTTCCAATTCCAAGTAAAATTGATAGGATAAAAGTGACTACGATGAAGGGAATCGGAGAAGAAACACACATGTCTGTCCCTTAAGTTTCAGATGACATAGAAATGTTGTATGTAGGAACCTGCATTTGATATGTGCATTTTACATAAAAGGAAGGCAAGTCCCACAACGAGGCATGTGTTTATCAATCTTTATAATTTTAACTTCAGTAAGATCAAAACAACCTTCTTGTCTATTTCGCTTTGTTATTTAACGTAGTTATTTCATAATGGCATCTATAGCTACTTGTGGTTAGCAACTTGTGATGTGTTATTTTGTAAGGTGTTTTCAGCTTTACCTCTTGGTTGGTTTTGTCCGTAATATTAAGCTTAAAGACGGTTATAATCTATGCGCTCTAGTAGCTGACTATGGTATTGGCAAATCAAACCGATTGAAGTTAACGTTAATGATATCATATGATTATCTTTTTCAAAGATTATTTCCAATAAAACAAATGAGATAGACGTCGACAAGTGGGATTACTTTGCCAGGGATAGCTATCACCTCTGTGTGCGCTTCACCTTTCAACATGATCGTTTCATCAAGTTCTCTAAAGTGTTAAACGTTTCCGAAAAAGGCCCGCGGAAAAGACAAATATGCTTCAGAGACAAAGTAAGTACGTGCGTACAGCTGCACATACCACTTAAAACCACCCTTCACACATTCACACGGTCACACAGAGACAAACAGATACACATACTTTCCCTGTATTTTTGTTTGTCTATCTCTCTAACACACCACACACACACACACACACACACACACACACACACACACACACACACACACACACACAACAAATAGTGTCAATTCGTTAAGAATGTGATGTACAGGTCATAGTGACTTCGTTCAGATAAGCAATTTCAAATTTTTGAAGAAACTTCGTTGATTTCATTTTGTGGCTATAGTGTGTTCTTAGAAACCGCCTTGGGGACAGATATTCGGACTCTGTAACTTTTACAATCCTTTTTTGATCTACCACTTGTGGGGGCTCATTTTTAAAGCACTTAGTCTAAGAAATTTTTCACAGTATTAGTTAAAATTTTACTTTTCTCCATAAATTTAACACAGGGACGACGGCCATTTTGAATTTCAATATTGGTAAATCTTAGTAATTTGTTACTATAGTACCGAAATTTGCAAGGTGACCCCCGATTTTTATTCTTGATTTTGCAAGAAAATCGTTGAAGTATTCGTTTAGGAAGGTTTGAGCAAAAGTTTAAGCCTTTCGCTTTCGAGGCGCGTACTTCCTTACTAGAATATGCATGTCTAAATTACATTACCAGTTGATTTTAGATCTTTAGTGATGAAGACATCTAGGTAATTAATTCATAATTAAAATGACCGATATGGCTATACATGAAAGTAATTAAGATTTACAAATATTTTCTGTATGGCATCGCTGGTCAATCAGTTTAAAACTTGTGGTTTAGATCTCTCATGAAATTCCTTTACAGTAAATATGATTCAGCTATTTATAAAGAGAATCAGCAGCAGTAAAATTTTACTTTATTTTCTAGTCCCAACAAGGTGCACAGAAATCTACACTTGAAAGGGGGCTCTTCTTTTTTATAAAATGTGCATTTCTGTATCAAAAAATGCATGGCTATATATATATGACTTTGCAGCCAGAAGATTTTGTTAACTTATTTCCTTTGATGTCACCCAGGAAGCCATTAACGTGTATCAGATGTTTCACACCAGATACACTTTGTATCGTATGGCATGCTATCATCCCATCACAGTAGGCATGGAAGCAATGTAAGTTTCGTGTGTTGATTTTGTTCATTTCGTATAATATCAGTTAGACAAACATGTCAGCCAGTACATTTTTGAGAGAGTGTTCTCCTCACTTAAGGGACAAAATCGCTCTTTGAACTTCTTTTCGTTAATTTTATTTTTATGAACTGTAGTTTGCGCTGTTTGACTTCTTGAAATATGCGGAAATGCCGGTCAACTGTGCACAACCTCGACTCTGCTGGCAGCCAAACAAGATTAAATATTCAGTGAAATATGTTATGGTTTATACCAAAAAGTCAAGTTGAAAAAATAAGTGTTCAACTGTCTACATGCGTCTACATTATGTTTGTAACACAGTTACAAGCATGTTTAGATGATATGCTATTGAAATGAAATCTTAATTGTCGGTACCTTTCATATACATAAGGATAGCAGCGTTCCCTTATATTAGGGCATACATTTTGTCATAGGTAAGTAAGTCGAAAAGGGAAAATCCATTTTGCCGAGAGGTCACATACAAAATAATCCGAATCCAACAAAGTGGTAATTTTGACCTTATTACGACCTTGATCATATTGTACCCCGAGTTACTTATTCAAGTAGTGAAAGTCTTCTTGATATCACATAAGGGCCAAGGTGAGCGTAGGGTTAGAATGGGTTAGGCCTAGGGTTAGGGTCAGCGATTGTCATGATCCAAAATGGCTGTGATATTTTATTTTCTGAAGCGCTGTAGAAAGTCATTTGACAGTCTCGCCTCGAACAAAACCGAAGTTGAAGTGAATTATATTTCTGGTTGCCTTTTATCAAAACAGCGACGACGACCCAATAAAACAAACAAAAAAGCCTAAAGAGCCATATAAATTAACATATATTATCAAAATTAACCTGTCGTTTCTGGTAGTATATGATCGTTTCTCGCGGTATATGATCGTAAGCAGTCATTGCTTTCTTTTTCACATTTTGTCACTGTAGGATTACGGACGCACTGCTGGCAGCAGCAAAGCATTTAACTTTAACCAAGCGCAATGGGTGAGTACATAGAAACAATTTCTAATGACTTCGAAAGTATTACATGTCCTACATGTCGGAAATGTCGGAAAATACATCCGATACTTCGAATATGATTGTTACGTCGACTCAAAAGACTACTGTTATTCAACGAACAGAAATATGCCATGTAGGCATTATTTACGAAAAATATAACATTTATTACATGTCTCAATGTGAGTGCAAATCGGTGCATTGATTTGAATAGGACCATCCGGAACTTAGCGGGCCGTGTGAATGATATACGGACCGGTTTCCATACTTTCCGGTCCATGCCGTTCAATGTCAAGGTAGACGCCTAACGCCAGATGTAAAATATCCAAACGAGTATTGTTATTGTGACTTTTTTAAAAATCTGTTTGATGCTGGTCGATAATGGTAAAATTATTTGAGAATGTCCTGCATGTAACTAAATGTCATACAGCGTTAAGTGTGAAGAGGCATGTAATAAAAATATTATTGCCCAAATACATGGATTTATGTGCTCTCGCAGCACGAGACAATTTGCCATCCTGGCGTCTAGCAAATTTGTCACCCGCTCTCGGGCACATAAACCAATGTATTCAGGCAATAAAGTGTAATATCACGCTATGTTCGATATTTTTGCGATATATGGAAAGACAAGTACTTGCTGTACCTGTGTTGTATATGTTCCCTATAATGCCTAATAATCCAGTTCGCCATAAAGCGATTACTAAATTTACATTTCTTTTTGAAATTTTTATAGTTCCACCTTCAAATTACAAGATGCCATCAGTGATATGGACGCCTATCAACAACTTGATGATAACATATTGACTTTGATCCTACACTCATATTCAAACGACAGTTTGAAGGAGGCACGACAAATCCTTGAAAGGGTGCAAAAAAGAGATATTTATAAGTGTGTGGACAGAATACCTGTGAAGGAGGATAAAGATCCCGAGCAAGAGGTAACATGTACTGCAGAAAGTTAAGCCCACAGTTGACTGCAATATCGATGTTTTATTATTTAATCAATAGATCAATTTCTTTGGTACTAACATGGGATAATATTAAGAAAATATTTCGGTAGCGCTGTATACACAATGTTTTGGGTACAAAGAGCTATTGTACACGTGTTACGCACTTAGCGACTTCTGATATATGGACTACTGTACCTGAATCAGGCAATTTGATAAGCTTATGATGCTTTTGTTAGATAACAAAGCCAGTTCAAAGTGTTTTTGCAGAGCCTTAAATATTTTATTTTAATGCGCACAGGATACTATAAGGGAAGATATCGTTCAGTGTGAAGCCAATGAGGGGCACCTGAAAGCTGATGACCTTCTAGTACAGGTAAGAGAGACTGCATGCCAATACTTTATATCTGTAGAGATTGTGGATGTGGAAAATTGTTTATATTCTTTAGAAATTCCATAAGTATTGCCTTAGTGAGTGTAGAAGAATTGCTGTTTTTTGTCCGACTTGCACCAGTGATTTTCGACTGTATTGACGATTGTTTATCGACATGGCACTGTCAAGGCATGTAAGCATTTAACCACGGCATTTTAAAATCCTAACTTACACAAACAGGATCTTCATATCTTGATTAAAAGCATTCTACGATTGCAGATTTCAACCGATGAGAAGACACAAAAACATAAAATACACATAACTTGAGACAAGACTAAACAGACGAACAACAATTACGGCATCTTCAACACTAGCCTTACTAATCTATTTTTAGGTCCATGCTAAATCAAAAAATAGAAATTCTAATGACACTGTTGATGAGGAAATCAGTCAACCGTTGACCATAACCCCCCCCCCCCCCAAAACGTGCAAGTGAATGACGAAGTAACTGCTTAGGGTTCCGAAACAAGTGGCAAAGGATCACAGAGTCTCAGACATAACCGATCCAGGTCCGTGTCGCCATGGCTAAAATAGCCGACACATAACCAATACAATACACTATACAAAAATCACTGAACTGATAAACAATCAGACCATACCACAAAACGTTAAAACAAAAAAACGCTAACATAATTAAGTAGTCTATGTGAATAGCCACCACCCAACATTGCACTATTAGTAATAATATGAGTTTATTTTTCTTTTGTATATTTGATAGATTCTAGTTTGCTTCCAAACCACACCCATCACTTTGACATTCGGTAGGATTGTTTGTAACATACACAATTAGGACCTGCTATGTTTTTAATCTCAACGTTTCTTTTATAACACACAGATCATTAAAATTGACTATGGAATGAAGGACAAAAATCCTGTTGATCGCGTGCTTTTCTTCAGCAAAGAAGATCCTGATAAGCCAAAACCCATACGGCAAGATGAGGTAGGGTCCCAAAGTTGAAGTATGAAACATATTCAGTATGATACTTTGTTAAATTTATTACATACTTTTACATAGACGCTCATACACTACACTTGTATTGAATTATATAAAGACATTTATGAACTTTTTCGGTCCTGTGAACCTCGTCCGGCCCGTAATCGGCAACGTGAACAACATTCTTTTGCACCATCAATGAGAAATATGTAGTTCACATGTCCTGTGTAAATGTGCAAATTTGCTTCTACCTTAATGCACAGTCTAAGAATCTCTTTGAGTAGATTTAGCAATGTTGACATTAATTTGAGTGACAAAATATAATGACCATGATTTTCCTCCCATGGATATAGATTGGACAAACTTAGGCCGACTTAAAAGCATATGTTGCCAATATTATCATTGAACACATGAGTTTACTTTTCCACGCGGCAGAAGAAATTTACATGCTCACGCCAGGGAACGAGTACTTTCTGTCCGGCCTCATCAATTATATGAATCAGCTGGACAGTGTAAAGTTGTGAGATGTAATAATTTTTTTAACAAAGCACTTAGATGCTTAGATTTTACTTGAAGTATGACTAACTTCCGTTTACTCTGGCAGATATATAGTCACTAAAGAATACCCTCTTTATCCAATGCGCATTTTATAGGTGTCTCACCTTCTTCCAAAAACATTTCAAGAACGTCAGGTGTTTATTTTCGTAAAAAATGCCTCCAAGAGATACAGAGACAGAGCAAAAAAGTGTGTAGCCGAATGGAGAAAGAAGACTTCCTGGGTACAACAAAAAGTGGTAAGTTTATTTGTTTGATCCTTGCCTGACATGGTACACAGCAATTATTGCAAATTATATTATAGCTTTGTCAATACCAGTGAATTTTGTGACGTCATATCCATACATTATTACTGATAATGTATTCCATTATTCAGCATTGCGGTCCCACAGCGAGCAAGTTTTTCTTTTGAAAACGAAAAAAGGACTGCGCATTTCAAAGGAGGGAAAGTATCGGATAAACCATGTAATACACAAAACTATAAATCTTGATAATGGTGCACAATATTGATAATAATGTCTTACTGTACGATTTATCACATTTTTGAGTCCTCACGCATGCACTTGTCGTCTGTCTGGCTGGCGCTCAGCATGCAGTCCCCGTCCGATACGCTGGTTGTACTACTACGTTTGTTTACAACATGGTTCGCTTCGTTGCCGTATAGGTGAAACAGATCTCAGTACGTTTGCAAACTCCAAGACGATACTGGTTTGACACATGGCATATTATGTATGTCAGTGGCCATGTAACTATGCAAGCGTGAAAGGCTACTCGAAGCAGCCGTAAAACGGGCCAACAACGGCAGCTTGCTGTCATCAACCTTGACCGGAAGTGTCTACGGAAATTACTACGGAGCCATTCAAAGTCTCGGTCCAAGGTCAGCTACTACCAACAATCATGACGACCGTGGACTCTCCGTTGATCTAACATCTCGGCCACCTAATTCTGATGCACTGACTGTAATCGGAGACAACTTTCATTCATCGTTTCTTTCTCCTTGTCTGTGGTTTTACCTTACCTTGTTCTCGATATCGCGACGGTACGGAAAACCTGTACCTTTCAAGCACCCGTTTAGGTCAAGTTTTCTCGTTCGCCGAAATAAAATAGCTCTTCTCAAGAAGCCATCGAAAATTAAATTTATAGACACCATTATTATTGAAAATAAACATTAGGATAACAATGTTGAACTCTGTTGATATCGTTTGCAATGAATGCTGTACTACTAGCGACATAATAATGATCGTATTGATCAGCTGATACCATATGCAGCTCGCTGATCATGCTGATGTCGATGCATGAATATTCCGTTTTCTTCATCTCTAGTATTTCACCGTGTCGGCTTTTTGAATGGCATGATATTTAAAGGTGATGTTTCAAGTTTTATATAGACGGTAGGGATGCAGTTCCTTTTAATTTCCTTCGAAAATATATCGTTTTTCAATTCAAAATTGAACCGTGAAAGTGTTGGTCATTTTTTGTGCTGAACGTGCGTGTTCAGTGCAGTGCAGTGGAGTGCATGTGATGTGTGCAGAGTCAGGACGCTCACTGGCTTCAAACTCAGTTTAATTTCCTTTTTTATTCGTTTTCTACAACTACAAATTCACTGGCATAGCCAAAACTATAAATAATAGCAATAATGCACACCCTCCCGGCCCATAATGGACTCAAGCAAACTTTGCACTCCATAATGTACTCGGCTCGTGCAAAGTTTGCTTTCGTCCATTATGGGCCTGGAGGGGGTGCATTATTCTAAAATAAATCGATAAGCAGGGAAAAGTTATTTACATTCTGGTTAACAATGATACATGTACACTTGCACACTTAGGCTGTATTTTTCTCTGCGAAAGCAGTTCCCGGCCGTAAGAGGAACCAACATTGTTGTTGTTGCATGCATCGCACAAATCATGCCGCATTACCGAGATCATGGATAACCACTGGTACACCATTAAAGGATATAGTCGTCGGAACTGCGCCTGTGCGAGTTTCTTGTTTACAAACAATGTACTTCGTGCACGATATCAATATGCACCTCATCATCAGAGCTGCAACATTTAATTATACGATGATAGATTATGACAGACATGTTTTAACTGTCTTTAATCACCATTGTGCCTTGGATACATTGTTGCTATGGGTCGTATGGGTCCCATACGACCTTTGAGCGCAGTTCCGACGACTATATCCCATTAAGTACAGATATTCAATAATAACATGCGCCATGCTTGAATGCGCCGCATGCATTTTAAGTGTGTCATTAGGCCATATTTATTGAATTATAAGGCCAATTAAAATAAGTGAGCTAAAATATTTAATGTAAATTTGCTGAAAGATGTAGATATAACCATCAAATGAAAGTGCATGCAAAAGTTTGATAATGGTCGTTCGCCACTCAAATACAATTGCCTCAATCGAAATATGTATGCTCCTAAAACATCGTAATCAGACTGCATGCACAAATTCACAGAAACAATAAAGTCTAATCAATTGAAACACATGGCATGGAATATTTTCAATGTTTTATAGTCTTTTTATTTGTAATATGACTAGTGTTTGAAAACGACAATAAAACTTTAACTCCAAAGCGTACAGAGGCCTCACACATTGAACGTCTTGTGCCCCATTGGTAACAAGCTGATGACGTCGTGGGCCACATAACCATAATTTGATTTAAATTAACCTAACAAGTTTCACCTTGACAACATCGGTATATAAAAATGATCAAATCACATATTTACATCGTAAATCAGGATTTTTTTAGATAATTGTGAATCAAAATCGATGAACTGTATAACAATGATGTGAAAGTGAATATGCCGTTCGATGATAAAAATGATTCTACTGTAAACGAACTTTCGTCTAACAAGGAAAAAAGTATATGATTGTCATTTGCAAATAAACCAAAAATAATTTAGACGAAAAACTATGCATCAAAGGCATGTAATGAAATATTATGAGCGACTGTGTCCCCTCGAGATAGGAGACCATTTGCCTTCGTGACGTCGGGCCAATGCCCTCTGGTACATAGCCCCTTGTTTGCCCTAAAATATATATTCTGTCACAAATTAATGTTGCTGTAAAACTGTAAACGACTGTTGGATAAAATGCTAGAAGCCCAGAATATCTGAACAGCTCACGGGCATTATGCATTGACAATAACGTGTCAGATCAAATGAGCGACTTTAGATTTCAAAACCTTTCATTAGGGGCCCAAGCCTAACGGCTGGGCCCATATTGGTTTTGTTGGAGTTCAATATTCGTCTGCAGCTTTTTTCTCTTTCCGTAAATATTTTGCTCACCTAGAACTCAAAAACTTCTAGACGTTAACTTCTCAAACTTGCAGAGCTAATAGGTACATATGAGTATTCGTGCACCTGACTCTAAAAATTTCGATTGGTCACATGACCTGGCGGCCATGTTGGATTTTTCAAAAACCTTAAAATGGCTATTCCTGATGACCAAGGGGCTAGTCGATTTAAAATCTTTTGTATAGAAAGCGTGAGGTCTTTAAAATTCAAAAATAAAATTGCGTGCGGTCACGTGACCTTGGCCGTCATATTTGATTTTTGAAAAATAACAATTTTATCTTCAAAAATCTTTTTCTCCAGATACAACCCACCGATTGAACATACATTTTACACGAATCATCCCTGGCGTCAGCTCTTCCATGTTTGTGAAGGACATAGGATGGTCACGTGATTTGACCACCATGTTTGATTTTGCGAAAATCCAAATTTAATCTTCAAAAAATCTTCTTCTCTAGAACCAACACATCGATTGAACTGAAATTTTACTCATATCATCCTTAGTGTGAGCACTTTCAATTTTGCAAAAGGCATTTGATTCGGTCCCTTGGTTTGGCCGACATATTGGATTTTGCGAAAATCCAAATTTTGTCTTTAAAAATCTTTTACTCCAGAACCAACACACACCGATTGAACTGATATTTTACTTGTGTCATCCTTAGTGTGAGCAGTTTCAAGTTTGCGACAGACATTTAGAACGGTTACATAGTTTGACGGTCATGTTGGTTTTTGTGAAAACCCTACAATTACCAGCGAAACCTACAATAACCATAATATCATGATCAGATTTCTGTTTTGCAAGAACCAAAAGACCATTTACAACTCAAATTTTGCATATAGTATCATCATTGAAAGCACCTGAAACCATGGCAACCGCTTCGGCAACGCCATCGCTGCTTGCAGTTTTAATTTTTATTGTTTCTTTTAAATCAGAAGACATCGAAAATTTAGTATGAATTTTATTAAAACCAGCAGAATTAGAAATTCGATATAAATCACATAAAAATGTTTATTTACATCATTTGGATGTTTGCAGGGCACAGATATTCCAACAGTAAAATCCATGTCAGAAGGTAGTGAAAGCAGAATCCGTGAAACCAAGGTTGGTGTTACATCTGAAAGTCAGCAAAATAACAGACTTGTCATTACATTGCGTACATGTGTTTGTAGATCCACAGTATCGTGACTAATCTGCGTGAATCAATTGAGAAATTTGCTTATTAAAATACATATTACTTTTGTACGTTCTTGACTCACTCGATACTTATGTTACTGAGGATCTTTAAAATGTTGTATAGAATGACATGTATGTAATTCTTTTGCAATAGCTTTACTAGTCATCAATCATTTGCTTTAAACTTAGGTATTCCAAGACCCAATTCATGGATCCATCGAACTAGACCCTGTGTATATGAAGGTCATAGACACACCAGAATTCCAACGCCTACGGAATCTCAAACATTTAGGAGCTGTTAACTTCGTTTATCCTGGTGCAATTCATACCAGATTTGAACACAGTATCGGGTAAGTAATAAATGCCCTCTCCCACAAACAGAGCAAAATGACCAGAAGTGGTTTAGTTAAAATGCAGGGATATAAATGTTTTTTGTTTTCAAAATCATGAATCATTTGCTGCTGGTTTCGATACCATTTTCCATTAAATTTCCATGTACTTCTGTTCGACTTCCTTATCAGGAGAATAATTTAAATTATCTTTAATTAGTAAGTGTGGTATAATTTCCAATTATTCTCGTCATTATTCAGTGACTCCAATCATTTTTAAAATCCATCTTACCTGTAAGTTTGCTATGGGTATCAATTAAAGAGTGAGATAAGATTTGAAATCATACTGATAATGTTTGGCAAAAGTCCTAGACGATGACCAGTTTGCCAAGTTTATATTCTGTTGTAATAAAGCACTCTTGATGTGTTGGATTGTAAAGTGCCTGTTGACATTGTACAATGTTCGAAATATCTATCATCTATAACTACCCCAACTAAAACTGTCATTAGCCATGTAGCAATTATGGTAGAGGAAACTGGTTTTCCAGACACATGAGTCATGAACGAAAACCGCCTATATTTGACGCAAAGAACAGATATTAAAATAGTGTACAACAAAAATTTCCCCTATATTTGAAACGCAAGCAAAGTAGACACCTTCCACTGCTATGCTCGTTTGTACGTCTTCGCCAGAACCTTCGGAAGTAAAACTGCTGATCCCCATAATCAAGCACTTTTCAGTTGGCTCTTTAGCTGAAGAACAAGCTTTGAGAAAATGCAGGACTTAATCTAAATTACACTTGGGCTGTTGTGGCTCAGGAATGAATTCCCCTTCATAAATTGGACGACAAGAGGAAGACTAGCTTCTTTATATCCCTCTAGTGGTGGATGAATGATGAAATGGCTTGCCTACAAACATCGATAGTTCATCACTGTTGGAATGCACGATCAAGCTGATGCACTAGAGATTAAATCAGAACAGGGAGAGGTGCTGAATGACGATCTCCCCAGTGTCTTTTGCATTAATGATGTCAGCGACATAACCTTGGACACCCGTTCCGATTTGCCTCTTGCTTTGAGTACCTCTAACCATTCACCACACTGGTCCATTGTTAATGAGTGAAAATATTGAAGCAAAACTTTTCGTGCACTGTCAGAGAAGTGGCGAGGGGACACTCTTTTCAATAATCTCATCCTGTTACTCTATTCCCAGCACAAACTCAGCCAAGATTTATCTACAATACAGATGGTAAATACATGAATGGGCTAACACAACTCGTATCAAATCTGTGATCTTATTATGCATGAGAAACACTGCTGATAGAAATTTGTCGGATCTGTAAAGGTTCACATTACAATGTAATTTGTATTTGCCGCATAAGCTTAGCTGTTATCTCAGGTTGAGACAGCTCGTTCGAGAAGACTCAGTTAAGGTGTTCATAGGTTTGAAATATTTGTATTTGTAATACTGATGAATCTATCACTTCAGGATTTAGCGTATCAGCCTGGACAAATTCTACTGACAACCTTTTGTATGGTATCAGAACCTTGTTATTTACGACATGTTGTTTGTTAGAAAATGCAAACATTAACTTAGAAAACAAATAATCGACATACTAAAATATTTTGATCACTGTTTGTTTTGAGTCAAGGTATAAGACGTACATTGAACAAAAATATATAACAAAGCATGTGTTCTTTGGAAACATACACAAAGTAGGGCAAGTCGTTCAAAACAGTTGTTTAAAGTACAGCAAGTCATTCAAAACAATTGTTGACTTACCTGATTTTAAAACGAGCTTGCCCGTTGAAGAGAATATGAATGATTAAACCTGGCCAATGTGTATTAGGCCAAGTCTGTGATAATAAGACGGCCATTAACTTATTGTGACTTACCAACACCAGATGAGTAGGGTGGATTTTAGCAAACGATAGCTATTGCAGCGTTATTACAGTCCATGCGAACCATTAATTTTGACAATGGCCCGCCTGGTCACTTTTGTCCATAGAACGTGTCATATAGCTCTGAGACTGGTTCGGCATCTCGATGAAACACAGCCACACCTAGGAATAACTAAAGAAGAGATTTTCTGTGTATCATTGGCGGCACTTTGTCATGATCTAGGTAAATGGTATTTTATTAATGTGAACCAAAACAAGATTTTAAACAAAACAAGCTATCAATGAGTACCCAGAGGTGTGCATAAACAGTTCCCAGGACATAAAAATGGATGTAAGGAAATATTTTCGCAGATGTTCTGCAAAGTATCGCCTACATCTAGCAGCCTCTCCCCTTTCCTTACCCAAAAACCTCCATTTACATATATACCTCGGCTTCAACCTGCACACTATTCCCTCCTATTCAAATTACAAACGTTACATTTACCAACTTTGACCTCCTAGCACAAATAAATTATGATTTTAGCTACTATAGACTTGGGATGGGTATCCGTCCGGCGTCCGGCGTCAGTATGATGTATGTATGTATGTATGTATGTATGTATGTATGTATGTATGTCCGTTTGTGAGGCGTCCGTCCACTTAAATATCTTGAGAACCGCAGTACTTACTGATTTGATATTTGTTGTGTAGATAGAAAATATGATTATTAGAAATTTTTTTTTTAATTTTTTGATATTCTTGAAAATATGCAAATTAGTGCCAAAAAAGTGATTTTGGTAAAAAATCTTCATCTTCATAACCGCTGGTCAGACAGCTTTGTTATTTGGTATACAGGTCCCTAGGGATAACCCAACTTAGATTTGTTCAAATTGTGAAGAAATATGCAAATCAGTATTTTTAAGGATTTTTTCGGTCATTTTTGGTGGAAACTTTATTTCATCAAAACCGCTCGTCTGACAGCTTTGATATTTGGTATACAGGTTCCTGCAGATAAACTAACTATGATACAGTGAATATATGATGAAATCTGCAATTTTGTATTTTTGGTGCAATTTTAGCCATTTTTGGTCAAAAATTGTGTTTCTCAAAAACAACTTGTCTGATGTCTTTGATATTTGGTATACAGGTTTCTAAGAGTTGTCTTAGTGTGATATATTGAAATTGGATGACATTTTTGCCATTTTTGGTTAAAATATTTTTCTCAAAAGTTACTCATCTTATAGCTTTGATATTTGGTATCAAAGATATCCACCTTCTTCATCAATACATGTTAAAAAAAGTTATTCTCTACATAACACAGCACAGCTCTGTCGACTGTTGGGTCGCTTGTTTTTTTCAAAACCGCTGGTCAGACAGCTTTAATATCTGGTTTACAGGTCGCTAGGATGACCTTAGTGAGAGAATTTCATACAGTCAGGAAATACTTAATTTTGTATCCATGTCTATAGTAGCTTCAGGGACTTTGACCCCATGTTTATGATCCCGATGGTACACAATCTCTTATTCATAATTGCAAACATTTTCAGCTGGCAGTAATATCCAATACCTTTAGCCGGTTGTCAGGACCACTGAATATGCCTACATTTACAACAAAGTATCCAAAGACAGTGACAGAAACAGTGGAAATATATTGGCTGGTAGGAATCATTGTGAAATTATTTTTTTATCGAGAGTCTCCCATAAAGAAAAGTGAACGAAATTGGAATCGTCAGTAGCTTTATTCCACAGAAAATCGCTCTAATTTAATTATGTTTTTATACCTGAAGGCTGCAGACCATTCTCAAATGTATTTAACCAATGTTCTCGACTTCAACCAGAAGAAGACGGGAATTGGTCGGTAATTACACTCACTGATCTTGTACAATTTTACGTACCGAAATGTTGATTTAACAGGTCATATCTGTTTATATATGGAGGACTTTCTGTGTATTCTTATCGGCAGGGCTTGCAAGATCAAATTGCCTTTCAATAAGAGCATTGCATTGGTCTGTTAATTCAACGTTTTTGCAACATCCGGGCAGCATACATGATGGTTACTGGTATACACAGAGTTGATATTATCATCTTAAGCAACTAAAGTTGTCCATGATTTGTAATTAAAAAGGCTTACATAGAAGGCGGTGTGTGACGCTTATCTAAAATACACTATTTGAACAAAACAGGCAGTTTTGTTTATTCTGCATTAGGAGGAACTTGTAAAAAAGCTTAAAGGGGAACTTTACTGAGGGCTGCTGTGACATATTAGCTGTCTTCTGTGGTAACATCTAAAAGACATTATATTTTTCTGGTTTACTTTATAACAGCATAAATTGGGGTCTATTAAGATCTTTGACCACATGGTAAATACGTATGGCCTAGTAAAGGTTTTCAGAGACCATGGCTACAAACTCGAAGATCCTGATATTCATTTTGTCAAAGAAATGATATATGGACCGTTGAAGATCGGCACTTCCGGATACCATGAGGTACTTTTAGTACGCTAAATATACATTTTACGCATATGAACAAGTGATAGAGACAAGAAAATGTTCCAATCTGGAAAATGACAACGTCAAATAAACCCAATCTCATGTTATATATCTCTTAGTATATTGCTGCATTCGTATGACAAGCAACAAAGCTTTCTTGTACGTTTGCTACACATCATTTTAACGAAGAACAGCATATAAATTAACGATGGTAAAGTAAAGTTTGAATGATCATGTATTTCATAATTATCCTATATACCTCGTTACTTATTCTTAGCCATTGACATTTCTTAAGTAAGATATTATTGAGTGTTTCAGCATGAACCTACCGATACAAAGTCTTAAAATGCCCCACTTTAATTTTGTTGGTTTTCTAGGCAACTGACAATAAATACAAAGCAAAGTATAGGAGACGGTACTTCTTATATGAGGTAATTACAATTGTATAACTCTGTTTTGAACCATTCGTGCGTTCATTTTGAACGGGTCAAGGCAACAGGCAACGTTTTGCTTTACGTCATTTTAGGTACTGCACAGTCTATCACCAACAGTGTTAGGGTACTTTCAAACTCATTAACTTGAGAAATAGTACCGGTACACATAAAGCTGCAGGCCGAACGGGCACAGACCGGATAGTTTATATCATGGTTACCTAACCATGTGTATTTCCTGCGACTCTTCTTGTACTTTAGGCTAGTAAATTAGGTAGAGACAATTTTTCATAACGATGCATACATTTATTTCTTAACAATGGATCATCTTTCTCTTCAGATAGTGTCAAATTCCATCAATCAAATTGACGTCAACAAATGGGATCACTTGGCAAGGGATAGCTATCACCTTGGTGTGCCTTGCAGCTTCATACATGATCGCCTTCTCAAATTTACAAAGGTTCTCAAAGATAGGAAAGACCAACAGAAAACCCATATTGGCTTCAGAGACAAGGTGAGTTCCTCACATTTTTTGCTCTAATGGATTTATAAAATAATATGTATGATTTTCCAAAGCAGAATTTCGTGTTTTATGTATTGTATACGTGTCTTGCCACTAGTTTATCAGTACACGCCGAATACCTGTGTATGTAGTTAAGATGATATGGCACAGGAACAGTGTAGTAGGATAGATAAAAACGTTATTTCGCAGTTACCTGAATTGGGTCACCAGGTGATTATCTTGTTCTGCCTCATTACTTATCCATTACAATATTTCTTTAGCATGCCTTATTTATCTAATTCAAACTTGATAAGTACTTCAGTTTGCTATTGTACACATAAATGTACGTGGAATTGACTTGTTTGATAATGCAACAGTGCACTGACACGGCCTCAAGGCGATCACATTGTCTTATTTTTCTAAAGTCATTCCCTTACGACTTCCAGTCAATCTTTTCCTCCGAATAATTTTGTATCTTCAATGGCGATTCATTCATATATGTCCATCAAAGCAGTGGGTTTCCTTTAATTTCTCTAGCTGGTCTTTAAGTTATCACATATATGTTTTAACGCTATTTTAGGACGAGCAATATAGTTTTAACAAGATGTACATGTACGTGTACATCAGTTTGCGATATGATACGATAAACATCAGAACATTAGTTTACGATACGGTACGCTAAAAGCAGAGTGTTCTAAATGATGACACAAATTACTTCAAGTACATTATTATTACTTTGTACTTGAATAATCTTTATACGGAAGGGACATATGCGGTCAAGTAAATTTTGTCCGAGCATGTAATCCAACAACAACTTTAGCTTTTGTGCAGTTTGTTTTCTCGCTGTTTATACCTAGCTTAATCTGCACGAAATACTATTGTCATCTTGTTTCTGAAATGGCCGATTTAACCGAAAATGTACAAACAAATCATCATCAATAATCACTAGTTACATTCATCATACTATCAATTACCGATGGGGGTTGATTCACGTCCTTAGATTTCTTTTGTACGCTTGCTTTTTTTCTGTATTTTTCAGGAAGCATCAAGTGTACTCGAAATGTTTCATACGAAGTACAAACTCTTTCGTATGGCGCGTTATCATCCTGTTACCATTGGCATGGAAGCTATGTATGTTTTTTTCAAATATTTCCTTTCCGTGTTCAGCCTATTCCTTAGGATGCCTGGCAACATACGAATTTGGCCGCCAAACCATGCGACCTATTGATATGGATGTTGCAACGTGCAAGGAAAAAGATGGTCCAATGTTATGTTATGAGCAATAAACTCTCATGGACCCGATATTTTTACATTGAATGGATATGATTATTGAACTGTCTTTGATGTCAAACTTTAAACCTTGCACCTTAGCCAATTACTCTAAAATATCGTTATACCCGGGTTCTCTCGGTGGAAAAGACGTTAGAAGGCTGGTATCTAATTTTGCAAATATAAATCTTTGACTCATGACATCAATATTCTATCTTTATATCCTGATAATCAAAGTATTTAAAAGCCTATAAACTTTGTGATTTACCGAATGAAATTTTCAAATCTTCGATGATTCGTTTGGGTGACATCGTAAGTCTATGGTCCCTCGTCATACGATATTATGGATAAAATTCATTTTTTGTATTCTCATTTAGTGTTTTGTTTTTTTGTTTTTTTGAACTTCAAGGATCGCCGATGCGTTAAGTGCTGCAGTAGACCACATAAAGTTAACCAAGTCGGATGGGTAAGTCTTAAAACACACTGTATACATATAAATAATGTCTGAAATTAACTATGATACATTTAAATAGACGATTATGTTATTCAATTGTAGATTCTGTATGCAAGAACCACCTTGGTATAGTTTTGCATTTTTTAAGAAACTCAAGGTGACTTTTACGCCACCGCATTGAAAATTAAAATGCAAACGAAACTTACGGTATATGACCATTCGTTTGCAAGATGCTTGCATTCTTTTAACCTACTTTGCAAACCAGATTGTTTTACATCAGGTTAGAAGTTATAAATTAAATGTTTTTAAACATTGGAACAGCTTTATCCGCTGAATGTAGAAAACAATATGTGTTTGTCGTGCGCCAGGCGTTGAGTTTGAATGTTAATAGATATCGCAGTAACAATTTTATCATAAATATACGTGATGGTGAACTGCTTTACAGGTCCACCGTTTCGATACCAGATGCCGTCACAGATATGTATGCCTATCGACAACTTGATGACAACATCTTGACTTTGATCTTGCATTCATATTCCAACGAAAACTTGAAGGAGTCACGACAAATCCTTGAAAGGATGCAGAGGAGAGACATCTATAAGTGTATCAAACGAATACCGGTGAAGAGAGGTGCCAATGAACACGAGGTAACACACATTGAATATATACCAATTGGCTTTTTGAGTTCGTGCTCTGTTATAAGGCGTTGCCCTACACCATATTATTAAAATCAAGGTAGGGGACGTTTCGACCCTTGCCCGTAGGTTAAATGTCCTTTTCTGCGGTACTGTCTCTCCAGAATGCATGGCGACAAGTACCGGGAAGTTTATAATCTAATGATCGCTATCTTTTACTCAAGTTTTAGTGACTTGGTTTCTACCAAAGTGGAATCACTAGAAACGAATTAATGTGACCATAATTACCTCTAATATAAATGATATCAGCCTGTTTATTTCACTTAAAATTGTGTGTTATTATGTTGTTCGACAGCATACACCATTAAAATGAAATAATGTGGTCATGTTGATTAATGAGAACCACAATGTGATGCAAATCATTTAGAGTACATGTTGAACACAGGATACTGCAGCCATATTTCTAATTCCAGGATATATACAAGAAAGAAGGTAGAGTAAAGACCTATTGCCTGGTCATGAGGGCTGTAGCGCCAGTTTGTTTCCCCGAGGCGAGGTGTTTCTGGTAAAGCATTGCCACGAGGGGTAATGAACGGGCGCTATAGCCAGAATAAAGACCACATTCATGTTGTTTTGTGTTGTAGTTTTTAATGTGTTTTGATATTATGCACTGCAACATGTACAATCCATTTTGACATGTTTACTTGTGGCGTTTTCTCCATAGCGGTAACAGTAGTACCAATATCTTCACAAAAATATCCTAAACATACTTAGCAACACCCTTAGTTGCACTTGAATTTTTTCGTTAATGAGCTGGTCAAGTTCCTACGCTATTGAAATGGAAAATCTTGCTGTTTAAGTCGCTCATGCCAGTCACTCATTACGTTCTAGTCACTCGCCATCGTTTCAAAGCTGGAGATGACGTTTTTGCAAATTTGGTAAAAAACTTTCCCCAGAGAAAGTCTTACAAAAATACCCTCTGACGTCACTTTTGTCGATTCAGTGGAGACTAGACATAGCTATTTTCTTGTCACGTGATTTATTCTGGCGAGTCACAGCACGGAGTGAGCATGTGGTGTGTTATGACTTTAAAGGTTATATGCGCCTCGAAAATAAAAGACTGAAACTTTTGTTCAAACTTTCCTCAAAGAATATTTCAAACGTTCCCTTTCAAAGAGTCGAGAATAAAAATCGGGGGTCATCATGCAAATTTTGGTTTAACCGAAACAAATTAAACAAGATTTACCGATATTTGAAATTCAAAATAGCTGCCGGTTCCATGTTAAGTCTATGGAGGAAAATAAGATTTTCGATTCTCCTATAGTAACACGGGAAAAGATTTCTTACACCAAATGAACCCCCACAAGTGGTAAGCTTAGAGGCGCATTCTACCTTAAACTCTCAAATGGTGGTGGATAGCAGATCAAGACGAACAAAAATTAAGCCCCTCATTAAATGTTTTTGCAAGAACAGGGCATCTGTATTCTAACTGCACATTTAATTCCATGTCACAGGATGACATAAGGACTGAAATCGTCGCTGGGAGTGCAAATGAAGGCCACCTTAAAGCCAATGACCTTTACGTAAAGGTAAATAGATAGGATTCTATTTCTTGCGTGTCTGTTTACGTGATTTTACTTTTTTAGCTCCCATAGCCATATGTATATATGGCAATGGAAGCTATTTTTATAGGCTAGGAAACTGTCTGTATGTATGTATGTCTGTGTGTCTGTATGTCTGTATGCCTGTATGTCTGTATGTCTGTCCGTCAACATCAAAAACTCCAAAACCGCTGCACATTTCATCTTGATATTTGGTGTGTACATGGATGATGGGCTGTAAATGAGATTTTGTTCAAATGAAGTTGTCATTGCCAAAAATATGCAAATTAAGTAAAAAATGTAAAAACAGTCAAAATTGAAAAAACTCAATAACCACTGAGCAGATTACATGAAAAATTAGCATTTAAGTACTTTGGGCTGACCTGAAATGATTGTGCACATCTTGGGTCAGTATCTTGGACTTGCTATTTTTCATGAACTTTTTTGGAATTTTCTCCTATCTTTGGTCAAAAAATCTCCTTCTCTGAAACCACAAGTCCGATTGATTTGAAACTTGGTATGGAAATGTATAGGAGTGACCTTTCCCAAATTTGGGCAAATCGTGGTGAAATTTGCATATTTGCATTTTTGGGGTATTTTTTGGTGTTTTTGGTAAAAAAATCTTCTTCTTTGAAACCGCTTGTTTGATTGCTTTGAAATTTGATATGCAGTTTACTTAGGGTGACTTCAGTCAGGTTTATTCAAATCGTGGTGAAATTGCATATTTGTATTTTTAAGTCAATTTCTGTCATTTTTGGTAAAGAAATCTTCAAAAATCTTCTTTTTCAAAACTACCAGTCAGATAGCTTTGATATTTGGTACATATGTCCCCAGGGATGATCTATTTCAGATTTGTTCAAATTGTGCAGAAATATGAAATTTGCATTTTTAAGGCAATTTTTGCCATTTTTTGTCAAAAAATGTATTTCTCTAAAAGTACTGGTCTGATAGTTTTGAAATTTGGTATACAGGTTTTTATAAATGAACTAAGTAATATATATTGTATTTCTGATGAAATCTATAATTTTGTATTTTTGGGTCAATTTTTCCATTTTTTGTTAAAAAATGTATTTCTCAAAATGTACTGGTCCAACAGCTTTGAAATTTGGTATACAGGTTTCTATTGATGAAATTATGATGAAATCTGCAATTTTTATTTTCGGGGGCAATTGTTGCCATTTTTGGTCAGAAAATTTTATTCTCAAAAAACTACTCATCAGATAGCTTTGGTTGACATGTTCTTAGGATGATCCGATGTGATATATGCAAAGTATGATGAAATCTTCAATTGTGTATTTTTGCAGCTATTTTAGCCACTTTTTTCTGGCCACTGCATTGAGCTATCAAAGATTTCCACCTTCTTCATCAACATGTGTCAAAAATAGTTATTCTCTACATAAACACAGCGGAGTTATATCGGCCGCTTGGTCGCTTGTTGTTATATCTTTATCACTCTCCATGGGCCAAGGCACACGTAGGGGCCAATGTCATCACTTTGTGCCAGTCTGTGTATGTCTGTCTGTCTGTATGTTTGTCTATGTTTCATACAATTGTTGGTTTGTTTTGATAACTGTATTTTATTTACTGACGGTAAATGGAACATTTCACCATACTGATTCCAGAATCAAACTGAATATTTGCATGTAAATAACACATGTGCATCACACATTATTTACACGAGATTTCTTAATTTAAATATATACAACCAAGGCAAAACTTATCCAAGTACTAGGTGCCTCACTGCTAATAAGTCAACCAGACGAAGCCGAAGGGGAAGAGATATATCCCTACATTATTGAAAATACGTCTTTCATATGCTTGAGATTATCTCTTTAGATCCGTCTTCAACACTTCATCTCAAGTATTACAGAACCATCATCAATAATTGATTGTAACACAAGTGGTCATTCACTTTAATGTATCTGATGCAGGTTATTGAACTGGACTATGGAATGAAGGACAGAAACCCTTTAGACAGTGTTCTCTTCTTCAGCAAAGACAAACCTGATGAACCAAAATCATTCTCGGAGCTACAGGAGCAGGTACATATTGCAGTTTACACGAGTCATACAAATAATTCTGGACTCACCAAAATTTTAGCCAATGTTGATTTCAGTGGTGTGATACAGTAGTTTATGGAGTACTGCTAAGTAAATAGGTTCCACATTCACTGATCCTTTCGTTGATGTTAGATGCAGCTCACTTCGACCATTGTTTAATAAGTTCATCGTGTAACACTTTGATTTGAAAAAAAGAGATGTGATATTCTTTTAAAATACAGAATATCCCGTGAATAAATGACCGTTGCTTATTTTGCAGGTGTCCCTACTGGCTCCAAAAACATTCGAAGAGCGACTTTTGTTTATTTATGTAAAGGACAAAAAAAATAGAAGCGTGGCGGTCGACTGTATAGACCAATGGGTGATGAAATCACCATGGGTACATGAGGTATGAGTATTTTGCTGACCGTCAGACAATGCTGTGGATGTGGAATGATGTATTTGTTTGAATAAGATAAACGGGTATCTCATGATATATAATATATTATAATATATATATATATATTATATAGATATAGTAAAGATATATGACATATAATATAGAGAGAGAGAGAGAGAGAGAGAGAGAGAGAGAGACATAGAGAGATATAGATATAGATATATAGATATAGATATATACATATACACAAAATGTATACAATATATATATGATGTTCTTGTTGTATATATATATATATATATATATATATATAATATATATATATATATATATATATATATATATATATATATATATATATACACACACAAAATGTATACAATGTGCCCTCCCGGTTATCACCATAATGGCTTTATGGCAACCTCTGAACTTGGGCACAGAGAGTACGGTACGTATATATATATATATATATATATATATATATATATATATATATATATATATATATATATATATATATATATATATATATATATATATATATATATATATATATATATATATATATATATATAGATATAGCTTCCTGGTTTCTGACTTTAGATATGCCAAAAACAAGTCCAATTTACGTTGTTGCTATACTGCTCAATATTTGTCAGGGTACAGTGTATGAAGCTGCAGTGAGGGGAGTTTTGCAGTATTGGCTAACATATAAAGATATTTTCATAGTTGTGATTTTTAAAGAAATTTTCAAATTGCTTGTGATATCAAGTAATTTCTTAGTTGTTTGGTTAACGTATTTTCGGGGATATCCTAAATTCATGTGTATTGAGTTCGTCACTTTTTTGTCAGAAACTATCTTTTCTCAAACAACTTGACCGATAGCTTTCAATTTCCGGTTTAACTTTCCGGCGATAACCCAATTCAGATTTACTAATGATAATTTTCAGCCGTAGTTATGAGCCATACCTTTCTAATAATTTGTCAAAACAACATCTTCTCTGAAATCGCTGGTTTTATGACTTTAAAATATACTTCACACTTATCTTGCGTTGGTTTCTTTATGGTTATTTTTATGATAATTAAATTCAGAGAAGTAAATTTTTGCTATCGCAGTCAACACCTCAGATTTTCTGAAAATGCTGGCGTGAGGAGCTTATCAGTTGATTTGCAGTTTCCTAGAGACAACTTTACTCTGATTTGTTTAAACAAGGATGATGGAACTTGCACATGTTTTCGTATCATCAAAAGTCAAAACTTTATTTTCAGTTCCTTTACACTGATTCAATTGCACTTAAAATCAGATAATATCATCGTCGTTTTTGCTACATTTATTACACTCTCCGTATATTTTATACCTTTACAATTATCACATGGAAATCAATGAATTTGGTGGGCATTTACAAACAAAGAGCATCAAATTCGTGCATGTTTTGACACTATCGGGAAAAGGATTCGAGTGCGAAGGGATTAACGGTAACACGCTTTTTTCAACCTATAGTTTCATAGTGTTATTTAATTATATTTCTGAAGAAGTAAGTTTATGTAAAAACGGGATAAAACGTTCACCTGCAGTGCATAGAATAAATTACTAACGACATTTAAGTATTTAAAAGTATTTTCTGTACCTTTGCAAAATATCATTTTTTAGATTTTGGCTATTCCATTGCTGATTAATTCGTCCACATTGTAAACATCACATCCCTTCTCTTTCCATCAAGGATAAGTAACCTCATAATATTATATACTTGATAGATAATAAGTATAAATGTTTAAATTATTTTATAAAGATACGTTACTACGTGTAACATAATTGTTAAGTAAGGTTCCTGACGCTGAAATCAAGCATCGTTACCATTTTGTTGACTGATTTACAGGATGTTGGGACAGCAAAAACTCCACAGGATGTTATGATGCCGACCACCCCACCTCCAGTATCGCAGACTGGTATGCCACGCCCACCTTCAAAACGTCGTGGTCCTCCAGGTGAAAATGACGAACCTGAAGGCGCCAAGAAGAAACTGTTCTCCGAAAGTGAATAAAATCGCAACGATAAATAAACCCATATTTTCTGTCAATGAGAAAGAGTGTGTACCCCATATATTGGAAGAAATTTTAATCGACTTGATATAATGTTGTTATGATTTGTACGCTTAGAAGAATTAACTAACTGGTGCAGTCAAGATTCAAAACTGGGATTTCATGGCATGATTACTTTGATGTCCAAGATATACATTTTATGAGCTTCAATAGTTGGACCTATTGATGTATTTATTCGCCGTAATTATTGATTTGTAGAATACCATTTCTAGTCCTACTCTCAAATTTATGTCCAAAATGCAAAGTGCAACTTTCCAATTCTGCACTTGTTTGTGGAAAATCCAAGTAATAACGGGTGGTGCTTGCTGAGACTTGCATGCTAAGTTTGTATTTCAATATTCTTTAGGAGGAGGAATGAAAAGAAATACTTGTTTTATGGATTAAGTAATGAAAATATTAAGTATACTTATAGCTATTGTCATTTGAATTCAATTTTTGAATATGTGTGATGTAGACGTGTGATGATTAATGTGATTATTATAACTTCTTTGTTTGGTCTTCATGCAAGATTGTAAACTCAGTGTACGGTTTTTAAAGTTAGTCGTGTTCGTAACGGGTTTTCTAGCAGAATATCGAGGCAATGTCATGAACCTGTGTACGACAACAGTAACGTCAATCTCTTTTTCTCACTGAAAGTGACTTTGAACAGATATTTTAAAACTTTCTATTTATGAATAATTGTTACAAATCATCTCTTTTGTCTCTTTCTAAACCGTGTATCTGTATTTTATTAACATTCTTCCATGAATGGCCTCGACTGCGATAGTCATTGTTAATTAATAAATAAATAAACTAATAATCTTATTGTTTCAATACTTCACGCCAGGGTCTGCTCTTTATTGGTGAATATCAGCAATTAAGTCATTCTGTTCGTTTGTCAGCTTATTTTTCACCGTACTGGAATTGAATTGAATTTCTACAGATGATGTTTATTGCATGACTTTCATATTTTTATTTTATCAGAATCCGTAGTTTTTGTTCTATATAGTGTTGTAGTTGTTGTAAAACCGGTGATCATGTATGCATTAAAACGATGGTCGTCAGGGACGCTACATGATCATTTTGAAAATGGTAGGATGAAATTACTACATATTGCATTCATATTGCATTCACGTCATCAATTTAATAGTTATGTTACACACGGAAGTGAAAAGTAAATGGTTTGTGGGAATATTCAACTCGCATTAACACAAAAAGACATTAAACTCAGCCATAGACTGCGGCAGCGACTTACGATGTTTATTGTAAGCGGAAGCTGTACATGGCGAATTACCATGTGACTGAGTCATATGTCTCATTGCCTAATGCATCAGTCCCGGATATACGGGCATGTACCGCTCGAAAAGGTCATTTTTCACGAAAAAAATCTGACCGTCGGTCGAATAACGTCACCCTCAAAAAATCGTGAATTGTGAATGGAAACCGTACTGGCAATATTACAGGAATATCCAGAAATCTAGTCGTTGTTGTTTGTTTGTTTATGTTTATATTAGTCGTGTTGTTTTTGACCATAAAAATTCAGCGAACATATCTACTGTGTTTTTGTTGTTGTTGTTGTTGTTGTTTCAAACGTAATGCCCATGTCATAAGAAACGCTAAGGACGCTATCATTATTTGACCCAATGTAATTCTCCCCAATGTCCACTCTCTCTGAGTTGAGGAAGAGAGTGTAAGCTTAAGTTTTGAGAGACTTGCATCGGGTCAAATACTTGTAGTGTTTCTTATGACATGTGCATTACGTTTGAAACAACATGTTATGTTCGTTGCATTTTATTGGTCAACAACAACAATACAACCAACAACAACAGCCAGACTTCTTGGTCCCCCATAGGTGTACATAAGCAAGTTAATTTTTGCCTGTAGGTAGGACTCCTCGTACCAAAACATGACAATAAACAACCCAAGTAGCTGTAAAACCAAATGATCTCTAGTTTTGACCGAATACTATTTTTCTTAGGATTTGATAGGATTTTAGACTTCCACTATGTTCACAACCTACAACTACCGATTTACTTGTGTTCGATTTAAGTCTCAAATATTTTTGGTATGTGTAGACAGATTGCCGTACTTGTAATTCCACTCCGATAGAAGTAGCAAGATCAACTGCGAATAGCAGATAAAATAATGTTTTGGTTGAGAACACCGGCATATTCGCGTTGTGCATCAACGATACCATTATTGAATAAATGAAAATGAAGTACTGCACTTTTCCTTATTGTACTCCAAATTGGCACGTAAAAAAAATCTGACGACAGGTGCTGTGAACAGGTTTCATCGCTGAGGAGTAATAACTCGTATCAACGACGACGATATCCTCAGTATGATGCCTTTAAGACTAGTTATAAAGCAGCATATAATTATTTTACATTTATCAAGCATATACTCTGTCAAAGCTTGTCCAAAATCAATGAAAGTACAGTGAAGGTTTCTCACTTGAAACGTGCTAGCTTCATATTCGTACACACAAAAAGAGCTGTTAACGTGTTGTTTGGTCAAGGCGATCAGCCTCGATCCGTGTTGGTGATCGATGGGAAAACCGCAGTGAAGGAGATTAGGCCCAACAGTTATGAATTAATACCCACTGGCAGTCGTCAGAGCCACCAGTTCTAATCAATCTTGTAACTTTATAGCCCACACCTTTGGTCACCTTTCATGGCACTTTATGGATAATGCTGCAAATTATTGTATGTAGACTGTAAGCATTAAAGTCCCGAACATTCTGCACTGGCCGATAGTGTGACTGTATTCGAGATCACAATGTCTGTACTACTATTGAGGTACTATGCGCCACGAAAACTTCTCCTCCGTGAAACTTCAACCATTCTCTTACCAAATCGAGAATAAAAATCTGAGGTCACCGTGTAAAGTTTGGTACTAGAGAAACAGATTACTGAACATTTATCGATATTTGAAATTCAAAATGGCGGTAATCCCTGTAAGGCTGTGTAGAAAAATTAAATTTTCGATTTTTAGCTCCCATATCCATATGTATATATGGCGATGGAAGCTATTCTTATAGGCTAGGGAAATGTCTGTATGTATGTATGTATGTCTGTATGTCTGTATGTCTGTCCGTCAACATCAAAAACTCCAAAACCGCTGAACATTCATCTTGATATTTGGTGTGTACATGGATGATGGGCTGTAGATGAGATTTGTTCAAATGAAGTTGTCATTCAAAAATATGCAAATTAAGGGACTGGTCAGTTTCTTCAGCCTGGGGGGGGGGCGGTGGATTCATGGGGGGGGGGGTCACCCTGTTTTTGACTTTGGTGATAGGGGGGGGTCACCATGTTTTTGAAATGCCCAATAGGGGGGGTCAGTGTGTTTTTGAATTTTGACACAGGCTCATCATTGCCTAAAATGCTAGTGTCAGCCACAAATTTCATCATTCAGTTGAATTTTTCGGCGCGCCCTTCGGGCGCATAACTTTAATAATCAGTCATATTTTTCAGCACGCCCAACTTTAACATATCAAGCATACATACATCAGAGATATCTGTATGTTCAATATTTTTCAGCGTGCTCTTCAAGCTCATTACTTTTATATATCAGACATTTTTCAGCATGCCCTTCAGGTGCATGACTTTAATATACAAGGCATATATATATATAGATATCAGGATGTTTCACATTTTTCATCGCGCCCTTTGGGCGCCATACTTTAATATTTCAGAGATATCTTGATGTTTGCTAAGTGAAAGTGTACCATTATGAAATCTGCATTTCATATGAAAAGGATGACAAATTCCTGATACTTTTCTGTTCTCTCTATGAGAATTCAGTATGAGAAAGCAACATGCACAAATATTTCACAATATATTTGATACAGTGACTTATTTTAGAAATAGAAAAATGACAAGATATCTTTCCTTCTCATTGATGCAATTATTTTCCTTTGTGTCACTGGTTTTCTGTAGAAAGATGCTTTTTTATGAACAAAATAACAGTTAAAAAAAGGCAGTTTTTGTCATTATTACCTGTGCTTTTATGGTTTCAATGTTACAAGAAAAGGTCCTCTCAGACACTGTACACATCAGATTTGGCTAAAAAAGCTCTCTATGGCTCCTCAGGAGATTTAATTGGATGGTTGGCAAGTCTTAACACCCATAAAAGTTTTTGATTCACTGCTTTTTCCTCTTTGATATTAATGATTGACATCCATTTCTGTACAACAGTTCAGGACATCTGGTTAAGCATAGAAAGTGTGAAATACATTCACAGCTCATTCAAAATACAGCTCATTCAAAATGTACTGTATTCAAACTTTAAGATTTACATTTTGAAATTCCTATCTTACAACTGACATGTCAACAATTTCATTAAAACATAGAATGACTATTTAAAATATAAATATATGTAAAATGTAAAATATAATATATACATACATATATATATATAATATATATATTTTATGTCCACCTTTTGTTTTACCTATGTCGCGCGCCGGGGGGGGGGGGGGGGTCACCCTGTTTTCGAAATTTGGAATAGGGGGGTCACCCTGTTTTCAAAATTTGGAATAGGGGGGTCAACCAGTTTTTGACGTCGGCAAAAAATAATCCACCGGCCCCCCCCCCCCCCAGGCTGAAGAAACTGACCAGTCCCTAAGTGAAAAAATCTAAAAACAGTCAAAATTGAAAAAAACTCAATAACCACTGAGCAGATTACATGAAAAATTAGCATGTAAGTACTTTGGGCTGACATGAATGATTGTGCACATCTTGGGTCAGTATTTTGGACTTGCTATTTTTCATGAATTTTTTTTGTAATTTTCTCCCATTTTTGGTCAAAAAATCTTCTTCTCTGAAACCACAAGTCCGATTGATTTGAAACTTGGTATGGAAGTGCATAGGAGTGACCTTTCCCAAATTTGGGCAAATCGTGGTGAAATTTGCATATTTTTAGTTTACATGTCCATAGACTCCCATGTATAAGGCAGATCTCCATAGACTCCCATGTATAAGGCCACGAAAAATAAAAATTTAGTTTCTCATCGTATTCACATTGCAAAAAGGATGCAGTGACACAATTTTTAGTCCCCACGGATGAAGTCCATTGGCTTATAGATCGGGTCATGTCCGTCTGTTCGTCCATCCGTGAGTCCATCCGTTCACGCAGATATCTCAGATATTTTGGCAAAATGTCATGTGACCTTGATGACCTTTGATCTCAAATATACATATTTGTCCATAACTCAGTAACCACAAGTGCTACCACCCTCCATATATGGTATGATGGGACACCTTATGACGCCACATATTGTACCTCATTAATTATGCACATATCTAATTTTGAGCGAGCCAATAGAGCTAGAGGTCTGATTTTTGGTATATAGGGATAACTTAGCAATACAATTTTTTTGACAAAATGTCACGTGACTTCGGTGACCTTTGACCTCAAATATACATATTTGTCCATAACTCAGTAACCACAAATGCTACACCCTTCATGTATGGTATGATGGGACACCTTATGACGCCACATATTGTACCTCATTAATTATGCGCATATCTCATTCTGAGCACGCCAATAGAGCTGGGTGTCTGATTTTGGTATATAGGGATAACTATAGGAGAGAAATTTTTTGACCAAATGTCATGTGACCTCGCTGACCTTTTACCTAAAATATATGTTTATGTCAATAAATAAGTAACCACAAGTGCTATGTCCATTGTATTTAGTAGGATGGGAGACCTTATGACAACACACACTTTACCTCATTTAATTATGTACACATCTAATTCGGGGCAAGCGAATAGAGCTAGAGATCTGATTTTTTGGCATATAGGGATTAATTAGCAATATAATTTTTTTTTAAAATGTCATGTGACCTCGATGACCTTTGACCTTGATTATACATAGATATGCATATCTCAGTAACCACAAGTTCTATACCCTCCAATTTTGATAGGATATTAGACCTTAAGATGTCACATCTTGTACCTCATTTATAATGCGCATATGTATTTCTTGACTGGCCAATACTGCTAGAGGTCTGATCTTTTTCCCGATTTAGAACCATAACTTAGACATGCCTCATGTGTTTCAAATTGGGAACAACGACATAGACCTATGTGCCCATAGATCTCAACATATACACTCCAGTGACACTTCTTAATGACCACATTTTCCTGCCCCATCAAGACTAATACTCCTATTACAAGTGGGGACTATGTCATTGTAAATGACTTGTTGAGTTAATGGTTGTATCACAGTATTCCATATATCTAATTCTGTATTCTTTCCATTTTATATGCTGAATAAATACATTAAACATATTTCACTGTCTCCAGTACATTACATTAAGTATTTTCACTTCATGCACTTTATCCCTTTCACACATGTTCAAATATCTGACCAGAGAACAAACACTAAATAGTCCACGATGGGAGCTACAGTGTCATTGACGCTATTATTAAAAAATTGAGACGACGAAAATTTTTCTTACGCCAAGAGCTTTAAAATGAGCCCCCGCAAGTTCAGGACCAGAAAAATATTGAAAAAGATAATTGAGAATCCGAATATTTGTCAGACGGTCCCCGAGGCGCATTCACCTTAAATATGCTATGTAAGAGTAGGGACTGGTCAGTTTCTTTAGCCCGAGGAGGGCGGTAGATTCATGGGGGGGGGGGGGGTCACCCTGCTTTTGAATTTGGTGAAAGGGGGGTCATCATGTTTTTAAATGCCCAGTAGGTGGGTCAGTGTGTTTTTGAATTTCGACATGGCTCATACTTGCATAAAATGCATTGTGCCAGCCACAAATTTCATCATTCAGTTGCATTTTTCGGCGCGCCCTTCAGGCACGTAGCACGTAACTTAAATTATAATGAGACATATTTTTCAGAGCTCCGTCCCAGTGCAATTTAAATATATCAGACATATATATATCTGAGATATCTGTATGTTGAAAATATGGTTCTTACAGTGACAAGCTTTCGCCTTGTTCACAAGGCATCGTCAGGTCCAACTGATGAACAGAATCCAGGGGTAAAGTACAGCCAACGGGAAAGTACAGGTGTGAAAAAAGGACAATAGGGTGTTAACGGAGTACAATGTTATGAGCAGATATATATAATATATATATATATATATATATATATATATATATATCTATTATATATATATATATATATACAACACACAAAATGTATACAATGTGCCCTCCCGGTTATCACCATAATGGCTTTATGGCAACCTCTGAACTTGGGATATATATATATATATATATATATATATATATATATATATATATATATATATATATATATATATATATATATATATATCATAGATATCTTGATGTTTAATATTTTTAGCGTGCTCTCCTGGCGCAGTAATCAGAGATATATGTCAAAAATATCTTGATGTCAGTAAATTGAAAGTCTGTTTTGCAAAGTGTACTATGTATTATGAAATCTGCAGTTCATATGAAAAGCATGACAAGTTCTGATACTTTTCTGTTCTCTCTATGAGAATTCAGTATTAGAAAGCAACATGCACTAATATTTCACAATCACATTTTTCCTACAATAGTTCTGGACATCTGGTTATGCATAAAAAGAGTGGAGTAGATTCACAGCTCATTCAAAATACAGTGATCAAACTTTAGAATTGACACTTTTAAGTTCCTATCTCATCCTATATAATATATATAATATATATATATATATATATATATATATATATATATATATATACACACACACACACACACATGAATGATTCAATTTATATTCCACCTTTTGTTTTACCTTTGTCGCGCGTAGAAGGTCACCCTGTTTTTGAAAGTTGGAATAGAGGGGGGGTCAGCCACTTTTTGACGTCGGCAAAAAATAATCTACCCCCCCCCCCCCCAAGTCCGAAGAAACTGACCAGTCCGGCCCTAACATGGCACAACAAAGTGGCTGGCGCTGTTTCACGTAATTCTGTCCTAACCTTTACGCGTGTGAGTATGTACCCAACACAGGCGTGCTGATTACCCAACTGCGAACGTCTTTGTTAAACTTTTATTTTTGGTTTACTTTTTTGTTCAATATTTGTCCATTATGATATAGCCTAGACCCTATAACTTCGCTTTCGGCCCCCGTCTACACTCTAGGAGGCCGAAAGCACAGGCACTCCTTAGCTGGGTGAGCTAGGAGCGCCTGTGGCCGAAAGCGAAGTTATAGGGTCTAGGTTATTATGATACTTCCTATCAACAGCATTTTTCAAGTTTCCCCTTACAGTCCTACAGTATTTTCAAGTGTCCACCCCATGTAGGCCTATCGTCATTTTTCTCAAGTCTCAGTGTCAAATCTACCCCCCCCCCCCCGGTATTTGTGAACGCGGCCTTTTCCTGCTACAAACACTAAGCTTGTGTGGCGCGAATTCTGATTAAAATGTAAACCAATCTCATTAATATAAGATATTGAGATGATTTTTTTGCTGTTCTCGTAAGCTGGAGGTCACCTTGCCCCTACATCTACTTTACAGACTGAACAGCTGAACAATCTGAACAATGGAAGGTTGTTTCAGGTCAGCTGAGGTCATCGGTCATGAGGTCACGAGGAGGTCAGTGAATTCAAGATGGCGCTGCATTGTGTGTGAGGTTGCTCGTGTCAGGCTAGCGCCGCCTGCTGATAATATTGTGCATGGTGCAGCCGTTGCGAGACTATCTAAACCACGAGTGTATATAGGTGTAAAATTTAACGAGCTTATCTATCGCTTTGCATGGCGATAGCGGTTTGTAACGGCAATATACGCTCAGTGCTAGGTTCAACTTTATCATCATGTGCGGGCATGTTTAGTCTAGGTCGGATCAACTACAAAATAACAATGCGAAGAGGCTAGGCTGCTCGTGTATTGTTTTGGGGAAAGATTACGAGCCGGTGACATTATCCTTACTCCAGCCTGTGTTTTAGATGTTTGCCGTAAGAGGAGCTCGGGTGAGTCGCCAGGCTTAGCTGTCGCTACGCCTTCGTCCGTGTGATCACATATTCACAGCCCTTCCACGGCGCAACCAGAAAGGTCGCCTTTTTCTGGATGCATCGTGTAGCGACGTGTCAACTGCCTGTGCCTAGCTAGCTCTGCGTGGCAGGGCGTGTGTGTTACCGGCATTATACGGCCTCATAACGCTTGTAGCACATAGCCCTGCCACACAGAGCTAGTGCCTGGCTGCCACAGGTGTTATATGGACCGGGGTAGTTTGTAAAAGTGTAGTTTATGCTACGTTCCGACGATCTGATACGTAGTCTTACCACAAGGCAAGGCTACGTATCAGTACATCGGAACGTAGGGTAAACCCTATTTTTTACATCCATGGGTAAACTTAACTCACAGCATAGCTGCAAAATTGTAGCTCCACGGTGAGGCGGTCGGTGAGTTTGGTTTTTGCGACATCGCTCACCAGTAGAGCTACAATGCCGAAGGCCCTGAAGCATACAAAATAAGCACACTGCACATGGCACGGCATTTTGATGTAAAATCCCATATATTTACTGCATTTGGTCATAATGATTTATCACTACTGAAGATTAAACACTATACTACACTAACCTTGTCGTGTATTGGGTTTGGTATTTGTTCAAATACGTCGATCGCGTTCCAAAAACATTTCTTCAAGCCGCCATTACCAACTTCCGGTAATGGCGGCTCCCAGAAACACGCTCAATGTTTATGGAACGCGATCGACGTGTTTGCGCTAATACCGAACCCCATAAACGACAAGGTTAGTTTAGTATAGTGTTTAGTCTTCAGTAGTGATAAATCGGTACGACCAAATGCAGTAAATATGTGGGATTTTACATGAAAATGCCGCATCATATGTGGCGCGCTTATTTTGTATGCTACAGGGCCTTCGGCATTGTAGCTCTACTGGTGAGCGATGTCGCAAAAACCAAACTCACCGACCGCCTCACCGTAGAGCTACAATTTTGCAGCTACTCATAGCACAAACTACACTTTCACAAACTATCCGGTCCACATAATGCCTGTGCTGGCTACACATCAGACATGTACATGCTGTACATGCAGCATTTCTGATCGCCAAATTTTAGTGTCAAACGATGTCATTGTAAGACTGATTTTACCATAGACATGGAGTCTTCCCCCCTCTACTGTCTATGATTTTACCCAGATGTCAGCCTGACAGAGTAAAGTGGGCTCGGGCATCAAATGGTTGTTGGTATGTATGCCGCTGATTCTATGGGTGCAGCCAACGGAGCTATTCATCGAAAAAGTTATTCCGGGAGCAATATTTTTGAGGGCAGGGGAATTTTAATTTTGCTCTGGCAGGGGACATTTTAGCTGGCAGGGAGCAGCTATAGATTTTGGTGTTTTTATTTTGTTGGGCAGCATGCATATATCAGTTGATTGACCTAGGGACTGGGATTGGGGGAAATAGACAGGTTTTTTCATCACAAGGCAGGGGAGCTACATGTCTGCAGGGGAATGATAAAATTTTAAGGGGAAATGATTTCTAGGGCAGGGGAAATTGACAAGATTGACAATGGGGAGGGGAAACAGGCAAAAATATGTAGGAGTGGGAAAAATGAAGTTTGAGTGCGGGAGGGTAAGTCGAAAAATGTTCAGTTGGAGAACAATTTATTAACAGCTTATCAATTACCCTCTGGACTTAAAATAAGTAAGTTCACATTACTTAATTGCCATGCAATACATATCTTATCATAATAAGGACCCCTTTAAAAGTGCATTATTCATTGGATGCATCTGATTCTATAATAAATGCAAAATAACAGCAAATCTGACGTAAATAAGAAAACCTTAAATTATTACTTTAACGCTTGAATCAGTTAAATTATTTGTACGTACAAAATAGAATGGTGTTAAATTTAAATACAAGCAAACAAAGATCATATACTCAGTTGTGACCACACGCCAGAGAATGTCATGTATGTCCAGTACTACAGCACCTCCATGTGTATACCAAGAAATACACTTCATTGTAAACTTTGTCAGGATACTTTGGGTTCTATAAATGACTTCAGTGAGTTTTTGTTGGTCAACACTTGAACTGAAAAATGCAGATTTAATTTAGTGGTCAATAGCATAATTGCTGAGGTATAAAAAGGCATATAAACAAAGTTAATAAGTGTTATTTAAGCACTCTAGATGAACATATTATAATACATATTTTTACTTCCCTATTTGGGCCATTGTTGAAAAATTCATCTCAGATTTTGTAAACATATCCCACCGTGTAACAGGAAAGCATGTAATGCAAAGGTGAGGGCTGAACTAGGGCAATGTCCACTTATACTTGACATTAAACCCAGTATTTTAGTAAATGACTAGATCTATATAACAATCTAGCTACAAAGCTTTCATTGAACAAATATTAAAAAGTGCTACACTGCAGTGCTTCCTGGTTTAACTGCTGAAATGCAAATAAATAATGTAATGGCATGAACTTTCTCCTTGCGAACATTACACTCCTGAAGCCAGCACTACTGAAGCAAAAGAAAGACATGTAAACAAAGTTAACCAATAATTATCAAATCTTTTGGAGAAATATGTAAAGAAGTGATGATTAAACTGTAAATAATGTATGCCACAATGAACTGCTCCCCACTTAGGACCTGATACTGAACACATTTAGAAGGTGATTCAATAACTCATGAAACTTCATGTTTGTAATGACCTACATATGTAGCAACAGAAAGGAAGACACACTTTTCAAAACCCCACTTACTGAAAGGACTACTGCAATCAATGAATTACATCTTCTGTTAGCCTGTCCAATATGTGAAGTCCAAAGTAATAACTTTATCACTTTTACAACAAAATCAATCTTCCAAAGGACACACGCCAAAACCAACTTATATTTGTTATAGCGAAATATGGCGTGCATTTAATGAACAACTAGCAGACTATATTTTCAAACATCATAAACTATGAAACATCTAGCTATTTATCATTTATTATTTTGTCATGGTGTATGAGAAAATGTAACCTGTTTCAAAACCATGCATTGCTACAAAATGTAATGTAAACCTTTATTTACAAGCATGCAATAAATATTGCTAGTTTTACTAATACTGTTTAGAGGTAAGTTTAAGTATCGGTTATTACAATAATCCAGTTAACGGTGACAACATTAGCTGAGGTAAACTGTTCTATCTGCCTTTTCAGTAGAGTCCCAGGCATGGACCGTGTCCCAGCATTTGAGTGTCAGACACTGATCTCAGTAAAAGGATAGAGAGTCATACAAAGAATTAGATTCTGATACAGGACCTCGTCTTTTTTCATGAAATACAAATCTAACAGGACATCTACTTTTCTATACTTTCAGATTCAAGTTAAAGTTCTAGAGGAGTTCCAGTTTTCAATAGTTTTTATAAAAGATGTCAATCAAACAACCAGGAAAGCCAAAGGTAAACTTGTTTATGTATGCATATGATTTTGTTTGAAAGATTTATTAAGTGCATCTTTGACCTCTTTGAGGATGCCAAGCATAGAATTGGCAAAGTGGAAATAATGACCTGTTTGAAGTCTATCTGTCATATCAAAAGGACAGCATCACGTGTGCAGTATATGCTTCTTCTACATATCTTGTTCGGCAAGGTCCAAGGGGCAAACTACATCTACATGATATTGAAAAGCATTAGGAGTACAAAGTCGAATTTTCACCCCAGTAGGAGTTTGAGATAATAATCTCATAAATAGTTTTAACACAAATGAAATTGCTCCATTCTGTTTGTTTGTGAAACTAGCTAAACTCATTTATCATTTCATTGTTTTAGCCATTTCTGGCGTTAAATTCCCATATAATCTAAAAGATTACCTTGACTTCTGTAATGTTGTGTGTTTTAACTGTAGAATCCGCCATGTTGAAAATATGGTCGACTGATTGCCTCAGACTTTTATGGTGCACTTAGGTGGCAAAATCGTATTAAAAACACTGAGAATCAACAGTTTTTCCAATGATTCACTACAGAATGTGATATCAATACACGTAGGGCCCTTTTGGTCTTATTGATAATCGAACCACTAAATTTTATACCAAAAATTTTCATTATTTTTCTCTAACAGTAAGACTTATATTTGAGGATGAGATTACGACAAAAAAAATCAATATGTCATCAGATTAATTTGGCAGCTACAAGGATTTGTAAGACATCCACTTTATTCCGTTCTAATGACAGAAATTATGTATCTCCCGTAAGCGTTGCACAACCTGATATATTTACTTTCAGTTCCTCTCTTGAAATGTTGCACTTGTTTTATTTACATGTGAGCCACATTGAATAATAAATGAGAGTTTTAGTTTTTTTTTCCGCTGAAATGTGCATAAGAATTTAAATTATCACTTCTCAGGCCTTCCAAAACAACAGTTGAAGCTGTTGCAAACTTAAATGTAATGACCACGCCTTATCCATATTTTGTAGAATTATTTAGATTTCCAATACAACAATTTTGTTTATTTTCACATTAATTATTGTTCAGATATTGCACATTATATGCATCAAATAAAAATATGGGGTCACCAGCCTATTTACAATGCTACATCATGTAACATCACCCCCTCCCCATATGTAAAATGGGAAAAATCACAATTTGATGAAAAATATGTCCTTTTCAAAGTATTTTGGTTTTTTTTGTTATTTTGTTTAAATACTTTGTAAATATATCAACATTCAAACATTTAAAACTTACAACTCGAAGATAATATAATGATCATTCAATCACCACTAACAACGTCGGCTTTCATGCTAAAAGCTCTGACAATAAGTTGTATGAAGATAGGTTTCCATCAAAACCATGGAGTACATGGTCATTTTTACAGTGAGCACGGTCCCGTATAGCAGATGCGTGCGTCATAGCGTCGTAGCAAGTGACTCGATCACCCTTAAGGAGGAGCTGTTTTTTTTTCATTTTGGAGAGATTGCATCACACTTCACAATACATTTGTTCCATTCTCTGCTGTGATGATCTGAAGCCAGCTTATGACAATTAATCATGAAACTATCTAATGCACTGTAAATGCAATAGCTGACACAACTCAGTTCATAAATCAGTATCATTGTAATCTATTTTATGACAATGAGTGTCTATTGAAATATTGAACCTTAACCATTCAATTTGCTGTTTATATCTGAATTTAGGCATTCAATGATCCAATTCATGGGTTAATTCAGCTTGACTGGGTTTATGTCCGGATAATTGATACCACTGAATTTCAACGACTAAGAAATATAAAACAGTTGGGCACCGCCCATCTTGTCTACCCAAGTGCAATACACACTAGATTTGAACACAGCATTGGGTAGGTACATTTTCCAAATCATTTTGCTAACGATAAATCATTTTGCCAATTTTATCATTGGAAATACATGTAATTATATAAATATTACAGATAAAAGTCTAAAAAATTGAATATTTTCAACAACCTGCATTTATTTTATGATGATTTATCAAGAGAATGCCAGAAGGCAGGACATGGATTGTGAATGATAGCATTTAAGAATTATTTACTTTCATGATTGTATTGGTGTAATTTTAACTCCTATTTGTCCACATAAATGTTTGACAATGGTGAGTTATACTTGTAGGCTGGACAAAAGTATGTATGTATATGTATGTACATGCATTTATGGATGGATGTATGTATCTATGCTTGTATCTATGTATGTATCTGTGTTTGTATCTATGTATGTATCTATGTATGTATTTACATGTATGTATGTATGTTTTTGACTGGAAACATTGTATTACAGTTCAGGACAATGATTTTAATATTTCTATGCCATTTCAGGGCTATAATGGCTCTTTCAGCTACTGCCTTAAAGAAAATGAGCATCATATTTATTTTTACACAACTAGCACTTTTCAGTTCTGCGATATACTCTTTTCTTTGAAATATTCATAATATGAATTTCAGTAAAATACATGTAATATTATGATAACTGCTCATTGAGATCCTCTTGACAAAATTCATTTTGATTGGTGAGTTTCACAGAATGTGACCATCTTGCACTGACTTATTAACACTCATTTTGATTGGTGATTTTCACAGAAAATTACCATCTTGCACTGACTTATTAACACTCATTTTGATTGATGAGTTTCACAGAAAATGTCCATCTTGCACTGACTTGTTAACACTCATTTTGATTGGTGAGTTTCACAGAAAATTACCATCTTGCACTGACTTATTAACACTCATTTTGATTGATGAGTTTCACAGAAAATGTCCATCTTGCACTGACTTGTTAACACTCATTTTGATTGGTGATTTTCACAGAATGTGTCAATTTGCACTGACTTACAGTGTAACACTCATTTTGATCACTGATTTTCATAGAACATGTCATTTTGTGCTGAACTAACACTCATTTTAACTGATGATTTTCACAGAACATGTCATCTTGCCTTGAAATTAGTTCATCATCTACAGAAAGATGAATCACTTAAAATATCCAAGAAGGATCAGTTGTGTGTTGGTTTGGCTGCACTGTTACACGATATAGGTAAGTTCAGTTTCACCACATTTATGTAGATTATTTTCTCAACTGCATGATATTGCATTAGGTACATTTGTGCCCTTAAATAGATCACTGATGATGCGGAATTGCACAATACTGATGTCATCATACATTGTACGTTAAATTGTCAGTCACACTAATTTTTTTCTCAAACATTTATAAGTTGTTTCTATCAAATTTAATGCACCATGACAGACCAAGGAAAAAAGGATGTAATCTTGAATCGCCTGTCATTTGAGCCCTGCAACATGTACATTAGAGAGAGACTATGAGCATACTTGAACCACCATTAGTCATGACCTTCCACATACTGCAAAATAAATAAACTGAAAATGTTGTCAATTATGTTTGAATGACCAAGTTCAATTAAATGTGACCATTCTTCTGCTGTAAGAGACTTGGAAATTTTTCCTTATTATGAACAACCAGAGAACGTGATGTACAATGAGTGGTTTTATGTACTATAACCTTATCATCTCTATTATCTAATGTAAAGCCCGGCCTTTCAATGGCAGAAAACAAAGTTGAACCAAAATTTTCGTAAAGGGTTAATATTTACACTGTCATACATTGCATATTTAATACCACCATAGCATAGGTACATGTGTACACGTATGTGTGTAACACGTTTCCTTGATAACAGTATCGCTCAATATCAATGTATTGTTATATTGATATTGATATCAATATCAATCTCTTTATTGTACCCATCTAATCATCCAGGTAAGTGTCCACATGTGCTACTTTTCTCAAGGTACTTCATGCATCAAACCTCTCTTATTTAATGACTTACTTTGAAAAAGCAATAAAGGCCTTCTACATGTTTTTCACTGTATTATCAGTCCGGGTCAGCTCCAAAATTGGAGACGCTATACCATAATATTTTCCCCCTCTCATTAGCCAATCAGCGGCCAGCGCGCCATCAGTAAAAATTGTATTTCCTGGCAACCTCCACATGCGTCCTTCGTTACGTATGCCACACTCCCGCGCCGTATTCTGTCATAATGTCGAACAGTTGTGTGGCCACTCTGTCAAAACACAATTTCAAAATCGCGTACCAGTTTTATTCTGGCTAAGACAACCAAACCCCATATATCGCTGTGATTCCTAGACTCTGGCTTGAAGTCCTGCGAAATATAAATCGTGTACCTACACAGATCGTTCAGAATACCCCATTTGTATCGGAGATGGCAGCGATACAAATTCTACCGTATTGGGAACAGTTGTGTGGCCACTCTGTCAACACATTTTCAAAATCGCGTACCATTTTTAGTCTGCGTTTGACAACTACAAAACAGGTATCGTTTTAAAGCTCTGACATTGCTCTTCTTTCTTGCAAAATGTTATACACGTACCTACACAAATAACCTTTATAACAGTATTTCTAATAGAGATGACGAACATCCACAAAATGATTCTCGGTACTTGAGCGAAATCGATAAACTGGGGGTAGAAATGAATCGTCAATATTTCGAATATTTGTTCACTAATCGGACTCCTTGTTGGACATGACCTTCTGCAGAACACGTGGATTATGTTGACTGTCGAAATTCGTCGAAATTCACAAGACAGGGGCTTAATAAGCGGCCCAAAACTGCCGATCACACTTGGTGGGTAATTTGTGACCCAGCGTGACCTGTACTTTATTAATGATGTAATCTGGTCGATGATTGGCTTAATGCCGGAATACATTATCATAATGAGTCTCCAATTTTGGAGCTGACCCGGACTGATTATAGATGGTAGTCAGCAAGCATGGTTATTAATTAAAAACTTGACATGTATTTGGAAACACTCTGTACTTAATACATTTAGTTGATAGGAAAATACTTTAACACATGGGCACCAATGGTAACAGTTGAAGCTGTGTTCTGTATGAAAAAACAGCATCTGACACAAAAAAATGCCTAAAAATGTTTGTTTTCAGATAATTAAGGGTGTAATCCTAGAAGCTCAGAAATATATGTTGCAAAACTAAATGTTGTGTAAAAAATTAATGATTTCAGAAAACCTGACTTCTACCCTCTTGGAAAATTAATCGTGTATATTCAACCCATATCTGGCTCTTTCTATGTGGCATGAAGCAAATACAAGCCCATTCCAGGGTTGAATTCAATTTATAAATACGGTTGTTTCATGTAAAGAACACATAATCTTCTTTTGAATTGATGTATATTCAGGAAGAGAACAGTTGCAAATAGCTTTCGCTTCCACGTTTTAAGTTTATTCAACCTACTTTTAGGATGTGGAAAACAACATTGGCTACATTGCCCAAAATCAGCAAGTTTGAACCCATGCACACACAACCCAACTAAATGTTATGAATATGAGAATTGTTTCCAAATATACTGACAGGTTGCAAAAAAGGTCAACAGTCAACATGTTGATGTAAAACCTGTTGGTGCAGTTGGATATACAATGGAGATAAACTAATTTCTGCAGAGTTTAAGCTGAAATGTACATTCCTGCTTTATTTTTCTGGTTTTCACAAGATAGTCATTACCAGTAAATTGATTTGTGAAGTGGAAACTTTTTGGGTCAAACTCTCCCCAAAACTAAAGAAAGTAAGTTTTTTATCCCGCATCCCCCGTTATTAAGATGTAGATGTAGTATTTCAGACCAATTCTATATCCTTCTTGTTCTCGTTTTTTTGCTGTTTTGAACATGCATACATTTTAAATCAATGAGATGGTTACTTTACTTTCTATCATCTGAAAATGCAGGTCATGGACCGTTTTCCCACTTGTTTGAAAAAATTGTGAAGACTGGTGTGCTTGGGAAAGACATCGCTCGGACTTGGAAGGTGTGTTTTTATGTATTCAATATTGAAAGGTATTGGGAATGAGAAATGTTATGTGTATTATTTATTGTTCTTGATTTCTTGCAAGTGTGTATACATGTGTAAATGCGATCAAGTTATTATTTTGTGCCCAAATAGCTTATTCTTAGCTCTTCACTTGACCCATTGTCGTAGGTACTGTATGTGAACCTGTGCATATACATGTGTACCTGGATGTATGCACTTCCTATGTGCTCAGCATTCTAGAAACTAAATTGTTTGATCCCATTTTTATCACAACTGGAAGTTGTGATATAGAGGTGGTTTCAACCGGTGTTTGATGTCGTCCATTTCCGTAAACGACAAAAGTCAAAAACTGCTGAACAGACTGCGTTGATATTTGGTACCGATACATAGACTGGTTCCAAGGTTCCAATTCCGAAAAATGGAGCCAAACGGAGCGGAGGTTATATAGTTTTGGGAAATTTCTAACCCCCTTTTTAACTAATTGATTTTAGGGGTCTTTCATATATGTAGTTTTGGAATGTACACCAATCCTGCATTGTGGACTGTTTTATGAGTTGTGGACAGAAATGAGGTTTTGATGAATGTTAGAAATATGCAGGATGGCTGATTCAAAGTATAAGAGATTTCTATGCTCTTTTGGGTATCAAAAGCAATAAAAAAAACCATATTTCATAGTTTAGATTCTCACTTTTGAGATGACCCTAAGCATTTGTTATGTAAACATCCTTGAGTCAATATACAGACTTTGACATTCCTGAGATTAAGTATCCACGACCTCACATGTTACAGTCTTTCACTACCATGGTATGGCCCAAACCCATTGTTATCAATGGTGAGTGTGGACCTGTCTACAGGAAATTGGGGTGAACAGGTTAGACAATGCCGTTACAAGTTGTAGGTTAGTTATCAAGGTAGCACCAGCATAGAGTCCTAAGCATGTCCATGTGTTCTCACAGGAAATTACAGGGAAAAAAATTATTTGAGAAGTTTCTCTCCTTTAAATAGAAGTATATTACAATTTAAACCTGTCATGGATGGATTGCTCTCAAACGATCTGAAACACAGTTATTGCCCATTAGCAACAAATCTATAGCAAGATTTATGTTAAGTTCATGAACTTACACAAGGTATTAGACAAAAGATGACCATGACTTTGCTACTTTTCAACATTTATTTCATTCAGATTTCCTCAGCTTAGTGTATAATTTTGTAATCTTAATTACTGTCAACTTAGCTTTACTAACTTATTCTAACCTCATTATTCTTACACTACTGTTATACCTTATAACCACAAAATTTCAAGAGATGCATATATGATTGTCACTTAACAAACAATTTACAAATATGTCTTCTGCTTTTTTCTCCATATACATATACATGTCCCTTTTCTCATAAAAATGGGCTTAAAATCGCAATGTGAAAAATAGTCTTTCAGCTGTATGTTGCTCATTGACTTCGTGGTCTGTCTAATTAGTCCCCACGGACACCGTCCGGGGGACTTATAGGTTTGGTCATGTCCGTGTGTGCGTGCCTGCGTCCGTGTGTGCATCCGTCCGTCTGTTCACGCAGATATCTCAGACATGCCCTGGTCAATTTCTTTCAAACTTTGCACAAGGATAGTACCCTACCCCATACAGATGCACGTCGATTTGTTTCACAATGCGATCAAATTTGGCCATGTTAGAGGACTTTTTAGTTTACACCACCATAGACTACAATGTATAAGTCAGCTGTCTATAGAATCCCATGTATAAGGCCAAGTAAAATAAAAATTTAGTTTCTCATCATATTCATATTGCAAAAAGGATTCAGTGACACAGTTTTTAGTCCCCATGGATGAAGTCCAGGGCCTTATATATTGGGTCATGTCCCTCCGTTCACGCAGATATATCAAATATTTTGACAAAATCTCCCGTGACCTCGGTGACCTTTGACCTCAAATATACATATTTGTCCATAACTCAGTAACCACAAGTGCTACACCCTTCATATATGGTATGATGGGACACCTTATGACGCCACATATTGTACCTCATTAATTATGTGCATATCTAATTTTGAGCGAGCCAATAGAGCTAGGTCTGATTTTTGGTATATAGGGATGACTTAGCAATTCAATTTTTTTGACAAAATGTCACATGACCTCAGTGACATTTGACCTGAAATATACATATTTGTCCATAACTCAGTAACCACAAGTGCTACACCCTTCATATATGGTATGATGGGACACCGCATGACGCCACATATTGTACCTCATTAATTATGAGTAGTTTCACAATGTGCCAGTTGTGATCAAGTGCCATTGGCGCTATTTTTTATTGAAAGACATAATTTTGTCGAAGTTTCATTAATGAAACTTTAAAGTGTTTTCTTTCAAAATATACCGGTAGCATAAAATTCACGGTGTACCATGCAAAATTTGGTACTATAGTGACAAATTACCCAATATATTTACACCAATTAACTCTTGAAAATCATAATGACTGCCATCCCTGTGTTAACTGCTATGGTAAAAATGATTTATCTTTAACTCAACGAAAGTATGCTTGGATATTACAATTACTCCATGAGTCTCATCAATATGAGCCCCCACAAGTGATACACCAAAACAGTATCATCCTTGAGGCACATTGTATGTTGATCAAAAGGAAACAATTCAATTGAAAGGAGTGTGGTATTCCTAATACTAATCCATGCGTCTGCTTTCCTTGATAGCATGAGTTGGCATCCATCAAAATTTTTGACCTGATGATAAAAAAGTACAAATTACTTGAGCATTTTTCATCATGTGGATATACCAGGGACAATGAAATGACCATGGATGAGATTCATTTGGTCAAGGAAATGATTTTTGGACCACTGGAGAAAAGTTCAACTGGAAGTAATAGCTACAAGAAGGTGAGAGGAATTGTGAAATTCATGGGCGACGTTATACCATGAGATTTTGACCAGTTAATGACATATGTGTGCCAGCCATAGAGAGTGCATAATTACATGTATATGAAGTAAATTGGTCACAATTGAGTGGTATACCATCACTGGGTGTGATTTATTGCTATTATATCATAACAGTATATTGAAAATCTGGCGTGGAAAATCAAAAACGTATTTTTACCCAAGCAAAGAGCTCGCGCGTCTCGACCAATCAGATCACTGTATTTGCGCCATCAATATACTGGTATGATATAATTTACAATATCCTATTTTCATCTTTGAACACTTTTTTAACGTTGAAACTAATGTCGATCACCCCTATATGAAGATGATTTATATGTGTGTAAACTAATGGCACTGAAAAGGTACACTGACATGGTTCTTCCAGCTCATGGAGGGACTTTTGACTATAGTTCTTTAAAAGTCAATTTGCATATTTTATCATTATAAAATAAGTATTAAACAATAAGAGATTCATATAGTTAAGCCATATTCAAATCAATGTGAAACATGTCTTGACTTCTGTTAATGTTGGAATGAAGTAGATATTCCATACCAACTCTTAAATGACCACAGTGACCATCCCCCTTGTTCATTCTTTTGGTAAAAACATTTTTTTTTAAATTCAACAAAAGTAAAAAGGCGAAAACTTCAATTGCTGAATTTTCATGACTATTTCCATCCAATTTGGCCTGGAAACATGCTGCATGCTTTCATTGTGTAAGAAAACTCAAATGAATTACATATAGACAAACATGCTCACTTCTTGTTTTTTTTTCTCTGTGACTGAACATTAAGGCAACCAAATATCAGTCTCCACTTCCAGCAGATAAATACTTCCTCTATGAGGTAAGTGTCAACAACAAACAAACAAAAATCTGCAGATATCTTTCCATTTTTGTATCAGAATGCCCCCCCCCCCCCCACAAAGCCATCAACCAAACGGTTGTAACTCCACCGTAGACTGCTGTTTGCATTTTGCAAGAGTCTGACCGTAAGTGATAACCCAGTTATCCGTACCTATGTTCAGTCTGACCCATTTTTTCATTCAGCATTTTGGAAACATTGTAGAAAGGCTCTTTATGAAGTTTTTTACTAATATTTAACTTCTGTATATTTTTATGTATCTTTTTCTTTTTTCTTTTGGGCATTTATGGCCTGAATTAAAGATTAATAATAATAATAGTAGGGTTCTGCACAGACACTTTAGCTATTGATTGATTCAACAATGGAGGGACCATATTGTAACCATAGTTCCTGTGACACTTTACTTAGATGCCCCTTGGCAGACCAAACAACCATGATATCAAGGGACAGAAGGAATCTTATCATTGTTCCTAAACAATGTAGTATGTTCCCATCTCACTCCTTTGGCAACAACACAGTGACAATACAATGTCATGAGGTCAACAGTAATTTTTGAACATTATACCTTTGCCTTCAGGATCTGATCCTGATAATTTTTGTTTTTCAGATTGTATCCAATCACACAAGTGGAGTGGATGTTGATAAATGGGAATACTTTGCTAGAGATTGCTATCACCTTGGCATTGCCAACAACTTCAGCTATGATCGCTTTATAGAATTCTCCAAAGCACTGGTAACTGATAAAAAGTCCGGCAAGAGGCAGATATGTCTGCGAGATAAGGTTTGAACATTATACAGCTAAATTAGCCGTAATTTATTTATGCCATATTTTTAGTAATTTTTGTTTTCTTTATGAAATATCACTGTTCTACCGTCCTCCCTAAATCACATCAAAATGCCTAGAAAGGAGACTGGTGACAATTTTTTAGTTGACGATTTCAATAAATGCACCATAATATTTTTGTATGTAATATGTAGTATTTAAGCAATAAAACACACCCAGCGATGGTATTCCACAAGATTTTAACCTGTTCATGACATATATGCATGAGCGATAGCGAGTGCATATATGAAGTGAACTGGTCAAAATCTCGTGGTATACCATCGCTGGGTGTGATTTATTGCTATTATATCATAACAGTATATTGAAAGTCTGGTATGGGACATCATAAATGGAGTTTTGCTCAAGCTGAGAGCTCGTGTGTATGCCAGCCGTGGTATATCGCCAATATACCATGGTTCTTTTCGCGTCTCGACTAATTAAAATCGCTGTATTTGCACCATCAATATACTGGTATGATATAATTCTCAATATAGAAGTACAAACAGCTCATTCTGTTTTTTGGAACCAAAAGAGATTTTTAGGGAATATTTTTGAATTTGCCTGACATTGGATAACAAGCATACTGGTATGATATCACTCAAACTTTTCTTCATTTCAGGAAGATCACAATGTCTATGAAATGTTTCATACACGGTACCGTTTGTACAGACAGGCATATTACCATGCTGTAACTCTAGGAACAGAAGCCATGTAAGTTGTCTCGTTCTAAATTTTGTCAAAATGAACTTCCCAGTTGCAAAATTATCAGTGACAGCTTGTTTTTGTGTTAACAAACTGAACATTAAATATCTTCCTCTAAATTTCTCAACGTATCAATTTACTGTGACTATGTATTATTATCCTCTATGATGAGTATATTTGAAAATATTTGTAGTAGTACTGTTTTGTTACAGCTCCATTAGGTATATTCACTAGGCTCCAGTATTTTTGATCAGTCCTTCATATTAAATTCTCATGTTAAACTTGTCAACACATGTGTGCATATAAAATTGTTTACAAATAAATGTTAGTCCATTTCATTTGCCAACAATATCATCACATTGTGCACAATGAAATTGAATGAAAATATTATCAGTTGTTAAAACTGATGTTCCTTCAATGGAAGATCAATACAGTGGACACAACATCAGAAAGTTTTGGCACATACCTGCATATGATCCTGATATCATAATAATACCAATGTGTGCTTGGTTCTTAGGATCACAGATATCATTGCAGCTGCTGCAGATCACTTTGAAGTTAGACCTGGAAAGCCAGGGTAAGTTTATCTATGTTGAATTTACCTAGATTGATTTAGTTTGGATTCTAGATTGGTCTAACTTGAATAAAAGTTTTGTTGTGTTGAAGTGATCCACATGGAGATAAGCTGAGCTCTGGTGAGATCGATTTTGTTTAATAGAACTTGACAAGTCATTGAAGAGATTCAAGCATATCTACAGAAATTGAGGCAGTTACAGGGTGATGCCATTAGATGTCTTTAGAAAGATGTGACACTTTCTCACGTCAGTACATCAGGGTGTTTTCAGTCTATGAATGCACTGTTCAGAATTGGATATAAATTCTATCTTGATTTTCATGGAAGGTGAAGTGGTCATAATGCCTGCAAAACAGCTTTGTAGAGTACAGATTGGTATTTTTTCAGTCAAGCAAAAGCAAATCTTTTCCAACTTTCACTTGATGCAATATATATATTATTTTTTGATAATCTGTCTTCATTGATCTCTATGAAATTCATTCAAAGGGCTAATCCAGAAAGTTATAGGATAAAGTCGGCTTTTGATGACATGGAGACATACTTGCTGTTAGATGATACCATACTACAGCTGATCTGCCATGATGCTCAAAGAAATCCAAATTTAGAATCAGCTGTTCAGCTGTACAATCGGTTGCTGGAGAGGGATATATATAAAGTGATGAAAAAAATAGTCATACCAGCAAATAGAAACATTCCAGATAAGGTAAGTATGTTGTAAACTATTGTACAGTACGTCCATTTGAAGCATGAGAATTACACATAATTTTCATGTTTATTTCATGAATGTAAATAGATAAATAGATACTACTATTCAGTTGTACTCCCTGACATTAATAAAGCTATACCAAATTTGTATTCTATTGAAAGAAAAGTTTCATGTGATATGACACTTCCACAGTCCTTCATTTGTCCGAATACTAGTCTGTTTTTCAAGTAACGGGATTGTGTACATAAGATGGTTTGGTTGTTTTATTTTGAATTTGAAATATCTTTGTCATGGTCTTTTCATAAGGACTGCTGTTCAACAATAGTTACCTTGGCCAGTGCCAAAGCATTTATTTAGCCACTTGCCTTTAATGATACAAAGATATAGAACACCACACCATAGTCAAAGAGGGACTGATTTGCTTTTCCTTATATTATTCCACTTTCAAAATCCTATTGGTTAATCATCTGCCAGTATGCATGTATCTCATGGTGTGATATTTCACTGTTTGACAACTCTAAAGATTTCAATGTGCCATTTACAAAATTCCCATTTCTGACGAGGATTAAGGAATTGTAATAAGTGCAAACATCTCAGTTCTTCATCCAATGACAGGTGATATTGTAAATTGCTTGACTGTTCAACCCATTCAACCACAGAGTGTTACAAGAATATTGTAAGGTTTCAGTGTCAGTACTATTATACTATGTTGCTGTTCCATGCTTATGCTTACAGGCTGTTCTAGACTTGAATGACATTATCACTGCAGGTGGCAATGTGGTAGAACACTTGAAAGTTGAACACCTGTATTTTAAGGTAATACCAGTTTGATGAAGTAATCAATGAGTTTATAGATCTCTGGCCAATGTGCAAGATTACTAACTGACACCAGATACATGATATTATCACATGAACTGGCCCGAATTCCCACCTGTGTGACGTAGAACAGGACGGATAAGAAATCCGAATTACCCCTGTTGTACGTCATCAACCGGAACTTTTTTCTTTCATGGTACCGTTCATACATGCACTGATCAGCTGATGCAGCAGGCGTCGCGACATGAACAGATTTGTTGTGATCGATGCCGTGCTAGCTCGCACGTTATTTTTACAAAAAGGTGACCCGATAAATCCAGACATGGAAACATAGAAAGCATATTTGTCCAACGAAATTTCAAGTCGCTTTAACAATAGCTTTTCCCGAGAATCGAATGGAGATACCGACGATCGTTATTTTAATGGCTCAGTAACGTCTCGGCTCCAGTCGAGTCGTGTGGACGTCGCGAGCGCGGCGATCCCGGTTGGCGATAAAACCGAAACCTACACCTCAAACTGAATAAAAGAGTATAGTATAATCTTCGGGAAAGCGACATAGGAGGCACAAGCCTAAAGTCATTCGACTAACAACGATCAATTTCCTTAATCACACAAAAACTCCGTAAAGTCTCGCCCGGAATTAAACGTGCAGCGCGGCATAATGCTGTAGCGAAGACAAGCTGTCGAGCTGTGTGCAGCGCTGCGCTGTGGAATCCCATGTACTTCGAAAGTTGACTCAGACAACACTCAAACAGAGTTTCCGTCAACAAAATTAGGATGTATCCATGGACGAGATATGTGTCAATGCAAACATCAAAGTTCGTAAGACGAAAACATTGATGACCGAGATCGGGATTGACGAGTTGACACCGCGCCGGCAGAGACCGTGACGGCAACGTTGTGGCACAGACATGCAATGAGTGTGTCATCGAACGGAATCTTTCGCTGCGAGTCAGCAGCGCTCGCAAAGGTCGTAAACTTGTGTGATATTTTGAAAGCCACGGCATCTCTGAGAATGGGAATTACTGTTTCGATCATGTCGTCTCCTTTACTTCATAAATATAATTGTAAATATTCTAAGTAACTCTGAATACTATGGTTATCCGTCGCTAGCACGGTGAAAGCTATGTCCGCCGATGGCCAACTTGCCTTGGCATCGGTACAGCGCGAGACAATGATTGACACGTTCATGTGACCGAATCCGTACGTCTGGTTGGTGGAGATACCCTGTAATGTAGCAAATTTCAGCTTGATGGGATTTATGAATGAAAGTATCTCCTGGGTGACGGGCCGCTTTACTCTTTAAATGAAAGTAATCCGCGTAAGTAAAACACAAATCGCGACGAAATTCATGCAATTTGTTACGATAATTTTGATCCATCTACGTCAAAAGAAAAATAAGAAGACTGTTCATGTGATAAATATATAATCCCATGGTATTTTTCTCTGTTTGACGTCATCGTATACTCGTGTTTTTCGCGGAGCCGCACAACTTCTCGCCTTCGGCTCGAAGTTGTACGGCTCCGCGAAAAACACTCGTATACGATGACGTCAAACAGAGAAAAATACCATGGGATTATATATAATTAGATGTGCATGGCATGATTTGAACTACATGTAATATGTCAAAATAATTCCATGGTGATGAAAGGAGAAGAAATCTGCATTGTTACTTTCACCTTATTTTCTATCACATCAAATCTTTGTATAGGAATAGTCTATTACAACTTGTTCTATGCCATTAGTACATGTAATCACTTCATGTAGTCATCCCAACAATACATGTAGTTGTATTGTTGTTGTACAAACAATGAAACTTCCATAGCTTGACACTTACACATGCCTGACCTATGGTGTGAGTCTTCCATAATAACAATATAATATTTTTGTGAGCAATGAACTTACTGCTTTCAATATTTGCATGTATTTTTATGATTATGACTGTTACAATGATGATATTTACATTTCCCTGGCAAAGTGTTGTATGACCTATGATCTGTCAATTTTTACTGGTAGTGTTTTCAGGCTGAAAAGCTTACTTTTCTTTACTGAAAATTTTGCCATTTGAAGAGCCATGAAAGATGAAATGTCTTCAAGTTCAATGTTAAACAGACAGTGTGTGCTATATAGATGATTCTCTCCTTCTCATTGACATTTTGGTGTACAATAGCATCCATTAATCGACACTGCATTGTTTTGTAGAACTTCTTGCAACCAGATGTCCCAAATAGAGGATTTTCATGAATGTGCCATCTCCAAAATGTAAATGGACTTCAACATACCTACATGAAATCCAAAGCACAACAAAGTAAAGTGTCCGTTAATGAATATGTTTTACTTACCACTCCATTAATTTCTTTTGTCTCAGCTTGTCAAATACAATTATGGGAAGAAAGAAGAAAATCCTGTAGATAATGTTTACTTTTACTCCAAGGATAATGAAAAGGAACCATTTACTACAACCAGGGAAAAGGTATGTGTATCCTTGCTCTGTAATGATGATCTCTGTCAACCAGTCTCTATGCATGATTAGATATATGTACCTCTTGTACAAAGAATGTGTACGTGAATAGTGCAAAATTCATGACTAATTTTGATTGATGATTTCATGATTTGTCAAATGACACCAATGCAAAATTTTGGGTTTACATTGGCGAACTCAGATTGGAAAACAAACTTTGCTTCCATGGTCAGTTGAAGCAGTTTTTCATCAAGATTCTCAGAAAATCATCTGCTCTGTGAAAATAAAAATCGTCTATGCAAATCTAAGCATTGTTTGGAACCACATCTGTCATGTCACGAAGAGTGGTTTTATCACTTAGATTCAGTTGTATACATATATATATATATATATATATATATATATATATATATATATATATATATTATATATATATATATATATATATTGTATGTATGTATGTATATATGTATATATGTATACATACACACATATATATATATATATATATATATATATATATATATATATATATATATATATATATATATATATATATATATATATATATATATATATATATATATATATATATATATATATGCAGTATCTCATATACATTGCATTTCCAAATTAGCCATTTTCATTACTGTATGATCTTTCTTCTTGATGCTTTTCTTTCTTTAACCCACCGGTTTGATTGACATCTGTATCAGACATTCATAGAGAGTGAATTCTATCCTGAATGTTGCCTTTATAATTTGCAAGTGTTTTTCTCGTTGCAAAGAGTGGAAGTTTCAGTTGTACACACAAACCAAAAAATTACAGCATGACATGTAAGGTTCGTCATGAAAGTACATGTAGGCAATCATTTAATGTTTTATGTTTGATGGAACGTACAATTTTCTGTAAATTTCCACAACTACAGTTCTATGTTTGTACCAACTGCAATGTAATTCATCCTGCAAATTTTTGTTCTTCATAGAATTTTAAACCTTTCGCCACCCTGTTTCAGCCCAAACCCATTGTTATCAATGGTGATTGTTGACCTGTGTACAGGGATTTGATGGTGAACATATTCAATGTGTTTGCACAATTTGATTTCCATGAAATCACATCAGGAGTATTCCTCATTCAACAGGTATCACATCTACTTCCTTATACATTTGAAGAGCGACATCTTCTAATCTTTGTGAAGGAAAGGGATGACAAGATAATAGCTGAAGCTAGACAGTGCATTGACAGCTGGCATACTGCAAAGTTTCAAGATTGGCTCTGCCAGTTTGCTGAGGTACAGTTTATAAATGGTTCACCCTTTTCCAAGCTCCAATGTTCACCACTGGCAGCTTTTGTCCTTCTGTCTGTCTGTCTGTCTGTCTGTCTCTTTGTTGGCTTAACATCTCCAAAGTGGTCAATTTGACATGAAATCTGCCACATAGATGCACTTTTGGAATGGCTGGAACAAAGAAGATTCTATTGTCTGTGTTTTGCAAGATTATGCTGTTATTTTGGTTGAAAGTATTTTTGTTAATGATTACCTTCAGGAGAAGAATTACTCTAACTGTTTCCATAGTACACAAAACAGAACCACTATTAGCCCATTCTACGTGTAGTTCATAATCTCTTTTGCAAAACGAACCAGTATACCCTCCTCCCCCCAAGGTGGCCATTTTGCCTTCATGTTTTTCCAAGTGTTTTCATACAGAGACTAAAAGATTGAAAACTACTGTAAGGTTTGCACAGAAATGTAAAACATTATCAATGAAGGTGTCTTTATCACAGGTACATGCAAGACATAGAAAAACTCTTTCATTTCAAAGCTTGAAGATGCTCACTTCCGAGACATCACCAGCTACAATAGTGCAGTCATTCTGTATTCAGTCAAAGTCACCGCAGTGTTTATGTTTGATTTTCGTTTCAGAAAAATGATAAGGGAACTCAAACAGAACTTCTACAGGACCAATAAGATGAACTTTGTGATATACGTATGTGACAAGTTTCAGCGTTCATGCAGTTGCAATTAAAACAAACCTTGACAGTGGCATCGTATGGCAGACTGCAACTAAGCATACCACATGTGTATGTGTAGTGAAACTACCATAAATAAACACTGGATAGCTTACAAGCAACCGATGCAAAAGCTCCACATTTATCATCAATTTGTTGTTGTGAATTTGATTTAGAGCAATGGCACTCAACTATTTCATGTCATGATGAACTTTCTTGATTGGACAGTTTTCAGCATTCATACCATCGCAACCAAAGAAAACAGTTACAATGGCATCGTGTGACAGCCTACAACTAACCATTCACTAGATGTAGTGAAAGTACGTCAAACACTTGATAGATTACAAGCAACCAATGCCAAAGCTCAGCGCTTCTCATTCATATATGGGCATGTATTCCATAAGTATTTTAGGACAGAAGTGAACGTAAAATTTCAGAGGACAAGTGTTTCTAAGCAGAGTCACATTAACTTTTCTCCATTGATACTATTTTATTCCAGTGTGCTTTTCAAGGAAACTAATACATTCTTTAGACTCTATTCCTACATTAATTAACTTCAAAATTTTGTTTTTAGAAAATTTACACTGTGATCATGAGCAAATTTGCAATCAACTATAAATTTTTTTTATGTCATGATAAAATTCAAAATACGTGTCAATATAAAATGCCATCAATAATTGTAACTGACAGTTCATAATCATTCAGGTTCTTTTCCTTTACCATTTTAATCAATTTTCCTGGAAGTAAGGAGATCAAGTACTTTGTTTTTGATGGCAGTAACTTTCTATCCTAGCAGTATCTTCTGAATTTTTTTCATTTTGAAAACAGGTGATAGCACAATTCTTTCAGCATAGATCTTGAATAATAACCAAGATAGCCATTCCTTTGAGTATTATCAAGAATGTTGGTGGCTCTTCCATGGATAATTTGTGGCAATAATGTAAGTGTTAATTGTCAAACTTAATAAACTGGATGTTCCTACATTGACATGAACATTTTGTAAATGAATAACAGGCAATCACCTGAATCATTAATTTTTCCAGTGATTAAAAAAAACTTATCTTGTCCGTTTTCAGTTTGATTTCAAGTGCAATACTCATTTATGAGAAAATTATTGTTACTTTGCTATCTTTTTATCACTGTGTGTGCAATAAAATAAAAGATACAATCATATATATTATACAGCAGGAAATCTGTACCCCAACAGTGGTACCATTACATTTTAGAATTTCTGATCTATTGATGATTTAGTGCTGTCTGCCTCGGTATTGGCAGTGGTATATGAGGTATTTCAAGAACTCATCTGTACTGATGAATTTTAACGATGAAATTAGCTTGTTTTCTTTAAGTTATTGTGCATGTGTTTTATTTTAGTTTCATTTATTTACATTAAATGAATAAGATATATTCTTAAACAGAACGGGGTTTATTCAACTTTGATGTGAAATGTTAATTTATCAGGAACGTATGTGAATTTTTAATCCTTACAAATGAAATTGTGTTTTCATTAAAATTAGAACTAGATAACTTGTGTTGTCTATAATTTATTTGCATAAACCAAATATATATAAGAACAATGTTCTTAAAATCCAAACGGGTACAGGTCTCATCAATATGGTTGGAAATTGCTTTTCTGAGATTAAAAAATTGATCAGCTGCATGGGTACAGCCCTTCACTCACCCAGCAAATCAGGGATGTAACAGATACTTTGATTAGCCAGTCTCCAAATTGCAAAAGGTCAAACAATGAGCCTCTTTAGATCTCAAGGCCCCGCGTGTTATGATATTTAAAGCCCCAGTTATCTGCAGTTTTTTCACATTATTTTTGTGATTGTATTTTCAAAGTAATAATATTGTCATATTCATGAAAAGATGTGTGACTACTAAGTATTACACTATATTAAGTGCCAGTAGCTGTAATATTTGATGATTTTTCTCTATAATTTTTGTTTCTAATGTCAACTGTAATTTCTCGTTCTACTCCCAAATCCCTAAAGCATTTTGAGATATGCAGTGTTCAGCTTGTTAACTCAGTCTGTACATGTATAGACTGCATTGTTATTGTTCACATTAATGTTGTTTCAGTTGGCGTTGGCGGAGAAGGACTGAATATTTTAGTCTTCTCCACACACTAAGTATGAGGGACTGAGAGTTTGTCCATCACATGGTCAGCACAATGTTTGCAAATTGAATCAACGACTTGCAAAGCGATAAGGAATTGAAATAAGAGCAAGGATCAAGGTAAATTCATGCTCCATGCGAAATAGCGTCAACTGCCAACGATGAATACAATAGCAGGGGTACTTAAATCGCAGGAGTCTCGCATCTACTGTCAATAGCGCTAACAACACCAGTCTTGAAACGGCCTGTTTTTGGTACCTATCTGATTGCATTACAACAGACCGTTAACGTCTGACATTAATATCCCTGACCACTGAGGTAGAAGTGAGATGGATTCTCGCTTCTATCTCCATGCCCTGGGATAACCATGTGACTGCAAGTACCAGGAACGTTGTAACATTTCATTACTCATAGTATTCCCGATGAACAATATTTAAATATAAAAAGGTTTCAGCACCTTTTTACGATAAAAGACAACATGTTATCGATTTTAAAGACACGAATGCCACCATCTCCATTTCAAAGTCTTTGCTACTTCTAGGCAACATTAAAGACCCCGAAAATTACTAACAAAAACAAAAATCCTGAAATCGCTCAGAGAAAATGAAACTGCGAAAATGAAAACGAAAACGTATCAACCGCAAATAATCTGCCCAAGGTTGAGCGCATAATAAGAAATTTACAATAAAAGCTAAGTATCAACAAATTCTGTTTGCTGGAGGAGTTTAGACAGAATGGTATGGGCGAAGGTTAGAAGACGTGACAGAGGCGAGATCCTAGACTATAGTTTACCTGGTACCCAATTTGTCAATACAGCACGTGTTAATTATTTGTAACGGAATCTATTCTGGAATTGTATTCAATTTTCAACGATAACATCATATATGCTACGCTATGCAGCGCATTAACAAGGTTAATACTTCCTATTTCAATACACATTCTGGGAAAGAAGAAAGTGTGACTTCATAAAATATTGAAATATTATCAAACAAAAGTTACCACAATTGCCCTTCAACATTCATATACACAAAGATTGTGCTTCCTCTCATAGTCACCATTTTCATTCCATGTTAAGTTTTAACCATTTTGTGTTTGCAATCACGATTAAAATGAAGTTGACATTTCTCTAAGGTTCAATTGATTAAAATAATTTTGACAGATATCTCTCTGAGGTTCACCTGGTAGCTAACCCTCGATGGTAAAGCACTCAAACAAAAAGTTGTCTATAACATTTAGGTGGCTGATGAGATTGCGCCGGTTAAAAGTGATCGCGATTTTGCGACATCGGAAAGAGATTTCAGATTTGGGTAGTCGATCGATTGCAGTGGTTTCGGCAGCGAGTTTTATGTCAGGAGCGACAACTTTTCTCTTGATTTTAGAAAGCAGTTTCAAATTTGATACTTGTGATACTTTTTTCGATTGTTACTGTAAAGAGAAGCATTCTTAGGTAGTGGGGAGACGATAGCTGACTGTAATAATGGAAGGGAGACTCCTCTGGCTGTACTGAGAAACAGTCACAGTGGTATCGGTAGAGTAACCGTGCAGTAATGTGCATAAGTACATATCAACAAGGCTATTGGAAGGGGGTTTCAAAACAATTTGTTCACTGGATGATGAGAGATTTTAGTCCTTTGGCACTGGTCACCTTGAAATATCAAAGTTTGAGTCTGAGGACTTGTCAAGACATTTATTTTCTTGCACTAAACAAACATGGAAGGAGTACAAGCAAGATTACTGTTGCCAGTTTCACTTGTTGCCATTGTTACGCTCATTTTAACACTTGTGTTGTTTTTCACACCTCATACGCCCTTTTTGTTACCCGAGTCTAATATTTTCACACTGAATAATTTTCTGGGTACTTTGATTTGGTCACGGTCCCACGACAAGGTCTTTGCTTCCACTACAGTATCTGATGAAGGAGAAATCTAATCTTCAAAAACTCGTACTATATACCACTGAGTGGATTTCTGTAAACATATCCCTACAATGTTTACCATCAAAGATCAAATCGGTACTCTCTGACAGGATCTACTCTGATGGTTTTCAAGGCCTCTGATATATTAACGAAAGCAATAACACACTATGATCATGGAGGTACAAGCTTGTACCTTCATATTACGATTCAAAAGAACTGCTCTAAATCTGACTGAGATGTAATAAAGAAACTGCAATAAACTCTCCACACTTAGTGCTACCATGCAGTTGAAAAAAAAAGAATACTAGTAGTTGGATCAAAAGTGAGAATTAATTTGTCAAGATTGATGAAATTGTGAACCACCGAGGGTGGAGGTGGGCAAAATGACTTGGCGCAGTGGTAGAGTTCAGGTCTCACAAACGATAGACTTCAAGTTCACACAGTTCAAGACCCGGACAGGGCACTGCACACTTGAAACGCCTCTCCGGTTCATGCAAGATACCGTCAACAGAGGATGGCGCGGCGAGAAGCGCCGACTTCGAGCCTGTGAGGCAAGTAAAAAAATATTCATTCATTTTTACTAAATAATGGAGATGGCAGTTTTATTTCCATTGTCGGTAGGTGTGCATTTTGTCTTTGAAAAAATTACTTCATTAAAACTGCCATTTTTGTTCTTTGAAGGCGATAAGAGCTACATACATTTTACTCTGCTTTCATGACGTAAACGGTAGTTATCATTATTACTTTGGAAAATGTAATCGGAAAATGTGTGTAAAGATGATTCGCCATAAAGACTTGAAAACTTTTTCCATGTGGGATATCGCTATATTGATAATAAAAAGAAAGAAAGTACTCCGCACTAAAATTATGTCAACAAAGACAATTTTTCAACAGAAGCTACATTTGTAAATATGGTCCCAAAGTATGTCAATGTGACTTCAACAGGAATGCATGTGCATTTTAATGAACCTTTTTATTATACTAAAACGAAATATGTTGAGAACTGGAAAGAAACAAGTTTGATAATGCACGACATAAAGGCAATAGTTCAACTTCAAAAAAGTTTCTGCAGTTCAGGCATGCTATAAAACGGAGAGTGTGCCACAATTACATCATATACCATTATCAGTTCGTATAAAAACTTAGATGAATTCCAACCTGTCAGCTTGGCCTGTTATTATGTTGTGTTCTAATATTGGTAGAACAATAGAAACAAACAGAAGAGGAAAGGCAGAAACATAAAAATAAGAATAAAATTATGCTTTATAAAACTCGGGACTCTAAAATTCGAAGACCAAACTACACTGGCACAGAGCGTCTCTCATCTCGAAAGCCCGGATCTGAGAAATCGCCCTTTACTGAAACCTCTCCATGCAGTCCCCGCAGTGGATGATTACTTGAGTAAACATCTTTGAGTAAGAAAATTTCCATGAACTAATTATAATCTAAATATAAAATCATGAAAATAATACCTAACGTTGCAGCTCAAGTGCCTTTAATATTTAAAGCAAAACTATTTACTTTTTGTCGATTCATTTCTTCTTTTAACCTTTTAAAGACTTTCATAGAGTAACACAAATTTGAGATCTTGAATAGTTCAGCTTACCCGAGGCACATTCTGGCCTCGCAGTGTGAGGGCGCTCGACGGGTACACCAATAACACTGTGGGACAGGTTGTTGTTGCGGAGATAGTTTATCTCACACAAGGATTTATTCACTATGGTCATAGGCACCAGCAAAAATATCAATTAAAACAACAAGATCTCAATTACATATATCGATGTGAATACAGTCCATATTTGCAGCAAATACACTAAGACGCTAATTACGTTATAAGGATGTTTACGAAATCTGGAAGAAAACAAGAATACATTTGAATTATATTAAGAATCATGAAGGCAGTCAACACATAATGAAGGAATATGAGAATGGGTTTATAACGTGTCAAAGTGACGTTTGAATGTTAATTGTGAGATGTAAATTTTAGATCAAGCCCTGTATTAATAATATTTACGGGTATTATCTTTAACTCATGTCAACTGTATGATCAAAACCACGCCTTTAAGGTAAAGGGCGACGAATTCGGACGCGCACACGCTTTAGAACATTTCTGCGCAGACTTAGCTCTAGCCTGTCGCAAATGGGTTACTTTGTAGCGCATGTATTTAACATCACCTGTCATTGTTGAAATTGCGCTTTTACCTAATTTTTTGACCCAGTCTCTTAAAAATACATGTGACCTATAACCTTGTCATATTTTGACCCCCTAGGAAGCTTGTTTTTATTCAATATGAGCTAAAAATTAACATTTCTCTCCCATTTACATGGCGCATATTACCCATTCACCTGGAGATATTGTAAAAAGTAGCGTGGTGACACCCTTTTATTAAAAGTGTAAACTTAATGGTATTATGTCAGGATTTTATTCTCCAAGTTTGGTCAAAATGACACCATTCAAAGCGACAGGAAGAAAGTTCGAAAATTATGTAGTGATAAAATTTTATATATCGTCATTTTGTAATCGATACTTATGTAAAAATTTCTTTACAAACATCATGAAAACTGTACATTCGATAGATATGGACCTTAAGTCTTGGTATTTATTAAAATTAACTCATTTGCTAAGCTTTTTATAATTGCTTTCTTTAGTTTAAGTGAATTATATCATTTTTATTTATTTCTAACGACGCCATTTTAACGTCCGTTTCCATGGAAACGAGCGTTGTGACCCCCATTTTTTATTTTATTTTTGCACTTGCACAACTTCCAAGAATATTTGTGCAAAGTTTCAAGAAAATGACACCACAACTTAATTTTGACGTAATTCGTAGTACTTCACCTTAAGGGTACGTTTAATATCCCATTCTAAAACAATACGAGAGGAGGAATACAGCAGACAGACAAAAGTACAGAGCGACCAGTGAGTAGTCCTAGACATTTACACAATGGGAGAAGTATATCTTGGGCGATGGCACCTGTCAAGCTTGTCTACCAAGAAATAAAGTCTGTAGTACCAAAGAACTCTTGACGTCTCGTGTAGTCAATACTTTGAAGATCCACAGTACCTCTCAGCAGGCCAAGACGAGTTAAACCAACAAGCGAATAGTAAAAGAATACCAACATGTTCTCAGCCTACTGGGTTCAAAGTCCCCAATTTCATTATATCAGCTCACCATAGATATTTGTGGGCAAGGTTTTTTGTTGAATTCGAACTGACCGTGCGCGACATTTGCAAACAGTACTACAGTCAACTATGAGTATGACTTCCTCCAAAATGATCCACTACAGGCACAGTTCAATGTCACAGCTATTCTTCTGCTACTTGAGTCCACACAAGCTGCAGACCTTAACAGTATTGTGAAAAATTGAGAGTCCGAAAACCTGTCATTTTACCCTACACATGTTGAAATTTACCTAGAATCCAGTTCTGCTGTTATCTTTGAAAAACCGCTCTTCACTCTCAGAAAGACTTTAAATCTATTTCTCCAACAAAATTTACTGTCACATCTATGGTTTTCTGGTAAACGTCACTTCATGTATTAAATAGATTGTAGGCTCACTGCTATGAAAATTGGTGGAAATACTCGCTCGGCATACTAATATATTCTGCTCAAATTTCTACCTTTTGCTAAGTTAACTGATATCGATAACTCTCTAGAATCTAGAATCTATGTTCACAGAATGACAACAACATGCTCACTTTTACTGCATCATTACTTCAAAATTATGCAAGATCAGTGGTATTCTGTGGTACACTATCTTTAATAACATACTGGTCAGCGTGTGGAACAACTTTCCTGGCTGTCTTTTTTATCGAGGGAAAGTTCATCATCGGTTGTAAAGTCAAAGGGCAACATAGCAATTCACCGACTCGGTCTTAAATTGAAGTCCAGGGTTGTTTGTCGCTGCGATAATAAAGTCACTATTGTCTTCATCACATCACACCGTCTGGAAAGAGCATCATTCTGTATTTACATACTTTATGATTTTCCCCGGGCGGTAATGAATTTCACAGTCATACTCCTGCAAGGTCAACGACCAGGGGGCGAGTCGACCTGTAGACACTCTATTGGTCATTGAATATTTCAGCGGGTTGTGATCCGTAATAATAGTGAAGTGTCTAACACAAAGGTATGATTGAAAATGGTTAATCCTTCAAATTATGGCTAGAGCTGCTTTCGCTGTTTTTTCATATCATCAACACATACGTTAGCGTTGCATGAGTCTTTTCTCATGAGAAAAATATAGACGTTGGACGACCAAGGTCACTCGATATTAGAAATGCATTAGAAGAAATACCAGGGTTACACTGAGACTTAACAGGAATACCAGTTTGGCAGTTGATTGTAGAGAATCAACGATTCTGTCAGAGATTATAGAGGACAAATGTGATGCAAACTTACTTTGAGTTATGGTAGACAAAAGCTTCTGTATCAATATTCAATACCACTGAGATAACCGTGCACAGTGTCAAAATAACATATTATAGATGTGTAATTTACATTAGACCAATCATGGTCCCTCTATAGATGTACCGTGGACCAATCATTGTGCAAAAGTTAGAGCTGATCAAGATTCACGTCATACAGAATGAAAACTGCTCTGAATTCAGATGCTGTTGATGAATATTAATTTCTTGAATACAAGTATGTGCATTGTCAAAGGAATGAAATTCATATCTAGCCAGTGAGTTTTGAAACTGCGCCGCCGCGCCATTCTTCGCCATCGTGCGCAAATGCATTTTGGACCTTGACCAGCGTGACGCTAGGAAAAAACAAACAATAATTTTATTTATAACAAACCCATTTATTTATATCTGAAAATGCTATAACTAGTTATCGTCCACATTGGAAATTTCATGAACTCACGTTTACAATGTAATTTATTAATAATCCCTGGAAGGTCTAGACATGACCCGAATTGACCTCTACGTGATCTTTCATGATACGGTCGTCACAACATTGATCAATAAAGTGTGATTTTCCATTCTGTCTTTTTAAGTGCGAACTGTAGACAGCTGAAATCATAAACTGGTGGTATAAAGATTTATCCAGCGGGGCTGTGCTGATAAAACTTCAAAATCCCATAATCAACATTGTTAAGGTTCCAAGACAAGAAATTGACGTTTTTAATCTGACAATTCTCTGGTGGTTAATAAGCTCAGAACCCCTGTAAATTATACATTTCCTGAAAGCCCAGATACAGGGGCACATTTTGGTAACCACAGTGTCACCATCATTTACATAACTATCACGTGACAGGTAATTTGCATAGCCTTTCAAAAATCGGTTTTCCCTATGTTTTGTCTCAATACTTCAAAATATATGACTCAAACTTGCTGGAATGAAAGCTGTCAGAACATTCTTCCAAAGCGTATCTCAGATTTTTTATATCTTGCTTCGTTTTTTTGAGCACAATTTTAAATAAATTAACTAGGGTTAAATTCACCGCTCTGGAAGTTTTTACTGGCATAAAAATTGTTTAAGAAGGTTTAAAAAAATGCTTGTCATACATTATCATCAATAGTGTTTACATATACAGGTATTGTCGACATACTGAATATTATAGGGTCATTCACAAAATACGGCCCTGTATGGACGAGGGCTCAGTGAGTGACGTATTGGACGAGCCGAAGGCGAGTCCAATACGTCACTCACTGAGCCCTCGTCCATGCAGGGCCGTATTTTGTGTATAACCCTATTATTATACACCTCCCTCCATTAATCGTCCGTATAAACTAATTCTATGGTAAATTTTGAGGGATGCGGCACGCGCGATATGAGTGGATCTACTGCTCCGTAGTACACTTGACGTCCCTTGCGTTGGCACGAAGCCAATTAATTTTCAGTGCAGTACAAACAAACTTCGCTGAATGTTTTCAATTTAATTAGTTTTTTTAAATAAAAATCAATTGCATCAGCAGTTTTAAGTGACAAAGCAAGAAACTATATTTGATAGACTGCATAGAAATAATGAAAATTATCTACAGTTGAAGATACTATTCAGTTACAAGGCCTACGTGTTTCTTATGAAAATTTAATGGCGTTCATACATTTTCAGATTTTTTCGAGATAAAAGTCATGAAATGTGACAAAATAGTTCCAGATTTTGTTTAATTATTACTTTCACTTGAACCATGCATTTAATAGAAGTGTGAGCTTGTGAGACCGAAGGCTGGACTTCGGTAGAGTGTAAAGAAGAGAAGGTATGACATGACAAATCGGCGAGAAGTGCAATTTAACCCTCAAGGTATTTCCTAAAATGATTTATTTTTCATTTTTGCCTACATGCCCGCGTGTAGACAATGAAGGCTTAGGAAACTCATGACATAACACGAGTCGCGGAACAGATTAATATAGTGACTTGAAGTAATAGTGCCAGGGATAGAAAAGAACTGTCTTATTGTATTTGCTTTTCTTTTTGTTAGTCGATTGTGTTTTGGCAAAATTCTTCTACATTTGTACTTAAATAATAAAACTTAGTGTAAGTTTTGGCCCAAAACTATGGATTCTTCTTTGTCTATTTATTCAACATTATTCAACTATTTGTTATTCAATTATTGTTTCTTTATCGGTCTTTTTACGACTGGAAAGTTAACGCATTGTAGAGTTGGACAAGACACATTGACTTGTAGCTACCAGCTTACGAAAAATTGCCGAGAGCATGAAATATTCTACCAGACATCTTCCAATGTGACTTTACGGTCATGCATGATTTTTACATCAGCAGGAGTTGATCAAAATTATTAATTAATATCATTAGATGATTATGCAATATCATAATTTGTAAAGGAGCAGTTTATTCATTTTATCTTCATGGAGTAATATCCTTTACCGTGTCCATATCATATTTTACTGTGAGTAATGACATGTTTTTTCATTAAAAATTGTAGATTGTCTTCGTGGATGTACAAACGTGTGATCAATTAAAACTTTATCGTGTGGTACAGAAGTTTAGCAAACATTGACTGAAACGTGTTGACCAAATTCAGGGTCACCCAGAAGAATAACCAAGAAATCTCATCAGTATTTTTTCCTTTAATTTGTAATCCGCAATTCGCTTCACCCAATATGTGTTGTGTATCGTTCGCTTTTATGTTTAAACAGAAAGTCGCGGATTGACAGTGTAAATTGATTCTGAAATTAAAGAAAATATAATTTCCATCAGGTCGTACAGAGAGAGCGACGTTAGAGCTCTACAACGATTTTCACGATAACAGAATGACACATGCTTATTAAAACATCGGTTCCCTAGAATGACGTACTGAATACGTTCAAGTCCACTTAGTCCACAATAAAAGTCACGGTACAGTAGTTATTCTGCAGTAAACGATACTCGTAACGATGTGTTTAGTTGTAAATGTTACTTTATGCGTTGAAAAGGAAAAAAATTCTGACACAACATGCATGTGCCATGATTCACATGGTAAAACTGACGATACTGTATAGCTTGACAATGTAAAGGATGAAGGATTGACCACTATCTTTGGAAGGGGTGACCACGATGCAACCGTGCAGTTTTAGCGATCCCAACTATGACAAATATTATATGTCGAATGGATGCATATTAGTTTTCTCCGATTAAAAAAAATTACAAAACGTTTTTCGTCCTGGGTTTTTCGAATTTTTCACCACCCCTCTATTACATTTTTCGATCGATCCATAAAGGAAAGACATTCTAAGAATATCAATAGATAAATGGTAGAATCTCGGTATTTGTAGCAATCAACGTTATTCTTTGTCTTCCTTTTTCATCACAGAAGGGTCTGTATCTGGACATTCGATGAAGGATCTGAGTTCTCTATCTCCCAAAATGCACTGCTCCCAATCGGGCCAAAACCTTTCTTTCATCCTGTAGCAGTATTCTTCAAGATTTTTGCAATCACCTGAAAAAGAATCAGAATAACGTGTGGATGTTATAATCCGACCGAGTTGTTTCTTCAACTTATACACGTCCGGGTGTACAGTTGTCGCATCACGCTAGTAATTTGTACATTCGATAGAAATTTTGTCATTCAGATTCTCTTGTTTTCTCTGTTTGTAGGCGATTTCAGTCTCAAAAACGCTTTCCCTTGCCTTTTCAACCCTAAATGATCTTCAGAAAGAGTGACGCCACCTAACGGCAGCAAATGAGCGACCGTAGAAGGTCAATGCAAATATCCAGCAGGTCTTCGGTCAATTCTTCAAATCGAATATACAAGTGGCTTTGAAGACTTACATGTACTTATGTACACAATTATACATATACTGCAGTTTTGGTAAGACGTTAGGCCTGAAATGGCTAAATTGCTTTGCAACAATGTCAAAACTCAAGGTTATCCATCTCCAAATAATGAGACGTCAAACGCCTGCTTAACTACCAGAAAACTGATACAAAGTGGCGGCAATATGTGATATGTCTGATAAGGGGCTAGGGAGGTTTGTGAGTAAAACAAAAGTCGCTGACCTGTTAAAATTTAACAAATTGAATTATTTTGAAACTATTGTGCTTCTTTAGTTTAGTATACAGAATATGCGGCTTTATGAAGATTATAAATGGTCATAAGGAAAAGTAAAAGACTTAAAAATACTACGATTGTAATTTTTATATCTTTTTATGCCAATAAAAATGCCATCAATGTCCTGGCAAAGGTTCCATAATAAAACGAGTTATAATTCGTTGGTTGATGAAAGTAGGTTTGTCTTTGTCGCAAAAAAAAAACCTGAGACGGTGAATCTGTTGAAGTAACAACAGATGCATGCATGGGGTTGACAGATTGTACACCTTGCAACTGGTTGCATTGTTGAAAGTATGACAATCCTTACCTTTCACGAGAGCCTCTTGCGGAGTGGCTGGACTTTGCCAAACAAATTGTGATAAAAGACCAAAGACAGCGCAGTCTTCTTCACAAGGTTCGTCTCCAAATAGAAAACACTTGTCACCTGAAAAAAAATGAAATGTGAATGAGATACGTAACAACTTGCATTTTCATGAGGCAGAGCATGATTTCCGCTTCGCGAACCAATGAAAAAAATCTCTTTAGGTTACCTCTTTAGGTAAATTTTTCACGGTGACCCGTGGAACAGATGTGCGCCTAACAGGCTGCCCCTACACAGAAGCTGTCTTGAAAAGTTCTGTTTTCCACATCCATTGCACGCGGAAGGACTTATTGCTCATACCAGTGGATGTTTAAATACCCAGTGACCCATGCTGTTGTACTCAGTGGACATCAGTTTCGACATTTGATCTTATTTTACAAGTTTTCCGGACCAGGCCATGCTGGATTGGACTATGTACGTAAACACCATTTCACTCGTTCAGCAGTTTGTTGCCAGCTCATATTCGATTAGCCCCGGACATTCGCACCTTCAGATCTATGCTTAAGGCTCATTTCTTCAAGAGAGCTTACCTGTGACCTAGTGTAAAGCGCAAGTGAACACTGCTGATGGATACTAGGCGCTATACAAATTATTTATAGTGTGTATAGTGTAACGCAGAGCTGTTGTCGTAAAGGGGGATGTAATTTACGACGATGGCAATATGACAGCTCTAGATGTCGTTCGTTATTTAAATAGACTGTCTTTCCTTCGTATGCACATAAGTGATGTTTATTCACCAAAATGAGGACCCGATCTCCGATGAATGTCACAAAACGATTGAATTTTCATAATTGTATGTCAGCAAACGAGCATAATAATTTCAGTAATATGAGGCGCTGTTAAGGTTGGGTGATCTCAAATGTAGATAGGAAGTGATCAGAAACTAAGTAGAATATGTTGTACCTTTTCTTAAGAACAGGTCAATATGTCTGATTGAAGAGATAAAATTGACGTGAATTCGAAGGAACCATGAATGCTGGAAGTGATCATGATGAGCAATCAACAAACCTACCAAGGAAGACAGACAGTGCTCGAATGTCCTTTTCAGCGATATGGTAGATTTCCTCCTTGCTGTGCCGGCCAATTCCATGACCATGCATGTTCTTCTTGGCGCCATTTTTCAGATATGTTGCTATCACCCATGTGTAGATGAAACTGTTCGGAGCTAGTGTCTCGAATTTCGTTTGCTTGTCGAACCATCTCGAATATACCAAAGACCTGATGCGAATAACTAATTGACATTTTAAATAGTCCTGAACCCATTCTTCAAAATACGCAAGTCAAGTATGACCTAGACGGCGATTTTCAAAATGTATTAGTTGCACGGCAGGCATTAAGGCAAGAAGAAACTGTACATTTTTAACTTTTACTCGAACTTCCCTGACGAAAAACCTATTTATTCTCTTTCATAACTGAGAATAAAAGCCAGGGCCAGTAACCGTGTAAATGTTGGTGTTTGAAACAAATCACCTAAATTGCATGATATTTTAACTTCAAATCGGTATCCACAATGCTATGGGGGCTTAAATTTGTCTACCTTCACAAAACAAGGCGGTGAACACCTCGTTTGCTGGATAAGTTTCAAAATGAGTCCCATGCGAGGTAGAGTAAAATTTTCAGAATCCAAATATGTGTCCCCAGAGGCACAGGCTGCCTTAACTTTCTATGTCAGTAATGATGTATACAGAATGTGTTTCGTACTCTTTTCAGCGTGTTGAAGTATATAATTATTTTGTTAATTAGAGAAATATCCATCGAACGAGAATCGTAAATTAGCGGTTATATTTTGGGTTTCCTCAAACACATTTTCTCTCAGACTCAAATTTACTCAGTTAATTTTTCTACCACAGTCTTAATTAATACATAATATCTGATGGGGAGAACATAAACATAAGAGCGCTGCTAAAAACTTTTGTACGATACGAAATAATACAGCTACTGAGGTTTTAACTATATTTACTCCTGCGATGACACCAACAATGTCACAATTTGACAAAGGCAACACCAAATTATGAATAATGTGTTTACCAGAAAAGGTTTTCCTCAACCATCTTCTGGAACGCCCTTGCAATGGCTCTGTCTGTGGGACTTAAATGACTGTTGAGATCGACGTTGAATTTTTTGTTGAGAAAGTCAATGATGAAACTGGTGTCGTTAACCACCTCTCCGTTGAATTCTATCCATGGAATTTTACCTTTTGATGATGTCTTGGTACCATGGACACTCTGACAACGACAAAAGAACTAGCAATAACATTTTTATATATTTAAACGTCAGCTGAAAGTATAAATGCGGTTTTCACGAGTTATTGTTTTAACACTCTTTTGTAAGGACAATGTGTCACGCCAACATGTTTTGACACTTTGAATACAACTGTATGGTAGTAATATGAGCAGTTACCCTTTTAATCGGACTTTGTGCTATCAGCTACCATGACCTACGATACAGTTTACCCACACATGTAAGATTCCATCTACATATACAACCCTTTTCAGGATTAGAGCGCGAAGCCACTGCAGTGAACTGCAATAAAACTGCTCACACTAATTAGTTTCAGCTGTAGCCAGCTGGCAAAGTCGACAACATTGTATGTCCCATGCAGACAGTTTGTCTGGGGAAGTTGAAATAAAAAAGATTTGTACATGGACCAGTGCATGGTAATGTTACATTGTATATTAATCTTGAACACAGGGTGCCAATCGTAAACTCTCATTTACAACTCGAGCCTCAGACAGAGCTAGTTTTGCCTTTGTACAAGCAGACTTTTTGGTCTTTATCAAGTAGCCTTGTTCAACACCAAAGTGGCCACGGCTACAGCTGAAACTAATTAGTGTAAGCAGTTTTATTGCAGTTCACTGCAGTGGCTTCGAGCTCTAATTCTGAAAAGGGTTGTATATGTGTAGTAACGGTTATTGACTGGATACATATATACGTACCTACGTACTTACACACACAGACATACACAGACACACACATATATGTATTATTCATTATGTAATGTAAAAATATTATTTTGTATGAAAGACGTCGGTATTATAAAAATGTTGATTTACTCACCACATATGGGATGTTTGCAAATCTCAAGTAAGTTTCCAGTTTGATAGGAAATGGTGAAATACTAGGTGCATATTTACCACGACCGATCTGATGAAGCACGACGGTGTCTCTGGGAAATCCTTTCTTATTGCTGAAAAGTAATTTAAAAGTATTTAGCTTGAAACATTGTTTGTGGAATAAGTAACCTGTCTAATTTAATCTTGGAGGACGGTGGCATGTCTCAGATGGCAATGGTCGGTCCTTACCGTATTTGTGTTCACGTTGGCTGCGTTAAATTATGTGTTTACTACTACGTCAATATAAAATATGTGATAACAAATATTGCTCAAATTAAACACTGGCATGTTTATTGAAAGCCAATTCCTCTTGCTTTGAAAAGTGGGCTTCGTTTGTTGCTGTCTTCACAGTCCGAGACTGCAGTGACATCTATCTGTAATTATTGCTATTTCAATGAAATTCAGGGATTATTTCCCAATATCCGATATAAACTTGAAATTTAAGAGCCGACAAAGCATAAAACATGGGAATGAAAAGCGCTGTCTATTGACAGTTGTGGGTCCGTAGCTGTGACGGTGGAATTCTGATAGGTTTTCTGTCGTATACGTCCTGATTTTGACTTAAACTTCTTCTCACGCCGCTTGCACAAAAGAAAACAAAACACGTTAAAAACCAACACAACGGGTATGGACTCAGCAACCCATGGACACAGTGGCCTCACCTTTAAACAGTTAACAGAGAGTCTTTGTGTGCGCGTCAGCATAATGTTCACGTAGAGAAAGAGCTAGAAAATACCGTGTGTCTGCATTAATTACAAATCACATCTAATCACAAAGTAAGCATGTCAGATACCTGCGTGCAGACGATTCTCTCGAGCTAGAAGCCATGATGATGCAGTCAGCAGTACCAGGGAATAAAATTGCCGATTCACACTTTTATCTTGACCTCACAGTGCCCTACATTTTGCCGATACAAAGTACAAAGTTCAGAGCATTTCGCTACTAATGAATATTCATTTCTTGTGATCACATGAATGCTGGGCAGCGCAGCGCAGTGTCTAAAATAGTGAACTATCTGTGTACCCCATCACAAAATTCCGCTACCATATAGAATGTTGAAATAGCACACTTACAGAAATATGTCCCCGACAAAGAAACATCTTGTATAGGTACTCAACGATGTGAAATTACCAATGTACGATAAATTCTGAAACAAATTATAAAATTATAACGAACACGAAAATTATCGTTGAGTTTTGAGCAGTCAGATCGAATCTCTTCGATCGAACAAAACAGAAGCCAAATAAATAATCATCACTGTTGATAACGTTATCTACTTAACACTGAACCAAAAATTATCTGAGTGCCAATACAACATGTTGAATGTGCCTTGTCGTTAAATTTACTAAAATGAGATTTGCTATTGCCAGAAAAGATGTTGTTATCTTTTTGCATACAACCGCGGCAAAGCAAGTGCATAGTGTAAGATGGAAGTGCGTAGCACACTCTTCCGGTGTACATTGGACCAATCCTTGCACTGTGAACCCATACTCTTGATATCACCAACAACATAGAAGGGCGTGACAACACGGGGCTCATCTAAGCAAACATGGCGGCAGACGAGTCACTCACTGCCATCGATGTGATCAATTCTCCGCTGTTGCAGACTTCCTGGGGTAAAATCTACCGTTTCTTCGGTGAAAGCGAATTCCTTATGTTTTCAGTTGGTGAGTATATTATGGATACGATGGTGGTACATGAAAAGGCAATGGATGGCATTTGTTCTGGTGATAAAACGATCTGTGTTTCTCTCTCTCTAAATAAGAGATAAGCAAACTCTGTAGTAAAAACCTATCAACCAGTCGATGCATTTCTGTACACGGGTCGCATCACAACTATCACAACTATCCTGACTATCGCAGCCGATAAACCTGTGCATTTTAGAGTCTGATGCACAGGGTATTGAAGCCATGCGTTATTGTTGTCGTGTTGACTCAAAAGCACAAAACATACACTGTAAAAATAGCGGACGCTAGACGCGTCTTTACGCGTTCAAAATGTACATGTCGGTGTTCAAATTTGAACGGCTAGTGTTCATATTGTTAACACTAGTGTTCATAATATTAACAATGATGTTCTAAACCTGAACACTATGTGTTAACAACGATCTCCTTCAAGTGTTCAAAAACTCAGCATCACAGAAATTTTACAATACTCTGAAACAATTAACAGTCTTTTGTGTTTTTTTCTTTACAATGGCTATATTAAATTTACTATTGCTTCACTGTCCGGCAAAAGTACACGGATTTTGGTGTAACGAATTTCACACTAAGTGAAAATTATTTCCGGCCTACAATTGCTGAAAGCATGTTTTTTTTAAAAATGAAGTATACAAAATAATTTTACACGTTTATTACGGGTTGAAAGTTTAAAAATTAGAAAGAAAATCAGAAAACCACCATGAACGTTTTAATTTAACATCGGCGTGCAAGGGGCGTTCTACTTCTTAACACTTAGTGTTCAAGTTTGGTGTCTTTTCCTATCCCATGATGCATCAAAACGGAAGTTGCGACATTTTCTTGTAAGCGCACCCTGAAGTCGTGATCGTGCGGAAGCAAGACCAGAAAGGGTAAGTTTCCTCTCCAAAATAGTAAAAGGTATTCGATTTTTGAAGCATCTATATTATCGTCCTTTGAAATTAATTGTATTGTACCTTTAAATAGCTTAACTACGTGAAAAAACCTTTTTTCTTTCAGTGGCTGCTATACCAACAACTAGCTGTGAATACGCAGTGGTACTTTTGGCCATGGCGTATCGATCGATCTCACTCGGGTCAAGGGTCATCACAATACAACTGTAGTGATAACCCTTGACCTGAGCGCGATCGATACGCCTTGCATAGTACCGCTGCGTAATCACAGCTAACATATGTCTTTTAGTAAACACAATCGCATGTAAAACATCAGTTTAACATCGTAGAATATACAATGTATTGTTTCAGCATATGAGAGTTTGGCTTTTTAATTTTAATCAATTGATCACAAGAAGCAGCAAATATTTTGTAACAGTTTTGAAGAGAGGCACTGTATATGAAAGTCTCCACTTTTCCTTATGATAATCAGCCCCTTGTCTTTCATTTAAAGTTTCATCTCGCCATATTACCTATTGTTGCATTTTTCAGGATGTAAAAAGTTGGATTTAACTGAAAATCGAAGAGTTGTTATAGAAGCTGGTGGTACAGATGAGTGTAGAGGTAGCTGTATGGAAACAAGCTTGAGAAACTCAGCTCATCTCTAATGTAGATTTAAACTTCCAAGGGTCAGTAACTGAATTTTGATAAATTTCTGTATTTTTGTTCTGAATTAATCTAAGCTTTGGTAGCATGCTATGATCAACTAAATGTTGCTGGGGAATGAGCTTTCACAGACGTGTAGTCTCCCTTATTTAAATTAAAGCTGAAACAAAGCGACAGACCATTCAGAGTAAAAATGTCCACTCTGAATTACTGATTTTTCTGAAATTTCCACTCTGAATTTTCTGTCACTTTCTGCTTCAATTTTTCATCCCCCCCCCTTGCATCTGATGAAGGAGACTTCACGTACTTTGAAAGCTTATGCCCTTGTAACATTTAGTTGATCATAGCCTGCTACCAAACCGTAAATTATTTTGTATTGTAGCTCAACACGTCTCTTGTACTTAGCAACTGGTTTTTAGCTTTGCTGTCAGCTAAATAGGTGGATGTGTAGCATTGTCCTCGAATTTGTACTTCCAAAGGTTTTTCTTCAAAACAGCCTGTGCGAATCCTTAAATATTTGGATTACAGGTCCCAAGGGATTACCCTAATCAGATATGTTCAAATTATGATGAAATATGCAACTGTATATTTTTGAGGCTAATTTTGCTATTTTTTGGAAAAAATCTTCTTCTCTTTTACTGACATCTTCAATATTTTGTAAACATGTCTCTAAAAATGACCATCGTCAAATTTGTGCTAGTTGTGATGAAATACTCAAATTTTTATATTTCATGGCAATTTTTGTCATATTTGGTCAAACAATCTTTAAAAAATCTTTTTCAAAACTGCTAATCGAACAGCTTTGATATTTAGGACATAGATCTCTCTACTGGTAGTCTTTTTCAGATTGTTAAAATTATGCAGAAATTTGCAACTTTGTGTTTTTTGGCATTAAAGACATTTCAGACATTTTTAAGACTGTACATTGGGAATTACCAAAATGTGATATATTCAAGTTATGATGAAATGTTCATTTTTTCATTTTAAGGGTGATTTTTACCATTTTTTAATAAAACAAAATTGTATAAAAATTAATACCAGGGTACACCAGAATTTGAAAGGTTTTTACGAATATGTTTTAAATTTCTGAGAGGTATATTTTTGAAATGTCACCCATTTATTTCAGGGTTTATTTAAAGATATTACAAACAAACTAACCTTTTTTTATGAAGGACTTTGTTGGACAATAAATATGTTTTACCCTGCCAAGGACCCACTTCCCCCACTTTCTGCATGTTGTGTCTTACTGTGACACTTTGACAACTTGACATGTTGTGTTTACTTTAGTGTGGACAACTATATGCCATGTGCACCAGAGAAGCCTTGACTAACTTCTTTTTTCTTCAAAATTTACTATTGTCCATATAGGAGGAAATGTCTTTAAGAAACCATCTTACAAAAATGGAGTATGCATTTCATACATATACGTCTTTTCAAGACAAAAAGTATGCCAAATTTTGAGCTTTTTCAGATGATTTTTGTACGTTTTAAACAAGTATGAACATAAAACGTAATCCACAATATGGTGATTTTTATTGGTTATGTTTTTGATAGGAAGGTGTTAACACTGTTGGTTTTTTCCTCTGACAAACTTTACATACAAAGTTGCAATGTTTATTTACCCATTTTACAGTAAATTATTGTATTTTACTCTAGAAATGTTTCGTGTATTTTTAGAATAAAATAATTTTACAGGAAATCAATGGTCTGTAATGTTATTTCAAGGCTTGAACATACCGTGAACGCCCAAAATTAAAGGTGTTCAACAGCGCGCATCATGTGTTCTAGCCTTTAACACACTTATCGTTGAACGGCGTCCATGCGTTCAAAAAGTGTTACAGCCCTTTGAACGCGTAAAAGCGTTCAATTTTTTGAACACATTTCCTGTGCAACGTGTGTTCAGGTATGGAACACCATGGTGTTCAATATAATGTCTGATGAACACGTAGCGTTCAAAATCTGCACACGTGTGTTCAAAAATTGAACGTTGGTTGAACACGTAGTGTTAAATTTCTGAACGTCTGGAGGCGTTCAAAAAGTGTTACAAAAAGGCGTTTAATTGGTGTTCTATCCTTGAACACTTAACTTTACAGTGTAGATGCTACAAACGCAATCTTGATTCAATAACAACTTTCTGGTATTTCACTCACCTCCTCAACCGACACAATGTCAGGAACGTGGCTTTTAGCGGTAACTATACGTACTGGGTCACAAATCTAGCCTTGCTATGCCTTGATCTAAAGGGGAAACCAGAGTTCCTGACACGATACAAGGTACAAAGAGATAAAAATATGCCGGTAAGTTGAGTGCTTGGCAAATTTTTCAGCAGGGCTTGACTTGTTAGATAGTGAAAAACTGGAACTTAATTTTAAAATACACATTGAAGTTATTATGATTAGTATTGTACATCGGCGAATATTTTGGACAGCAATCCATCTATCAGATTTAGAATGCTAACTCTGAAAGCCCGTTTTTCTTAAGCTAGAATGCTTTTCGGGTAAAATATTTGGACTTTCAAAGTTGTCCAATACTTATGCTGCTTCAATTGTCTCACTTTGAAGTTAGTGTAGTGAATGATACCGCATGCATGAAAAACCCATTTTGGACGCATTGTTTTTTATGGGAAAAGTAAAACTTTCCTCATCGGGATAACGGCTGTTTTGAATTTCAGACCTTGCTGAATTTTTGGTAATTATTTTCTTTATAATGTGCATGTTGATCGCTGGGTTTTATTCTTTACTTTGAAAGTGAGTGAATTTGAGTCAGTTTACAGTTTCCAGTTTCTTCGAGACTTTTACTACCTTAAATGTCTCGCTAATATCGTCAGACCGTTGATGTACATGTGTATTATATTCTAAATTCATAGAGAGGGCACAAAATTCAAACAAAAGGGCACTAGTAATTTGGACAGTATGGTGAATATTGTGAGGGCGGGAAACATATAACCTGTATTTAACACGGTGCGAAAACAAACCAAAAACAATAAGCTTTACAAAACCCTCTATGAGCATCGGCTTAAGTAGGATGTTTAAGGAAATCATATTCTTAGAATGAAAACACTTAACACAAGACCGACTTGTCTCAAGAGCTTATATGATGATGTTGATTCGCTCCATTGTTTTTTACGTTGATGATTTATTTTTCAGCTTGACACAAGCCTTCTGCCAAAAGTCTTGAAAACCTCATTTATCAATATGATGGTTGTTCTTCCGTTTATGGCGTACGGACATTACATAGCATGCAAATGGCGTGGTATGAGCTGTGGCTATGACGTACCTTCCATTCCCAGAATCCTGTTCGATTTGATAGTAGCAGCCAATGTTGATGAAATACTATTCTACTACTCACATCGGTTTGTGTAGTTTATTATGATTGTTCGTTTGTTTGTTTGATTGATTTTCCTTACTTGCCCAAGAACGTGTATCAAAAACTTATGTAATCAAAGTTTTCACTTGAAAGTGATCCTCTCTTTCGTCGCGATAAAGTTCAAGTACCTCCATGGCACACAATAAATCTTCATGTTATCAATTATATTTTCCAGACTGATCCATCATCCGTACCTTTATAAGACAATACACAAGAAGCACCATGAGTGGACGGCACCCTTTGGTCTCATGTGCATATACGCTCATCCAGTCGAATTTATCATTTCCAATGCGGGACCAATATTTGTCGGGCCTTTCCTGATGAAGTCACATCTGATGACGACGTGGATTTGGTTTCCTAGCATTGATCGGAACCAGCATTCATCACTCGGGATATCACTTCCCTTTCATGCTGTCACCTGAATTTCATGATTTCCATCATTTGAAGTAAGCTACTTTCTTTGCCATGCAGGGATACATGAACACTGGAAATCCGACATACAGATAGGGCGACAAAACCGATCACGATTAAGGTTGGATGCAGCTCAAAATGACAGACTTAAACTTTTGCTCAAACTTTCTCTAAGGAATCCTTCAACCATTGTCTTTCCAAATCAAGAATAAAAATCGGGGGTCATCGTGCAAATTTTGGTACTAACTAAACAAATAATCCAAAATTTACGGATATTTAAAGTTCAAAATGGCCGCAATCCTTGTGTTAACTCTACGGAGAAAAATAAAATTTTCGAATTTCGAAAAACTACGCCGGTGAAAAGTTTTTTTACACCAAGAGCTTTAAAATGAACCCCCACGAGTGGTTTATCTGAAAAAACAATGTAAAAGTTTGAGAGTCCGAATATCTGTCCCCGAGGCGCGCCTCGGGGACAGATATTCGGACTCTCAAACTTTTACGATGCTTGTTTTTAAGTATACTGCTTGTGGGAACTAATCTTGAACTCATGCAATAACTCCAACGGAGGATTGCGGCTATTTTGAATTTCAAGTGTCAGTAAATATTGTTTCTCCAGTACAACATTTTGCACGGTGACCCCTGATTATTATTCTTGAATGGAATGGTATAAAGTTCCCATTCTAAAGGTTGGAGATAGCTGATACCACCGCAAAATTTCTTGAACATTTATTTCCTCTCCATCTACAGGTTTCACTACAACTTCGGCTTTCTAGGATACCTTGACAGGCTGCATGGTACCGATAGCCTCTTTCGTAAGAGTAAGGCCTCGAGAAGACATAGGACACTCTGGGGTTTCACTCCGCTCTCTATCAGCATTCCAGATGAATAGAAAGATATGATCAAGATTTACAGCCTACCTTTAAAACAACTTGGATGTAGGCAGAAATGCTTCGGATATCTTGGTTTGCCTCAGACCGTACCAGTTTTATATCCTAGTACTTATAATATTAAAACAGTTGTATTTCTTCGTGAGATCTATCTGAAAGCAAGTTTGCTCATTTGCGCCTGATATAAACTGTTTCAGAGATATTCGGTAATTTACATATCGTGAACAATGGTAGAAAGACAGGGAAGGGCTCAATCAATAGTTTTACAACGAAGCGTTTCTTGACCATCATACGGGCTGATTCAGAAGAGTCCACTAGTCGCTTGCCATTTGTCTATTACTTTGTTCGGCCACACCATGGTTTACCTGTGGGCTTCGCGATCACCTAACAATCAACGCGACAGCCTTTTGAAGTCGATATAAAACACCTCACAAGAAGGGATAAACTGCAGCAAGTATAGAATAAAATTAACCACAAACCGACCAGCAGGGAATTAAACACTTGTCACGAGGAGGAATTCAAAAAAACACACGTTCGGCTACAACCCTTCGTCAGTACTGAGACAGAAAAGAACACTACATGAAGACATGAAAACGTAATAGTAACAAAAACAAAGATGCAACCAATCATGGTACTGATAAATCAATGACATTGAAATGAACATTGATGCCAGCTTTGCCTTGCTTGATAAGAATTGACTGTTCGACTCTCAGGCGAGTGGAATCAGTTCACTGGTAGGTATAAGGACCGTAATGTCAGTCTGTTGAAGTCTACTCCTTCAATTTATGGTGCTATCATATTGATAAGCCCACTGACTTGGGGAAAGTCTATGATTGGTTGTAGCATATATGTGTCACGGACTAATTTTCAGTATGAGCGTACGTTCATTTCCTCACGTATCTACATTCAGCGGATAAAGGACATAGGACACTGACAGCATGATTTGATGGTTCATCGACATTGTTATCAAATAAAGCCAGGTATACATTGGAGAAATCATGAAGAAGAAAAGTACATCAACAAATACATGTAGTACAGGAATGTTAGCAGAAATCTCCTACTGATATGCATGTAAAAATGTAAAAAGTCCGCATATGTAAGCTTCTTGGTAAATAATTCGTCACAATGAACATCGTCAGAAGTACTGAGTTATGAAGTACTAATACGCCATGAAGTACCAATACGCTAGGTTTATGTTCCATTGCACCATAGACGTGGCCGCTTAAAGTTTCTTACTTTTTCTGTGTATGTCCGAAGTATAATAAAAACTAGGTTTATAACACGTCAGGAACGGTGGCGTCACGTACATCCGTCACATTACTAATATCGGTCCCTAGCTAACTTCTCATTTCAAAATACCATTAAAATGTAACATTGAAGTCGACGTTTGCTTTAATAAGTATCATGGTGTTCTTGACTTGAAAAATCAAGAAGTCATATTCTGTAATGTACAATTTTTTTCAATTTTACATAATACAATTACAGCACACAGTGAAATAAAATTGCGTGTGCAACCAATACCTTAACACCATTGAAACTTACAATGAATCAATTGTACTATTATATCATAGAATATAAGTATACATCCAATCGTCATTTTGTCAAAATATAGGGCAGAATATATGGTATAAAAATGTGGAATATAAATATGGAATATATATGGAATATAATATGGAATATAAAAACATGGTAACTTTATGACACGTCCAAAACGATGATGTCATCAAAGGCCGTCACAGTATTAATACCGGGCAAATGTCACTTCTCATTTCAAAATACCATTAAAATGTAACATTAAAGTTTGCTGTAGTAAAGTAAAACGGTGTCGACTTGAAACATCAAGCAGTCAACTTTAAGTAAAATAGTACAAGTTTTACAATTTTACATAATGGCATTTAAGTAAAGCGAAATAAAATTGCGTGTAGCGCCAATACCTTCAGACAATTGCTGGTATCATTAAAAACAATAAATCAATTGGACTATTGTGTCATGGAATATTTCTATACTTCCAATCGTCATTTTTGTCATTTATATCAAATATAGAGCAAAATAAAGATGTGCGGTAACTCTGAAGGTAATTGCGAAGCTTAAAGGGGCAGTGACGCTCTTTTTACCTTTTATGACTGTCACTCAGTGTAAAAATGTTGAGGCATAACTTCAAAAATGTCAAAAATTACTCTATTAACTGAATGCAACGAAATGGTTCGTGACCTCTGGACAAAATGAGCTATTCTTGTGACAAACACTACCACAATGTAAGTGAAACATGTTATTCTCATCTGTATGAAAAGGCACCGTCGAATAAGATTTCATACCAAAAACTTTCATGATGTCTACACTCAAATTTATAACAGTCTTCAATCGAGCATGGTGAAACCTGTACACTGAACTTGAATTTACGGTAGAGATATCAAAATGTTTAACTGAGAGACCAGTAGGCCTACTTCAGCATGTTTCAAGTAGTCAAACAACACAACTTTTAATATCAGTCAATCAAAATGGCGTCGAAAAAAGAGCGTTTAGGCCCCTTTCAAGATACAACTACACCAAATCATACAACTAAATATTACGATAGATTCTCCATACTTATAATGTAAATTAAAATGTAAAAATAATTGTATTCGTAACCAGTAAACATTAGTAGTGTAAATGATATGGTATGAATATTATCGGAAGGAGTACCGTCCGTTCGTCACAAAAACATTACATACTATTAGATGAATTACATTTACAGTCCAATGCATTTGTACGAAGTCGATTCCTCCGACCGACAATTGTCAGAAAAATATACTTGGGCCTTGAGTATTGACAAATAAACAATCAAGCACACACGTGTCTAGAATGGTAACCATAGAAAGGATTCACAGTTCTATATCAGAGTGGACCAGTCCCATTAGGGTACGACATTTCCCGCTGTTACCTTTGATTTAGTTTTGCATTTAACACAAATGATCAGAGCAGACACTGCAATTATGACGAAGGCGACAAGGACGATGATCACAATTGCGACGACAGGCATACGTATGCCGGATTTGGGATCGAGAGACACCGTCACGATGTTCGATTGCGGTGAAGTGTTACCATAGTCGTCGTTGGCAACCAAAGAAAACACGTATACAGTCGAATCTGGTGAGAAAGCAGACACGTGAATTTGTCACACACAGCTGTCAATGGCGCGCAAAAGGGATTTAGAGGCGATACCGAAGGATTCAAATTACTAAGCAACGGTTGCTAAGGGTAATTTCCAAAATTAATCAAAATGCAAAGTTTTCATGGTTTTATTTGCATCATAAATATTTACAGAACCATACTATTCCAAAGACGCAGGTTTGTCGCGCGAATGATCAGTGACGTCACACATATACAAATTTTCACAGCTCTATTTTAAAACGTTTCAGCTCCTACAAATTTGCACCAACTTTTCCAAAATTTCCGAATGTAACACATGAGATAACTGTTTAGAGCCCCTAGCATGGATTAGGTTATCTGTTCAGGTAAAAACGATTTTTGAACAGAAAAATATCTACTGTGTCATTTCGTGAAATTTGAAGGGTTTTACGGCGATATCTCATAAACTGTCTGGAATTTTTAGAAACGCATGCTTATCTATATTCTCAACTATGACTTCAATAATCCTACCAAAACTCAGCTAAACTGGCTTACAATTGAGAGAGTTGAAAGCTTTTGAGCATTTTCAAAATACAAGGAGTCGAAAATCCATAGAAAACAACGGAGAGGTAAGATTTTGCACGTGCAAAAGTGCGCGTTTGGAACGTTGCCAGCGATAGCAACCAACGCGCGCTTTGAATCCTTCGGTATCGCCTTAAATGGTCAGAGAGACACTCAGGCATACAGACAACTAGGCAGACAGCTGTATACCGATTATTAGAGTGATAGTAGTGAAAACAACACGGAATCGGGACAAACTGCAAGGACGAAAATAGCATTTGCGCGAAAAACAATGAAGAACATGAAAATGCTAAAAAATTCAATACTTCCATGGAGATATCATAACCTTAGATTTCTGTAAATTGACTGTTATAAAAATATTCTCGTACGGAGAATTGAAGCTCTGCTTATCACTTCATACAATGTATGCGAATATTTTCCTCCACCTATTTTTACTATAGATTACAGTTTGACCGCATACAGATGAAGTCGATCACTTCTCACCTGTGTTTGCCTTTATCTCGATGGTAAATTCTTCAGTCTGACCAGCCGGTTTTGGCGCCAAAAGATCACCTTCAATGACCATCTCGCGATCCACCAGGTTGGTCTTATTAAACTCGCGCAGCATCGTTTTAAAGTCCTGGTGTACCCTGAATTCGTAACTGGTAGCTTTAATTAATAGTGCAGAGAAAAACATCTTGCATTAAGTGACTGACATAGGTGTTCATTGAAGTAATATCGGTAGATACGTTGATAAAGGTGTTCATATTGAGATCGTGACTTCGTTAAAATGGCATTGCCCACTACAAAGAATTAATTCCGCATTCCTGAGCTATTCTCTGTCTATTCCCTTTGCTGAAGGAGTACTCGGGATTGCAATCGATAAGCTCAGAACAAAGGTGTAAAGGGTATTTTCGGCACCGTCACTGCGGCCGGTACCTGAACAGTAATGCGATTAGTTCATCCACACAAATGCCGAAAAGTTGCCATATCTTATTGGTAAGGACTCGTCTCTACGTCAGAGTGTATCTATTCAACTTACCATTTCCTTGATCCAGATCATCACCTGGTGCTGTAAACTGAAAAGTCACCTGACCTTTGTCGGAATTCTTCCTGCGAACACTCAAATCGTCAATTCTTGCTGGCGGGTAGAAGTCTCTATACGCAGCATCTGTAACATCATAAAAGTCATACTTGTACTACCAATCTAATACATCATCGCGATGAATAATCCGAACCACTGTAGGCTATATACCTCATCAAGAATCACCTCTTTTGGTATCTACCTAGCAAGTTCTCGTCCCAGGCGCAATGTTTTTACCTATCTCTGATTCGTCGCGAGGTCGACGATGAACACCATTGAGCCATTCACCATGCAATTTACATTTCTTTTATTTTACACAAAAAGTTCGATATCTGCTGATGGTCACATCTTCTGTCTTATGACATCATGTGGCACATTTATCAGCCAATAAGCTTTTCGATATCGTATTTTATGTACTTTGCTACGATACATTTCATCTAATAGACTAAGTATATACTACTTTAAAATGTGTCAAAGAGAGTTTTACATGTGCATTCAGTGCTATCACAGGTAAGGCTTCCCCCGGTCGCTATTCTTTGGAAAGACCCTGTTGAGACATCTTCCGGTGCCGTATCGTCTTCGTCACCGCTGTCAACGTTTGGGTCAATCGGTGATCCGAACCCAGTTACCTTGCTTGGACTCACCACGGTTGATTCCCGTCGTTTTCCACTTCGACCTACACAATGCACGAAACACAAGCAAACAAAAGCTTGGGCACATATCCGCATTCGCACACATGACAACATTATAGTCCCAGATCCTAATGTTGGTATTTAGCGTGCAAACAAAGGCGCTGACAACGAAATATAATCCGAGATACTGTCATAATTCAACAAACGGTAAACAGAGACGCCGATATTGACGAGCGATATGTACAACTTGCATGAGTTAATTTAATACGGAGCCATGGCTAGGTCCTGCCACTGTGACACAGAATATATCTTAATAAGAGAGCGATGAAGCTATCTACTTTTCGGTGTACAGCAGAATTATATGCATCAAGACAAAATCTGCACGCGTACGCGCCGGCCTGACGTCCGACTTGACAAGCTTCTTGTATCGGTATCGATAGCCCTTCATGACTACTGTGTCGAGCTCTCTGGGGTAAACATCGTATTTCATACCCACCTTTGCGCTGTATCTTCCAGTTCCGTTGAAGTCCGTGAAGTACATGGAATAAATCCCATCTTCCTGGGTTACATCTGCACCTGCTCCGTTATCGCGAAGTGTATACGTCAAAGGACCACCTGCTGGTCTTTCTATAGTCGCTACAACCATGGCGCCGATAACAGGAGTAAAACCTAAATGATAGTAAATTTGACGCACTCTTCAGTCGTAAACATGTGCTCATCGGTGTCCGACTGTGTCCGTTTTTGGTGCCACTGACACGTTTCATTATAGAAATGGTAATATTCAGACATTCGTTTAGCTAATAAATTATCATATCTCACAATTCAAATGACAATGTGTTCACACTACCAAAACCGACTACAGTCTTTGCTTTGATTGCAGAACTTCTATAGTACACATCAGAGTAAACCATAGATTGTAAGGTCCGTCGCTCCGTTAAGGTGGTTGGAAAGGCTATTTTTGCACCAATTCTTTTCTCAGAGTTAATGTCAAGTTTCAAGTGTTAGAATCAAGATATTTAGTTCAAATTTTCAGGATAACTCCCTTAGTTGATATTTCTCCAAAGACTATAAAAATTGTATATTTGCAGCCATGATTTTGAAATATGACACCAGTAAATATTAAAATTTAATTTTTCATATTTTTTTTACATATTTGAATTTAATAATAATTGGATAGTATTAATATTACCAAATTAGTTATAAATATGTTGACACTATTTATTGTAAGATTTGTACGGCAGGATTTGTAAATAAAATTTGTTTTCATGATTTTACATGGGTTTATATATCAAAACATTATTAAAAATTCTTTCAAATTTCAAAATGTGATTTTTCAAAAAATACTTCAAATACAGGAAAATTGTGCCGTACAAATTTTATCTGTAACCTTGTTAATAGGCTGTAAAAATTCCATGGCCATATCTCATACAATTATGTAGGAAAACTGTTATTCTGTCAAAAATGTTGAAAACAAGCCATATTTGCACCCCTCTTTTGAAGTCATAGAGCAGTTTTTTTTTATTAATCTCACTTTTGACACCTCTTTGACACTCAAAGAATCTAAAATGCATTTACAATAGCAGTCACTCACTCTGAATGCCAGCACCACCTTGTCAAACTTTCCTGAAAAACAGCAAAAAATGACTTTCCCTTTTCAAACATTTTATTAACAGCTAGGGGACCTCTACCATAGTTAATACACTAAGGACTCCCCAACTTCTTCTTATTAGGTCAGTTTTTCAGAAGTTTTAACAGGCTATAACTCTGCAATGCCTTTGTGCCCAAATGTCTAGTTTTTTTTATTCCACAGAGAATGTTGACTACTTTTACATTTTAATAGTTTTGTTGAAATTTATAACTGACGCTCTAGCCTTTCCAACCACCTTAAGGTAGGGCTTTACCTGAAGGGTACAGCCCTGCCTCGTGCGACAGATCTTTCCAGTCTAAGTAAACCATGATCTACTCGGCAACGATGGAGTATGATATCACAAAATTGTGTTCACGGTGCTTCTTTATATTTCTAGATTCACATTTCGTTTTGTATGCTTTTTATTCATGATAGATGAGTTTACCTCGAGTGACGGCGGCGTTCAGGATGGCGGCCTTTGGCGGTGAGACATTCTGCGCACTCCATTCTGACACTGCCATGATTGGATATTGATCCGCCTCTCTACTTCTTGATTGGACGGTAACCGTAACATCGCGTACGTACGAGCTGGGATTGTTTATGACCAATTTGTATTCGCCAACCTTGAAGATAGCAAAATTAATGACAGAGCACTGGATAAGAGACTTCATTGTCAAATTGAATGAACAATCTTGCAAAAACGTTCACATTTATGTAAATCGCGGGAGCAAGAATGACCACTTTCCCATCTTTGGCTTGAATCTGTCCGAGCACTGTCGCTAATTCATTCTCTCCACACTGTTCAAGCGACACTAATCTGAGATTTACATCATGCAAATAAAACTTGTTCTCATTTCTGTATCATTAAGAACTCCGCTATACACGCGACCCCCAAAAAACGGTACGTCGCAGTTTTCCGACTTGCAGTCGATGAAGAAAAATTAACATGTCTTCAGGAAATCGGGTTAGTCAGTCGGGAACTTTTGTCTTCTTTATTTCTAATGGTGTGCAACCCATCAAACAGCAAAACTGTAAGATTATGCGTAATTGTAATTGTAAGATTATGCGTGATTTTTAAAAAAAGGCAAATCCTGCAGAGTCTGGCTTTTAGATATAATAGGTCGGGTTACCAGAAACACACTTTTTTTTATTTTTGGCCTTAGCATAGCTACGAAAAATGTACTATATTACTATTTTTACCTGTGCCAGGCCGGGTATTTGGATCGTCACTATTTTAAACAGACTGTCAAGTGTATACGCTGGACTATTTTTCGTTATGAAGCTCCCATCTGGCAATTCTAACGTCAGTTCTATGGCTGTGTCGTTGTAACCAATGTATTCAATGTAATCAACAACAATCTTGGTTTTGTCGCCAATAGTGGAATCAATGTGAAATACCAAATTGTCGCTGGAGTATACTGTCAGACTATTGCTGTACAAAGTGATTGGTAACGAGGATATTTCTGCGATGAGAAATGCCTTTAGTTAGCACATCGGAAAATACTACAAATTCCTTAGAGCCCGATGCTTCTCGGTGTTTTTATATATGATGTCTTTGATCAACGCCAACAGCAAAACTAACTTCAAACCAATACATTGTTGAAGTTGATACGCTTTCGAATTCCCAAAGGAACGTTCCCTAAAATGAACTGTTTTCAGGACGCACGAGACAGTCTTGCCTAACATCGACATAAGTCAACCTATTTGCATTGGTAAGAAAACGCAAATGTTCAAAATCTCCGAATTTTAATTTGAACGTGATGAACTTTGAGGAAAACAAACTTTACAATACTTCTCTGAAACAACAAAGTGAGCTTCCCACTCAAAAACGAAATAAACAACAATGCGGTGACTACATACCTTGGTCTCTTTGGGCACTTGTTGAAAATGCTTCCTTAAGGGCGTTTGAACCTTCCGAATAGAAAAACGACATTCCGCAAGTGGTCGAAGAAAGATTTTCCAGCTTAATTGATGCCTCACTTTCGATAGCTATGGTGTCAACGGTAATTAACTTCTCTTGAATCTAAGAGGAAGATGATTATTTGAAGTGTGAACACAAATCAATATACGAATGTTTCAGAATTTCTAGAACTCTGCTCAAAATTTAGTACAAATGTACTTCAAAGTATAAAACGAAACTCTAAACTTCCCCTACAAACACTATTGGAACTTATTTGGGATAATTGGAAGGTGAAGTAATGTCGATTTGATCTACGAAAGTTATCTCATATGCTTTTCTTGTGATATTACACCCTTGTTTTATGAGTAATTTGCGATATTGTAACATTCAGCAATATGGCACCGAAGACTTTTGAGAAATTTTGAAAATTATGAAAATCCAATTATCCCGAATTAGTTCCAATCGTGTTCGGTAAAAATGTACAATTTCTGCCAAATACTGCTGTCAAAACTCTACATTTTTCATAATGCTTGGTCAAAGTTTAAAATATTGCAATAGAGTCAAACGCAGGCGTCAAGCGTCAACATGTATTAAAAGTTCTTTGGTCAAATATCGATAGGGTAAACCACGGTATATGAGTGTATCCTATACCATTAATGGTGGCAGTTGGAGTGCCCAACGGGTTGCATAACGGCGACAAATCAGCAGTTTTTTCATGACAACTGAATCAGTGCCATAATAATAATGGATTTCAGTCTGTGTTGGAAACGCAACGATGGATTTTAGATCACTGCTACATACATTAATTGAAATTTTAAGGATCTGCTGCAATAGAGTAGTGAAATTCAGGTAATGGCGATTGCATTTTAGTTCCAAAACATGAAACATTTAGGCTGACTACAAAGGCCACTGTATACCACAAAGTCGGATTGCTGCACAGCATTTTTTCTGGTTCAGCAACAATCCTGAGTGATAAACCTACTCTCTACACTAGAACACGATTGGAACTAATTTACATGTAGGATAATTGAATAGTGAAGTAATGTCTGTTTAATATGCAAATGTAAGCTCATCTGATTTTCTTTTTAAGTCATTCACTTGTTTTTATGAATAATTTGTAATATTGCCACATTCTGCTGTTGAGCACCTAACAGTTTTTAGAAATTTGAAATGAAGATCCAATTATCTCAAATTAGTTCCTATCTTGTTCTATAAATATGTATGTTCAGTGTCATACCTCGGAAAGTACATCATCAATGAAAGGTGATGTGTTCTCTTCGCCGTCAGTAACAACCAATAAGATTCCGCCGTTGGGATTTTGACCATTTTGTTCAAGTACCTCTATACCTTGGAGAAGTCCTTTTTGGAACAACCATAATATCATTATTTGTTTCTGCACAAATAATTCCAGTTTGCGTTTTGTTATAATGCGACTCTGTCTATTACATTTTAGAGGAAGTTTGTTTGTTGTTTTGTTTTGAAAGAACGATAGATCCTTTCTACTTGATCTCATGTCTAATTTCTTTGTTTATTCATTTATTTGCATCTCTTTTAAGCAAAAGTTTCACAGTTCAAAAAGACAATTATTTAATGAAGCATAAAGCTATTTTATATGAACCCCTGTAGGCACTACACAACTGATAGCAATTAGCTTTAACTAGAACACAACACTTTCTCATCAGCATATTAGCTTACTCATTAAAGAATATAATCTACCGCTTAAGGTGGTTGGAAAGGCTAGAGCGTCAGTTATAAACTTCAACAAAACTATTAAAATATAAAAGTAGTCAACATTCTCTGTGGAATAAAAAAAAACTAGACATTTGGGCACAAAGGGATTGCAGAGTTACAGCCTGTTGAAACTTCTGAAAAACTGACCAAATAAGAAGAAGTTGAGGAGTCCTTAGTGTATTAACTATGGTAGAGGTCCCCTAGCTTTTAATAAAATGTTTAAAAAGGGAAAGTCATTATTTGCTGTTTTTCAGGAAAGTTTGACAAGGCGGTGCTTGCATTCAGAGTGAGTAACTGCTATTGTAAATGCATTTTTAGATTCTTTGAGTGTCAAAGAGGTGTCAAAAGTGAGATTTACCAAAAAGACTGCTCTGTGACTTCAAAAGAGGGGTGCAAATATGGCTTGTTTTCAACATTTTTGACAGAATAACAGTTTTCCTACATAATTATATACCAATTTAATCCAACCTTTGAAATGAGATATGGACATGGAATTTTTACAGCCTATTAACAAGGTTATAGATAAGATATGTACGGCACAATTTTCCTGTATTTGAAGTACTTTTTGAAAAATCATATTTTGAAATTTGAAAGAATTTTTAATAATTTTTGGATATGTAAACCCATGTAAAATCATAAAAACAGATTTCATTTACAAATCCTGCCGTAGAAATCTTACAAATAATAGTGTCAACATATTTATAACTAATTTGGTAATATTAATACTATCCAATTATTATTAAATTCAAATATGTAAAGAAAATATGAAAAATTAAATTTTAATATTTACTGGTGTCATATTTCAAAATCATGGCTGCAAATATACAATTGTTATATTCTTTGGAGAAAGTATTAACTAAGAGATTTATCCTGAAAATTTGAACTAAATATCTTGATTCTAACACTTGAAACTTGACATTAACTCTGAGAAAAAAATTTGTGCAAAAATAGCCTTTCCAACCACCTTTTAATGTCATCTTCGTCTTGTAAATGATTGGTCAACACGATTCCCAGATTTTTTTCCATTGCAACTTAAGCTAATCTAACTCCATTAAAGGAATGCTATGAATCTTACAATGCATAGACGTGGTGCACATACAGTCTTTTTGTTGTTGAATACAATGTCATGAATCCAACCATAGTAACACAGGTCGTATTTATCAGTTTCTGCGTTCCCTTGACAACAGGACTAACAATACATTATATCATCTGCGTACATTAAATGATTTGTGAAAACACACCCATCATTGCAACCTGTTTTCGAATCGGACAATGGCCCGGAACACCCAAATAATAGATGTGAACGTTAAATAGCCTTAGGGAGAAAATCCTTTCCCATAAATTTATCGATCATTCATACATATTTTCGGCAAATCACACCAAAGTAGAGTTATTCGAAATCCTGGTCACATGTCAATTAGACGCCACTCACCTGCCCCTATGCTCGTCGCCCCGTCAACGTCTCCGGGACCTGGGACCAGTAGCAACATGGACTCCCTCTGTTCGTCGTTCATTTCCACCAATAGGGATTTGACAGCAGCTGTGCTGTTGAAAACTACCATACCGAGGTATTCACCGTCCTGAACGTCGTTGTTAATGTAGTTGACAACAGCCTGCAAAACATTTTTGAAACCACAGTTGCTCAGTCTTTCAAACACAACAAAGAGGTATTACTATTATTAGCCAGGTCGAAAAGGACATTTGCGACAGAACAGATATAAGCGTTAAGTGAGTGAATTTCGATAATGATAATAAAAAACATTTGCAGCAAAACAGCGACGGAAGCAATTACTACTACAACTACTACTACCACTACTACTACAAGAATTCTGCAAACATTGCATGGCTTTTCATTTATCCTCCTGTTAAAAACTCTGTATTTATCATAGACGTGCAATGTCTCTGTTCGTTTACATTTCTACAATGGCTAAGTTGTGTATTAATTTAGCAAGAAGAAATGTGTCTAGGAACCAGGGTCCTGTTGATCTTTCAGGGCATATTTAAAAGCAAGATTTTCTCCACATTGAGACTTGAATTTGAGTATCATCGTCTTAATGAAAATTTACATTCTTTTAATATTATTTGGGCCTTTGATGATATTCTTTGTGACACTCATGATGGTCAACTCAATTTTCACATTTAAGAAACTTCCCTGTTTTTCGTCCATCGCTAGGTTGTGTCACCTTTTAAAATTAATTTGCAATAGGTTTAAGATATGTCGATCTTGTTGACATTTACTTTTGTCATTCATGACGTTTTCTGTACAATGCAGACCATAACTTTGTAGTGATTTTCTTTTATTTGTATCTTATATTTCCTTTGGTTCCTGGCAATGTAAACATTTCCTTTTACACTAGTCTTTTAGTATGTAGGGACCTGTGTGAAATAAAGATATTTGAAAAACTACTACTACTACAAGTACTACTACAAGTACTACTACTACTACTACTACTACTACTACTAATAATAATAATAATAATAATAATAATAATAATAATAATAACAAGGCAGTATTGCTGAAGGCAATGAGTACTTGGGCCGTGATAGAGTAATTTTGAGGACAATATATACTACTATTCAAATATGGTCTTGAATTTCCTCCTGTCAATTAGGCATTTGATTAACTGGTAATTAAACGAAGCAATGGCATGACAACGGCAAAATATGTCTAGCAACTTTTGTGGAGTTTGAGGCAGGGGTTCTTTATTTATAGTGAAAATTGCTTAAACTCCTTAAATATTCAAATTACAGCAAATTTCTTTTGTTCTCGATGGTAGATGTCTAATATTTAGATGGGCATATTTAGATTTCTACCCTATAGTTATCCCTATATACAAAAAATCGGACATCCAGCTCTATTGGCTTGCTCAGAATTAGATATGCGCATAATTAATGAGGTACAATATGTGGTGTCATAAGGTGTCCCATCATACCAGATATGAAGGGTGTAGCACTTGTGGTTACTGAGTTGTGGACAAATATATCTATTTGAGGTCAAAGGTCATTGAGGTCACGTGACATTTTGTCAAAATAATTGTATTGCTAAGTTATTCCTATATCCAAAAATCAGACCTCTAGCTCTATTGGCTCGCTCGCTTGAAAACAATCTCATAAACCTGGCCATATGGGCAACTGTGTATGGGCAGCTGGATACTTGACTTCCCGGAGAAGGCGAGCTGTCACGTTCAAGCTCAGGATTATTTGTCGATCAAATTTCAGTAAATTTACCAACCTAGATGAAATTTTGTCTATAGGCTGAAATTTCGCCGAATTTTGACGAAATTGCATCGATTTTTCAGGTTCATATCCGACATTTTTGAGTGCAGACAGAAATAAGCTTTCAGGCAACATGGCTGCGACCCCATGTTGACCCCGGTATCTGCTAAAGTGCGGGTTGCGGGCTGCGGGTTTTTAGAATTATGGCTAGATTTCTAATATATGTAATATGGCATATAGTATATAAGAAATAAACCTTTAGAATGTGTCTATTATCAATAATGATGATCAGGTCTATCGTACAGTATCCCTTTTCCTGCGAAGTCCATATTTCACCATCAGGTCAAGATGGTTAAATTAATGAAACACTACTATATGGTGTATTTTAACGTAATACTGTATATTTGAAGGCTGTTGAGAACATCAATGCTGTAAACTTGATTTTTTGGACTAAAGATGCTATAACAGACCAAACCAAATGGGTGAAAATACGTCATGTTTCTGATAAAAATCAAAATCTGCTAAACTAAAAGCGGCGATTCCGAGGACCAATTTATTTATTCCGAGCTGCCTGGCCATTACAAATAATTAGGGATCTGAATCACTTTTCTTTCTTGCCATGGATGTGAGTGAGAAATATACGTAATACCAGACGGACAAAAAAAAATCGCGCCTCGGAAATGTCGCCACTTATCGCGGAATGAAAATTGTTACATTTCTAGTATCAGGCCATAGGAAGTAAATTCTTTGTAATGCATCCATTCACAATTCGGTTCCAGGGCAACTCATACAGAAAATTAAACAATGCCTAGTTAAATGCAATGCATAAGGAAAGATTTGACTTAAAAAAGCGTAGAAGTGATGTGTATTGTAAATGCCGTGTATTTTCATGAAATCTTTAAAAGAAAAAGACGTACAACAAAGGACTTAGTTTACTTTGCCGTTTCGGTTCAAGCGAGGTCGCGACCTCAGAGAACGACATTCTGCTAACATTTTACGCGAGAATTTCAGTGGGAAAAACACGCCGGTGCGTTGCCTTATTTTCAGGAATCGATCTAATAGGAATATTTTGGATGAGTTTGTGTTCTGCAGCTCTCAATAATTTATCTCCTAATATCATGAACGTATGACTTGCACCTGCAGTATGATAGTCGCTCCATGCCGGTATGCCCCCTTCAAGCATTTGATCCAGCGTGACTTTGAAAAGTTTCCTAGGACTATAATCGTGTTCACCACAATAAAATTATTTGAAACGGCGTTGAAAACGATTTTGAAAATTGTGCTTTTATCGGCGGTTGAACTAATCTGAAGTGTGAGAAGGGCGAAAATGATATCAAAAAACACACATTTTTTCATGCCCGCAACCCGCAAAATAGCGCATCCGGTTGACCCCTAGCCCTGCGTACGATGCTATGTGCTACAGCTAACACACAGCATCGTACGCAGGGCTAGCGAGAGAGTTGCCGACATCGACGGTTATTTACGAGAAGTGAATAAAAGACTGCCATTTTTGGAAGTGATCGAGTAGCTGAGGTAGGCTGGGATACGACTTGGGCCCAAGAACGCTGAATTTCGGCAGTAATTTGGCTTTTTACGTGAAGTCCCAAAATGGATTTGAAGTCACCGACCCTACGTACGGGTCTTTGCAGGGCTGTGGTGAGCGGGGCGATTAGCTGTAGCGGAACACACAGCATCGTACGCAGGGCTAGTTGACCCCCAAGTGAAAATGTGTTCGCGATCAAATCTTCCTATATTTTTTTCAGAATTTTCGACAAAATCATTGCTTCTTAAATCTTTTGTAAAATATAAAATACTAAAATAAAAATGCGATGTGCCATGTCTCCAGATTTCTAAAACATCGTTCGTTGACCGTTCGACGGAATACTCATTTTGCAAACTTGTGACGCAGTTGAAATTCAATACTGACCGCCAAATAATCTTAATGAGACTAGATCATTCTAGACCCCGGTTCTAGACATCCTCCAAATTATCCAACCATTCGCGTTAGAGTTCAGCTCGCTTAGAGTATCATAACATTCTTCGGCCTTCGTTTAGATCGACCCTAATCTCTCCCATTTAGGAAATAAATACGCAAGCTACCTCGACAAAACTTCGTGCACCATCCAGGACCAAACGCACTACAAATCTGTCTTGACGTCATCATCTCCTTACATGGTAATCGGCATACCGTATATTTTAGCAAAGGAGACACAGAATACGTCGGAGTATTCAGTTTCAAAACGTATTACATTGTGTGGTGTTGTCAAAAAAGGTAATGTTACTGCAGTGGTATAAATTACAAAACACAAAAGTTCAAATCAGTTTATTTTGGACTGGCTTTAACCCAACATTTCATATTGTTTCTTATGCCAGATTTGACCACGTACTTACTGGCGACCCCTTTACATGCAAATTTTGTGTCAAATGGTGTGTTCTCCTGGAAAAACAAACGTACGATTTCTATATGAAGGAGGCGAAATTTGCCCTCAAAACTCGAAACCACCCCTTTATGGGGTGTACCTAGCTATTTGAACGAGCTTCTCGAATCTGCAGCTCTATTTGAAATGATGGTCTGGTTTTCTCAGCTCAAGGATAAGTGTTCTCCATCGCTGTGGGCATTACTATTCTCAACTGGGGGTACAGTTTCCAGTCGTAATGTTTTTCATTGTGTCCGGGATATAAAACCTTTCCTTTTCAAACTTTCACTGTGATTAACACTAGTCCACATCTTGTCAGTGATTAAACATGTTTCAAGTTTAAATGTTAAATTCTGGTCTCGAGCCCTCCTGTTCGACCAAACTGAAATTACCCCTCCCACTTTGGCTCGTCCAGTGGGTGTAGCAAGGGTCGTGCCATCGCTTAGGAAACGGAGGGTGCATTAATTGTTGCATTTCGATGCACATTTTGATTATATTCAGAAGATTTTGTGGCAAAAACTCAGATAGAGAAGCATTTATATTCACATCTCACTTATTCATGACTGGCTGAGAGCAGCACTTTTTTAAGTTAGCATCATTACGCCATTTATTATGCCAAGAAAGATGAAGCCAAGACATTTTGCCCTCCCTGGTCTCAGCCAGAAATGGTTATACCTTACAGAGTTTTTTCCCACGGAATGAAAACAAATGTACTTGGGCTGAGGCCCAAGTACAATAATAATAATAATAATAATAATAATAATAATAATAACACCTGTTCGAGTCTATAGATACGTCCATAACTTGCCATGCTGCCCGAAATATCAAGGACAAGAACAGTTCTCTTGCATTGACGTTTGACAACCTTGAAAGTCGGCACAGTTGATGCTACTGATCGTGGTGGATTGGTATCATCTCTGAAATCTACATGGTCGTTCAGAACCTGCCGTAATGCACGATTCAATGAAGCATGAATCCTTGATTAGTAGAGTTACCTGCAGTAACTACGAATTCATTGTGTCATGAATGACATTAAGAAGTCGTACAGAAAAGAGTGTTACTTCCACATGTCTGGTCATTCATATCATGCAGCTAATATTGAATTGCCTAAAGGGATTCTTCGCCGAAACGATAACGAGATTTTATATTATAGATTACTCTCTTCCCAGGTGATTTCTGATAAAACGTTGGAACGCAAGCATGCATGTAAGACTTACCTCCCAAACACTCTTATAGTTACATCCGACGTTTTGTTTGGTAGGCGCTTCGTAGTTGTGAACCATGCCAGACGAGTCAGCATTATCCTCGGTGTCACAAAAGTCCATCATCTGTTGAATAAACTCTGTAAGACATCCTTCCCCGTTCGCCTCTCTCTCTCTCTCTCTCTCTCTCTCTCTCTCTCTCTCTCTCTCTCTCTCTCTCTCTCTCTCTCTTCTTTTTAGTAAGAATATTTTCAAAGTTCAACTTAGTATCTTTACAAAGAGTCCTGACTGACGTATGATATCATTTTAGACCTGAACACCAGACTACTATCAAATAACACTCTATATTTTTAAATGAAAGTATGTAATTGCGACCAAGATATAGCATGTAAGTCTTAGATTTATCTACATTTTAATGTCCATATTTGAGCTACTGTACAGCGACTATCGGAGATGGGGAAACTGAAATGTTATTTCTGCAAGTTTAGAAACTCACGTAGGGTAGAAACTGTTTGTACATGATGGAAGCGCTGTATCCCCCAGTTTGTCTAGAATCAAGAAAGCGACAACCATCATCTTCTCCCGTTGTCGGTTCACCATTCTGCACCTGACACTCTGGGGACCATTCTCCTGAGTTACACAAGAAGAAGATAAAAATATGTGAGAGAAGAGAATGAATTTAGGTGTTGAAAGACGCGCGAGTATAAGAAATACCCCACTCATGCATATCGCTGTTCCACTGTTAATGGCGACTGAGATCTAGTGACATTCAGGCAAACCAAAGGCATTCCCATGGGCACAAACTGCGCCCCACTTCTTGCAGACTTATTTTTGTATTCGTATGAAGCAGAGTTCATACAATCACTTCAGAAATTTGCGTGTAAAAGGATTGCCAAGCGATTTAACAACACCCACAGATATATCGATGATCTCATCAGCTTAAACAATCCTGGTATATCCAATTATCTACACCACATCTACCCAGATGATTTAGAAATAAGGAAACAACTGAAAGTGTGGACTCGGCTTCATACCTAGACGTATTATTTGAAATTAGACAAAATACACTCTATACTAAGCTGTATGACAAAAGAGACAATTTCAATTTTGAAATCATAAACTTTCCCTTTTTGTCGAGCAATATACCATCATCTCCAGCTTATGGTGTGTATATTTCACAACTCCTTAGATACAGTAGAGCATGCAATTCATATGAAGACTTTCGAGTTATACACAGCCTATAAGCTCAAAAGTTAGTGAGGCAAGGATTCTCAGAAAGTAGATTAGTGAAATAATTTAAGAAGTTCTACGGTACATACGGAGATGTTGTATCAAAATATGACCTGTCTGTTACTCAAATGATGAGTGACAGCATACCAAATTTTGACTCACAAAAGTAATTTGGTGAATTCACCAAATAACAATGAATTTGTCGCTTTGGGTCAATCTTGACGGGTGCGGCTAGCTGGCAGGGTACGCTTACCCATTCCGGACACCTGGTACCACCACTATTTTGTGGTTCAAGATGACCCCATTGCCTTTGTCATTTTCAATATGTTCCTTGGACCTGGTAAATTTCATAGTTACCTTGAATGATAACGATTATTGGACCTAATTTGATGTCTATTGTAAATTCAAAATCTTGTCAAACAACAAAGCTACTCCGGTTCTGCTCAAGAAGAAGTCTTTTACAAAGAAGTCCTGTTGCAAAGGGCTAGTTAAGTTTCAATAGAGAGTGTTTTGTTGGATAATGTTGGGTTCAGCAAGTGCGCACGATCTTTTATATATTTCTTTTTGTTTGCTTGTTTGTGTTTCATTTGTTTATTTGTCCCTTTCTTAACTTTAAAAAGACCAGCATTTACTCGGACAATTTACTCAGTATATAACACTTCCAGTTTGCACCAGGGGAAATAAAGCACGTCTATTTGCAAAGTGTTCTTTATTCATGTATTCATGACAAATGCTAAGTGATTCATGTTCCATCGAACATTGCCACTTACCTTGGATACCCAGTGAACAACGAGTTGCCTCGACGGTTCCACTACTTGATGTATAATATATTGGGTCCCTTGATCTTCTTGGATACTCGTCGTAAACACCGTAACGAAGGTGACCCCACTCGTGAACGACCAACTAAAACGGAAAGCGAAAAAAACTGACTAGGTAGATTTTAATATTGTTTCCAAAGTACGATTTAATAATAAAATCATCAGTCTATAATAACGTTTCAAACGGGCAGTGAGTGAAAAAAAAAAAAAAAAAAAAAAAAAAAAAAAAAAAAATATATATATATATATATATATATATATATATATATATATATATATATATATATATATATTAATACGTGTGAAAAATATACAAAAATTCTCTTCTCTTTTAAACTTATTAATTCGCCTTGGTTTTCTTCTTCCGCTGCTTGTCTCTAACAGATTTGGGCTGCCCGGATAAGGTCATATTACATTGTCATTTCTACACCGTAAGATGTGCCTACCTTTCCGGCGGTTCCGTATCGCCTTTGCTCTAATGGATCCAGTATGTACTGTGGCGTGAGATGCATGTATCTACCACTGACCCCACATTCTGGTACACCAGCTACATAGGGTCCACTTTGACCTTCTGCAATGATGATATTACTCTTGTCGTATCTTTCATAGGTCAATGGGTCGTAGGTTAGAGAGTCAGACCAATTTTTCGGAACTGAGATTGTGATTTCTTTAAAGTACGAACGGTTTCTAAAAAAGCAAAAGTGAAATTGTACGTCATTTATTGACGGATCATATTTTCCTGTATTATGAAGATTAGGTTTGTGTTTTTCAACATAGAAACAGATGTTGTGCTACTTCTTGACTGTATCATTACATGAAAACTGATATGTGTTGGCAACATCGGGTCGTGTTGTGGAACAATGGTTAAAGTAGAACAACCAACATTTTCTCTTTGCCGAATTTTTACAAATACAATTTGTAAAATCAGGGCAGTATCAAACAATAAGCAGACATGAACTGAAAATGCTCAAGTGTTTCATTATGTGATTTGGATGGCATACATATATGGCAGTTGTCGACACTAAATTGAACGACACCGATGACGGGCGATCAGTTAGGGATCTAAAACGATGCTTAAAATTAAAACAAAAAGGCAGTCGTTTTAAACCATGACAGACAGACAGACACACACACACACACACACACACACACACACACACACACACACACACACATCTTAATATAGATCACAGGACAATGCCCTTCCACTTTTTCGCAGCATGCTCATAATTAATTTACAGTGGCCCCAGACGCGCAGGGAAGCACGCAACGACACGCAATATACAGTGTATATCTGATTCAGAACTTTTTAACCAGAAGAGACTAAATTATGCGATTTATGCCATTTGTCTTCCCTGCATTGATGTTATTGAGTGATACGACAATTTGTGAATAACTATCAACAATCTATTCCATTTCTAAATAAAGTAGAATTGGTACTGTATTTTAAACTTACCATAAAGAGTGTAATTTAACTATTTTCATTCTTTTGTTTACATTACCTTAAGCTTATTCGTTTCATTACAGTATATTGAAAAATAAAAAATTAGCCTTGCCAGCACAATGCATCAGTGTGTTATGTAATGTTCTTGTGCACAAACGATTTCAATTCCAGACAAAAATTCGGCTGTCGACGATAACATCAGTCATTACCTACACATACAGACTGCGTTCACAAGTTAAACACCAGGCACTTTGTTGTGATACGATTTTGAGAGTAAAAAAATGAATGATATTTTACAAACAGAAAATACACAAAAAGTGACACCATTAACACGATTTAATCTGCAACTGTTTCATCTATTTACGCTTTGTGTCAGGATAATTTAAATCATAATTATCGTTGATTCAACTAGTCGAGGGAGCGGGTGACGATTCTAAAAAAGGAATATTTTACCTCGTTGCCGTGTAGAGATCGGCCGACCCAGCCGTGAACACCTCTTTGATTTTTTCAACCAGCTCTTGATTTTCAGCCACACCTTCGTCTATGCCGATGAGAATGCCTGTATACCCGTTATTGTTGAGGGATATTTGCTGTTGTATTCCACTGGAATGCATACAACAGTCAACTTCATTGTTGATCCATGACAGAGAAACTAGCGCAGGTATCAACCACACTATGTCGACCTTGGAGCACATCTCTCTTTATCCTTCCAATGCGTCATCAAATGACGAAAAAATATAAAGAGAAATAAACACGATCGGAACTAATTTGGGATAATTTGATGGCGAAGAATGCCGATTTAATCTACAAATGTAATCTCATCTGGTTTTCTTTTTACATTACACACTGATGAGTAATTTGTTATATTGCAACATTCAGCTATAGGGCACCTACCACTTTTGGGAAATTTGAAAAATATGAAAATCCAATCATCCCAAACTAGTTCCAATCGTGTCAATAGCTCATACCAGATTTTTTATAAAAAATTCACATTTCTTCAAATCTTATCTGTGTTTGTATACAAATTGAGATTTGAGCGTTACACACAGCGTTTTGTATTTCGTGCATGAAATTAATTTCAAATTTGAAGAAAGTTGGTCTTTGTAAACGCATCGTTATTTGTTCAAACACTTCATGGCCTTTTTGCATATCAAATGTTGACGATACGTATGTCCTTGTGACATTTTCGGGTTTTATTTTCCCTATCTCACAGTGAAAAATACTTTTGCGAAGTGACTTTTTTAGCAAGCTGACATTTACAATACCCCATGAACGTTTGGATCGAAATAATTCGCCAAAATGTTTTGGTTAAGTTGTCCGCTGATATTTTTGTGAGTTGTTTTAAGGATACGACTCAGGTTCATTGACACGCATTTTCGATCCGCATTTTCACATAGAAGAAGTGGTCACACACCCGACATGAGGTACTTTTTTATTAGCTCGGTCACGGAAGAGTTCAGAAAATTTGTTAGTTTTTCAAAAACAGTTCGCATACGGTTGTTTTACTCAAAAACGAGTGTTTTTGCGTTTTTTACTCAACAAAGTGTAAGTACAAATCTCCAATCGGCCTTGGTGATCTGTTTACGGCAATGAACGGCTAGGTATACTAGGCAAAAAACAGTGTCCCGGAATTTTGAAATTCGCTTTTGCTTTCGCACAATGAGCCTTCAAAGTGTCAACTTGATGATTTTTGCATAAATTATCGGCCTTTGTTAATGTTTGTCAGGATATCCTCACTTCCAGGCCTTTTATCGGAAATCTTAGACACGGTCTTTCGGATATATTCATTCACTGTAAATATGTGATAAATCAGGCTAATCTCTACAGGCCCTGCCGACTTATACTTATTTGAATAACGTACGCACTGCCAAAAACCGAACTCAGAAAATCGACGATTTGTGTAAACGACCTATGCGTCACACATTGTAGCCAAGACGTGCGACTTCGCGCACCATTTTCTGTGAATTGTATTACACCAGTACTTAATATTTCGCGTCACTTTTGTGAATTTAGAACGTGTTTGGGATTGCAGATCGTGTGAAAATAGAAAGAAATCATGCACCGAACTTGCAAATGCTCGGTGCCAGCAGTGGATGGTATTTACACAACAAACACAAACGGGTAATTCGCGATTTAATCCATTTGTTGAACGTTTAACTAGCATAAACACGATTGGAACTAATTTGGGATAATTGGATCTGTATATTTTTCAAATTTCTCAAAAGTGTTAGGTGCCCTACAGCTAAATGTTGCGATTTTACAAATTTCTCATGAAAACAAGTGTGTAACTTACAAAAAAATGCAGATGAGGTTACATTTGCAAATGTAATCAACACTGCTTCACCATCCAATTGTCCGAAATTAGTTCCAGTTGTGTTCATATTAACTGTATACTGTTGTCTCAACGGTTACAATCTGGTTACCAGAGTACACGGTCAAGACGAAGATGTCGAAACTTGTGTAAAATAGTCCACCCGATCGAGACCAATGCACTCGTTGCGTTGGGTCTTCACTTGTTCTTGATTCAAGTGGTCTACTTCCTGTCTAGCGATCGGCAATTTATGCATGTTCTTTGTGGGAAGTGATTGTCAAGTTCATGTTAGCGTTGACATCTGTGCGAACGGGACGTCAGTTGCTAGTTTTCCTACCTCAAGATGAGACGAATACATGTAACTCTCGACAACATAAAAATGTCAGGCGTAAAATTTTATTTTCTTAGCTTTTGCACTGCGCCGCAGACTTGTCGACCTTCGTTATGACGGAGAGATGGACTCGTGTTGTTGTTTTTTAACTTCATTATATGTGTTCTTCTTCTTGTGTGTCTTATATAGAGTACCGATTTTATCCAACTAATACTAACGCCGTAGCGTAGAACAGTGCAGATTGTAACACACCTCATCCGCAGTCTGTGTTCTAATTCGCCAATTGACAGTCACGTGGGATGCGTTCTTTTTGTGCTGATCCACGTAAACGACGTCATCAGGCATCATTTGTCGGAACTGTTGCCTGCCAGGCATCAGTTCCGAAAAATGATGCCCGCTGACGTCAAAAAACATTGGCGCATGCGCGAACTGGAATGTAAATAAAGATGCCGTCTGCGGACGAGCAAAACGATAGTCGAGAAATTTCTCGGTTTATCCTACTTTCTGAAGAAGAACTGAATGCTCTGGTTTCAAACAAGGACTCGAAACGAACGAAGACGATAATCAAAGGTGCATTGAACGTTTTGCAGAAGTATTGCGACCCTGTCGGCAAAAACTTTTTCTTGCTGAACCACTCCAACATATTACATCATATAGCTTACATGCGACAACTTTTGTGTATGGTACGTTCTTATGTATGACTACGGATGAGGTGTGTTACAAAACACATATTGACTGGCCATGAGGGCAACAGCGTACGTCTTTAACCCCTCGGGCCTGTGAGTCACCCCAAAAACAGACTGTTTCCCTCGGCCTACGGCCTCGGGAAACAGTCTGTTTTTGGGGGTGACTCACAGTCCCTCGGGGTACAGACGTATGCTGTTGCCCTCATGGCCAGTCAATATGTGTATACTGTCATCAGGTTCGCTTTGTGCCCCTCACTTGCTTTTTTCGACAGTTCTGAGCGCGAGCGCCAGCTTTGGTCTATTGGACGTGTTTGCCGTAGCGATACCGGCAGAGTTGAGAACGCCAGCATTGCGTTGAAGATAGCGCATGCGCACTATCCCGCGAAAACTATACATAATCTCTGCGTGTTTATCAAAGATATCGTGGTCGGTAATCCGCGACCGTGAAGACAAAGGGAAGTTGCCACTGTAGAAATATGTCAGGAATTACCCGGTACGATATGACCCAATATTTTCCGCCAAAAGTAAGACCAGGGGTTCGAAATTTGAAATTAAAAAAAAAATTGCTAAAATTCATCTTTGAACCTGAGTTGCATCGTTAATTTTAGGATGACAACTGTGTAGATAAGTGATAAAAGCTGCACGGAAGGAGAAATCTCATCATATGACATGACTGGGTAAGGAAACTGTTTAAGACTAAAAAATCATCATGATGGTAAAATGAGCACATTCTGTGGAAGATAGAACATTCTATGCTTTCTGTACATTTTCAACACACGCAAGTGCATCTGGTAGAACATGTAATGTCACCAAATAAAACATCTGTGCAGTGTGCGTACATCGTCAGCTTGCATTGATACAGGTTAAACATTTGTAGGCCGATGCCAAAGTTCAGTGCGCTGTGTTTTTGTTCTTGAGGCACAATGACTAGATTGTGTGATAGAAAGGCTTAATCAATCACTTAAATAAGGTATTAACAGAAAAAGGGAATGTTCACGGTGGGGGCTTGTCATGATCGTAAAAGTGGACAAAAGCCGAAAGCGCCAGCTTTGGTCTATTGGACGTGTTCGCCGTAGCGATACCGGCAGAGTTGAGAACGCTAAGCATCGCGTTGAAGATAGCGCATGCGCACTATACCGCGAAGACTGTACATAATCTCTGCGTGTTTATCAAAGATATCGTGGTCGGTAATCCGCGACCGTTAAGACAAAAGGGAAATAATGGCACGCGGTGTAGCTGACAATTTGCCATTTTAGTAATATTTCAGGAATAACCCGGTACGATGTGACCCAATATTTTTCGCCAAAAGAAAGACCAGGGGTTCGAAATTTGAAATTAAAAAAAATTGCTAAAATTCACCTTTGAACCTGAGTTGCATCGTTAATTTTAGGATGACAACTGTGTAGATAAGTGATAAAAGCTGCACGGAAGGGGAAAGCTCATCATATGACATGAGTGGATCAGGAAACTGTTTAAGACTAAAAAATCATCATGATGGTAAAATGTGCACATTCTGTGGAAGATGAACATTCTATGCTTTCTGTACATTTTCAACACACGCAAGTGCATCTGGTAGAACATGTAATGTCACCAAATAAAACATCTGTGCAGTGTGCGTACATCGTCAGCTTGCATTGATACAGGTTAAACATTTGTAGGCCGATGCCAAAGTTCAGTGCGCTGTGTTTTCGTTCTTGAGGCACAATGACTAGATTGTGTCAGAGTGATAGAAAGGCTTAATAAATGCATCATTGATTGGTGTGAAAGCGGTATCGATACTTTAATTAAGAGGAGCTCCCATGAAGGTGTGTTAAAATTGGTGTGATGAAGTACCTTTACAAGGGCTTGTAAATTAACTGGTAAAGTTAGCTTTCTAGCAGTATGAAATAATGACAAACTAAACAGCGATATTTTTTGTCTCGACTTGTTATACTATTACCATGGTAGCAGTAACCGACAATAACTTCAAACAATACAACACCAAGTAGCAACGATCATCAATCACTTTGAAGGCGAATTAAATAAGGTATTAACAGAAAAAGGGAATGTTCACGGTGGGGGCTTGTCATGATCGTAAAAGTGGACAAAAGCCGAGTACGAAATGGAAGAAAATATATAGTGCGATTTCCACCCTCCGAACTCCTGAAATACGTTTGCTACGTGGTCCTTATAGAAATCCATCACATTGTAAGCAAACCTTCTCAGCACCCTATCTCTACGACGTGCAATGCAACTATAAAACGGTGTTTGCTAAGTTTAGGTATGCATTGAACAATGTTGATTCAATCGACTGTATGCCTATCTCTGCCAGGTCGTACGTTATTTTTAAATATATAGTAATACCGTCGACGTGGAACTCACGGTTCCGTGATGTATCTCTTGTGAAAACACTTTTCATTGGTTCCGCTTTACAATGTAAACCATAAAGACAGACAAGTAAATCTGCCATTAGCTAAGTAAAAAACTGATACTTTCTACATCTCTTTCTTTGTCTGATCACGTCTGCGTACTTCACATTGTCTCAGTCTTCTGTCCGTGTCTCTTTCCAAGCTGCCCCTCTCATTTTGAATCACTCACTCTGTCCATTTCTGTTTCTGTCGCCTCTATATACCACTCTGAAGCAATCATCCCCATAATTTGTTTTTCTTTTCTACAAAAGCTTGGTCTCTCTTTTGTACCTTGCACGGAAATAAGCTCTAAACTTATATTATACCAAACGTCACAAAGTCTTCTAGACGTGCGTGGCATTCTGTACCTATGAAAGTACAGTATCAAGTCTTATCATATGACATGGAAAATATCTTTTACACTTGTGATGTTTACCGTAAAATGTCAGGCCTGACATGGGAAGGTAAACGTCATCAGTTTGAGCGCGCCGGAACTATTTCAAAGATGGCGACTTTCAATCAAAACAAACTCGCATTTTCTATCCATTCATTTTTTTTTAATTGTAGGATACGATAAAAAACCCCTTAATTTTGATGTACCTCGTTGGAAACATTTTTTGAAAAAGGCTGTTTAGAGGTTATCATATTAAACTGAATAAAAATATATTTCTCGAAACAAAGAACGGGAATCACGAGATCTCCCGGCCGCCCCCGCCCGCCAGCCGGCTCGCTTTGCCGCTCAACGGTGAAGAACGCGTACTGTAGAGTGTAGTGTGGTGTTGAGTGACCGTTCGATCGTAAACAACTTATTTCCGTTTGCAAAATGAACGCGCGGTACGTTTTGTGGGTAATTTTCGAACGGTTAAGCTCAAAAATAAACAAGTGTTTTGTCGTTGCCATTTATTTTTCCAATCCCCCAAATAAAATAATCACGATCAAATGAAATGTGCCTCTTCTAGATCTGGTGTCATTTTGTGCGGGAAACAACCTGATCTGTTGTCATTTGCCAAGATGTCGTTCGACTGTGACCTCAGCGAATTTGTAGCTCTTGCCGATTCTCTATCTGAAGACGAAATTTTCCAGCAGTTACCACCCTGGACATGCCATCAACAACTTAACAAAAACAACAACATCCACGCTATGCCAAATTCTCACTTGATGAGGAGGAAGAATTTGTCACCATGCAGAGAAAGAAAAATACCATCAGAAGTACCAACACTGCCGTCAAACAGTTCTCACTGTGGCTGAAGGCAATGAAACCGAACGAGCATCGACCACTCCTTGAAATTCAACCAACCGATCTCGATTCGTATTTAGCAGGCTATTTCCTGGGTACGAGACAGAGTGATGGTCCGGACACACTGACTGGCTACCAACGTGGGATAGACCGGTTTCTCCAGGAGGTTAATTACGGACACTCTATAATCAGAGATGACGAGTTTAAAAGATCGCGCAAATGTCTGGCCGCAAAACGTTCTCAACTGAAGAAACTAGGCATGGGAAACAAACCTAATGCAGCAGATGCCCTGACCAGCGAGGAGGAAGCGATCTTTGTGGAGAAAGGCATCGTTGGACGAAACAATCCTGAGTCCCTGTTTTACGCGGTGTGGTTAAACAACACAAAAATACTTGGCTTTCGGGGTGGACAGGAAAATCGTCAACTAGTATGGGGTGACATCACGCTCAAAGCAACGCCGAATGGATCTGAATACCTCGAATTTAACGAACGCGAAACTAAAACACGGCACGGAAAGATTGGGGCGATCCGGCAATTCAGCCCCAAGATCGTGCCGTCAGGATCGTGCCGTCATGGGCCGCATCACACACTCGCCTACGGCTCGTGTGTGATGCTGCCCATGACGTCACTCGTAGTAACGCATCTCTACTCACAATTGATATTGAGCGATAACCTCTAAGTGTCAGTTTTCTCTTCGCCGCTGTACCGTCTCGCACAGAATGATCCCATAAAGTGTTGAGGAGGAAATTATTGATTACAACGGTGTCAGTCTATTTTTGCATTAATATCGTCTGCTAGATTGATGGATAACTTTTGATTCAATGAAAGCAAGGATAACTTACACATTTCTTCAAGTAGTATATAAATTGTGACCGTCTGTCGTTAATTCCGACTAAGGGTTCCAGTAAGAACTTTAGAGAAAGACGAGAACGGTAAAAAAAGCCTCTTTCATCGTGACGTCTTTTTTTTCAAAAAGCATATGTAAACCAAGGAATTTGATGTGCCTGGTTATTCAGCTTTTTACTTACATAGTGTGTTGTTTACATTTCTGCTGACAGAAATGGTGAAGAATTCCCTTACAAAATCTCTTTCTCTACTTTCTAGCACAATGTTACTAAATGATCTTAACAGTGTGTTTTTCCGAACGAGTTGCACGCATGTTGTACCATACCAGTGGACACGCAAGAGTTCTCCGTGTAATAATAGGGTGAGGTTAACAGTTTTTAACGATTTGAACAAAGTAACCTACCTGCCCAAAGTGTGTAAAGTTACTAGAATGCCGATGCCAGCAATACGGTACTACTTGCAAACTAGGCGCACTGGCAGCTCAGTTCTCTTGTCCTCTCGCACTGAACACAGTCAGGCCTTAGTCAACTGTAACTTCTATTTATATTTAGTCATTCTTGTTACCAATGGCAACTTCACCCTACCATGGAGAACTGAGAAACTCTGCAACTATCTTCAGAAGCCAGTCTGACACCCCTTTAGGTTTAGAAGTCTCATCAATTAGGAAATCTTTTCAGTGAAAGGAATTATTGTAGGTCCGTAGATCAGACCAATGAATTTATCTCTGGTTTCTACTAAAGCTTGGTCTTTTTGTGTCAACCATGGTGACGGGCTCTAACCTTATTTTATCCCAAACAAATCTTTTCAGTAAAAGGAACTTTTGTTGGTCCGTAGATAGGCACCGAAGGTATTCCATGCGAACAATACTATGAAACATGTGTGGGTGGATGACATAATAAACACAAAATGGCACTGATTTACATTGTCAAAAAAGTTTGAACTTGTTTGAAAAGTTAAACTCTATCAGTGTTGTTAATTTCACACACTGTTCAGTAATATTAGATATTAACACGACCAAACATCAGACAAGGTTAGACTGAATTTCCGATCGATGAATAAATTCATCCTGATGACATATCCATAAACATTTATATATCTAACTTGTGAAATCAATCAGTACATGTTAGAGCTAGCCAAATCGAATACCAAAGATCAGCACCTTTTCAAATAAACCGTCTTATTATTCTCAGCTAGTTAATCATAGTAAAATCTTATTTGGGGCAATGAATTCGCCTCACGTGTGATTTAATTTCCGCCCTATTTTCACTTATACCCTGTATTACTTTTCTGAGTAAAAATAATTATGTGATTATTTAAGGCTGACAATTTTGGGGTAATTGGTTATTTGCTGTCCGAATCTTTACAAGAAAATACACAAAAAGCAGCAAGGCAGAACTATTTTCTCCCAACATGATGCCAATAATTGGCGGGCAATCAATTGCGGGTGTTATCAACAATTGTATGCCAAAAGGATTCCGAATTGATGTCTTTTATTACAAAAAAGCGGCGCCTAAAGATCGCTCTTTCTTATGCACTTTCTTTAATGATGGCGAAGATTCCATATTAATCAACATTTTCTCTGACTGCCATTTACGACTTTTACTTAATACTTATTAGCTTCAAACTACTACTTACTTAACTAAACTAAATTTAAAACTTCTAGTTTTGGGTAGTTTTCCGTTTCAGGCAATAACATCGGACACTACATAAACAAACAGGATAATAGGGTGTGTTTACAAAAAATACAAAATATCAGTCAGCTAATGAAGCTTTCTGAACATATTTTAGAACAACTATAAATTATTATTAATATTATATATTAAACAGAATATACGTTTCTTAAGGATGACTGTCAACCTTTGATATCTTAACAGACGACCCTTCACGAAGGGCACTTTTGCCACTCCGACACAGGTTTCTTCGTATGTAGATTGATTGCTTGCCACGGTGCATTCTAATTCCGTGGCGCACAAATTTACAAATTTATCCATTTCTTTTGTGTGCTGTCTTAAATGTTAAAATGATACATCAATTTTCATTAAAGTGTTACTCCATACACTTTTTCGAAAAAGCAACTACTTTTAGTAAATTTAAACAAAGCCGTTGATATTCGTTTGACGCCAACTTATTTAGCCACATTTTCTGAGTGGCCGAGTTACTGTAAAGTAATTTTCACCGGGACTCCTTCAGGAAAAAAATCAGAATAACTAAAAGATCACAAAATATGTTAAAGAAGAGAGAGAGAGAGAGAGAGAGAGAGAGAGAGTGTGTGTGTTTGTGTTTGTGTGTGTGTGTGTGTGTGTGTGTGTGTGTACAGGGGATATTCCTTCAGATTTAGTCTTTCAAGTTACATTGATGGTGTATAAACTAGTGTTTTGTATGATATCTGTAGGTAGGGCATTCCACATTTTAGACCCTCCGAAATGAAACCTACATTGATCAGCGTTAGAAAGACATCTTGTACAAAAGAGTCCTGGCGATATGTAAATCGTGTGTAACGATAATGAACATTACTCTTGAGAGTAAACAGGCGGGATTAGTATATTGTGAACAAATTTCATTCATGTATTTAAACATCATTAAATTGCCGCAAAGTAAACAAAATACGATGTCTAATCGACGTAACAGATGAAAATACATCTTCTGAGTGAAAAGCCTAAACTTATAAAAAAGCTATAATAATGATGCCTGCCAAATTTTACTGTAAAAAGCTCTCTAAAGGTTCCAAACGGACACCTCTGTATCCTAAGATTGACTTAACTCTCAGGAGCTTATGTTCATTCCCATCGTTGTTTTCAACCAATTTTGGCAGCAACTGCTTGACACAAACCTTCTGCAAAAAGTCTTCAAAACCTCATTTATTAACATGATGGTTGTTCTTCCGTTTATGGCGTACGGACATTACGTTGCATGCAGATGGCGTGGTATGAGCTGTGGCTATGACGTACCTTCGATACCCAGAATCCTATTCGATTTGATTGTATCGGTCAACGTTCATCAAATACAAACTACTGCCATCTGTTTGTGTTGGGTTTTGTTTCGTTTGGTTTTGTTTTGTTTTTTCGTTTTTTGTTTTTGTTTTGTTTGGTTTGTTTGACAGACAAGTAAATCCACCATTAGCTATGTAAAACAATTGATACTTCCTACATCGCTTTCTTTGTATCTCACGTCTGCGTACTTCACCCTGTCTCAGTCCTCTGTCCGTGTCTCTTTCCAAGCTGCCCCTCTCACTTTGAATCTCTCACTCTGTCCATTTCTGTTTCTGTCGCCTCTATATACCACTCTGAAGGAATCATCCCCATATGTTTTTGTTTTCTACAAAAGCTTGTTCTCTCTTTTGTACCTAGTATGGCGACAAGTTCTAACCTTATATTACCCCAAATGTCATACAATCGTCTATACTGTGAGTAGCATTCCATACCTTATGAAAGTATAGTATCAAGTCATGTGAGTTTCGTCTAGCACAAGAATGATCCGATAAAGTGTTGAGCTGGACATTATTGATTACAACGGCGTCACTCTTCACCTGTCTATTTTTGCCTAAATGTCGTCTGCTTGATTGATTGAGTATATTTAGTTGCGATGGATAACTTTTGATTCCATGAAAACAAGGATAATTACTACTTTTTTCAAGTAATATATAAATTGTGACCGCCAGTCGTTAATTCCGAGTACGGGTTCCAGTGACAAATTTGGCGAAAGACGTGTACAGTAAAAAATAGTCTCTTTCATCATGACCTCATTTAACAAGAAGCATATATGAACAAAGCAATTTGTTGTGCCAGCTAATTCGGCTTTTTATCTACATGGTGTGTTGTTCTCATTACTGCTGCCAGAGATGTTGGAGAATTGCCTTAAAAATCTCTTTCTCTATTTTCTAGCACAAAGTCACTATATCATCTAAACACTGGGCTTTTCCGAAGGAGTTGCACGCACGTTGTACCGTACAAGGGGACCTGTAAGAGTTCTCCGTGTAATAATAGGGTGAGGTTAACAGTTTTTAACGATTTGAACAAAGTAACCTACCTGCCCAAAGTGTGTAAAGTTACTAGAATGCCGATGCCAGCAATACGGTACTACTTGCAAACTCGGCGCATTGGCAGCTCAGTTCTCTTGTCCTCTCGCAGTGAACACATTCAGGCCTCCGTCAACTGTAACCTCTATTTATATGTAGTTATTATTGCTGTCAATGACAGCTTTACCCAACCGTGGAGAACTCTGTAACTGTCTTCAGATGCCAGCTGACACCCATTTTGGTCAGAAGCCTCATCAATAAGGAAGACTACAAATCTTATCAGTGAAAGGAACTGTGCTGGCTGCGTATAGGCTTCAAAGGTATTCCATTCTAACTGTGCTCTGAAGCATATGGCTGGATGATAAAATTAACACAGTGCTGATTGACGATATTCTAGGGAGTCCATAATAAGTTCGAACGACGCAATTAATTTACCTCCCACTGCGAAGACTGTATATACAGCATTATGCCTTTACCTCAGGTAAGCTTTTATTTTAAACTTCTTCTTAGTTTTTGTGGTTTTCATTATTCTCAATCAGTTGTATTATATTTTTAACCAATACCACATAGATATCAGTTTTTTAAGTGTGAAATATTAGCCGCCTCGGATGACTACATTTTGTCGTCTGCCAGTGCCGAAACTAAGTTCCGTTTCGTAAAAAAAAAAAATCCAATTTGAACATGCAAGAAAATGTACAGTTAAGAGTTATATCGCTGATATCATCTCCCACCGCGTCAAGGTATTTTTTGCCATAGTTTCAAAATGTTGAAATCCTGTGAATGTCCATTGCCACTGTATTGTATTGTATTGTATTGTATTGTATTGCATTGTCGATTCGATTCGGCTATCCGTGCAGTGCGCTCTTAGAAAGGCAAAGATGTATTATACTTAGGTGTGCCGATCGCGATTATCCAGGGTGTTTCCGTGAGGAAATCTTGGTTTTTGAAAATTAAATGTATTATAAATATTTAGACAATTTTCCTGTAGAAAGGTAATCCGTGTGCGACCAGAATTGAATCACAGACCATCGATGCATCGATTGTCAAATGGTTTGAATGCCGAGGCGCTCCAAATAGTTCCCAGGGGCTATACTAGTCACCTATGCGAATTGTGGTGGAATCAGCAAACTTTCTTTTTCGTTTTTTTTCCCGAGTGACTAAGACTCGGCTTTCTCCCACGGGGCATGACCGATCACCGACGCAAGTGGTACTATGGCGTACACCAGCGTCAGCATAGACTCGTACGCCCTAGCTTTGTTGACAATAGCCCCAGTGCCGAACGTTCGATGTTCGGAAGCTGAATTTAGGTGGGCCACCGGAATTCAAACTTTTACTTTTTAGAGGACATGTTTTCATCGATATCTCGCGATTCACGCGCAGTCGCCACGTCAAATATCGACCGTTGGCATTAAAAATGTGTTGAAAAATGTTACCAAGTAGGAGTTAACCTTACATATTGCATCCTGCATCCATCACTAGTAAGTAGATGTAGGATTTGGGAATGACACTTCAAATTTTCACAACAGTCTTTTCTAGAACTCATTTGTTATATTGGAATTATACTCTATACTGCGATTTTTACAACGTAAGATTGTTTAATCGTCAGTCATGTAATTCAAATTAGCTACAGAGACAATAGAAGGTCCCACTGCTGAGTTCTCACAACCTCGGCATTAGGCTGGCAAGATTTACGAAACCTCCTGAATAGGGTGGATAACTCTTGGGGAGCTAATTCGGTCTGCAGACTGACCTTGCAATCAAGTAATACAATAAGTATACCAAAAAGTGTATATAATATATATATATATATATATATATATATATATATATATATATATATATATATATATATATATATCGAAGCCAAATAACTCGATCTACAATGGCTAGGAAAATAAAGTTACAGTATTATCAAACTAACCATCAATTGCATGTATTTCATAGAATGTTAAAGAACTTCAAACCGTCATTCTCCTTACAATTACAATAATATAAAATTAACGACCGTCATTTTTAGTCTTATAATTGACTGTCGAGCAAAATTTCATGGTCTACAGGATGGACATCCATCTTAAACGTTGTCTGAGTGCATCTCAAGCTTAGTAAATTATGAAATTATGATGTTTCTAATAGTGATGGAAAAGCATTGTAAACACATTGCCCATATCAAAGTGGACTAGTCCATCAAGCTACGACAGTTCCGGCTGCTACTTTTGGGATATTTCTGCATTTCAGGTAAACGTTATCACAAGGCACTGTCATAATGGCAAATACCACAAGGACAATGATTACGATTGTGACGACAGGTACACCAGCTTTACGATCGAGAGACACCGTCACGATGTTCGATTGCGGTGAAGTGTTACCGTAGTCATCGGTGGCAAACAAAGAAAACACACGAATCTGCGGAGAAAGAAGACCAGTAGGGTTCTCTAAAACATATGAAAGTGCTATTTAAAACCAAGAAGAAACTTGTGGTTTGATAGACCGCAGACAGTAGACGCACACACACAAATTGGCAGACAGATCGATGGAGACTGTGATACTGAGAAGACAATTCATATAAAAACAAAATGTGAGGACAGAGGCTGTAGTGTGGGGAACAATCGCACCCGACGAAAAGATTGGCAGACTTATGATTTGAAATGTTCTCAACAAATTCCTCGAGATAAAAGTCGTTCAGTAGCCAGAGAGGCTGTCATCAAAATATTCATATTTGGAGATTGAAGCAACATATGGTCGTCATGTTGCTATAAAAATTATAATGCAAGCCAATTCCAGTATTATAATTATATTTTCACTTCGTTATCGCACAACAAAGCACTTCTTACCTGCTTTGGTCCTTTCGACGATGGTAAATTGTTCGATCTGACCGGCCGGTTGGGCGCCAAAAGATCACCTTCGATGACCATCTCGCGATCCACTAGGTCAGTCTTATTAAGCTCGCGCGAAATCTTTGTAAAGTTCTGATGTACCTTGAATTCGTAGCTGGTAGCTTCCATGATCAAGAAAAATGAAAATAATATTCTTTTCATCAATTAAACGACTTCGGAGTTTGTTAAGTTTGGTTAGTAGACAAGGTTTTCATATTGACATTCGTCCGAAAGATCCTGTTCACTTAGTAAGAAGAATAGTATCGAACGGTAAATGATAACTCTTGGTCGAATAGCATTTTATACACCTCTTCCATTTTACCTCTTGCCAAATGTCGACCAAATATTCTCGATTTGCTCCTGACAGCATATGCTAAGTATATCGGTTTTGTTGTTTGCTGAGTTGTATTTTGTATTTCTACCCACAGAACTTCTTAATCATTGTCGACAAAAAATAACACACCGAAGTATTCGACCATTATACCTCGGACAGGTTGGTCAAAAATAGAGAAAAGCAACCTGGATAAACCTTTACAACCATGCCCGGGTTTTTTTTGGAAAAAATGACATTTAAGTCGACCGAAGGCAAAGTGGAAACTTAGAGGGAGACATATGCAAAACTCCGAGAGATTGTCCCAAGATGTGATGGTTCATCCTTATCTGATATGATAACATGCTTTGTAATAATGGGAAAGCAACTGCACATAATGCTGCGTATTTTCACATACTGTAGGAGTACTAAAGAAACTCTTCGATACATAGAACAAAATATTAATAATGTTGTTGAAAATAGTCCCTTGGATCGACACATGAACAGAAATGGGATTCGTTCATCTACTCAAGTGCTTTCAAATTGTCGTCCCTGATTGCCTAACTTACCATTTCCTTGATCTAGATCATCACCCGGTGCTGTGAACTGAAACGTCACCTGACCTTTGTCGGAATCCTTCCTGAGAACACTCAAATCGCCAATTCTTGCTGGCGAATAGAAGTCTCTATACGCGGAATCTGCATACCATAAAATAGTCATTTTTGTAAATCGATCCCAACTTCAGCATCATCGGAACGTGCATGAACTTATCCCATTCATGGGATAACAATCACTTTTGGAAGAGAAATTCACGGAAATTATGCCTTTTCCTGTCGCTTTGATGTTTTTGATGATTTAATGACACTATCATCTATCGTGCAATGTACATGCTGTGATTGCATATTTTCACTGACAAACATTTAATTCTGATGCATGGCCGCATCCCCTGTCTCATGGTAGGCTACAATTACCAGCACTATAAGCTTTTGAATATTTATTTGCATTTAACTTTCTACGTATAATTTTCATTAATATCAACTCGCTAAAAATGACGTTTCAGAGAGAACTTTACATGTACAAGCAGGTCCTTCACAAGTAAGGCTTCCTCCAGTCGGTATTCTATGAAAAGACCCTGTTGAGACATCTTTCGGTGACCGGTCTTCGTCACCGCAACGTTTGGGTCAATCGCTGGTCCGAACCCAGTTATCTTTCTTGGACTCACAACGGTCGATTCCCCGTCGTTTTCTACTTTGACCTTCATTGTGCACGAAATAAGCATTCACTTTGTTAAAAGAATGAGTAGACACACGCACGTACACGAATTCAAACAGATACACTGAAATAGCATAGACAACCAAAGTATTTTGATAAAGTTTTCGGGTTGCAGTTGGTCCAGTTGGTCCAGTTGACCAATGAGAAGCCAGTGTGACAATAAATTTGAGACAAATTAAATTTGAGACAAATTTCCTTTACCGATGTGTATTTTAGTTCATGCATTTTCTGCTGATACTTTAATTTAGCGGATATTTTAACAGCTTTGCCTCTGAACAAATTGATGAACTGGTCATAGCTTATTAAGGATAAAAGAGGGCTAACATCAAATAAAGTATAATTGTCAATAAACAATAGTGCAAGAACCGGGTATTGTTGAATGCCTCAATTAAAGAGACTCGTCTGTATGTCCCACCTTGGCGCTGTATCTGCCACTTGAAGTACATAGAATAAATCCCGTCTTCCTTGGTTACATCTGCGCCTGCTCCGTTATCGCCAAGTTTGTACGTCAAATAATCATCATTTGGCCTTTCTATTGTTGCTTCAACCACAGCGCCGATAACAGGAGTAAAACCTACATGATGGTAAATATGACACACATTTCAGAACTTGTAGTACGTCATCACTCTCTTTGTGATCAAATTTGTGTCGGAGTGACTGCATCGTTTTGTCGTTAAATGGTCCTCATATGTATCTGATTTTCCTCATTTTCTGACTTTTGGTGTCCGTCGCACGCATCTATACTCGAAGGCATTCAGACATGGTATTGCTTGACAAAATATTCTGATGGGCTAAGTATGACTGACGGTCTACTTACGCAGCCAAAAGTAGACATTTGTACGAAACCTTTTCGCATACTATCTTATATTCAAGTCTATAATATTGGATGAATTTCATTTGTTTTTTATGCTATGTTTACCTCGAGTGACAGCGACATTGAGGATAGCGGCCTATGGCGGAGAAGTACTCTGCACGCTCCATTCTGATACCGCCATGATTTGATATTCATTCGCCGCACTATTTCTTGATTGGAAGGTAAGTGTAACATAGCGTGAGTACCAGCTAGGAGTGTGTATGACCAATTTGTATTTACCGACCTCGAAGACGGTAAAAATAAAGACAAAACAGCGGATAGGTAACTTTACTATTAACGAAGAAACATGCATAATTATAGATCCATGTTGGCCATCAGACCGAGAAAGGCTACTTCATCCTCTTTGCAGACTCTGTTCTAACGGTTTCGCTAATTCGTTCACTTGTGACTGTTCAAGCGACACTTATCTGATGCACTGATACTTGTTCTCGTTATTTCTCATCATGAACACTAGCATTAACAAATACGGTGCTCATAAAGGTACGATGCGCAGGTTTTGTAGTCTACCATTTACGAAAACAAAGTAATTTTTTGCATTTACCTCTGCCAGGCCGTGTATTTGGATCGTCACTATCTTAAACACATTGTCTAATGTATACGCTGTACTATTTTCCGTTATCAAGCTCCCATCTGGCAATCTAATGTAAGTTCTATGGCTGTGTCGTCGTAACCAATGTAATCAATGTAATCAACAATGATCTTGGTTGACCGGTTGTTGTTGCAGAAATAGTTTATCTCGGATTATGCACCATGGTCATAGGCACCAGCAAAATTATCAATTAAAGCCCCAATATAGCTGCTAATGTGTAATTAACTGATCTCAAAATATCCTCACTTCTAAGAGTTTTCTTTGAATAAGACCCATTAATGACTAAAAAGTGTATAACACTGTCATAAATGTCGAAAGTGGCATGTAAATTCAAACTTTTTAACATCATTTTAGATTTCTCGCCATTCTCAAAATAATAATATGAGAGAGAAAGATGACAACAGTATAAAGATGACAACAACAAAATGTAGGCCATCGTGTGTTGTACATTCAAGTAAAAGGCATCATGCTTGTTTCTGGTATGATCACGATGTCAATGTACGGGAAATACTGTTTTTTTTGTACTTTTCTGCGGGGGCCATTTTATGGGTGCAGCACCCATTTATTATTCACCCTCTTAAAACGTGTAGGCATGGTCCAAGTCAGCAAGTAGTGATACTTTTATACACATCCTTCAGTTAGCACATCTACACGAGCCAACTTTGCTTTGAAAAAAAAAATAATGAAAATAATGCATAAAATTCGCAGCTATTGGGGCTTTAAAACAACAAGATCTCAATTACATAAATATTACAAATGACCTCAAAAGAGGGATAAAACTGCAGCAAGTGTGAAGGAATACAGTAAATAATTGGCCGACTAGCGGGAAATACAGTACTCGTTAAAATAAAGATCAAAGTTAAAACAAATACAGTAAAATACTAACCGACCAGCGGGAAATAAAACACTTGCAAAGCAGAGACTAAAATGCGCAGACGTTTCGGGTACAACCCTTCGTCAGTACTAAAACTCGCTAGAGAAACGTGAAAACACAAGAAAGAAAAACAGCCAATCAAACAAGGGAACGATCAAACGCGTTAAAATATGCATTCATACCGGCTGGTGCCAGAGTACCAAGTTTAAAAATAGTGGCCTGTTCGAGTTTATGGCGGGTAGAGTCGGTGGTGGAAATTATAGAAGACACTGCCATGTCAGACCGACCGCGGTGGGGTGGTGTACAAAAATGCTTGGCCACCTGGTATGCGAGCTTGTTGTCGGTCACAGTGCGAAGATCCGGCTGAAGATGTTCAGCATAGCGATCGCCTAGGCAACGCTTTGTTTCACCAATATATAGCATGCTGCAGCGTCTGCATTTGATGCAATAGATGATATTAGCCGACGTGCATGTGAACACGCCGGAAACATTGATTCTACCACGCGGGCCCTGAATGAAATTGGTTGTAAAAGTATGCGGGCAGGTGTTAAACACTCGACGGCCACACGATGATGTTCCAGCAGCGAAATCGCGATTAGGTAACTTACTGGAACGCACCAGCCGGTCTTTGATGTTCGTGTCACGTCGAAATGCCATGATGTGTAACCTCCACAAATGTAATAATCTCCACAAATGTAATATCAACCACAATTGTAATAAAATGCACCCATAAATGTAATATCGCCCATAAATGTAACAAAAATCAACCATAAATGTAATAAAAACACCAACCACAAATGTAATAAATGGTAACCATAAATGTAATAAAAAACACCCATAAATGTAATACTTATCAACCATAAATGTAATAAATCTATTTTGTCGTTGCAATTGAGGAATTAGCCCTTAAATATTGATCTATGTAATAAGGAAAGCAACTCCACACATTATTCATTTCTTAATTGTTTGCGTTTAATGTGTTTTGCATATTTGAAAGTGTATTTTACGTTTCCCTGTTTTGTGTACAGAACTGACTGGCCATGGCTAGACACAGCTGTAATCTGAACGTCAGTGCTGTAACCTCCACAAATGTAATAATCTCCACAAATGTAATATCAACTACAATTGTAATAAAATCAACCACAAATGTAATAAAATAGTCAACCAACCATTAATGTAACAACCCGCAACCACAAATGTAATAAACAAATTAACCATAAATGTAATAAAACTCAACCATAAATGTAATAAACTTGAACTTGCATATGTGATCATTTGTTTATCAATGCCCTGAGTAAATAATAACTTTAATAAGACTAGTGTAATGTTATTGCATACTTTCCTGAAACTAGGTTTCCTTTCCGAAACACAGAATAGAATACTTTGAGAACGTTATCAGAAAATGGCGAGGTACTGATCAAACCGTTGGATAATGGAAGTGGAACAGCCGTTCCAGACACTGATAATTACATAATAAGGAAGCGTCAAAATAACTCGTCAACCAGTGATACCACACAAAGTTTATGACAGATGACTCAGAACAAATAACAGAGAAATATAAAACCTAATAACAGAAACTTACGACACAAAACATGTTGACGAGAACATATATTTCAATCTAGTAAAAAACAATACGAACACTACCTTGAACACAGTAGAACAAAATTAGACATCCTGGCATCCCTAGTGAAGGAACAAACTTCAAGTGGGACAACATAGGAATACATACAATCTATCGATTATTCCACACAATTTATCCACTGAAGACGAATTTGAGGCAATTGATTAAGAAAAGACGGCAATTATCGAAAAAACGGCGTTAAAGGATCGTAGTGTTATACAGTCTAAAGCTGTTGAAGATCTTGATGGCATGAGATATGTCTTTGACAAAAGTGGGGAGTGTTTCACGATGCCGGCGAAAATATTGTCGAGGAATGTTGAGATGAGCTCGGTAGGGCAGGAACATGCAGAGACAATGGGGCAACCGAACTCATCTCAACATTCCTCAAGCATTACAGCCTACCGCTAAAACAACTTTGATGTGGGCAGAAATGCTTAGGATATCTTTGTTTGCCTCTGTACCAGTTTTAGATCCTAGTACTTATTATATTTAAACAGTTGTATTTCTTCGTGAAATTTATCTGAAAGTAAATTTGCGCCTGATAAAAACTGTTTCAGAGATATTCGGTAATTTACATCTCGTGAACAATAGTAGAAAGACAGGGAAGGGCTTAATCAATACTTTACAACAAAGCGTTTCTTGACCACCATACGGACTGATTTAGAAGAGTCCACTAGCCGCTTGTCATTTGTCTATTACTTTGTTCGGCCACACCATGATTCACCTGTGGGCTTCGCGATAACCTAACAATCAACGCGACAGCCTTTTGAAGTCGATATAAAACACCTCACAAGAAGGGATAAACTGCAGCAAGTATAGAATAAAATCGACTACAAACCGACCAGCAGGGAATTAAACGCTTGTCACGAGGAGGAATTCAAAAAAACACACGTTCGGCTACAACCCTTCGTCAGTACTGAGACAGAAAAGAACACTACATGAAGACATGAAAACGTAATAGTAACAAAAACAAAGATGCAACCAATCATGGTACTGATAAATCAATGACATTGAAATGAACATTGATGCCAGCTTTGCCTTGCTTGATAAGAATTGACTGTTCGACTCTGAGACGAGTGGAATCAGATCACCGGAAGATGTAAGGACCGTAATGTCAGTCTGTTTAAGTCTACTCCTTCAATTTATGGTGCTATCATATTGATAAGCCCACTGACTTGGGGAAAGTCTATTATTGGTTATAAGCATATATGTGTCACGGACTAATTTTCAGTATGAGCATACGTTCATTTCCTCACGTATCTACATTCAGCGGACAAAGGACATAGGGCACTGACAGTATGATTTGATGGCTCATCGACATTATTATCAAATAAAGCCAGGTATACATTTGAGAAATCGTAAAAAGGAAAAGTACATCAACAAATACATGTAGTACAGGAATGTTAGCAGAAATCTCCTACTGATATGCATGTAAAAATGTAAAGAGTCCGTATATGTAAGCTTCTTGGTAAATAATTCGTCACAATGAACATCGCCAGAAGTACTGAGTTATGAAGTACTAATACGCTATTAAGTACCAATACGCTAGGTTTATGGTCCATTGCACCATAGACGTGGCCACTTAAAGTTGATTACTTTTTCTGTGTATTTCCGAAATATAATAAAAAATAGGTTTATAAAATAATCGCAATCATACCAATCCATGATCCAATAACACTAGGTCAAAATTTGTAAGACAATAGTTGTAAACATAGACACAAAACACTTCCAGAACGGTGGCGACACGTACATCCGTCACATTACTAATATCGGACCCTAGCTTCAAAGCTTAATATTATCTAACTTCTCATTTCAAAATACCATTAAAATGTAACATTTAAGTCGACGTTTGCTTTAATAAGTATCATGGTGTTCTTGACTTGAAAAATCAAGAATTCTGTAATGTACAATTTTTACAATTATATATAATACAATTACAGCACACAGTGAAATAAAATTGAGTGTGCAACCAATACGTTAACACCATTGACACTAACAATGATAAATTGCACTATTATATCATGGAATATAAGCATTTATCCAATCGTCATTTTGTCAGAATATAGGGCAGAATATGGTATAGGAATATAAATGTGGAATTTTTTTATGGAATATAAACATATGGTAACTTTGTGACACGTCCAAAACGATGAAGTCATCAAAGGCCGTCATAGTATTAATACCGGGCAAATGTCACCTAACTTCTCATTTCAAAATACCATTAAAATGTAACATTAAAGTTTGCTGTAGTAAAGTAAAACGGTGTCGATTTGAAAAATCAAGTAGTCAACACTTTAAGTAATATAGTACAAGTTTTGCAATTTTACATAATGGCATTTAAGTAAAGCGAAATAAAATTGTGTGTAGCGCCAATTCCTTCAGACAATTGCTGGTATCATTAAATAACAATAAATCAATTGGACTATACTTCCAATTGTCATTTTTGTCATTTATATCAAAATATAGAGCAAAATAAAGACGTGCGGTACCTCTGAAGGTAATTGCGAAGCTTAAAGGGGCAGTGTCGCTCTTTTTACCTTTTATGACTGTCACTCAGTGTAAAAATAATGTCGATGCATAACTTCAAAAGTGTCAAAAATTACCCTATTACTGAATACAACGAAATCGTTCCTGACCTCTACACAAAATGAGCCATTCTTGTGACAACATTGCCATGATGTGAGTGAAAGTTGTTATCCTCATCTGTATGAAAAGACACCGTCGAATAAGATTTCATTACAAAACTTTCATGATGTTCAAATTCAAATTTATAACAGTCTTTAATCGAGTGCATGGTTTAACTCAGTGCCCAGTACTTCAGCATGTTTCAAGTAGTCAAACAACACAACTTTTCATATTAGCCAATCAAAACGGCGTCGAAAAGAGCGACTAGCCCCTTTCGAGATAAAACTACAACAAATAACAACTAAATGTTATGATAAATTGTCCATACTACTTAAATGTAAATAAAATGTAAAAATAATTGTATTCGTAACCAGTACACATTACTTGTGTAAATGATATTATCGTAAGGAGTACTGTCCTTTCGTCACAAAAAATTTACATAGATGAATTACATTTACAGTCCAATGCATTTGTATGAAGTCGATTCCTCCGACCGACAAAAAATATACTTGGGCCTAGAGTATTGACAAACAAACAATCAAGCACACATGCCAAGGAATGATTGTGTACTTCCAATCGTCAATATAGTTACAGCTACTGGAAGATGATCTTATGTAATAACGACCATACGTCTTAAAATGTACTAAGGCCTTGGAGCAATAGCTCACGGTCTACAAACTTAACAATTATCTAAAAAAATGTCTTTCTGTAACTCACATAGAGTAATGATGTCTAGAATGGTAACCAAAAAAAGTATTCACAGTTCTATATCAGAGTGGACCAATCCCGTTAGGGTACGACATTTACCGCTGCTACCTTTGATTTAGTTTTGCATTTAACACAAGCGATCAGACAAGACACTGCAATTATGACGATGGCGACAAGGACGACGATCACAATTGCGACGACAGGTATACGTATGTCGGATTTGGGATCGAGAGACACTGTCACGATGTTCGATTGCGGTGAAGTGTTACCAAAGTCGTCGTTGGCAACCAAAGAAAACACATATACAGTCGAATCTGGTGAGAAAGCAGACACGTGAATTTGTCAAACACAGCTGTCAATGGCGCTGAAAAGGGATTTAAATGGTCAGAGAGACACTCAGGCATACAGACAACTTGGCAGACAGACGTATACCGATAATTAGAGTGATAGTAATGAAAACAACACGGAATCGGGACAAAATGTAAGGACAAAAATAGCATTTGCGCGAAATCTAAGAAAAACGTGAAATGCTAAAATTCAATACTTCCATGGAGATATCAGAACCTTAGATTTCTGTAAATTGACTGTTTATAAAATATTATCTTACGGAGAATTGAAGCCCTACTTATCTCTTTATACAATGTATATGTGCTTATCTCTTTATATAATGTCCTATTTTTACTATAGATTACAGTTTGACTGCATACACGCGAAGTCATTCTCTTCTCACCTGTTTTGACCTTTATCTCGATGGTAAATTCTTCAGTCTGACCAGCCGGTTTTGGCGCCAAAAGATCACCTTCAATGACCATCTCGTGATCCACCAGGTCGGTCTTATTAAACTCGCGCAACATCGTTTTAAAGTCCTGGTGTACCCTGAATTCGTAGCTGGTAGCTTCAATTAATAGTGCAGAGAAGAACATCTTGCATCAAATGACTGACATATTAAGTGTCCGTTGAAGTAACATCGATCAGTAGATACGTTGATAAAGGTGTTCATATTGAGATCGTGACTTCGTTAAAATGGCCTTGCCCACTACAAAGAATAAATGCCGAATTCCTAGGCTATTCTCTGTGTATCCTCTTTGCTGAAGGAGTACTCAAGATTGCAATCGATACGCTCAGAACAAAGATGTAAAGGGTATATTCGGCAAGGTCACTACGCCCGGTACCTGAACAGTAATGCCTTTCCGTTCACCTACACAAATGCCATAAAGTTGCCATATCTAATTGGCCAGGACTCTACATCAGAATGTATCTATTCAACTTACCATTTCCTTGATCCAGATCATCACCTGGTGCTGTGAACTGAAAAGTCACCTGACCTTTGTCGGAATTCTTCCTGAGAATACTCAAATCGTCAATTCTTGCTGGCGGGTAGAAGTCTCTATACGCGGCATCTGTAACGTCATAAAAGTCATACTTTTACTTCCAATCTAACACATCATCACAAATGAATAATCGGAACAACTGTAGGCTATATACCTCATATGGAATCACCTCTTTTGGTATCCACCAAGCAGGTCCTCGGGCACCATTTTACAAGTGGTATAGCCACAAACTGATGACGTCAAAGACCTGCGTACTTATGGAAATGAGGTCAAAGGTTACGTTCTAAAAGGGGCGATAAATTATTTTGGGGGTAAGAGTTAGGAATGGGGGCTTGTAAACTTAGGGGGAAATGATTGAAAAGAAGGGTCCCAAAAGATTGAAAAGAAGGGTCTATCTTCACTCCCTTTCCCTCATTTTGTAGTATCCTATTACTCTGTCCACGTCTTCTTCAGCCAGCCTGGTACCTAGGTGGAAAGCAATGGTTGATTAAGGACAAGGGAGTGAAGTGTTATTTTTTAATTACGTTTTTTTACACAACATTTATTACCGCTGCCGGGGGTCGAACCCAGCACCTCCAGCATGTGAAGCATGTGAAGCATGTGAAGCACTACCTCTAACCTGTACTCAACGAGAACAAGTTGCCAGAAAGGGATGCAATGTTCAATATAAACGTTAGGATGATAATGCTAAGCAGGAACTGATTAATTTATAATGTTCACTTGTAATAATTTGAAAGGCTTTTACTCATTTTCCTTCTTTTATTGAATTAATGCCTCTGCATTGATTGCCTTATTGCCTCTTTATTTTATTCTCTGCATCGTCGTGTTTGTTGTACGTGCAGATTTGTTATTGTTTGAATATTTTTCATATTATTTGTTGTATTTGCACAGTTAAAATATAAAATTGTCACTTGTTTAGGATGTTTTATATGTTGAAAACTTTGTGTTTGACATTTATTTTTGAATTTGTCATTTGCTGCCTTTTTTACAATACGAAAGGTGTGTGTTCCGTTTTTGACAGGATACACTTTTATATAAAAGTGGTTCGTCACTCAACATGTATGAAATGCATTATTTCATTGCTATTGAAAATGAAAACGTGAACAACAATTCGTTGGATATGCCACGGAAATAACATAAAAATTTCACCCATCGACGAGGTGGATGAAGTACAGAAGCGAACGAAATTCGCTGCAAATATAATAATTTAAGGTCCATACACTGTCACTAGCACAAAGTTCGTCTGGTTTGTGCATTCCCAGTGTCACACATCAGCGGCAGTGGCCTCCTGAGTTGTAAACTTAGGCGTGATATAAGTTTTCCGACCGTCTCAAAACATTTGGCATAATATGGTGTTATGTGCAGAGTTGCAATGAATCGATGAAGGGGACTGTAAACTGAAGGACAGAGAATTGAAATACGTTGAATAAGTAAAATCCACGCCTCAGCTCGTCGAAACGCCTCCGCTACATGAACTCATAAAGATAAGTTGGAAATATGTCTGAAGATGTGAAGCAAATCCAAGTCCGCACGACATGGATCCACATGCCTTCAAAGGTGTTGGTGTGGGCGAAGGTTTTAGGATCCACAAAATGAAAACAATAATTAGCGGTGAAATGAGAGAACTGAGGAAACTTTGACAACGAAGAATAAGGCCCCTGTCACCTATCAGAATGATACTGTAACCTGGAGGAAAAATTCTATAAGTATTGGCATTACGTACGCCGGTCAACAGAAATTAAAAAGCAAGCACAAATATCGCGATCAATGACTCCAATCACCAAATGTCTGTCACTGTGTCGACTCAAGCTGTATTTGGACTTCCGGAACTTTTTCGTTATAGAGTTGTTTTTTTTTCAAATTCGTGTATTCATAAATTTCCATAGTAAAGCCTGGCTAAAAATCTATTGGGAGGCATGATCGCAAAGATAAAGGGAAAAAAATTGTGGACAAAAAATTAAACCAATCAATAACAGAGTTTGAACTAATGTACAGGTGTGATTTTCAGTCTGTAGAAGAAGTAATGCAAATGAAAACATACAAAGATTTTTTGACCGTCATATTGATTATTATTTGCATTTGAATGAACTCTGAATTCTGTTATGTAACTGTGTGCCGTCTTTGGCAACGGCTATATTGAAAAGGGGTCAATATGGCCATTGCCGTCGGGGTCAGTTTGTAGATGACAACAAATTTGATGAATAAAACGTGAGAGGGGACATATTGTACCCGGAATGAGACGGAATTAGGCATCATTTTACAAGTGGTATAGCCACAAACTGATGACGTCAAAGATGTGCTTACTTATGGAAATGAGGTCAAAGGTTACGTTCTAAAAGGGGCGATAAATTATTTTGGGGGTAAGAGTTAGGAATGGGGCTAAGAAACTTAGGGGGAAATGATTGAAAAGAAGGGTCCCAATTTTTTACTCCTTTCCCTCATTTTGAGGTATCCTATTACTCTATCCATGTCTTCTTCAGCCAGCCTGATACCTATGTGGAAGCAACAGTTGATTAATGACAAGGGAGAGAAGTGTTATTTTTAAGTTAGGTTTTTTTACACAACAACTATTACCGCTACCGGGGGTCGAACCCAGCACCTGCAGCATGTGAAGCACTACCTATAACCTGTACTCCACGAGAACAAGTTGCGAGAGAGGGATGCAATGTTTCATATAAACGTTAGGATGATAATGCTAAGCAGGAACTGATGAATTTATAATGTTCACTTGTAATGATTTGAAAGTCTTTTACGCATTTTCCTTCTTTTATTGAATTTATGCCTCTGCATTGATTCTTTATTGCCTGTCTTTATTTTTTTCTCTGCATTGTCGTGTTTGTTGTGCAGATTTGTTATTTTTTGAATATTTTTCATATTATTTGTTGTATTTGCACAATTAAAGTATTAAATTGTCACTTGTTTAGGATGTTTTATATGTTGAAAACTTTGTGTTTGACATTTATTATTGAATTGTCATTTGCTGCCTTTTTTACAATACGAAAGGTGTGTGTTCCGTTTTGACAGGATACACTTTTATATAAAAGTGGTTCGTCACTCAACATGTATGCAATGCGATATTTCATTGCTTTTGTAGATGAAAACGTGAACAACAATTCGTTGGATATGCCACGAAAATTACATTATAAAAATTCCGCCGATCGACGAAGTGAATTAAGTACAGAAGCAAACGAAATTCGCCGCCAATATAATGATTTAGGATGCGTATATTGTCACTAGCACAAACTTGGTCTAGTTTGTGCATTCCAAGTGTCACACATCAGCGGCAGCTGTAGCCTCCTGAGTTGTCAATGTAGGCGTGATGTTAGTTTTTAGACCGTCTCAAAACATTTGGCATAATATGGTGTTATGTGCAGAGTTGCAATTAATCGATGAAGGGGACTGCAAACTTGAAGGACAGAGAATTGAAATACGTTGAACAAGCATGCCTTAGCTTTATCGCCGAAACGCCTCCGCCACATGAACTCATAAAGATAAGTTGGAAATAAGTCTGAAGGTGTGAATCCAATCCAATCCAATCCAATCCAATTTCGCAGGGCATGCATCCACATGCCTTCAAAGGTGTTGGTGTGGGCGAAGGTTTGAGGATCCACAAAATGAAGACAATGATTAGCGGTGAAATGAGAGAACTGAGGAGACTTGGACAACGAAGAATAGGCCCCCTACCATTCATCGGAACAATATTGGAACCTTTAGGAACAAATCGATAAAGCATTGGCATTACGTACGCCGGTCAACAGAAATTAAAAAGGAAGTACAAATATCGCGACCAATGACTCCAATCACCAAATGTCTGTTACTGTGTCGACTCAAGCTGTATTTGGACTTCCGGAACTTGAATTCAATATAGATTTTTTTTGTTTACATCCGTGTATTCATAAATTTCCACAATACAGCATGGCAAAAAATCTATCGGAAGGCATATTGCGAAGATAAAGAAAACAAATGTGTGGACCAAAAATTAAACCAATCAATAACAGAGTTTGAACTAATGTACAGGTGTGATTTTCGGCCTGTAGAAGAAGTAATGCAAATGAAAACTACAAAGATTTTTTGGCCGTCATATTGATTATTATTTGCATTTGAATGAACGCTGAATTCTGTTATGTAACTGGGTGCCGTCTTTGGCAACGGCTATATTGAAAAGGGTCAATATGGCCATTGCCGTCGGGGTCAGTTTGTACATGACAACAAATTTGATGAATAAAACGTGAGAGGGGACATATTGTACCCGGAATGAGACGGAATTATTGCCGCGATCACATGAACTAACTAACCCTAACCCTAAAAACTCTGTGATGGTCTTCATTTGCTTGATTTTGTGTCGGGTGAAGCACAGTGGGAGCCAGAAATTGGGGTTAGCTGACCAAATTGTCGGAACTCCGCTCGCTTCGCTCGCTCCGTTCCGACAATTTGGTCAGCTAACCCCAATTCCTGGCCCTCACTGAACTTCACCCGATACAAAGACTAAGCAGTCGGAGATTGTGACAGTGATTTGAAGAAAGTGCAAATTTATATTATTTTAACCTTATTAGTTAGTCAGTGCCGCAATTACGGGGCGTCTGTGTTTTGTGTACGGCGATTTTGACGTCATCAGTTTGTGGCTATACCACTTGTAAAATGGTGCCCGGCGCGATCACATGAACTAACTAACCCTAACCCTAAAAAGTCTGTGATGGTCTTCATTTGCTTGATTTTGTGTCGGGTGAAGCACAGTGGGAGCCAGAAATTGGGGTTAGCTGACCAAATTGTCGGAACTCCGCTCGCTTCGCTCGCTCCGTTCCGACAATTTGGTCAGCTAACCCCAATTCCTGGCCCCCACTGTACTTCACCCGATACAAAAACTAAGCAGTCGGAAATTGTGACAGTGATTTGAAGAAAGTGCAAATTTATATTATTTTAACCTTATTAGTTAGTCAGTGCCACAATTACGGGGCGTCTGTGTTTTGTGTACGGTGATTTTGACGTCATCAGTTTGTGGCTATACCACTTGTAAAAGATGCCGGTCCGGGTCCCAGACGCGAAGTTTTTACCTATCTCTGATACGTCGCGAGGTCGACGATGAACACCATTGAGCCATTCACTATGCAATGTACATTTCTTTTATTCACACACAAAAAATTAAGCATCTGCTGTATGGTCACATCTCCTGCCATGTGGCACTTGTGGTATTCATTTGTCAGCCAATAAGCTTTCCGAGATCTCATTTTACGTTTTTTGCTACGATATATTTCATCTATACTACTTTAAAAAAGTAATGTGTTAAAGAGAGCTTTACATATGCATTCAGTGCCATCACAGGTAAGGCTTCCTCCAGCGGCTATTCTTTGGAAAGACCCTGTTGAGACATCTTCAGGTACTGTATCGTCTTCGTCACCGCTGTCAACGTTGGGTCAATCGGTGATCCGAATCCAGTTACCTTGCTTGGACTCACCACGGTTGATTCCCCGTTGCTTTTCACTTCCACCTAAGCTTACATAATAGACGAAACACGAGCAAACAAAGCTAGGGTAAATATCCACATGACATCCCTAGGCCCTGACCATTTAGCGTGCAATCAACGGCGCTGACAACGCAAATATAATCCGAGATATTGCCATAATTCAATAAATGCTGGAATTTATGAGAAATATGTAGAACTGGCACGAGTTAATTGTATAAGGAGCCATGGCTAGGCCCTGCCAATTAGACACATCAGAGTATCTCTCAACGAGAGAGCGAGTGACCCATTCTCCACTATGGAACGGTCTGATTATAGTTGTGGCGTGTAACCTCTATAAATGTAATAATCTCCATAAATGTAATATTAACCGTTATTTTAATAAAATCAACCATAAAGGTAGTATAACAGTCAAACATTAATGTAACAACCCGGAACCACAAATGTAATAAACAAATTAACCATACATGTAATAAAACTCAACCATAAATGTAACAAACTTGAACTTGTACATGAGCTTATAATCATTTGTTTATCAATGCCCCAAGTAAATAATACACTTTAATAAGGCTAGTGTAATTTCATTGCATTCTTTTCTGAAACTAGGTCTCCTTTCCGAAACACAGAATAGAATACACTGAGAACACAATCAGAGAACGGAGAGGTACCAATCAAACTGTGAGACAAAGGAAGTTGAATAGCAGTTCTAGACACTAATGATGACATAATGAAGAAGCGTAAAAATAACTCGTCAACCAGTGATACCTCACAAAGTTTTCGACAGACGACTCAGAACAAACAAGAGAGAAATATACAACATTGTAACAGAAATTTGTGACATAAAACAAGTTGACGAAAACATTTATCTATATTTCAATCTAGTAAACACAATACGAACACTACCTTGACACAGTAAAACAAAATTAGTCATCCTATCATCCCCAGTGAAGGAACAAACTTCATGTGGGACACCATAGGAATAAAACAATTTATTAATTATTCCACACGATTTATCCACTGAAGATGAATTTGAGGGGACTGATGAAGAAAGTAGGGCAAATTTTTGAAAAACAGCGTAAAAGGACCGTAGCTTTATACAGTCTCTCCACTTTGGAGTAGAGATTGCCCTGACACGTAGATTACAGCTGTGTCACGTTGTGGCCGATCAGTTCTATACACAAAACAGCGAAACGTAAAATACACTTTCAAAATATACACAAAACACACTAAACACAAACATCTAAGATATGAACAATGTGTGGAGTTGCTTGCCTTTATTACATAAATAAATAGTTAAGGGCCAATTCTCAAACTGCGATGATAAAATAGATTTATTACAATTTGGTTGACAAGTTCTACCTTTATAATGTTTCATTACATTTATGGTTACCATTTCTTACTATTATGGTTGGTGTTTTTGTTGCATTTATGGACGATATGACATTTATGGGTGCATTTTATTAAAATTTATTATCAACGGTTGATGTTACAAGTATGGAGATTATTACATTTATGGAGGTTACAGTGGTGTGGTTCCAGCAATGAGAAATATAGGAAGCAATAAATGTGGTGTAGAACAGAATTATGTTATTATAGCATCAGACGACTTAGGCCAGACGGCCGTGACTTTCAACTCCTATCGAGAAATGTTGACATGTTGAAATTTTGAAAATGAATTTTTGCCAAGAAGATAGAACTATCGCAATACTACAATAGAGTAAGACTTGATAAGTGTCTTGTCTCGTTATTGATGGTGCTTTATGACTTCAGGTCCTATTTCACACCCACCTTGGCGCTGTATCTGCCAGTTCCGTTGAAACCTGTGAAGTACATGGAATAAATCCCATCTTCCTTGGTTACATCTGCACCTGCTCCGTTATCACGAAGTGTGTACGTCAAAGGACCACCTGCTGGTCTTTCTATGGTCGCTACAACTACGGCGCCGATAACAGGAGTAAAACCTAAATGATGGTAAATTTGACGCACTCTTCAGTCGTAAACATGTGCTAAGCGGTGTCTGCCTTTTCTCGTTGTCCGAATGTCAAAATATCATTACAGAAATGGGAGATATTCCGACATTCTTTTAGTTAATAAATCATCATATCTAATAATTCAGCTGAGAATGTGTTCACATTATCAAAGCCCCGTGTAATATGGCCCTATTTGTATAGTACATACCAGAGCAAACCATAGACTGGCATTTCCGTCGCTTGACGCCAGGCTTTACGTGGTGGGTACAGCCCCTGCCTCCTGCGACGGATCTACCAGTTTGAGTACACCAGATCTACTCGCAGATGAAGTGTGATATCACAAAGCTGTGTACACGATGTTTCTGCATAATTTTACATTAACATTTCGTTTTGTATGCTTTTTTATTCATGCCCGATGACTTTACCTTGAGTGACAGCTGCGTTGAGGATGGCGGCCTTTGGCGGTGAGACATTCTGCACACCCCATTCTGACACTGCCATGATAGGATATTCACCCGCCTCTCTACTTCTTGATTGGACGGTAACCGTTACATCGCGTACGTTCGAACTAGGATTGTTTATGACCAATTTGTATTCGCCAACCTTGAAAATAACGAAAAGAATGACAGAACACTAGATAAGAGACTTCATTGTCAAATTGAATGAACAATCATGCAGAAATGTTCACACTCATGTAAACCGCGAGGAGAAAGAATAACCACTTTCACATTATCATCTTTCGCTTGAGTCTGTCCTCGCACTGTAGCAGACTTATTCCCTTGTCCACTGTTCAAGCGAGGCTAATCCGAGAGTTATATGATGCAAATTTGTTCTTATTGATGTCTGTAGAATGCGTCTCATGACTAGGGACAGATATTTGGACTCTCAAACTTTCACAAATCTTTTCTGATCTACCACTTGTTGGAGCTCATTTTGAGTAAAAAAACTTTCACCATCTTAGTCTTTTTAAAATATCAAGAATTCATTTTTCTTACAGAGTTAACACAGAGATGGCCGCAAATTTGAATTTCAAATATCGTTAAATTTTGGGTGATATGTTTCTCTGGTAGCAAAATTTGCACTGTGACCCCAGACTTTAATCTTGATTTTGAAAGTGAGCGGTTGAAAGATTGCTCGAGGAAAATTTGAGCAGTCTCCACAATTCAAGGCGCAGACTAACTTAAGAGCACTCCACTAAAACGGTACGTTGCTGTACAATTTTCCGAGTCAATGAATCCAACAATTACGGTTTCGTTAACATGGCTTCAGGAAATCGGGTAGGTCGGTCGGGAACAAATTTGTATTCCTCATGTCTAATGGTGTGCAACCCATCAAAAACAGCAAAATTTTGTAAGATTATGCGTGATTTTTAAAAAGGCAAAAACGTTCATGGTCAGGCTCTTAAACAAAATAGGTCGGGTTAACTGAAAGAAAGTTGGTTTTTTTTATTATTTGACCATAGCGTGGTCATAAATTATCTACCATATTATTACTTTACCTGTGCCAGGCCAGGTATTTGGATCGTCACTATTCTAAACATACTGTCTAGTGTATACGCTGGACTATTATCCGTTATAAAACTCCCATCTGGCAATTCTAACGTCAGTTGTATGGCTGTGTTGTTGACGTTGTAATCAATGTAATCCACAACTATCTTGGTTTTCCCGCCAATAGTGGAGTCAATGTGGAATACCACATTGTGGCTGGATTGTCGGCCTATTGTCTGGCTGCTGCTGTGCAGAGTCGTCGGTAACGAGGAGATTTCTGCGATGAAAAATGCTTTCTGTTAGCAAATCGGAAAATACTACAAATTCCTTAGAGCCCGATGCTTCTCGGTGTTTTTATGTAGGATATATGATGTCTTTGATCAACCCAAACATTAAAAACTAACTTCAAACAATTCATTGTTGAAGTTGATACGCTTTCGAATTCCCAAAGGAACATTCCCTAAAATGAACTGTTTTCAGGACGCACGAGACAGTCTTGCCACACATCGACATAAGTCAACCTATTTGCAGTGGTAAGGGAACACTAATGTTCAAAATCTCCGAATTTACTTTGAACATGATGAATTTTGAAGAAAACAATCCTTACAATACTTCCCTAAAAACTATACGGTGAGCAACCGAAAGACTTCCCACTGAAAATGAAAATAAACAACAATGCGGTGACTACATACCTTGGTCTCTTTGGGCACTTGTTGAAAATGCTTCCTTAAGGGCGTTTGAACGTTCGGAATAGAAAAACGACATTCCACCAGTGGTCGAAGAAAGATTTTCCAGGTTTATTGATGCCTCACTTTCGATAGCTATGGTGTCAACGGTAATTAACCTCTCTTGAATCTAAGAGGAAGATGGTTATTTGAAGTGTGAACACAAATCAAAATACTAATGTTTGAGAATATCTAGATTCTTGGGAACTCGGCTCAAAATTTGGTACAGATTTACTTCAAAGTGTAAAACGCAAACTCTACAGTTCCCTACAAATCGAACGGCAACACTGTACATTTTGGTCAAATACTGCTGCCAAAACTCTTCATTGTCTACAAGTTAAATCAAGTCTAACAAGTTGTGATAGAGTCATACGAAGACGTCCAGTGCCAATATTTATTAAAATTCCTTGTTCAAAAGTCGACATGAGAGGCAAACCACGTATATAAGTGTACCCTACCAATGAAGGCAATGGGGTGTGGCGACGAGACAGACCAGAAGTTTTAAGACAACTGCTTAAGTGCTATGATTATTGCCTGTAATCTACGCACTGATTTCACTCTGTGTCGGAAACATGCGTATGGATTTTAAACTACTGACAGACGTTAACTGCAATTTCAATGCTACCGTTCTACATCTGTAATAGAGAAGTAAAATTTATGTAATGTTGATTGCATTTTTGCAACGAAACATCAAATGTTTACGCTGACCAGTCAAAATCATGCGTGATGAGTCCACACTCTGCAATATAAATATGTATGTTGAGTGCCATACCTGGGAAGTTACATTAGCAATGTAGGGTGCGGTGTTTTCTTCGCCGTCAGTACAAACCAATAAGATTCCGCCGTTGGGATTTTGACCATTTTGTTCAAGTAGCTCTATACCTTGGAGAAGTCCTTTTTGGAACAATCATAATATCATTATTTGTTTCTGCACAAATAATTCCAGTTTGCGTTTTGTTATAATGAGATTCTGTCTATTACATTTTAGAGGAAAGTTTTGTTGACGTTTGAAAGAATCATATATACTTTCTACATGATCTCACATCTAATTTCTTTGTTTATCCATTTATCTGCGTCTGTTTTAAGATAAATTTTTAAAAACAGATAAAATATTTAATGAAACATAAAGCATTGAACTCCTGTAGGCCCTAGCAATAACCTTTAAATAGAACACTTAACACTTTCTCATCAGCATATTAGCTAACACATAAAAGAATCTAATCTAAAGCTTTATGTCATCTTCGTCTTGTAAATGATTGGTCAACACGATTTCCAGATACATTTCCTATGCAACATAAGCTAATCTAATTCCATCGGAGGAATGCTATGAATCTTAAGATGCACAGACGTGATGTACATACGGTCTTCTTGCTGTTGAATACAATGTCATGAATCTCACCATAGTAACACAGATCGTATTTATCAGTTTCTTCGTTCCCTTGACAGAAGGACTTACAAGAAATTATATCATCTGCGTACATAAAATGATTATAAAAATTTCCAAATCATTGAAGCCTGTTTTCGAATCGGACAACGGCCCGGAAAATAATCGACGTGAACGTTAAATAGCCTTAGGGAGAAAATCCTTGGCCATAAATTTATCGATCATTCATATATATTTTCAGTAAATCACGCTTAAGACGGAGATGCATGTTGCCAACACAGTTTTTAGCTACTATAGACTATAGTCTATAGAAGCTATTGGGATGGGTATCCGTCCGGCGTCCGTCGTCAGTCTGTATGTATGTATGTATGTATGTATGTATGTATGTATGTATGTATGTATGTATGTATGTCCGTTTGTGAGGCGTCCGTCCACTCAAATATCTTGAGAACCGCAGTACTTACTGATTCGATATTTGTTGTGTAGATTAAATATATGATTTTGAGAAACTATTTTTTTTTTAATTTTTTGATATTGTTGAAAATAGGCAAATTAATGCCAAAAAAGGTGTTTTTGATAAAAAATCTTCTTCTTCATAACCGCTGGTCAGACAGCTTTGTTATTTGGTATATAGGTCCCTAGGGGTAACCCAACTTAGATTTGTTCAAATTGTGATGAAATATGCACATGTGTATTTTTAAGGATTTTTTTTGTCATTTTGGGTCAAAATTTGACTTGCATTGTATGTTATTCTTGTACTGTATAAACCCTATCAATTCACCCAGAAAAAATAATTAATATGATTTTAAATAATTGAATTAATTAGGAAATCATCAAAGCCAAAATAATTTTTATGTAGAATTATCAGAAAGTTCAACCTTTTTTGACAGTTCATAGTGAAATGCTTACCATCTTGGAGGATTAAAACATGTAAAGGCAACTTTCCTGAATTCCAACTTTGACATATTCTGAACCGTCATTTATTGTGCCCTGTATGTTATCTAAAAGAAATTGCTCAAAATAGTCAATAGAGATAGAGATAGAGAAAGTTTTAATTTCCATTTATGGTTGACTTGGTAAGGATAAAATAAAATTACTTTTTGAGGAAAAAAATAGAGTGGTCAATTAAAAGAGTGGTCAAAGTGATAGGGTTTTTATGGTAAAGCTTGGCTGTAAGATTCCTCATGTGCTATTTATAGCAATTGTGTAAACAGTGCAATGAAAGTTTAACATGATTCCTTATAATGCTTTTGATGACCTTGTACTTCTTAAGTTTCAAACATTTGTCTCTTCAGTGTGCTTTCTCTGAGTATGTACAGTCTCAACTTATTCAACAGAACTCACTTACAATGTTAATGAAAGATATCCACCTTCTTCATCAATACATGTGTCACAAAAGGTTATTCTCTACATATTACACAGCAGAGCTCTGTCAACTGTTGAGTTGCTTGTTTTTTCAAAACCGCTGGTCAGACAGCTTTAATATTTGGTTTACAAGTCCCTAGGATGACCTATTAAAGTGAGATAATTTCATACAGTCAGGAAATACTTAATTTTGTATCCATGTCTATAGTAGCTTCAGGGACTTTGGCCCTATGTTTTACAAAGCAGTATTTCTTATCAAAGGTGACAAGGACCCCCCCTTAACACGACGAAAAACATTTCCAAATTTCCGAAAAAGTTAGATTTCATGATAATTTCATAGAAAAATTATTAAAGGGTACTTAATTTCTCTTTATTTTCATAAATTTCTGAGAAAATAACTGCATGAGGCATTTGCAAATCACTTCCTTCTATTTGTACCACAAGAAAAATGATTTACATCATTTTCTGGTTACAAAATGAAGTAAACTTGTGCCATGGAAATAATCGAGGTTTTATCTTACTCATTTACACAGCAGTACATTTTACTTTGAAATTCAGATTATTTTTCTGTCCCTCTAATCCAGGTTATAATTCTAAGGAATTTCTCAGAATGCGATAAATGATCAAGGAATTACTGCTGAAAAAATGGAACATCCAAAGTTGCATTGTCAAACCTTCATTTTTTCAAAATATTTTCCCATTTATGTCTTTTTGCCATGTAATTCAGTAATATTTAAAGAAATAATTGCATTCAATGAGTTCAATCCCAAGTCTAGAAAAATATGACAAATTGCTTTAGAAATTAATAAATTGTTAAACATTTGGGATTATGATGAAGTCAGTTGCAGGACATGTCTTGCAACTGAGGTGGATATGTCAGTTGCAGGACATGTCTTGCAACTGAGGTGGATATGTCAGTTGCAGGACATGTCTTGCAACTGAGGTGGGTGTGTCAGATGCAGGACATGTCTTGCAACTGAGGTTGGTGTGTCAGATGCAGGACATGTCTTGCAACTGAGGTTGGTGTGTCAGTTGCAGGACATGTCTTACAACTTAGGTGGGTGTGTCAGTTGCAGGACATGTCTTACAACTGAGCTGGGTGTGTCAGTTGCAGGACATGTCTTACAACTGAGGTGGGTGTGTCAGTTGCAGGACATGTCTTGCACCTGTGGATGTGTCAGTTGCAGGACATGTCTTACAACTGAGCTGGGTGTGTCAGTTGCAGGACATGTCTTGCAACTGAGGTGGGTGTGTCAGTTGCAGGACATGTCTTGCAACTGAGGTGGGTGTGTCAGTTGCAGGACATGTCTTGCAACTGAGGTGGGTGTGTCTGTTGCAGGACATGTCTTACAACTTGGGTGGGTGTGTCAGTTGCAAGACATGTCTTGCAACTGAGGTGGGTGTGTCAGTTGCAGGACATAGGTTATACTGTATATTTTCAAAAAGCAGAGACTCTAAAGTTTAAGTAGTCTACTCGAAGGATAAGGTGGATGTATATTGGGGTAAAAAACCTCAATTTTGTTATTAATGGTAAATACTAATTTAAGTAAAAATTTGAAACTACTTTCTGAAATGTAATATTTCACTTGAAAGAACAGTATATGTAGAACAAAACGACTATTTTTTGCATTATCTATCCTCATTCAAAACTGGCAAGAGTTGAAAGACTGACACTTATAAAAAGCGATCAAAATCATGATTAGCAAATTTCAAATGCCTCTTACTCAAATGGTAAGAACTTCATTGCCAAACAAAATACCTGTTTTTATAGAGCATTTAAAGAACATAATGTGAAAATTTCAGAAAATTTGACCCAGCCATAGTGGAGTTTAATTTCTAGTGATTTGCATACATTTGCATTAATGATCACTTCTTTATCACGCAAATTACGTTTGCTTGCCAAGCTGGAAGGTGAACCCAACCAATATTTTAATCTTGGGTAAACAAATTTATTAAAATTGAATGAATATTTGCAAAAACGTGATTTTTGAGCGAAACATGCTGTGTTGGGTGCAGCGCCCTCATATTAGAGTTATTCTAAATCCTGGTCACATGTTAATTAGGCGCCAATCACCTGCCCCTATGCTCGTCAAACCGCCAATGTCTCCAGAACCTGGGACAGTGGCAACATGGACGCCCTCTGTGTGTCATTCATTTCCACCAATGGGGACTTCACAGCGGCTGTGCTGCTGAAAACTACCATACCGAGGTATTCACCATCCTGAACGTCGTTGTTTATGTAGTTGACAACAGCCTGCAAAATGTTTTTGAAACCACAGTTGCTCAGTCTTTCAAACACAACAAACAGCTATTACTGTTATTAGCCAGGTCGAAAAGGACATTTGCGACAGAACAGATATAAGCGTTAAGTGAATGCATTTCGATAATGATAATACAAAACATTTGCAGCAAAACAGCGACGGAAACAACTACTGCTACAAGTACTACTACTACTACTACTACTACTAATACTAATACTAATACTAATAATAATAATAATAATAATAATAAAACCTGTTCAAGTCTATCGATACGTCCAAAACTTCCCATGCTGCCCGAAATATCAAGGACAAGAACAGTTCTCTTGTCTTGACGTTTGACAACCTTAAAGTCGGCACAGTTGATGCTACTGATCGTGGTGGATTGGCACCATCTCTGAAATCTACATGGTCGTTCAGAACCTGCAGTAATGTACGATTCAATGAAGCATGAATCCTTGATTAGTAGAGTTACCTGCAGTAACTATGAACTCATTGTGTAATGAAAGACATTCAGAAGTCGTACAGAAAAGAGTGTTACTTCCACATGTCTGGTCATTCATATCAGCTAATATTACATATGTACCACAGATTACCAATATGTTGGCAGCGAAATAAAGTTGGTATTTTCACAGAAAGAGATAATATAATCCCTCTGTTTTTGGCATTTTCTCAAAACCTGTGACACTTTTATGAGTAATTTAGCTTTCGATTGAGCTAATTATCACTGCTTTTAAATATTTTACTAATCCCTTGCTTTCAGCAAAACATTTTAGGGAGCCTTCAGTAATTACAGGGTGGGGTGGGCCGGGGGAATTGGGGGAGGGTCACTTTTTAGAAAACAGTTCAAGGGGGAGGGTCACTTTTTATAAACCTATCTTGGGGGGAGGGTCACTTTGGACAGAAGCTGATTTTATGGCCAAAACTTTGATTGTCCATGTGATATTTCCTGAATAGGAAATCACCAACAAAATACGCACACACTAATAGACCGCCATGGATAGTGAATTGACATTTGGTGAGATTCCAAAATCAAATTTCTTACACAACCATGGACTTGTAACCACTCTAGTCTAATCAAGAACAATAATCTTAATAATCAAGCATACATAAATGCACAGATTTATCTAATTTTGTACTGAAAAAAAAATATTCATAGTTTCATCATAGACCCCAATGCATAGTGAATTGACATTTTGGTGAAATTCCAAAATCAAATTTCTTGCACAACCATGGACTTGTAACCATTCTAGTCTTATCAAGAACAATAATGTGAATAATCAAGCATACATAAATGCACAGATTTATCTAATTTTGTACTGAAAAAAAAATTATTCATAGTTTCATCATAGACCCCAATGCACAGTGAATCGACATTTTGGTGAAATTCCAAAATCAAATTTCTTGCACAACCATGGACTTGTAACCATTCTAGTCTTATCAAGAACAATAATGTGAATAATCAAGCATACATAAATGCACAGATTTATCTAATTTTGTACTGAAAAAAAATTATTCATAGTTTCATCATAGACCCCAATGCATAGTGAATTGACATTTTGGTGAAATTCCAAAATCAAATTTCTTGCACAACCATGGACTTGTAACCATTCTAGTCTTATCAAGAACAATAATGTGAATAATCAAGCATACACAATGCACAGATTTATCTAATTTTGTACTGAAAAAAAAATTATTCATAGTTTCATCATAGACCCCAATGCATAGTGAATTGACATTTTGGTCAAATTCCAAAATCAAATTTCTTGCACAACCATGGACTTGTAACCATTCTAGTCTTATCAAGAACAATAATGTGAATAATCAAGCATACATAAATGCACAGATTTATCTAATTTTGTACTGAAAAAAAATTATTCATAGTTTCATCATAGACCCCAGAGCATAGTGAATTGACATTTTGGTCAAATTCCAAAATCAAATTTCTTGCACAACCATGGACTTGTAACCACTCTAGTCTAATCAAGAAAATTAATATCAATAATCAAGAGTACACAAATGCAAAGATTTACCTATTTTTGTATTAGAAAAAAACTATTCATAATTTCATCATAAATACCATGGATAGTGAACCAACTTTTTAGATGAAATTCAGAAATCAATTTCTTGTACACAAATGTTCATTTTACTTCCCTATTCAAGCAAAGTACATTTAAATACATTATCAAACATATATAAAATACAGATATAGCATGTTTTGTGGGGGTAAATTGTCAATAATTTGCCTGATAGACTCCATGTATTATGATTTGATATTTTTGGATGAAGCACAAAATCAGCTACATCTTGCCTTCCTATAGTTGCACAAAATATGGTGACCCTCCCTAAACTGTATGAAATACCATATCTCTTCAAAAATTCTTGCGTGATAAATTGCGACTGTCCCTCCAAAAACACCAGCCCTCCCCTCTGTAATTTGTCCCTAACATAACAATTGAACCAATTGTTATGTAAATTAGCTGATACTGTTTTAGTTATTCCTGGGGAGAATACCGCAGTGGTTTGGGGGGGGAGGGTCAAGTTTTAGAATGTCGGACAAGGGGGAGGGTCACATTTTAGACGGGAGGATTAGGGGGAGGGTCACATTTTACGGTACAGGTGTTCGCGGAATTCCCCCGGCCCACCCCCCCTGTAATTACTGAAGGCTCCCTTATGTGTTTTGCCAACTCCAAAGCATTTTGAAAACAGGTCCCGTGCCATTGAATAATGTTTACATAGAAAACAATGGTTAAGAAATTATTTCACGCTAAATCATGCAAATTAATTCTCATCTCGTACTACTTTTCTATTGGTAAATATTTGTCGCCCGCTCGTGAACAACAATAAATATTGAAGCAGATTGTATATCTGTGGAGGAAAATAATTATTACGATTGGCAGAATTGTATATCGAACATTTGGAATCAGAATTTTATTATCAAAGTGAAACTAATATCTCGGCACAGACGGAACAAAATACTGTGTCTACGATCGGCGAAATCTACGGCGGATAAGCCGTCGACGTCCGCAAGATTTGCTGCGGTCTCGACCGAACACGTCAAAGCTCTCGTCAGGATTGAAAAAACAAAACACCGTTATGAAAACGCGTCGCGAAGTTGCTGTTTTCAACGACTGGCGTCGAATAATACTCGAGAGCATTTCCTCCAGTAGAGCTTTGCCCACGACGTTAAAGTCTTGCCAGATTTTACGTCAGCGTACGGAAATATAGCGACGAAAAGTATGTACTAGATTCGGTATCAAGTTACCATAATCAGTCTCCAACCAAGATCAACAACGGCAAATAGGGTTGGTCATGGATGTTCAAAAATTTAGTTTTGTACATCAAGGGGTTGATAACAAATTCAACCCGCGACCGCGCACATCGACAAGCGATGATGAATACCAGGCTCCTCAGACAACGCGGTATTTTTTCCTCGAGATACGGTGTATTCTGTCTGTACTTTTCCTCGCTCCGCTCGGAAAAATACTGGCGGCAGAATACACCGTATCCCTCGGGAAACGCTTTCAGAACGCCACAGAACGCTCTCCGAAGCCATGGGGTTCTGTTATAATATTGAATTTCCCGGAGAGATTCTTCACCAAAACGATAACAAGGCGCCTGATATGGATTACTCTCTGATGATTTCTGATAAAACGTTGGTACGCGAGCATGTATGTAAGACTTACCTCCCAAACACTCTTATAGTTGCACTGGACGTTTTGCTTGGTAGGTGCCTCATAGTTGTGAACCATGCCGGACGAGTCACTATTATTCTCGCTGTCACAAAAGTGCATCATCTGTTGAAGAACATCAAATGTCGTGTCAGCAAGGACAGAAAGGGTTTCGGTTATACATTTCAATAAACTCTGTATGACATCCCTCTCTCTCTCTCTCTCTCTCTCTCTCTCTCTCTCTCTCTCTCTCTCTCTCTCTCTCTCTCTCTCTCTCTTCTTTTTAGTAAGATATTTTCAAAGCTCAACTTAGTATCTTTGCAAAAAAGTCCTGACGGAATACTTACGTGTGATATCATTTTAGACATGAACACCAAAGGAGCAGAATTTTATGTTATCTAAACTCCAGACTACTATCAAATAACACTTTCTATTTTTAAATGAAAATATGTGATTGCTACCAAGATATAGCATGCTAGTCTTAGATTTATCTACATTTTGATGTCCATATTTGAGCTATTTTACAGCGACTATCGGAGATGGGGAAACAAAAATGTTATTTCCGCAAGTTTATAAACTCACGTAGGGTAAAAACTGTTTGTACATGATGGAAGCGCTGTATCCCCCAGTTTGCCAAGAATCAAAAAAGCGACAACCATCCTCTTCTCCCGTTGTTGGTTCACCATTCTGCACCTGACACTCTGGGGACCATTCTCCTGTGTTACACAAGCCGAAGTTAAAAATAGGTGAGAGAAGAGAATGAATTTAGATGTTGAAAAACACGCGAGTAAAAGAAATACCCAACTGATGCATATCGCTGTTCCACTGTTAATGGCGACTGAAGATCTAATGACGACTGTAAATTCAAAATCTTGTCAAACAACAAAGCTTCTCGGGTTCTGCTCAAGAAGAAGTCTTTTACAAATAAGTCCTGTTGCCAAGAGGTACGTTAAGTTTCAATGCAGTGTGTTTTATTGAATTAAGGTTCCAACACAAGAAATTGAACTTTTAAGTTAACATTTCTCTAGTGGTTAGCAAGCTCGGAACCCCCGTAAATTATATATTTTTGCTTTGCTATATTTTTTGTTTCAATGCTTTGAGATATTAGGGGCTGAAATTTGTGTGAGTACAAATTGTCCGAAGGATCTTCCAAAGTGTCTCAGAATTTTTAAAACCTTCTAAAACAATTTTTATGCCAGAAAAACTTCCAGAGCGATTAATTTAACCCTAGTTGATTTAATATAAAAAATCTGGGACAATCTTTAAAAGAGCGTTGTGACAGTTTGCATTCCAGAAAGTTTGAGTCAGATATTTTGAATAATTGAGACTAAACATGGGGAAAATCGATTTTTTAAAGGTTATGCAAATTACCTGTCACATGATAGTTATGTAAACAATGGTGACACTGTTGTTACCAAAATGTTCCCTATATTTAGGCTTTCAGAAAATGTACAGTTTACGGGGGTTCTGATATCATTAACCACCTGAGAATTGTTAGATTAAAAAGGTCAATTTCTTGTCTTGGAACCTTAATGTTGGGTTCAGCAAGTACGCAAGATCTTTTTATATATTACCTCTTTGTTTGCCTGTTTGTGTTACATTGTCTGTTTGTCCCTTTCTTAACTTTATAAAGACCAACATTTACTTGGACAATTTACTCGGTATACAACACTTGCAATCTATTTGCAAAGTATTGTTTACTCATGACAAATGCTCATGACAAATGCTAAGTGATTCATGTTATATCGAACACTGCAACCTACCTTGGATAGCCAGTGAACAACGAGTTGCCTCGACGGTTCCACTACTTGATGTATAATATATTGGATCCCTTGATCTTCTTGGATACTCGTCGTAAACACCGTAACGAAGGTGACCCCACTCGTGAACGACCAACTAAATCGGAAAGCAAACCTTGTTATACACTATATTGTTTCAGTCGCACGGTTTCATATTTAAATCATCACGAGTGAAAAATATATACATATTTCTGTTCTATTTTTTACGATTTTGATTTGTTTATTTACTACTTATTTCTGACAGAGCTGGGCTGCCCGGCTAACGTCCTGTTACATTGTCATTTCTACACTGTGAGATGTACCTACCTTTCCCGCGGTTCCGTATAGACGTTGCACAGATGGATCCATTATGTACTGTGGCGTGAGATGCATGTATCTGCCACTGACCCCACATTCCGGTATACCGGCTACATAGGGTGTATTACCAAGTCCTTCGCGACCTTCTGCAATGATGATGTTACTCTTGTCGTATCTTTCCGAGGTCAATGGATCGTAGCTTGGTGAGTCAGACCAATTTTTCGGAACTGAGATTGTGATATTTTTAAAGTACGAACGGTTTCTAAAGTAAGCAAACGGGAAATTGTAAGTCATTTATTGACGGATCATATTTTTCTGTATTATGAAGATTAGGTTTGTCTTTTTCAACATAGAAACAATTCACATATATGTTGTGCTACTTCTTGACTGAAATATTATAGGAAAAATGGTATCTGGTGACAACATTGGATCGTGTCATGGAACAATAGACATGCAAACGTCGAACATTCGATATTTTCTTTTTGCCGGTCTTTTACAAATAAAATGGGGGCAGGTTTATCAAAGTAAATGTCCCTAAGCACTCTCAAACAATAAGCAGATATAAACTGAAAATCCCCCGTCTTTTATTATATGTTGGGATGCCGTACATAATTATCATAGTTGTGACACATCGGTGACGATCATTGTAAGTTATGGCTCCAAAAATTTAAAAAAAAGGCAGTCGATTTAAACCATGACAGACAGACATCTTGATATAGATCACAAGACAGTGTCTTCCCACGTTTTAGCCGCATGCTTAAAGGGATACAGTCGTCGGAACTGCGCTCTAAGGTCGTGTGGGACCCATACGACCAATGAAAACACTGTATCCAAGGTACGATGGCAATTGATGAAAGGTAAGACATGTATGTCAAAATCTACATCGTATAATTTAAATGTTGCAGCTATGAAGATGAGGTGCATCTAGATATCATACACAAAATACATTTGTTTGCAAACAAGAAACTCGCACAGGCGCAATGGCCCGAGACACGCGCTGGAAGAACGCAGCGACACGCAATATACAGTGTATATCAGAACTTTTTAACCATAAGAGACTGACTTATGCGATTTGTTACATTTGTCTGCCTTGCTTGATCTTGCTGAGATAGAAGTTCTGCAATTTGTGGATAACTATCAGCTATCTATTCCATTTCTAAATAGCGTTGCTTTGATATTTTAACCTCACCATATTAACTCATTTCAATTATTTTCATTCTTTTTTTCTTTAAGGTAGAACGCACCGGGGACAGACGTTCGGACTCTCAAACTTTTACAATTCTCTCCGGATATACCAAATGTGGGGGTTCATTTAAAGCTCTTGGTGAAAGAAAACTTTACACCGGCTTAGTTCTTCGAAATTCGAAAATTTTTATTTTTCCCCATAGAGTTAACACAGGGATGGCGGCCATTTTGAATTTCTAATATCGGTAAATCTTGGGTAAATTGTTTCTCTAGTACCAAAATTTGCACGGTGACCCTCTATTTTTATTCTTGATTTTGAAAGAGAATGATTGAAATATTCCTTGAGGAAAGTTATAGCAAAAGTTTAAGTCTTTCACCTTCGAGGTGCATAGTACCTTAAAGAGGAAGAATTACATTACCTTATTCGTTTCCCTACAGATATATTGAAGAATAATGCATTTGCCATGCAAGCAAATTTATTGTGTGTAATAAATATGTAATGTTCTTGAACACAAACGATTTCAATTCCAGACAAAATTCGGCTGTCAACGATAACATTTGTCATTACCTATACATACTGACTGCGTTCACAAGTTAAACACTAGGCACTTCGTCTTGATACGATTTTGAGAGTAAAAAAATGAATGATATTTTACAAACAGAAAATAAACAAAAAGTGACAGCATTAACAAGATTTAAGCTTAATCTGCAACTGTTTAATCTATTTGCGCTTTGTGTCTGGAGAATTTAAATCATAATTATCATGGATTCAATCAGTTGATGCAGCCGATGAAGATTCTAAAGAAAGGAATATTTTACCTCGTTGCCGTGTAAAGATCGGCCGACCCAGCGGTGAACACCTCTTTGATTTTTTCAATCAGTTCTTGATTTTCAGCCACACCTTCGTCTATGCCGATGAGAATTCCTATATACCCGTTATTGTCGAGAGATATTACTCCACTGGAATGCATACAACAGTCAACTTCACGGTTGATCCATGACAGAGAAACTAGTGTAGGTATAAACCAGACTATGTCGACCTTGGACCACATCTCTCTCTATCCTTCCAATCCTTCATCAAATCACGAAAAAATATGAAGAGAAATAGCTCATGCCAGATTCTTAAAACAAATTCACGTGCTTCAAATCTTATCTGTATATGTATATAAATTGAGATTTGTGCGTTACGCACAGCGTTTTGTATTTCGTGCATGTAATTAATTTCAAGTTTGAAGAAAGTTGGTCTTTCTAAACGCATCGTTATTTGTTTAGACACTTCATGACCTTTTTGCATATATTTCAAATTCTGACGATACGAATGTCCTGGTGACTTTTTCGGGTTTTGTTTTACCTATCTCACAGTGAAAAATACTTTTGCTAAGCAACACCTTTTAGCAAGCTGACATTTAAAATCCCCCATGAAAGTTTGGCCTGAAGTAATCCGCCACAATGTGTTGGCTAAGTTGCCCGCTGGTATTTTTGTGAGTTGTTTTAATTTAAGGATGACAACTGTGTAGATAAACGATGGAAGCTGCGCCACAGGGGAAACCTCATCTCATGACGTGAGTGGATCGGGAAATTGTTGAAGACTAAAATCACCAGGATGATAAAATGTGCATATTCTGTACAAGATGAAACATTCTGTGCTGTATGTACAGTTTCAACACACGCAAGTGCATCCCGGGAGAACAATAGCCAAATAAACATCTGTACAGTGTGTGTACATCGTCAACGCGCATGGATACAGGTTAAACATTTGTTGGCCGATGCCATAGTTGAGTGCGCTGTTTTTGTTCTTGAGGCACAATGACTAGATTGTGTGATAGAAAGCTTAATAAATGCATCATTGATTGATGTAAAAGCGGCATTGATTACTTTAATTAAGAGGCGCTCCTGTGATTGTGTGTTAAAATTGGTTTGATAAAGTACCTTTACGAAGGCGAGTAAATTAAGTGGTAAATATAGCTTTCAAGCTGTATGAAATAATGATAAACTAAACAGCGATATTTTTGTCTCGACTTGTTATACTATTACCATGGCAGCAGTGACCGACAATAACTTCAAACAATACAAGACCAAGTATCAACCATCATCAATCACTGTGAAGGCGAATTAAATAAGGTATAAACAGAAAAAGGGAGTGTTTATGGTGGGGTTTGTCATGATCGTAAAAGTCGACAAAAGCTGAGTACGAAATGGAGAAAATATATAGTGCGATTTTCACCTTCCAAACCCTTGAAATACATTTGCCACGTGGTCCTTATAGAAATCCATCACATTGTAAGCATACCTTCTCAGCATCCTATCTCTTCGACGTGCAATGCAACTATAAAACGGAGGTTGCTAAGTTAAGATATGTATTGAACAATGTTGATTCAATCGACTGTATGCCTATCTCTGAGGTCATACGTTTTTTTTAAATATATAGTAAAAGCGTCGACGTGGAACTCACAGTTCTATGATGTATCTCTCGTGAAAACATTTTTCATCGAGATTGAGTCCGCTTTACACTGTAAAAATAGTGGACGCTAGACGCGTCTTTACGCGTTCAAAATGTACATGTCGGTGTTTAAATTTGAACGGCTAGTGTTCATATTGTTAACACTAGTGTTCATATTATTAACAATGATGTTCTAACCTGAACACTATGTGTTAACAACCATCTCCTTCAAGTGTTCAAAAACTCAGCGTCACAGAAATTTAACAATACTGTGAAACAATTAGCAATCTTTTGTGTTTTTACTTTACAATGGCTATATTAAATTTACTACTGCTTCACTGTCCGGCAAACGTACACGGATTTGTTGTAACGAATTTCACACTAAGTGAAAAATATCTCCGGTCTACTATTGCTGAAAGCATGTTTTTTCTAAAAAAAGGAAGTATACAAAATAATTTTACACGTTTATTACGGTAGAATTTTCAAATTTGAAAAGAAAATCAGAAAACCATCATGAACGTTTTAATTTTAACATCGGCGTGCAAGAGGCGTTCTACTTCTAAACACTTGGTGTTCAAGTTTGGTGCCTTTTCCTATCCCATGATGCATCAAAACGGATGTTGCGACATTTTTCTTGTAAGTGCACCCTGAAGTCGTGATCGTGCGGAAGCAAGACCAGAAAGGTAAGTTTCCTTTCCAAAATAGAAAAAAGGTATTAGATTTTGAAGCATCTGTATTATTTTCCTTCGAAATTAATTGTATTGTACTATGAAATAGCTTAACTACGTGAAGAAACCTTGTTTCTTTTAGAGGCTGGTATACCAAGAACTAGCCGTGAATACGCAGTGGTACTTTTGGCCATAGCCTATCGATCGATTTCACTCGGGTCAAGGGTCATCGCAACACAACAGTAGCGATAGCCCTTGACCTGAGCGCAATCGATACGCCTTGCATAGTACAGCTGCGAAATCACAGCTAGCACATGTCTTTTAGTAGACACAATCGCATGTAAAACATCAATTAAACATCGTAGAGTATACAATGTATTGTTTCAGCATATGAGAGTTTGTCTTTTTATTTTGATCAGTTGATGACAAGAAGCTGCAAATATTTTGTAACAGTATTGAAGAGAGTCACTGTATATGAAAGTCCCCTTTTTCCTTGACCTAATCAGCCCCTTGTCTTTCATTTAAAGTTTCATCGCCCCATATTACCTATTGTTGCATTATTTTCAGGATGTAAAAAGTTGGATTTAACTGAAAATCGAAGCGTTGTTACAGAAGATGATGGTACAGATAATAAAGAAGATGAGTGTACTGGTAGCTGGATGGAAACAACTTGAGAACCTCAATTCATCTCTAATGTAGATTTAAACTTCCAAGGGTCAGTAACTGAAGTTTGATAAGTTTCTGTATTTTTGTTCTGAATTGATATAAGCTTTGGTAGCATGCTTGCTATGACTAACTAAATGTTGCCGGAGAATAAGCTTTCACAGAGGTGTAGTCTCCCTTATCAGATGCAAAGGTGGAATGAAAAATTAATTAAAAGCTGAAAGCGACAGAACATTCAGAGTAAAAATGTCCACTCTGAATTACTGAATTTTCTGAAATTTTGGCTCTGAATTTTCTGTCACTTTGTGCTTCAACTTTTCATTCCCCCTTGCATCTGATGAAGGAGATTTCACGTCCTTGAAAGCTTACGCCCCTGTAACATTTAATTGATAGTCTGTTACCAAACCTAAGATTATTTTGTGTTGTAGCTCAACACGTCTCTTGTACTTAGCAACTGGTTTTTAGCTTTGCTGTCAGCTAAATAGGAGGATGTGTAGCATTGTCCTAAAATTTGTACATCCAAAGGTTTTTTCTCCAAAACAGCCTGTACGAATCCTTTAATATTTGGATTACAGGTCCCAGGGATTACCCTAATCAGATATGTTCAAATTATGATGAAATATGCAAATTTATATTTTTGAGGCTAATTTTGCTATATTTGGGCAAAAATCTTCTTCTCTTTTACTGACGTTTTCAATATTTGGTAAACATGTCCCTAAGAATGACCATAGTCAAATTTGTGCTAGTTGTGATGAAATATTCAAATTTTTATATTTCATGGCAATTTTTGTCATTTTTGGTCAAAATGTCTTTAAAAAATCTTCTTCAAAACTGCTAATTGAACAGCTTTGATATTTAGGACATAGACCTCTACTGATAACCTTTTTCAGATTGTTCAAATTATGCAGAAATTTGCAACTTTGTATTTTTAAGACATTAAAGACATTTCACACATTTTTAAGGCATTAGGGATTACCAGAATGTGATATATTCAAGTTATGATGAAATCTACATTTTTTTCATTTTTAGGGTGATTTTTACTATTTTTGGTAAAAAAATTGTATTAAAATTAATAGCAGGGTACTCCAGAATTGAGATATTACAAATAAACAAACCTTTTTGTTTATGAAGGACTTTGTTGGACAAGGAAATAGGTTTTACCCTGCTAAGGACCCACTTTCCCCACTTTCTGCATGTTGTGCCTTACCGTGACACTTTGACAACTTGACATGTTGTGTTTACTTTAGTGTGGACAACTATATACCATGTGCACTAGAGAAGCCTTGACTAACTTTTTCTCTTCAAAATTTATCAATTTACAATTGTCTACACAAGAGGAAATGTCTTTAAGAAACCATCTTACAAAAATGGATTATGCATTTCATACATATACGTGTTTTCAACACAACAAACAAGTAAGCCAAATTTCGAGCTTTTTAGATGATTTTTGTACGTTTTAAACAAGTATGAACATAAAACGTAATCCACAATATTTAAGTAAAACCTGTTTTGTCATTACTTTGTTCATATTTTTTAAAACGATCTACAGTGTTCATGGTGATTTTATATTGCTTATGTTTTTGATGGGAGGGTGTTAACACCATTTGTATTTTCCTCTGACAAACTTTACATACAAAGTGGCAATGTTTATTTGCCCATTTTACAGTAAATTATTGTATTTTACTCTAGAAATGTTTTGTTCATATTTAGAATAAAATAATTTTACTGGATATCAGTGGTCTGTAATGTTATTTCATGGCTTGAACACCCCCTGAACGCCCAAAATTAAAGGTGTTTAACAAGCGCGCAACATGTGTTCTAGCCTTTAACACACTTATCGTTGAACGGCGTCCATGCGTTCAAAAAGTGTTACAGCCCTTTGAACGCGTAAATGCGTTCAATTTTTTGAACACATTTCATGTGCAACGTGTGTTCAGATATGGAACACCATGGTGTTCAATATAATGTCTGATGAACACGTAGCGTTCAAAATCTGCACACGTGTGTTCAAAATTTGAACGTTTGCTGAACACGTAGTGTTAAATTTCTGAACGTCTAGACGCGTTCAAAAAGTGTTACAAAAAGGCGTTTAATTGGTGTTCTATCCTTGAACACTTAACTTTACAGTGTACAATGTACACCTTTAAGACAGACAAGTAAATCCGCCATTAGCTAAGTCAAAAAACAGATACTTTCTATATCTCTTATTTTGTCTCTCACGTCTGCGTACTATACCCTGTCTCAGTCCTCTGTCCGTGTCTCTTTCCAAGCTGCCCCTCTCACTTTGAATCTCTCACTCTGTCCATTTCTGTTTCTGTCGCCTCTACATACCACTCTGAAGCAATCATCCCCATGAATTTATTTTTGTTTTCTAAAAGCTGGGTCTCTCTTTTGTACTTAGTACGGCGACAAGCTCTGACCTTATATTATACAAACGTCACAAACTCGTCTAGACTGTGAGTAGCATTCTATACCTATGAAAGTACAGTATCAAGTCATGTGCGTTTTCTCTCCGCCGCTGTACCATCTCGCACAGAATGATTCGATAAAATGTTAAGATGGAAATTATTGATTACAACGGCGTCACTCATTACCTGTCTATTTTTGCCTTAATATCGTCTGCTAGATTGATGGATAACTTTTGATTCAAGGAAAACAAGGATAACTTATACTTTCTTCAAGTAGTATATAAATTGTGACCGTCTGGTTCCAGTAAGAACTTTAGAGAAAGACGTGTACAGTAAAAAAGCCTCTTTCATCGTGACGTCTTTTTTTTCAAAAAGCATATATAACCAAGGAATTTGATGTGCCAGGTTATTCAGCTTTTTACCTACATGGTGTGTTGTTTACATTTCTGCTGCCAAAGATGGTGGAAAATTGCCTGACAAACTCTCGTTCTCTATTTTCTAGCACAATATTACTTTATGATCTTAACACCGTGTTTTTTCCGAACGAGTTGCACGCACGTTGTGCCATACCAGTGGACACGCAAGAGTTTTCCGTGTAATAATAGGGTGAGGTTAACAGTTTTTAACGATTTGAACAAAGTAACCTACCTGCCCAAAGTGTGTAAAGTTACTAGAATGCCGATGCCAGGAATACGGTACTACTTGCAAACTCGGCGCACTGGCAGCTCAGTTCTCTTGTCCTCTCGCACTGAACACATTCAGGCCTCAGTCAACTATAACTTCTATTTATATTTAGTCATTCTTGTTGCCAATGGCAACTTTACCCAACCGTGGAGAACTCTGCTTCTATCTTCAGAAGCCAGTCTGACACACCTTTAGGTTAGAAACGTCATCAATTAGGAATCTTATCAGTGAAAGGAATTATTGTAGGTCCGTAGATCAGCCACATGAATTTATTTCTGTTTGCTACTAAAGCTTTGCTTTTCTTTGTATCTACTATGGCGACGGGCTGTAAACTTATATTATCCCAAACAAATCTTATCAGTGAAAGGAACTTTTGTAGGTCCGTAGATAGGCGCCGAATGTATTCCATGCGAACAATACTGTGAAACATGTGTGGGTAGATGACATAATAAACACAAAATGGCACTGATTCACATTGTCAAAAACGTTTGAACTTGTTTGAAAAGTTACACTCTATCAGTGTTGTTACACACTGTTCAGTAATATTTGATATTAACACGACCAAACATCAGACAAGCTTAGACTGAATTTCCGATCGATGAATAAATTCATCCTGATGACATATCCATTAACATATTTAAATGTCTAACTTGTGAAATAAATCAATACATGTTAGAGCTAGCCAAATTGAACACCAAAGATCAACACCTTTTTTAATAAACCTTATTATTCTCAGGCTGTTAATCATTGTAAAATCTTATCTTCGGCAATGAATTGGCTGCATGTGTGATTTAATTTCCGCCCCATTTTCACTTATACTCTGTATTTCTTTTCTGAGTAAAAACTATTATATAAATATTTAAGGATTACAATTTTGGGGTGATAGGTTATTTGCTGTCCGTATCTTTACAAAAGATGCACAAAGAGCAGCAAGGCAGAGCTATTTTCTCCAAATATGATGCCAATAATTGGCGATCGATCAAGTCTCGGGTGTTATCAACAATTGTATGGGCAAGGATTCCGAATAGATGTATTTCATTATAAATCATTACACCTCACTCACTCAGCGTGCACTGCCATTGGTTAAACACGACTCACGTGACATGTATAAGAACGTGATGATGCCCTCTGCGAACTTGATGATGCCCTCTGCATTTGATATTACATGGATGACGTCATGCAGAGCTGTCACAGGCACAGTTAGACGATATTTTGATGCAAGTAAACAGCAAACGAACGAAAATGGCAACAATGAATGCAATTTCTGTGTTCAGCGACTATGCAAGCAACAAATTTGGATACGCCACCGAGGAGATCCGCAAACTTTAGCGGCAACCCTAGACTCGGCACTGACAACATTTTACGCTGAGGTCCGGACTCAGGCGAACTGTACTCGAAGAAGTCTTAGTGTTTTTGTTTCTTTGCATGTTTGCTTGTTCGGTGTAATAAAAATAATAACACATATGAGCTAGGGCAATATCAAGATTTTTGCCTGCCCTCGGGCTGGTGGTCATGATCGAAATACTGATGATGCCCGAGCCGTAGGCTCGGGCATCATCAATATTTATATTTCGATCATGACCACCATCCCTTGGGTAGGCAATAAATCATGATATTGCCCTCGTTCTCATGTGTTATTATTTAAATAGCAACGCCTAGAGTACGCTCTTGCTTATGCACTTTCTTTAATGATGGCGAAGATATTAATCACTTTTTTCTCTGGCTACCATTTACGAATTTTACTTAATAGTTATTCAAACTACAACTTTTTTAACTAAACTAATTTAAAGCTTCTAGTTTCGGGTAGTTTTCCGTTTCAGGCGATAACATCGACACTACACAAACAACTTGAATGCTCGGCGTCTCGAACAGGACAATAGGGTGTGTTTACAAAAAATACAAATACCAAAGAATGTATAGTAGATAGTGACAACTTATGAAGCTTTCAGAACATATATCAAGATAGATAGATATTTATTATATATTACACAGAATTAAGGAAGATTGTCAACCTTTAAGGTATTAACAGATGACCCTTCATGAAGGACACTTTTGCCACTCCGACACAGGTTTCTCCGTTTGTAGATCGATTGCTTGCCATCGTGCATTTTAATTCCATGGAGCACACAGTTTTACACCATTTCTTTTCTTTGCTGTGTCTTAAATTTTCAAATAATACAACAATTTTCATTAAAGTGTTACTCCATTACACTTTTTTGAAAGAGCAACTACTTACAGTAAATTTTAACAAAGACGTTGCAATTCGTTTGACGCCAATTTATTTAGTCACATTTCCTGAGCGGCCGAGTTACTATAAAGTAATTTCCATCGGGACTCCTTCAGGAGAAAATTCAGAATTACTAAAAGATCATAAAATACGCTCAAGAGAGAGAGAGAGAGAGAGAGAGAGAGAGAGAGAGAGAGAGAGAGTGTGTGTGTGTGTGTGTGTGTGTGTGTGTGTGTGTGTGTGTGTACAGGGGAATATTCTTTCAGATTCAGTCCTTCAAGTTGCATTCAAGGTGTATAAACTAGTGCTTTGTATGATATCTGTAGACATTCCATACTTTATACCCTCGGAAATGAAACCTACGTTGACCGGTTTTTGCGATACGTAGATGGTGTATATTGATCATGAACATTGCTATTTCAAGTAAACAGGCTGGATCAATATTATGGACAAATTCCATTCATGCAGTTAAACATTTGAATTGCCGCAAAGTAAAAAATACGATGTCTAATCGATGTAATAGATGAAATACATCTTCTGAGTGAAAAGCATAAAGTTTAAAGTTATAATAACACTACCTGCCGAATTTACTGTTAAAAGCTCTCTAACGTTTCTAAACAGACACTTTTGTATCCTACGATTGACTTAACTCTCAGGACCTCATATTCATTCTCATCGTTGTTTTCAACCAATATTCGGCAGCAGCTACTCGTCACAAGCCTTCTACCAAAAGTCTTCAAAACCTCATTTATCAATATGATGATTGTTCTTCCGTTTATGGCGTACGGACATTACATAGCATGCAAATGGCGTGGTATGAGCTGTGGCTATGATGTACTTCCATACCCATGTGATTGTATTGGTCAAAGTTCATCAAATACTACTACTGTCATCCGTTTGTGTGGGTATTTTTGGTTTGTTTGACGGACAAGTAAATCCGTCATTAGCTATGTAAAAAAATGATACTTCCTACATCTCTTTCTTTGTCTCTCGCGTCTGCGTACTTCGCCCTGTCTCAGTCCTCTGTCCGTATCTCTTTCCAAGCTTTCCCTCTCACTTTGAGTCTCTCACTCTGTCTATTTCTGTTTCTGTCGCCTCTATATACCACTTTGAAGCAATCGTCCCATGAATTCGTTTTTGTTTTCAACAAAAGCTTGGTCTCTCTTTTGTACCTAGTACGGCGACAAGCTCTAACCTTATATTATACAAACGTCACATATTCGTCTAGACTGTGAGTAGTATTCTATACCTATCAAAGTACACTATCTAGTCATGTGAGTTTTCTCTCCGCTGCTGTACCGTCTGGCACAGAATGATTCGATAAAGTGTTGAGCTGGAAATTATTGATTACAACGGCTTCACTCATCACCTTTCTATTTTTGCGTTAATGTCGTCTGTTTGATTGAGTGAGTGTATGTTTAGTTACGATGTATAACTTTTCATTCAATAAAAACAAGGATAACTTCTACTTTCTTCAAGTAGTATGTAAATTGTGACCGTCTGTCGTTAATTCCGAGTACGGGTTCCAGTGACAAATTTGGCGAAAGACGTGTACAGTAGCAATAACCTCTTTCAAGAGTTCTCCGTGTAATAATAGGGTAGAGTTTAACGGTTTTGAACGATGTGAACAAAATAACCTACCTGCCCAGAGTGTGTAATCTTAGTGTAAAAAGTATGCCGATGCCAGCAATACTGTACTACTTGGAAACTCGGCGCGCTGGCAGCTCAGTTCTCTTGTCCTCTCTCTCTGAACACATTAAGGCGCCCGTCAACTGTGACGTCTGTTTTTATTTAGGTATTCTTGCTGCCAATGGCAACTTCACCCAACTGTGGAGAACTTTGCAACTGTCTTCAGAAGCCTTTCTGACACCCTTTTACGTCAGATTATCAATTACAGCGCTTGTCTTTTTAGTGTGGAGTTTCAGGGTTTGGCAGACACGGGTTTCTTGACTGTAACGTACAAGTTGTTGTACTCCGACACATAACATCAAAGGATGCGTCGATTGCCGCACGTTCTCTTAGGGATGGACCATTAGACCTTGGGAGGGGGGGGTGGTCACAATGAAATTGTGAAAATTTATTTTTACTATTGTAAATTTCGGAATTTTTTTTTTCCAATTGAGATTAGCTGTGCAAATTTTTTTTTCAGAGTAAATTTTCAGATTTATAATTTTTTTTTAGTTCTTCGCTGTCTGAAGATAAGAGGGCAAAGATGTGGTGACAAGCACCACAAGCGGCCACGCAAGCGGTCACGGGGGGGGGGAGGTCAGGAGAGGGATGTCCCCCTGCTGCTGTTGGAGCTTTTGAAAAATAGAGATTAAAATGGTGTTATTTGGTGGCACTTGGGGAGTATTTTTGCGGGGAGGTCAGGAGGGGGTGTCCCCCTCCTGCTGTTGGAGCTTTTGAAAAATAGAGATTAAAATGGTGTTATTTGGTGGCACTTGGGGAGTATTTTTGCGGGGGTGGTCAGGAGGGGCCGCCATTGGAGCTTTTGAAAAATAGAGATAAAAATGATGTTATTTGGTGGCACTTGGGGAGTATTTTTGCGGGGGGAGGTCAGGAGGGGGTGTCCCCCTCCTGCTGTTGGAGCTTTTGAAAAATAGAGATAAAAATGGTGTTATTTGGTGGCACTTGGGGAGTATTTTTGCGGGGGGAGGTCAGGAGGGGGGTGTCCCCCCTCCTGCTGTGGAGCTTTTGAAAAATAGAGATAAAATGGTGTTATTTGGTGGCACTTTGGGAGCATATTTTTCGGATTACACATCTTCCTCTGAAACATGGTCTTCTTGCTCCTCAGTAGCTTCCTATAGTTTTGAAAATTGACTATTTTGGTTTCCTGGCTCCCCTTTCTACTGCGTGGTGAAATGCCTACATTCACCCCACCAAACATCATGCATATCTCATGATTTACAATTGGTTTTGACAAGCTGAGAAGCTAAAATAAGCTAAATAATATAGTTAAATTTGCACATTTGTGTTTTTAGAGCAATTGTTGCCCTTTTTTGATCAAAACATCTATTTCTCTGTAGCAGCATGTCCAAATTGATTGGATGTGTATAGATGTGTTGAAATTTCAATATTTGTCTTTTTAGGGCAATTTATTCCATTCATGGTCAAAAAATCTGTATTCTCTGAAAGCGCTTGTCCAATTTCTTTGAAATTTGCTACACAAAAACGATTATTCATGCAGATTTATTCAGTATTTGCTATCGAGAAACTTTCAAAGTTCAACCCTTTTGTGTGTTTTTGTGTTGGGATTTGTTGGATAGATGGCATTCTACGTAGTGTATTGTTGAATGTTAAAACATGTGTTGCTGTTGTTTTTTGAGGCTGTTTTTTGAGAAAAAAGAATTGAAAATGCCTTTTTAAAAGCAAAATAATACACAATGACTTGATATGTTGTTTTATCATTATTGACGTGTTTCTACTTGTTCACCCATTCTTGCATTCATCATTGCAATAAAATGCTGTGAAAAAAATGAAACTGATGTGGCCTGCATCTGTTTACCTTGATCTTAAAAGGCAAATACAACTTTCTGTCTTGACAACCATACCATAGTTTCAATGTTTTACCTAGTGTTCCTGCTTGGTTTGTACGCAGGAAACAAGTAGAAACAGGCTCTATAATTTCATAATTTTCAAGTGATCAGAATACAAAAGTCCTGAAAAGATAAGATAATCACAACTTCCAGTATAAGGGATACAGTCACTCTAAATGTATAAATTAAAATTAAAAATGTGCTGGGAGGATGTACTAAAAAAACAGAAAGTTGCTTTCTGTTAGTAAAATCTAAAAAGAATTCAAAATTTTAAAGACTTTTGCAGATTTTTTTTTACGCCTTTGTCTTCTTATTTTTTTTTTAATTTGCAAACTAGTTTGAAGATTTTTTTTTCCTAACTTTCTGCTCTGAAATTTTTTTTTTCTGTTTTTGACCACCCCCCTCCCAAGATCTAATGGTCCGTCCCTTATCATGCAGAATGTTACGGAGCTATAACACTGTAGCAGAACTTTTACCTAAGAGTGACAGTAATCTTTCCCGACACAGGCGTATGATTGTTCAAACCTTCGCAGTCTCGGTCAAACACACCGGAAGACTATTCCATTTAACATCAAGGGATGTGATTTGCTCTAAAGGCGTGATTTTTACCGGGAATATTAAAATAAATGCAAAATTGAAGCTATTTGTTATGAAATTGACTAAACATTTATTTGTATTGTACCCTGAAGGGTAACAAACACTCACTCAGTGTAGCCAGGTTTGACTTCCATAACAGAAACCACCTGTGTATTCAGTGTTCATCAAAACTTGCACATGAAAACTTGTATCCGCCAACTTTGCTCTCTGAGAGCAGCGGTGCAGATAGGCAGGCACAGATTGAACTCATTGCAATACAGGGGAAAACGCAGACAATTTTACACAACCCTTTTGGACTCGTACCACGAGTCCTAATCAATAGACGTTTGCATGGATGTGGCTAAGAAGTTTGTGCACTGGCATCTCTGCTACACGAATAAAGTGCGCCGCGTACCGGAGTTCAAATCCAAACCGTGCGGGTAAATTTGACATATGTGTTTTGGTTATTTTTCATCGGGGGGGGGGGGGGGGGTCATCAAATTTTTTCGTCTGACAAAGGGGGGGGGTCATCTTTTTTCACGAAAAATGCAGGGGGTCTATATTTTTTTGAACACCGGCGACAAGATTTTGCCGGCCCCCAAGGCCGTAAAAACTGAACGGTCCGGGCGGAGGCTTCTCACTCTCAGATTTGATGGCTTCTATGAACTCAACTTCAACATCCAGTAACACTCTTTGTCGACCACGGCGATAGTTTCTTGGGGGATTTACTGAACCGGTCTTGCAAAAATGTACCCAAATCTTCTTTTAATACGGTCGTTGCTGCCAATCGCAATTTCTTCGCTGTTTGTACATATGATCCACGAGGTACAAAACCAGTCGCCTGATCACCACCTATCTCCTCTATTTCGTGAACTACTTATTGCCGGAGATCACTGCTGGTTGCCTTTCCACGGGTGTAGGTTCTTCCCCGTGTATTTTGCATTATTTCGATAGATTACTCCAAGGCGATAGCTATACGAAGATACGACGATCAAACGTGGGTCCTTTTCTGTTCAGACCGACAGTTGTGACCGTTAAAACAACTTGCTTAAATTTGCATGCAACAACAGTGCACTGTGCGGCATTCTCAGACGAAGACAGAAATGAAAACGTGTCGTCTGTCTTGGATAAAATGTTGCATTTTGTCTGATATTTCTTTGTGTCGAACTGTAAACCTTGGCAGTGCCAAACAAAAAATCCGTGAGTGC